>NC_040912.2:19880902-20565016 GCF_004126475.2 Phyllostomus discolor | reverse complement strand
CAGAGGGAAAAAAAGACAAAATAAGAAGGGGAGAGAGGCAATGACAGGAGTGAGTGCCATGAAATAAGGGCGTGCCTGTGGTTTAGCATCGCTGAAGGGGACGTTTGACCACATTCACCCCGGCTGCTCATCCCTGCCTTGTCAGAGATCTTCCAAGTGGAGCAGAGGATTTTGGAGAATGGGGCATGAGGGAAGGTGGATTAAATCCACCCTTGCCTTCAGGATATGCCAGCATCTTCCCAGGGAAGAGCTCTTTATAATTCTGCCAGGGGAAATGGGACAGTCAATCACAGCCCACCTGCTCGCCCTGCACAATCTTAAAACTTTCTAGCAAGACGGTACACAGAATGCAGCAGCGGCGGGTACTCAGGGACAAATCTCTTTAGCAGTCTTTGTCCACCTGTCTCTGAGTGCTGCAACTGGCTGAGTCCTGCCAGCTGTTTCTTACATTTACCAGATTGCTAGCCCTTTTGACCGTGGACAGATAAATTAAAGCACCTGGGCTCCACCTTCCCAACTTTCAATAGCAAGAGGAAGCTACTCTCTAGTGGATTCTTAGCTCCAGCAATTAACTGAAGAAAATGATGAAAGGCTCCAAGGCAGACACAATAGAGGATCTGGGGTTGTAATTAAGCAGTGTCTTGGGCTGGCTGGAGGGAATATGTCATAAAAATTATATCTCTGGTAGGGAGGAGTGGTTGCTTAGTACTTTAGAAATACTTTCATGTGTATGAATGAATAAAGTTTTATTTTTTAAACAATCTGTAGACATTTTAATATGTTGATTTAATCTCTTTCCTCTGCATAGAACTATTTTCATTTTTTTATTGTGGTGAAATTCACATAACACCGAATTCATTATTTTAAAGTGTACAGTTTTGTGATTTCTGTACACTGTAATTATCACTCCAAAAGAGAAAAGGTGAATTTTCACAGAATCTTATGATAGGCACATATTTAGAGCTACACAAATTTATTTTTTTTAACTGTAGATAAAATTGATATAATTTCACTTTAATCACTTAAATTATGTTGCATAAAATACTTTGCCACTGTATCTCTGTTTTCAGATTTGGTAGCTGTGAAGCTATAACCTTCCCACATTGTCTGATTTGAAGGTCAGCATCTGATGGAGATGTGCTTTCAAAACTCATCCACATGTGCATGTCCACGGACCTCCTTGTCTCCTGCTGCAGTCCCTGCTCAAGAACCAGATTTCAAGATTGCACTCCGTGCATCTTAAAAATCAAACCAACTTTAAAACAAATTTATCACTGAGTGTGTAAATGAAGGAACAAATAAAGGGATGAGAGGAAGTTTATTTCAAAAACAGAGCAGATTTCACAGGCACCTACGCTGACTCTTCCATTTAAAATGTAGTGTGCAAGCCCTGGCTGGTGTAGCTCAGTAGACTGAGCATGGGCTGCAAACCAAAAGTGTTGCAGGTTCAATTCCCAGTCAGGGCACATGCCTGGGTTGCAGGCCATGGCCCCCAGCAACCGCACATTGATGTTTCTCTCTCTCTCTCTCTTTCTCCCTCCCTTCCCTCTCTAAAAATAAATAAATAAAACCTTAAAAAATATTTTTAAAAAATGCAGTGTGCAGAATGAATCATCTCTAGCTGGTCACACTGCCCTGAAGTATTCATATCTGTTAGATCTTTACTTTCAGACAGACCAATGTTTGGAATAGGAGGTCGAATTCTCGCTGTTTGATAGAGGCTAAAGGATCAAAGAAGGGTAACGTACCAAGTTATCTAATGTCGTGTCTCATGTATAAATTGGTTAGAGTGTAGTTTTTGAAAAGTCATGCTACTTGGTAGTTCTCAAACAGAAATGGTTTTAATTAGAAATAATCATTATATCATTAAACAAATAATCCTTAATTAGATTTAAATCAATTCAAATAAAGAATATGAGTGCTGAATTTGTTTTATGTTTGCATTTTTGTAGTTCGACTAAGAAAGGAAACCTATCCTATCTGTCCAAACTCATCAATTCCCAAGGATCTCTCAATGGATGTCTCCCAAATTTATATCCCCAGCTTAGACAGCTCCTGTTATTCCTACAGTTACATTTCCACTTACAGAGAGAGATAGGCAATTAGAGATATAAGTGGGAAGTTCAGTGGAGAAACCAGGAAAGGCACATAACGTTTGATGTCAATAGCATATCGAAGGCACTTATACCCATGAGGCCGAGTCAGTTGCCTCCTGTTGAGGACAGATGACAGAGTGGAGGTAAGATGACTGAACTTTGCCCAAGCCCTATGAGAATTGAGGTTTTAGAAGGAAAGTTGGTTCCAGCAGCTGAAAAGAAGTAGCTAGTAAGGAAGGAATAAAATGAACAACAGTGCATTGCTGTGGAAATGAGAAGGAACAATGAAGGTGGGAAAGGTCAAGGTTGTCACTCTGAAATTAAACTGAGGAGAATTCATGAACGTCTTCTAAATCCTTTTCTACCTAAGGAAAGCTCACTCATCTTTAAAATCTAGTGTTAATGACCTTGCTGGTAAACATCCCCAATCCCCCATCATCCCCTACCTCTGCTGTTAATCAAATGGCAGTCTTAAATCACCCTTATATCATTTTCTCCAAGGCTTTAAGCAGTTTCATCAGAAATTGCTCAGAATGGAAATGTTTTGAGGAGTTCATGAGAACTGGGCTTGCTGTCCTGATCAGGCTTTTTAAACATAGCTTATTTCATTCAGGTATGTATTTAGAAAGAAATCATATGTGTTAATATTCTGAATAAGTCATTGTTTTTATCCTTTGTGTGAGAGTATAGTACAGTAGCAAAAGTACAGACAGAAAGGAAGTTTGATATCTACCTTTATAACCCACAATCACATGACCTTGGAAAAGTTAATTACCTCTCTGGGCCTCAATTTCCTCATCTGAAAAGTACAGATAATAATATATATTATCAGGTGCTGTGAGGAGTAAATGAAAATGGGTTACATTCTAAGAACACCCTTGAAATTGATGTAATTTTTATTATAGAATAAAACAATATCTTTTTTTCATAATACATTCAAAAGAAAATTGCCTTTCTGTCAACGAGAGCTTGAACCCCCTACCTGTTTATTCATTCTTATTTCATCTTAAATTAAGGTTTAAATATCACATTATAGTAACTATGCACTATATTGTATCAAATATTTAACTCATTTACCCATCCTAACACCAGCATCCCTTTAAATTTTATGAAATGGAAAGCAGATAGCTTCCACATCTTTGGTTTAGAATTTTTGAATGAAAGGGGCCAGGAAAAGAATCTCTAGTAGGTCCAGGTTCACTTTTTGGCATTTATGATATCTTAGTCTTTCACGATATATTACCATCCAGGAAAATATATAATTCAGAAGACCAAAGGAGCACAAAAAGTTCTGAGTCATTGCACAGTTCCTTACCAACCTCCTCACTTCACTGCACTGCTGTATTTTTTTTATCTGTATACAGTTGAAAATGACATGAGCTTCATAGTTTCCACTTTCACTTTGCTGTAATATTATTCCCTAAATCTTTGCAAAATTTCTGTCTGATGTTAGTGCATGCCTTTCAAAAATGATTCTGAATCATAAAAGGGGAGGAGAGAGATTCATTGATTACTTAGTACTAGAATAGTGAACAAAATTTATCCTTCAGGTAACCTGCCTTAAATACAGTTTAAAAGTTGACATGTGTACTCACTCGTGTGCACATAGAAATGAGATTTAGAAACTAATAATTTTTCCTTTAACTACCTGTAAACTTCACTGGAAGATATTGGTTATTTGTATCTTCTTACAGACTTAGGAGTTTACAAAAAGAAGCAACTTGCCAGTTAACTTGGGTGGTACAAAAAAAAGATACAATTCCAAGCTTAGGAATTAATCAAGATTTAGAAAATAATACATATTGTTGTTCACTGATATCTAAAGCACCTATAACAGTATATGACATATAGTCAAAACTCAATATTTATAAAATAAATACATATATAGTAATTGTGTAGTATACTATGTAGTATAGTATGTGTGTGTGTATGTGTGTATGTACACACAATTACAATTGCTGATGTCCTAATTTCCTTAAAGAATTTAGGCTTTTCTCCACAAAGCTAAAGAGACATTTAGTAGCAAAATTATGAGCATAGTTAATTTTGCAACAGGTGTAATGGTCTCAGATCTAGAATTAATTGCTTAGTAAAAATACCTTAACTTGACATTGTGAATGTGAAGTCCTACTTTCCTTGATTTAAGAAAAGATTTTGTCATTAGCAATATAGCAGGGCTCCCTGAATGGCGTGATGATTTATCTTTGATTAAAAAAAATCTCTAAACTTAGAGCACCTCTCAGCATTTTACCTGAATTAAAAAAATACTCATTTATATCTATTAGTTTATCTCTCTGGTAAGACTGTCATCCTTTTGAGATGTGAAGAAAGAGATAAGCTATTCTAAATCTTTCAGAGTCTTCTGATTCTATGCTTCTATTCTTAGAGCAATTATCTTCATTCTCTTGAATGAAGACAGTCATGTCTTACCAGGATTACTAAAATAAATCCCTAATGTGTTTTGCCTTTCATATGTTCCCCACTGATTTCTTCCTTACAAAACCATTTCAGTGATTTTACTAAACTGAGAATCTAATCAACTCCTATGCTTACAACCTCTTCAATGGCACCACCGTCGGTAATGCCCTGAGGACAAATCCCCAAATTCTTATGTGGACTCTTTCTGTATCTTTCCCTGCTCTTGCTCCTGTTTGTTTGTCTAATATCATCCCTTGTGTTCTGGAACTCTCATTTAACTCTACAGCTATAAAGAACTATTGCTAGTTTTCCAACATGGCGGGAATTTTCTCACCTACTAGCATTGGCCCAAGATGTTTTGTTTACTTGAAACAGACTTTCTCACAGTCCTTCAGCTGGTAAACTTCCATTCATGCTTAAGACACACATCACCACCTCAGGAAGTCTTATCACTCACTACAGCTAAATTACGTTTTTCTTCTATTTTCTCTCAGAGTGTGCTTAACTTTAACATAGTATTTCTCAAACTCCACTGGAATTATGAGTTTGTTTGCTCATCTGCTTCCAGGTCTCAAAGACTGGGATAATATCTCATTTGCCATTTTCACCCAGCATTGTTATTTGCAGCACCTAGAAACTAGCAATGGTTAAATAGTCATGGTGTAGCAAAAATTACCCTAGGCACCTTACATTCAATATTTAATTCTTGCAACAATTATATGATTATCCCCAGAAAGCTTACACACTTGCCAATATTCACAGAACTGGTAAACAGCAAAGTCAGGATCCAACTGGAAATGTGTATGAGTCCAGAGTCCTCATTCCTACCCACTATTGACAAAGTTGGTACTCTTAAATATTTGTTGAGTATGAAGTGACTGATGGGCCCATTAAGTCCAAGTAGGGTGAATAAAACACCAATGCTCTAGTAATAAACGTTAATTCTTGTTAAAAGTGTTAGTATAATTATTGTTCAATATAGTTGAACATTCTCTTATAAGCCAAAGAAATGGCCATTTAAATATATATTATTTTAATAGAAAGAAAAATATTGAATCTTGGCAGGTGTGGTTTAAAAAAACGTGTATTAAATTCAGGTGAATTTCAAAACCCATTGATAGAATTCTTTGTCATATAAAAACTATACATTTCAAACTAGAAACAGGCATCTCAAACTGCATATTCTATATATTAGCTTTCAATCAGCAATGTAAACAATGTAATATAAGCATTACATGGGCTCTACATTAAGATAAACCAAACCACTTTTGCCAAGACAGATGTAATCACTCAAATTCCATTGGGAAAGAGGTAACGGCATTATTTGGTCTAGGTCTCTGGATATGAGTTAGTAAATAACTTGGGCTTTGTATATTCATTTCTTCATAACACCTATTTCCAACATTTAAACATTACAAAGTGTTTCAAGGGTTCTGGGCTTAGAATTCAATGGTAAAACATGACATTTGTTAATCTTCCTTCATCAGGCAGCTTTTATTTGACAGTTATGGGGATAATTTACTTTAAGCACTCTTTCTTGCATAACTCCTAAATAAGAGGAATATTGCATGGTAACCCTTCCTTTTATTTCAAGCCTCCCCACTTATTTAAAAACAGAAGAGCCTTAAAAAGTTATACTTGAAAAACATCCCATAATTAGATATTAGACAAGTTGCTAATTTTTAACTTATTTAAGGGTTAAAATCTGAAAAATGAGTTGACCATATGCAACATATGGCTTTGGAAAAATAATTATTTTAGTGTTGACTATAAGCAAAAAACAAAGTTTTCTGAACTAAACTGCACCTTATTATTTTTTTAAAATTAGACACACTTGTTTAAGTTCAAGGTGCATTTTCAAGTAACTGTTTTCTGTATCTCAATTGACATGCTTTATGTGTTATATGTATTTCTTTTACATTCATGGAAGAAATTATTCTTTGAAGTGCCAATATGGGTTCTTTTTAAAAATAGGTAGTAGAGTAGGACATTCACATGGACCAACCTTGAAAGGATTCTGTCAAAAGTCCCCTTCCTCGTTTGCCCTCCTGTCATGCAGTTCTTCTCCCCAGAGGACTCCACTGTTACTGTGTGTGCATCTTTGTGTGTGTGTTTCCTGAAAAATTTTATGTGCACACAACCACATACGTACACAAATACTAAAAGGCCTAGATGCATGTCCTGGTCCTTCACTAACCATGGAACTCTGGTCAAGTCACTTAATCTCTTAGATGTAGAATATATCTATAAAGCACCAAAAAGGATGATTAGGTTTCTCCCAATCCTCAAATAGCTCCAATGAAGAGAGCTGAGAGCAGCAGTTTACCCTTCTATTTACTTGTTTCTCATAGTTTAGACACCCTTCTTTAACCTGTAATAGGAAATCTAGTATTTTGTTCTATTTTAAAATATTTTTTGAAGATTTTATTTATTGATTTCTAGAGATAGTGGGAGAGAGGGAGAAAGAGAAGGAGAGAAACATTGATGTGTGAGAGAAACATCATTGGTTGCCTCTTGCACACTCCCAACCAGGGACCTGGCCCTCAACCCAGGTATGTGCCCTGACTGGGAATCAAACCAGTGACCCTTCAGTTCGCAGGCGGTACTCAACTCACCGAGCCATACCAGCCAGGGCTCATATTTTATTCCATGGCACAAAGTTACAGGGACTCACATGCGAGCTATGTATTTGCCTCTCCCGCTTGATGCCCATGGCCTGAGAAAATCAGCCCTGTCCAGAGGACCGTTCATGGACTCAAATTGCTCCTTGGCTCCAACTCAGTGATGTCTTGAGGGAATGCAGGTTCAAGGTGGCCACATGTTTTAATCATTCAAGAAAAACCATACATCCAGGTTCTTCAAGTCTCCTCGTTTAAAAATGTGTGTAATTTATCACATTTTAAATGAAAAACAAATAGTTCGGTGCAGGTCAAACCAAGTACGACCAAAGGTAGGATTTAGCTTACGAACCCTGTGTTATCTCACAGACCCTGCTCACTGGCAGGCACCTAAGTAAAACAAAGCCTGTAATCCCCCCACCTTAATAAAACAGGGAGACTATTACTGGGATATTAGACCTATTCTTATGTCAAAAGTAACCCCTTTTAACCTCTTTTGCATTTACTCTTACAAAATAAAGTTCATTCACCATTCTCAGTCTGAAAGACGTTTTCCTGAGGTTAACTATTACTCTTTGCAACATTGTTAGTCCAGAAGACCTTTGACATTTAAAATAATGTTTTGTAATAATGGTTTATACTATAATTATTGTGATTATAGTATATATCCTACTATATAATAATATATCTCATAATGTTTTATAAACGTATTTTTGCAGAAGTGGGAGTAAATACAGGGTAGGGCGAAAGCAGGTTTACATGGTTCATATGGGAAATAATACAATAATTAATAAGTAATAGTACAAAAATAAACCCTGTGCCTCACGTACTTACAACTGTGAACCTATTTTTGCCCCACCTTGTAAAATCCCTTGTGATTTGTATGTAATCCAAGGAGAATAGTTTAGCATTTCTAAGCCTACTTTTTCTCCAAAGGCCCACATTCCAATGACCCAACTGCATCCTGAATAGGAGGGATTCCTGAACTCATTCATCTACATCCTTCCTCCCTCTCAGAGAATCTCCCACCAACACATCTACACACTGCTAATGTCAGGTACATCCTTAGAATGATGCTGGCCAGAAATAAGTAAAAGCACACTGAATTATGAATGAAATTACCATTGTCAAAATAAAACAAGTGAGGATGGGCTGACAGAAGGCTGAATGAAGAGAATAACATGAATTTTAAAGTTTTAAGTAAAATTAAATGTCTTGACACATACTGTATTTTTTTAAACAGGTATTTTCTAATATGCGTCATTCTAGTACAGCTTTGGTTAAATTCCTGTCTGTTTGCTTCTTTACAATGCTAGTGTATTTCTAGAGCCAGAGAACCTACTTTTTTAGGGCCAGATTTTCTGGAGTGAAATTTGAGTAAAATATTTCCCTCCCTTTTACTTGAAGATTTTCTTCTGAAATAATGGAATAAGCCTGAGTGAAAAGTCTCACTGCAAGTTGAAATAAGCCCACCATTTTACTTCTGTTAGGGATGGATTTAAAGTCAATGGAAATCTTACATAAAAGTATCCACAGCCTTCGGCAATCTCCTGAAGAGTGTTTAGCAAACTGAGAAAAAGAATTTTTGTGATTTCCACACATCATCATCAACAAAAATGGAAGATCAAGCCTTAAAGTTTCTCTAAATTAACTGCTTAATGCATTTTGATTACACACTTCCCTATGTTTATTGCAAGCATCTACTGTGTCTCATATTGAGACATTTCTGCGAGTGATACCCCAGTGACTTAAAATTAACACTTTAGGAGAACGAAGTAGAAGAAATATATACCTCTGGCTGCCTTTACACTAGACACATCGACAATAATTTAATCTTGCTGAATGTTGATAACATTTTCTGTGCAGAGAGCTAGTATTGGTTTTTGGCACATGGATTCTCAGACAGCCTTCATAAGGACTTGCTGTCACATCAAAGACACTGGCTTCAGGATTCTAATACCTGATATTCTCCCAATCACAAATTTGTTCCAGGCTCCGCTCCAATGACCTGACTCCATTTCCACTGGTCTGGAATTCCTCTAAGCTCTATCCTTACCAGTAAGAAAACTTGTCTGGAAGATGGATTTATAGCAAGCAAACTGTTTTTTTTTTTAAATCTACTTCAATGATTCATTCGTTTGGAGTGACTTGCAGTTTGAAAAGAGCAGGGTAGTGATTATATGGAGATCCAGTCAAATTTTCCCGAAGCACAATTAGTATCATGATTATCCTAGTTATGTCTTTTATATTCTCATGTACCATGTACTAAAAAATCTCACAGATTCGACTCCTCAGTACTCAAAGATTCCTCAGAATCTCATTCTTCTTAGCAAATTAATTATATGAACATAAGCCAATAGCAACTATTTAATCTGTTTTTTCTTAAAATCACACAGCCAGTATGAAATCTTAAACAATGAAGTAACTTTAGAAATCCACTTCATTCCCTCGACTTTACAGATGGTGAAACTGAGAACTAAGTGACTTTCCGCACATTGTTAATTCAGAACAGCATATGTCTGGAATATGAGTCCAATTTTTCCTCCATCTCATCACAAGTAATTTAAATACTCGTATAAAGCTAGGCCCAGCCAGTGTCTGACGGTACAATAAACAAATAACATTTAAGAGAGGTAATACATTCATGTGCTATACAATAGATCAAAACCCATGGAAATAACCAAATTTGGGTAGAAATAATGTAAATGACAGCACAAACTGTGTGGAAAACGCTATTAGGCTTTAATCTGTATCAGTCAGTTCCCCTGGGTCTTTTATGTAAGCATGCAGAGAAGATGAGACCACTTAAACAGCAAATTCAGGAGCAGCAAGTAAGGGTGTCAGGCAGTGATTTTCTACCAGCTAGATGTTTTCTCTGAGATTACATGACCAGATGGTTATTAGAGAGCTTGCAGTCTCACCTGAGACCTAAGAGAACACCTAATATTTGGGAGTCAGAGGGTAGATATCCACTTCTGCCCTGGAGAGAATGTTTCAACTGTCAATCAGTGTAATGCTAAACAGCGAATTTTGCCTTTCCATTTGAACATTTGTTTAGGAAAAGCTGTCACACAGGATGTTTCATCTCAGAGAAAAGGAATGAACAAATCAGCCAGCTTTTCCTTGCTGTAACAATTCGATCACAGCGAAGTGATTTCCAGAGTGTTGTTAAAGGCGGCCTGTAGCTTGTTTTTTGTTTGACTCAGTAAAAGGAAGCTTGGTTCACTAGTGACGTGCAGAGCATATGGAGGATATTGAGAAGGAAAAATGAGGTATGGTCTTGAAAGATGCTAATTTAAAAAGTTGTTCAGCCTCGTTACTTTTCGCTCTCGTTGTTGGTAGTGTGCAATTTCACCCAGGAAATTATTAGGTAAAATATGTCTTTTTAATCTTTATCACATTGTGACATGCATGAGAACATTAAGTATTCTAAGTCACTGACTTTTTTAGACTAAAGTTATTCCGTGAATATAATAAATGTGTAGTATATTTTAGGTAAATCGTTATTTACTCATGTAGTTTACTCCTGAATAAACTTGACTCTAGAAAGCAGACTGATTAGTGGGCAAATGTCTGCACACGTACAAAGAATGCTCATAAAAAATGCAAATTTAAACGTATCTTTGTCACCTTTAAATATGGAGATACAACCAGACACAAATTACCTCTCTACCATTATAAAAGTAAAAATGGCAATACTTTAAGGGGAAATAATAAGTGCTTAAAAATGCACTTGATTATAGAAGTAAGAGGTAGTTCTGAAAACTAAAATTCTATAATAGTGATTCTCTGGGGAAAAATTGTTTGGTAGCATTTCTCGAAGGCATCAGTGAACATTTTAGTGATAAAAATATATGCCTGAAGCTGTCTCTGAATTTAAGCCAGCAGGAGAAATGGAAGCCGACTTCCAAGAAGTATCTCATATTCAAGGAAAGGAAACACCATGTGCTTGAACGTGCGAAGTGATCATTTGGATACCTGGGTTGTTACTATGCATTTCAATCTGGCTTTAGGAAAATCATGCCATTTTCATGCTGCAATAGCTAATGTATTTTAATTGAACACATAAACATAAAAAATTTAGTGTCGTATTAAATAAGCATTAATAAAAGGTTACCAAATAGCTATATTTAAAAGAAAAATATTGTAAATTTTTATTTAACATATATACATGTAGCAAGAGAGTAGGCCAGGACATTGCACAGTATTCACATTATTTTCAGAAGACGGGTTCTGATTTCCATTAACCTTGGCTATCTTTACTTGTCAAGCAATTAATATGACAGAAGAAATAACAGATGCTCTTTTACCATTAACCTTCGGAAAGGAGAACCTCTATTTCAAGCATTTATAGCCATTTGACACAATCTATTAAAGCAATGGAAAGATACCCCCAAACAAGAGATCTCTAATTTGCCCTTTGTGAATAAAATAAATACATAACCCAAATTTAACTTCACTTTCAAAGGCATATAAGATAGTCTCCCGAGTTGTCTTGCCTATTTTTAAAATTTTTACGATGGTAAATAAACCCTGGAAAATTCCTTCGTAGATTTTACCACCTGAAACTGCAGCTGTTGGCTGCCGCTATCAAAGCCTCACAACTCCAAACTCACGTGCAAACCTCATCAAGGGCAGACATTTCTAATTGATTCCAGAAGTATTTCTTTTGCTGAGATCAGGGGGCAAAGGAAGAATAATGAGCAGCTTTTTAGAGGGAATTGGGGGTTAGGGTGTTGAGGAAAGGGGGAGGGGGCTTTTAAAATCTCGGGCTTGGCCAGAAATGCATAGCAATTTTACGGTCAATTGGTGAGAGCATCTGGAACCAGGCATTCTGGCCTTGCAGTTGATGGCAGTGAAACCAGCTTACAGGCAACACCAAGCCCATAATGAGTCTCTGTCATGTACTAGTGGAAACCACGTTGACGTTTTGCCAAATATCCCTGCACCTTTTTCTCAGGGTCAGGATTCCCCTTAGAGCCTTCGCCTAATCTATGAAATCCTGTCCACCCACGGATCTTAACCTATTTTAGTGATTCCTAAAGGCAACGCAAAAAGAAAAATGAAAAATTAGAACTTGCATGTGTTTAATTCCTTGCGTGCTGACAAGGCTTTATATCACAAAGCTGTGTTTGCTTTCCTTCGGGGGATATATTTCAAACGCAGCGGGCCATCTTGTTAGTGCATGTAGAGTGTCCGATGCTCAGGTCATAAATCACAGCACAACGCGTGGCACACTCAGGCTAGAGGAGAGGCTCTTTGTTACTTCAAATGTAGGGCAGGTGATTACAAAAGGGGGTAGGGTCTCTCTCTCTTTTTTTAAATGCCAAGCAGAAAACCCAGGTGATGTGGAAACAATTTCTTACGAGTAAACGATGTTTTCCTTAAGCTGCTGCCGGTAATTCACCAGGCTGCCACTGGTCGATTGCGTCCACAAATAAGTCAGGTGAAAGGACAGCCGAGAAAAATGTGGAGGGATGTGAGTCCCCAGGACGGAAACTGGGTCGGTGCTCAGAAATGGGCCATGCAGAAAACTAGACTTCTAACATTCCTGAGTTTCTATTTTTACCCAAACAATATAATTAATAAAGATCGTATCTATTTTCGAACGCACTCAAAATTCCAAAGTTTGTGACGGTGAACTAAATTCAACATGTTTGCTCTTCTGGTCAATCTACTCTTGGCAAGGATTCACTTCCTGTTTTCCAACAAGAAAAGTCAAACTAGCAAAAAGTCCAGACAAAGTAAACGAAACAAAAACTAAACTGAAAGAAATGCATTGAAAACAGCTTTTTTCTTGGAAAAGCTCAATTTTTAATGTAAAATTCTCCTTAAGACACCTATGTTTTGATAATTTCAGTGTAAGTAATCAGAAACATATAAAATGCATGTTCCTCACAATACACATAATATTAAAATGGGGGGAAAGTGCTTGATGGTGAATAGCTCTTTGAACCTAAAGTATTTTGCAAAGTAAGTGGACTTGGTGGATGTCTCTGTGAGGACTTTTCAAATAAGGGCCTAAGGGACAAGGGATGGATAGGCAAGAATATAAGATATGTTGATATCTCTTAATTTTAAACCATCTTAATAAACCATGGCCTATAGAAAACTATCATGAATGAGTATTTTCTTTTTTTTCAAGATTTATTTATTTATTTTTAGAGAGGGAAGGGAGGGAGAAAGAGAGAGAGAGAGAGAAACATTAATGTGCGGTTGCTGGGGGCCATGGCCTGCAACCCAGGCATGTGCCCTGGCTGGGAATTGAACCTGCGATGCTTTGGTTCGCAGCCTGCGCTCAATCCACTGAGCTACGCCAGCCAGGGCGAATGAATATTTTCTAGTACGCAGATTCATACTAGAAAAATCCACGCAAGGGCTAATTTTTTGAGTTGCAGAAAATTTAATGTGATAGCTTACAATCTACTGTGTAAAAACTAGTGTCTTTCTTCCTTCAAAAAATGACAGTAAAAACGCAGCTCTATATTTTAATATAGCTTTACTTTGTTTACTAAGTATTTTATTGCTTGTACAAAGTAATTACTTTTAGAAGAATCACAGGAAATGGGCAGCATTTTTTAAAAAGGGGGCCTCATGTAAATCACCCCAAGTAGCTTTTTTCACCCCCTACTTAATCTACTTAATTACACATAGGAGGTCTGTGCACAGGACTCGGAACAGAGTGAACATTTATTAATTATATGTGATGATAAACCCTGAAAAAATTATGTCTTTAGATTCTAAAAATGCAAGGATGGTAAGAGAGGGTGAAAGAATAAAGATGTTTTAAAGGAAATTTTCAGTGATACTCGAGTGAGAGGTAAAGGAAGAAGTGTAACAAAGCTATGTTATATGAACACATAAAAATTCTCAAAGGGAATTTGCTAAAATCTTTAACTTTGTGTATATTATGCTATTGCAATATTTTTTCATTTTTTGCTGAAAATAAAAATCTCATCTTCCCTATAAACATTCTCTTACAGGCCACATGTGAGTTACTTTCAAATTTCTTAATTTATAGCATACAAGAGGGTTTACAATCTGGGACTATGATCTGGAGGGTGAAGTGACTTATATTCATCTAGCTGAATGGCTAATGCACAGATAAATGGCTACTATTTGAATTGTCCAATAGAAGATTCATATGTACTCAGGAATATAGCATCATGGGTATAGAAAAACTTCAATACATTTTAGCAGTTTTGATACACTATAGGGTAGATTCTGAACTAATATTAAACTTGAGGACACCCACTATTAGAGGATAGGGGAACCTGATCTATGTGTTTAAAATTCAAATTGTCTATAAACCTCGCTAAAAAAAGTATACGTGACAAAGCATTGATATCATCACATATAGAATTTTTAAAATGCAGCAGAAGAAAATAACCAAATAGAAAAATGGGTAAATGAGACAAAAAAACGATGACCCACTTTAGTAGTAAACAGGAAAATGGTCATTAGAAATACAATGAGATATCATTTACTCCCAGACAAACAAAAGTTAAGAAACCTGACAGCTCTGACTTTGGTGAGGAAATTTGTACTCTGATAGTAGGTTTTACAACTTGTATAACAACCTGGTATTCTTTTAAGGATGTCAACATTTCCTACAACCCAACAATTCCACACTGAGTGGTATGTTCAGGAATTGCCCTAGGAATACCCCATATGGGCCATGGGCATTGGAAGATTTGTGTGTGGATTTTCATTGCAGCAAAATAAAAGTAAAAGCTAGAAACAAACACTAAAGGTTGAATATTTTGATATAGTCATACAATGAGCTATTTTACTGCAAGGAAAATGAATAGACTATAATTACATACAAGAAGGGATACATTTTAGAAACTAAACATTCAATACATTAAAGGAAACTATAGCATGACACCATTTTACTTGTACTAAAATTTTAAAAAAATAAATCCAACATTGCTTAGTGAAAAATGTATGTATATATGAAAAAACTTGACTTTGCTTAGAAAAAAGCATGGATATGATAAGCACAAAGTGCAAAAGAATGATTCTATCTATAGAAGTATGAAAGAGATGAGTCTCACACAGGTAGCAAGCAGATCACACAGTGTAAATAATACTTCACTGGCATTATAATATTATAGTATTTTTTAAAATATTTTATTTATTTTTAGAGAGGGGAAGGGAGGGAGAAAGAGGGAGAGAAACATTCATGCGTGATTGCCTCTCACACGCCCCCTACTGGGGACCTGGCCTGCAACTCAGGCATGCTTCCTAGACTGGGAATCAAACCAGCGACCATTCTGTTTGCAGACAAGCGCTCAATCCATTCAGCCACATCAGCCAGGGCATAATATTATACTTTTAGTATGGTAGTTTTCATTGCATTATCTTTTAAAGCTACTTTATATAGTTGCTTATACAACAAATACTACATAATGAAATATAATTATGAGTTGATAAGAGGAAAGGTGTTACTTAAAACTAATATAACTACTACTCATAAACATTGTGCAATTAATATATTTGAAGTGTGAAGAGCATTGAACTAGATTAGTCAAAACTACTGTATACTATAAATATTCAGAGGTCAGTGTATATGTGTTTGTTTTATTTTCCCCCTGAATCCATAAATATGTTTATGGCGTTTATTAGCATATAGTTCCTTAAGAAGTTGGCTCCACATTCTTCCTTACATTATTTAATTATATAGCCAGCAGTATGGTTTAAACCAGGGGTGTCAAACTCAATTTCACTGGAGGCCACATCAACCTTGTGGTTGCCTTCAAAGGGCTGAATGTAATTTCAACTCACAAACAGTTAAGGATTAGTTACATGTATACAGTCCTAAAATTACATTCACCCTTTGAAGGCAACCACAAAGTTGATGTGGCCCCCAGTGAAAATGAGTTTGACACCCCTGGTTTAAACGAATCATGTAAGATGGCTTCAGACAAATGTGTCTACACTGTGTATTATATATGGGGTCTGTCCAGAAGGTATCCAGCCATGTAATATGAAAAATAGAGACATTTATTGAAGAAGATACGATATAATTAGCATTGTACATAGGACAATGACAACTCAGTCCCCTTTAAAATAGGCACCTTGGGACCTCACACAGTTCTCCCAATCACCATCAGCTGTGCTGTCATATTTTCTTACATCTCATCAAAGGTCTGATATCTCTTTCCTTTCAAGGGTGATTTTAGTTTTGGGAAAAGCCAGAGGCTGCAGGGCACCAAATCCGGGTTGTAGGGGGGCTGAGTCACCTGGGTTATTTGATGTTTCCCTGTCCAGCCCAGCTGGTCCCTTAGCTGCATAGAGCCCCGAGAGTGAGCCCAGGTGAGA
The DNA here is from genome assembly GCF_004126475.2 of Phyllostomus discolor. Taxonomy (NCBI): domain Eukaryota; kingdom Metazoa; phylum Chordata; class Mammalia; order Chiroptera; family Phyllostomidae; genus Phyllostomus; species Phyllostomus discolor. Next base: position 20,548,560 of record NC_040912.2, on the reverse strand, counting down.
GCAGCAATAAAATCCTCACAGAACTGTGAAAAATAATGAGTAATTATTTAAGCCATTAAGTTTTGTGTTGGTTTGTTATACAAACACAGATAACTAACTTATCCCCAGGGAAGGCTGAATTTTACCAAAAAAGAAAGAAGGAAGAATTTATGAAAACATGAAGCTACCAAGAACAGCTAAACCTTCCAATGCTTTCTGATATGTGTATTTTGGCCAACTATTTAAATAACAAGGGACATTTGAATATGCATGCCTTGTTATTTAAAAGTTAATGAATATTTAATTCAACATTCTTTGTATGGGGAACAGGTGCTGTCTGTGCTCCTTTGATAGTCACTAAACAAAGAAATAAGTGTCGAAGAATCCGTGCCATATTCTATTGGATGGAAACAAGTCACAGGTCTCATCCACACTCTAGGGGTGAGAATTTTCCAGGCCAATTATACACGCTGATAGTCATAAACAGCAGGGGCACGGATCATGGGCCACTCTAGTTTCTGTCTGCCACAATTGAAGAGGGAGCAGGCTACAATTAGTTCAAATATTTATATCCATATATATTTATATTCATGTATATGTTTATTTGATAACAATAAGTACTATGGTAAAAATATCCTAAGTGTGAAGGAGGCAAAATTAGAAAACGACAATAATATTAATGAAAACAGTACCAAGGGAAGGCTGGTGGCATTTCAGGTAAGACCTGATGTGAGAGCAAAAACCACGTGGATAACTGGAAAAAAGCAGTCAAAGGCACCAGGAAGTGCAAAGACACTGAGGCAGGTGTAATAAACATGTTCCTAGCAAAGTGCACGTCTGAAATTGAGTAAGCAACAAAAAGATAGTAGAAAATGTGTTGCAAGCAGTAATGGGGGTCAGTGGACTTTCACGTGCTGAACCAACATGTATCCTTCATGAGCCTGGCTTAATCAGGTAAAAGCCCTTACAAGAGGGACTGAGACCTCCCCGAAGCTCTCCTTGCTGGCTTGATGAACTAAACTGCCCTGTTGAGGAAGCGGGGTGGGGACCTGCAGGCAGCCTCCAGGGCCCAAAACAAGCTGGGGCAAAGTCCTGCAGCTGCAGGGAAGTGAATTCTGTCCACACCAGAGTCAGCTAGAAAGTGGCTTTTTCCAGAGTTGAGCCTCCAAATGAGAACATAGTCTGGCCAATACCTTAAATGCAGCCTTTTGAGGACTGAACAGAGTGTCAGCCAAAAATGTGCCTGACCTTGCTCTGTTTTTGCTGGAGCAGGCATTCAGTAAGTGTTGAATAAACCTGTGCCCCACCACCCCTCAAAAAAACCATGAAGGCAAGTTGGTTCTAACTTCAGGGAGTCTTTATTTATCTCATTTTAGATCCCACACTTTGTGCTATTGTGACTAGTTCATCTTATCACTTAACCAGTCTGTGGTCAGCCCTGCTTCTGGACTTTCTACCATATTGTCCCTTCTGTAAAGTGCTCTCCACCGTCTGCTCCACCTGTCCAAGTTTCACCCACAGAACAACTCCACCAACCTTCCAGATAGAGTAGTCACAGGGTTGACACTGCCATTACATACAACATTGATTTATAAAAGAAAGGGGACTAATGGTTTCAGTGACATTGATGCTAATGACGGCTCCAAAGAAAAATGAAGAGAACATCGCATCCTTGTAGTATTATTACTCCCAGTCAGTCAGCCCTGATTCACACTGAATGGAGTTAATGAGGTAATTGATTAAGTTTTTATACTCCTTGTGCAGGGCAAAGAACACTTTTATGAAAATTATTATAAGTGGCAGAGATTTACATAAAGCTCTAAGAAATAAAAATGTGAAGGAAATACAAATTTGAACTTCACAATTCAGAAATAAAAATTAAAAACCGGTTGTAACTTAAAAAATGTTGAACATTAAAAAGAAGTAGAAGAAAAGGTGGCTTCACAGGTTAAAATGCTGATACTTGCTCACCCACTGTCGACCGCAGGGTTTTTAACTTCTGGTCAGAGAAGACTTGTTTCCATATTAATCATGGAAATCCAATGGTTAATAATAATTTTAATAGTATTAATAGCAGTAATAATTGTACTATAAACAATGAGAGTAATTAAAATGGATCAAATATTTCTTATGTTCTACTGTTTGTGCTTTTTTAAACTTTTCCAAAGACCATGTGAAGTAGATACTATTCTTACACCATTTTAAGGAAACGTTTTAGTGGTGAATCACAGGCAATGTCTAGTCTTGAATAATTGGCCATGGGCTGGAACATGAGCAGTAGCATGTTCCAGAAAGGGTCGGTCAGCAGCCGGCAAGATTTTTGCCCTGGTGTCTTCCCTTCCTTGAATTGTAAACCAAAGATAATATAGAGGTAAGCTGTTCAAACCATTAGTCTTTCAAGAATATTTTGTGGTTAAGTTGATAAGACTTTTTATTTTAGCTCTTCATATTTTTAAGATGCTTTTGCTGCATTATATTTGTATTTTTCATCTGAAACTCTTGAGGTAGAGGAGTGTTGCCCTCACGGCATGGGAAGAAATGTTGCTGGATGATTAAGAGCGATGCCATCAGACTGCCTGAGTTTGTATTCTGACTCGTTCACTTATTAGCTATGTTAATCCAAACATGCTATTGAACCTGTCTGGAACTCAAGTTTCTCATTATAAAAATAATAGTAATAGTAACCACATCATGAGTTATGTTGATATGAGGATTAAATGGAATAATAAAAGTAAGGCATCGAGAGCATAGTAAAAGCTCAATGTGTATTAGCTCTCACTAAACCTATTTTACAAATAAACAACTAGAGGCACAGAGTCCCATGTCATAGAGTGAGTGTCAAATGAAGAATTCATAATATTGACTTTTAGTTCAACATTTTTTCTCCTCCATACCCCCCACTCGCCATACTTGACTTCTGGACTCCTAAGCAAGCCACAGAATTAGTCCAGGGGATCTTTAAGTAATAATAACGAAAGCTAACAGTTATTGAGTCCTGTGGGATAAGCACCATGTTAAATCTTCTAAACAGATTATTATCATTTAATCCTCAAAAAGCTGTTAGATAGCCATTATTACCTCATCTGTTTACAAAGCTAAGACTATTTAAGGGATCAATGAACTGTCCCAGGACACACAGTAAGTTCCTAAGTCAGAAATCAAATTTAGGCATTATGGTTTCAAAGCTCAAGTTTTACCCGTTCACTTGCACCTATATAATTTACTGACTGTAAGTAAGTGGACAGCATTTCCCCACTAGATATCATCGTATTCAAAAGTCAGACGCCCTAGACTGCCTTCCAGTATGCCATGATCAAAGAAATCCAAATATTGTATGTTTCTGTAAGCACACATTACCACATTTTTATACTAAGAATAACTTAAAGAAACACATTCTCCATTTTCTTTTAGAGCATTTAGGTAAACTCCCACAATAAACTCAAATATAAATTCATTAAGTGAAATTACTTTGTGATACATTTAGAATGGCTTTCCTCCTTTAGAGTGCAAAAATGCTGTTCTTTGATTTTTGAATAGTTTTTTGGGTCATGTATACATATTTCTGAATTTCTTTAAGTATATATAACACTAGCGATGAAACTCAAGGGTTTTTTTAACAGATGTTTAAGATCTAAAACAATAAATATATACCCAAATGTTCAGTGTAGTTCTTAAAAGATAATAATCATCATATAAGATCAAATTATAACATATTTTTTTCAGTTTTAGAAAAGTCCAAATGACACTAATGATTTTATTTCTATAGAATTACCACTTATAATGGTAATTCTGTAGAATTACAGGTAATTGACAATATACCTTACAATTTTCACTTTAATCCTTAAAAGAAAAATCCCAAATGGCAAACTCTCTTGCAAGATCTCTTTGTAAATCACGTCTACTACTTGCTGAGACCCAACCATGGGCCTGATTTCTTTATGAACATCACACGATGTAACTTGTCCAACAACTGTATGAGGTCAGCCGTATTAATTCCAATTTAGAGACCAGAAAAAGAGGTTCCACACTATTAACTAGCTCAAGTGACACAATTAAGTTTTGGTAACTAGGTGGGCAGGTAAAAATTTCCCACAAGGACTAGTCACAAAATAGACAAAAACATTGTTGAGTGAGTGAATTCAACATGCAATAGATATGTGGTCCTGCTGTAGGCACCTAAAGCAAGTGTCTTACCTCAAAAACAAACGACAGGGAAGGGATGAGAGGCTTCAGGTGACCAAACCTACACAGCGCCAGGAACACCAAGCAGCGGGAAGCTTCCACAGCAGCTGCCTTAGGTCTGAAATCAGTGTCAGTAATAGGCATTAGCTTTGCATCTGCTTTTTGTGTGTTTACATGTGATATGAATACAGTAACACATTTCTTATAATTTCTCAATAAATACATAGTTTTTTAGTATATTTGAGGAACATGTGCCTCTGAAGCTGTTTGAAAAGAGGCATCAGACTAAAACAAACAAAAAAAACAACAAAAGAAATAAAATGCACCTTTTAAAGAAAACCTGTCCTTTATAAATGAGTTGAGCATGATGAAGTGAGGGTGAAGCATACTCTCAACTAATAAATAAAATAACAGACAGCCTAATTTGGGGGTTCAAAGTAGGTGACACTTCCCTCACTCAATGCCTTTATCTTTATAGTTCATTCGCTTAAAAAGTGACTTGTTAGGAGGACTGGTGTAGTCAAGGACTCTAAAATCATGAGTAGTCAACTTCTGAAACACTGAGAATACAAAATCTGTGTGTTTGTGTCTAATTTGATAGGTAGCATAAATATAGACCTTTGTTAATTATTTTTCTATGAATATTTTCTATATCTATAACCTCTAGAATATATGAAATATATCTTTACATGTTTGAAATTGAGTTAAATGTCACACACAGTTAAGCATTTATTGATTGCCTTATAATGATAGTAATAAAGAGCTACTTCAGTTGAAAATAACTTCATACGATAGTCATCTAACACTTGGAAAATTAAATCTTTTTGTAAAACACAAGTGAATTTTATAATGAAAATATTCTTGAATTAATGTCATTATAATATAAGTAGATTTATTTTAGACAATAGACATACAGAAAAAGTGAAGAAAATTTAAAGTAGTATATTTTTAATGTAAAACTTTCTTCTATTTATTATGACTCATTATTTCTGTAAAATTGAATATAATAACATTTTAGTAAAAAAAGTACACATTTTAAAATGCAATAGAAACAGAATAATAGTTTATAATTTGCATTCAAATAATGTGATTAATTTTTGTGAAAAAAATTTAAAAAGCTTTCCTCTTATAAAATAATATTTTATTATAATAAATTATTTTAAAAATAATATCTGGGTAATTTTCAATTAAAAAACAAAATAAGATTCCTATTTTAAAGCACAGAGTTTTTGTTAATTCTCTTACATGTTTTACCTTTCAAACTTTCATATTATGAAATGAAACATACATATGGATAGGTACAGAAAACAAAAATATGCAGCTTGGTGGTTTTCAACAAATAAGCAACCATGTAAGTACCTCCCAATATCAGCACCCAAAAGACTTCTCTCACCTCTTCAATATTCTCACTCCCCCACCCCGCTGTCTCAGCAAAGATCAATTCCCCAACCTTAATGGTAATTGTACCCTGTCTTGCTCTTTTTAAAAAATATATATTTAACCACTTTAGCATACATTTCTAAAAATTGATCTGTAGTTTTATCTTTTACTTACTGTTTATAAAGGGGATGATGCTGCATGCACTGTTTTGTACCTAGCACCTGTCACTCAATGTTGTTGGTGAGATGGATCTGTGACGCTGCACATAACAGGGCTTCCCTTTTTCCCTCCTGTGTAGTATTCCACTGTGTGGATGCACAGTGTGCATGCATCCCATCCATTCACCTCATGGAGAACGCTCAGTGTTGGCCATATTTGCTTACTATAAACAATGTTGTCTGCACATTACCTTATGTGCCTTTAGGTGTAGTTTATTGTGTAGCAAGGATGGAAATACTGGTTAGTGGGTTAACATATGCTAAATATATGTTTAAAAAATTATAAGCTTTTCAAATTAACTACCATAATATAAATGCCTTTCTTCAGTGTGTGAGGATCCTAACAGGTGGTATTATCAATTCTTTCAATTTTAGTCTTTGGGATATAAGTTATTTGCTACTTCTAAAATTTGCCAACAGTGTCTCTTGGTTTTATTTTTTACTGTCTCGATGAGAGTGAATTTTTGAAAAACTGACTTTGTTAATATTAGTATAGTCTAATTCATCAATTTTACCTTTATAATTAGAAAATGTTATATACTATTAAAATATTTTTACACACTCCAAGGTTATAGAGATGCAATACTAGGCTGTCTGCTGGAACCCCTACTAGTTTTCCTCTTACTTTTCAATCTATAAGCCCTTGACCCCAGAACCAATTTTTATGGTGAGAAATATCCATCAAGTTTATTTTTCTTACTCCTGTGTAGAAATCCAAATTTTCTAAGACCATTTATTGAAAAGCCAGCCTTTTCCCATAGCTCTGCAGGGATGCTTTCGTCACAAATCAAGCTGGAATATAAGCATAAATCTTTTTCTAGGTTTTCTCTTCTAATTTTTGCACTGATAAAACATTTCTAATTGCTGTAGCTTTATAATAAATCTTGATAGCAAGTTATGCAACTGCTGCCATTTTTTAAAGACTGTTGGCTCTTAGGGGGCTATCTACATATATTTTAGGAAGAGCTTGTCAAATGCTAGGGAGAGAAACCTTTCACAATTTTAATTCAGATTGCTTGAACATGTAAATCAATTTGCTAAGCATTGTAATCTTTACAACACTGAGCATTCCAATTTATGGATATAGTTATCTCTCCCTTTACTTACTTCTTTATATATTTTTCACAATATTTCTCAAGTTTTATGGTGTTTTAAAAGAGATTTTGTACTTGTTTTTTAGGATTGTGTTTTCTTGGTATTTGATATAACTGATGCTATAACTTACACAGTCATGCGCCAAATAACAACATTTCAGTCAACTTGCAGGATGGTGGTTCCATAAAATTATAACGAAGCTGAAACTTTCTATTATTGCCTAGTGAGCCCTAGCCCTTGTAAGGTTGCAGTGCAGTGCTGTTCTGTGCTAGTATCAATTTCTGTCTATCAATAGAAAGCTGTGGGTTGGAAATGACTGAGGGCACCCACTTCCCTGGGAAGCTTCTGACAGATATCTCCCTTTTCAAAATCAATGGACCCTGAAGATTCTTACTTTGCACAACACCCTTTAGCAATAACCATTAGGAACCTTTGACTTACAAAAGGTACTGGAGAGTACAAGGCACAGGAGGAGGTCTTGCTTGGGCAGAGAGAGACAGTGGTAGATGCAGAGTCACAGAGACAGGGAGGGAGGCAGGGAGAGAGGGGAGATGGAGGAGGGAGGAAAACAGGGGAGAGAGGGACAGACAGACATGGGCCTTGGATTCTTCTACATTTATTGGGGTCCAGGGTGGGGGCCCAGGGTGGGGGCCCAGGGTTTCACGGGCTCAATCCTTCTGGGTGAATTTAAAGTGTGGCGAGAGAGAAAGCAAGTAGCCAAATGGTCAGTTATTCAAATCAACCAGCATCTCTGAAACAAAGGAGCCTCAGTGAGGGGTGGCTCCTTGGCTCTTTATCTAGCAGGATATAGGGGTCAAGGTGATTATTCCAGGCAGCATGCCTTGAAGTGGATGTGTCAACAATAATAGCTGAACTGGAGAACTTTCTCCATACAAAAGGAAAAATCAACTATCAGGGCTTACAATACACTTAATTAGTCACATGTTTGTGGTCAGCTGGTATAAACAAACCTACTATGCTGCTAGTCTTATAAAAGCACAGCATGTACAATACAGTAGCAGAATAAACCATATAGGTTTGTGTAAGTACACTCTAGGATGTTCCCAGAAACACAAAATCACTAATGGTACCTTTCTCAGAATGTATCTCACTATGAGTTTCTGAATGAGGCTCAAGGCAGTTTAGAGTTTTAAATAATTATATACAACAAGAATAATTGGATGTAATTGTAAAGTTAATAGCTTTCTTATTTGGTCTTTTATCTGAATCCATAAAGACAAAATAAATTGTCATAAGAAAATGAAAATAGGGAAATGCAAATTAGAACTACAATGAGTTACAACCTCATACCTGTTAGAATGGCTGTTATCAACAAGATAAGTGATAAATACTGGCGAGGCTGTGGAGTAAAAGGAACCCTCATTCACTGCTGGTGGGAGCATAGACTGGTACAGCCACTGTGGAAAACAGTAGGGGTGTTCCTCATAAAATTAAGAATAGAGTTACCATTACCATATAAACCATAAATCCCTCTTCTTATTGGGTTATCTACCCAAAAACCTCAAAAACATTTATTCAAAAGATATGTGCATCCTTATGTTTATTGCAGCAGTATTTATTATGGCCAAGACATAGAAACTACTAAGTGCCCTCTGGTGGAGGAAAGGACAAAGAAGATGTGGTACTATGGACTACTACTCAGCCATAAGAAAAGATGAAATGCTGCCATTTGCGACAACACAGATGAACGCTGAGAACATTTCGCTAAGTGAAATGAGTCAGGCAGAAAGAGCTAAGAACCATATTATTTCCCTAATATATGGGAATAAAACTGAAACTCATAGACACAGATAACGGTATGGTGGTTACCAGAGGGAAGGGGGATCAAGGGGATAGTAAAGAGTAAAGGGGGCCGAATACATGGTGACTGAAGATGATTTGACTTTGGGTGGTGGGCAGATAATGCAATATACAAATCACGTATCATAGAAATGCACACTTGAAACCTAGATGATCTCATTAACCAATGTCACCTCAATAATCAAAATAAAAAAATTAAAGATCATTAATGGACCTATGTAGTTCTTTCAATAAAACCTATGACTTAAAGAAAAAAATGCAAACTATATAATTGCTATTGGCTGATTGCTAATTCTATTAAGTATATGCAAAAATAGAATTGTGATTTTTTTAATTAAGATTTTATTTATTTATTTTTTAGGGAGGAAAGGGAGGGGGAGTGGGGGAGAGAGAGAAAGAGAGAGAGAGAGAGAGAAACATCAATGTGCGGTTGCTGGGGGTTATGGCCTGCAACCCAGGAATGTACCTTAGCTGGGAATCGAACCTGGGACACTTTGCTTCCCAGCCCGCTCTCAGTCCACTGAGCTACGCCAGCCAGGGCGAATTGTGATTTTTAATATGTGATTCTGATTCAGCGGATGTGAATAATTATTTCAGGTTGACTTGAGATTCATTTTTCCATTTTCTCATTTTAAGGCTTAGTATTTATGTACTTTACTTCTAGTGTAGAAAAGTATGGATATAGAGCCAAACAAAATGAATGATAAAATAAACACCATTTTTAAAGCATTGAAGGAAACAGGTTTAAAATTCTATACATTGTTTACACATGACTACATGAAATGTGTCGGCTGCATCGTTCTTTACCAAATGTTTATAGAGAATGCATATTATAAACAGTTTCATTAACTAGAAAGATTCATGTGGACCGGGATCTTGCTGAAACTCCAAAATCTTTTGCTGTTCCAGAACATTCATTAAGCTGTCCTTGGGAAAGTGGTATGCATTCAATATAAGTTAAATGGGCGTTTACTGGACTGTTATATTTAACATTTACCGAAACTAATGATTATTGGTTACCTACTTGAAAAACAATAACACTACAACAAAGATAAGATTTCAAGAATGACTAAGCTGTTTTGCAGTTTTTCACAAAGTTACAATATATGTAAACTCTGTAATTTGTGAATTCTTGGTCATATTGCTTGGGTTTGTGTTTTGTTCTATCTTTTACTGTCTATCTGTCTGACTATCTTAATCTGTAAATGGGCTTTGTAATAATTATTATCTCAGAGCATTGTTGTAAGCATTAATAATACTCCATGGTACATAATAATATATAAATGTTGGTATTAGTATTAGTATTAATAATTGATAAGTATCGAACTCTAATATTTGAATATATACCTTATGCCAAAAAAAGCAATTTAAAATTATTCAATGTATTTTCTGGCCATGTTAGTATTTAAAAGAGGATTCCTTAAATAAAATTTTATGTGAGGGTAAAGGACATAAACTTTAACTATACACACATTCAGACATATTAACTATGCAATGACAAAAGAAAAATGCTCAAAATAGGTTTTATATTTTATTAAGTACTCAGAGTTATGGTCTAGGTTTTGCCAAATTAATCATTATATTTATAGATTTTTAAAATAAACTTGAAAATCCTAACTTTCATTTAAAAGATTTAGATTTAACGTGCACCCTTGATATAAAATCAGATATACTGCTACTATGTTTTATTTAAAATAAAGGTGTGAGGTTATAGTTTCAAATTTATTTTTTTCAATAACAAATGTTGGGTGAATAACAAAGTTTTGCATATATTTAAAAATACTATATTATAAAATTATATAAAATGAAAGAATTCCACATCTTGCCTTTGATCGAGAAGAAATCCAATGGAGGTCAAGGTCAGGATAATGAAGCAAACCCTCAGAAGGAGAGTTTCAGATTTATTTTTTTCAATAACAAATGTTGGGTGAATAACAAAGTTTTGCATATATTTAAAAATACTATATTATAAAATTATATAAAATGAAAGAATTCCATATCTTGCCTTTGATCAAGAAGAAATCCAATGGAGGTCAAGGTCAGGATAATGAAGCAAACCCTCAGAAGGAGAGTGAACTGTGACAGTGCCTGTCAGACAAAAATACAGACCAACAGTTGGTTTAGGAAAGTTATCCAAAGGTGCATTCGAAGTAAAGCTGACATGGAAAACAGCCCAAATTACATTTTATGTGACACTATTTTGTCACTGACATTTTTCAAAGAGGCTGACATTTTCAAAAAGATGACATTTTGATTTTCCTAATGTCATTTATTTATCTTATTGGACACTTGTAGAATGAAGTAGACAATTCACAATGGTATTTTACTGGCTGTTTTTTTCTAAAATTCTCCCTGTAAGTTTGACTTTTATAATTCTTTGAAGTCCCTCTGCCCCCATGTATGGAGAAATCACTTAGATCTGTGTGAATAAATACCACATTCCACTAGCTATTTTTAATATGACCAATGCTTTGTGGTTTCAAACACAAAGCTGTCTTTAATACAGAAAATATTTAAAGGAAAATGTACTTATTAGTGCAAACACATATATGAATGAGCTTTCACACACATTCACATTTGATGAAATCTATATGTTTATATGCAGTGTCAAAGGCATTATCTTTTGAATTATAGGAATAGTAGTTTTATCATAATTATAAATAAATTAATTGTGCATCTTGTTTACATGTGAAAAATAATAACAGTGTTTCATTGGGCTTATTTACATGTTATACCATCCACTGCTGGTATGTATTTCAGGAAAATATTGCTGACCTAAAGTGCTAAAATGAAACTATTATTTAATTTAATCTTTGGATGTATTATAAGTCTTTATGATTATCAAAATGAAGGCCATAACCATAAAAAGCTTTATTAAGCAAGGGATTCTTTTTCCTCCGTTAAAGTGATCTTTACAATTCTGAGGAGTTGGGTAGCTCTAACTTCCACAGATATGTATGCCTGGAGAACTTGACCTGTGTGCATTTTTCTTTAAGAAGATGGGGGAAAAAACCATTCAGGAAGTGACGTTAACTATATAGAAACTCTAGAATTACATGTTTGTCATAGTGCTGCTTAAACAGTAGATGAACTTTGCTCACAAATGTAAAGCAGAAAGCCTTTTTCTTCTTGAAAGGGGATATGACCCTCTTACCATTCTGTGGAAAAACTTTTGTGGTCAATGTGGCTACTTTTCATATTTCCCTACCTGCTAAATTTCACAGCAGAACTATCAGCCCCATACACTATAGCCTAAAATAATCATATGTGTCTATATGAAAGTTATTTTTATAAAACGTCGTGTATTGTCAAAGATGATTTGATAATATTTTCCATGATTTTATTCTAAGGCTGAAGAAAAAAAAGGTATGAATTTTGCGATTATCACAAGGTGGTTTATTTTTAAGAGTTTCTCTAAAAGGTGCCTGAGAAGGAGTACTAAAGTCATTGTTTGGATTCAAAATGCTCAGATTCCCAAACATCCCTAAAATGAGGTCAGAATGATCTAACACTTAAACCTTTGCAACATCTGAGAAGGGAGCAGGTTGGGTTTGCAGGGACACCTGCAGGGCAGCCTCTGTCACCCCTAAGCGTGGGGGGTGTTGCCTTCCAGATGTCTTGAGCTGCTGGGTTAGGTATGCTGAAACCTAAATATTTGAAGATGCTTCCCAGTATTACCACATAGACAAAGGAACGCAACCCTAGGTGATATCACAATGCAATTTGTATTTCTATGTGGCTCTGAAGAATCTATCTTGAAATAAGGTCTTGTTCTTTAAAAATTTTGCCAGTATTGACTACACTAATTTTTCTAAATTTTCAAAACTCCCTAGGTTATTACTGAAGCATTAAAAAAAGAGAAATATTATTTAAATGAAATTTTTAGAATTCAAACAAGAAGGAAACAAAATAAATATTTCAAAGGTGAAAATATATCAGCTAAAATGTATAATGAATATATAGTTCAGAAGCATTGAACTGATATGGAATTTGTGCATTTGTACAAAATTTTGTAAGAAATAAAAGTGAAAAAGAAAACCTTTAACCGAATACTTAGAGAATACTTATGTATAATGATATTTTAAGCTATGATTACACTCTATTAAAAAATGAATGTGCACCCGACACAATAGAGAAGCAAGAGCTGATGTATACTCCCACTTGAAAACAAAAACAAAAACAAAAAAAGAACACAATAATATACCTGAACCAACTTTTTTCAAGACATTGGACACAAGGCAATAGAGGTCAGTGATTCCCAGAAAATGAGATACTAATGACATGACCCCGACCATTGCTCCATCTTAACACCTTGAGCGAGTTTCTAGGCTGCAACTCAGGGGGCACTAGTAGAAATACATATACCTTTCTGTTTTTTCCCAAAAATAAAGAAAAAGGAGACATTAAAAGACAACATCAGATAGATAAACTTCCTTTTCATGAGTATTGCTTTTAATAAGGAAATATGACTTCCAGGAACTCTGCATTTAGATTTGGAGTTTCCAAAGCTGAAATAAAATATCTAATTTTTGCATACTTTTGAGGAATCAAAATGAGGTCATAATTTAAATTATAAGCATTTTAGGGTTCATTATGTTTGCCTTAAGATAACTTTTTATAAATTATTATTCATCGATTCTTGAGAGAGAGCAGAAGGGGGAGAGAGAGACATTGATTTGCTGTTCCACTTACTTACGTATTCATTGGTTGATTCTTGTATGTACCATGACCAGGATTGAACCACAACCTTGGCATGTTGGGATGATGCTCTAAGTAACTGAACTCTACCCAGTGGGCATGTAGGATACTGACCATATTTGGAAATAGTACTAATAGTACTAGAGATACATTTAATTACACAATTAATATTTCATTATTTGATGTATATGAAATTTTTAATGTTCACTTTCCTACTTTAATATTTTTCAATATAGTGGAAAAATTGTAGTTTTCATTGGAACTCACAATGATCAATTTTCTATATTTCTGCAGTCTATGCTTATTAGTAAGGTAACTTGTGCTAATATTCTTTCTTTATTATACATTTATTACATTTATTTTGTGGCTTTAAGTTATAATTGATGCTCATTTTGGCTTACATTTCATTTTCTTTCACATTACTTCAGTTACCACCTAAAAACTTGAGGAAATTAAATTAAATCCCAATAGGCTACACTGGAAGAAAACAGTATACAGAGGATATTGACTTGAGACGTTTCACACAGGACCTAAATTAGATCGAATTTGTTCAAGTGACACTTCCTGTTATGAGAATACAACTAAATACATTGAGTTTTTTCCAAAGGTCTGTTAAAATAAGTCAAGTCAACATGAAACATTAGTCACAAAATTTCAGTGCCCATAATATTTTACAGAGTACAACATCTAGGGGAACTTAAAACTATAAAACTCTGTTTCCAAATTTATATTGTATATTCTCAGATGCCTCATTAACTTGATATAAATCATCAAATAATCTGGTTAAAGCATATCTGCAGTAACTTTGTTACACATTCTATTATAAGACTGTTAAATATTCAAACTGCTTTGAGTGTGTCTGCTATTCAAAAGGATAGCATTGCCTTTACTATTTCACCTTGGAAACATATTTTCGTTTCAAATGTGTATTCATGATATCACCCCATGAAGTGGACCCTGGCAGCTCAGAAATTGATTTCCCAAGCATTACTAAACCAAGATCAACATAAAAGTCTGTGGTTCATATCACTAAACCAAACATTATATATTTAAATGTATTCATTGCATGTTTCAGAAAGAAAAGAATGTGCCTTTTACACCTTTGTGGTGGCCATCAAATTGCTTTTTTGACTCCCAAAGTTATTTATACAAAACTCGAACACATAAAACAAGTGAGTATTCATCTACTCTGGTATATGCATAAACAGAAAGGGCTGTGGGACCACAGCATGTACCCAATTACAAGTCAGCCACAACGTTTCTGTGTGATTATTGGCCACAGCAAATATGGAAAAAAAATATTGCTGTTGGATTTTAATGTCTTCATATGCCTTGAAACATCCTGGAGACTAGAAAGGCACTATAGAATTGTGCAAATAAGCAATTTTTTTTCTTAGTTGCACAGCATGTTTTTAGCAAAGAAAAACATGTGTGGGAAACAAGCAAATGCACCTTTTCAAAATGTATTTGTATCAGGAATGAAGCTGTCTCCAACTCTAATTTCAGTTTCAAAAGGATTTCAACAGTTGGTATTTCTCTTTGTCAATAACATTGACAGGAGTTTCTCATATGGTTTTGACTACAGATGAAAAAATCCTGTGAAAACCATGCTATACATTACATATCTTAATATACATAGTGTCTGGCTACATTTTTATCCAGGAAGCACTCACACTGGCCTAGACAGTCGAATCTCTTGGTGAACTTAACATTAAGGGTCTTTATTTCAAAATCAAAATGGGTAAATTTCTATTTTTGTTTCTACACATTAATATAATTGATTTTGGGATTTTATTTAGTATAACTAAAATAAATCAATAAATTAAATTGTACTCTACATTGGTTGTTATCTTGGGCACTAGATATAGGGGTGGGTAAAAGTAGGTTAATAATAATTAATACAATAATTTAAATGATAAATGATAATACAAGAATAAACTGGGCTTGATGTACTCTCAGCCACCTCTGTATTTGGATGCAGATGATCCTGCTTGTCTTCTGGTTTCATTCCACTATCTAAACTCTGTAATGCATATACATTTTAATCATAATTTACGTGAACAAATAAACATAAAGTGGTCAGTGATGGGTTGACTATGGAATACTTAAAGAGATGATTGTGAGGCTTTAAGTTAAGCAATGGATAATTCTAAACATTAGGGTAGTTTGATAGCTACCTGTGCACTATTAAGAGTAATGTAGTTCATTCTGCTTTTAAGAAAGCTTTGCTCCTGAAATAAACTCTTGGGTTCACATTTCGTCTCTTCTGAAGCTAAAGGCAAAGGAACAGGCTACATTGTGGAATTGCTTTTATTTGTTGTAGCAAATGTATGAAAGAGCCAACAGTAAGTCCGTATATTTCTTACCATTATATTCTCAAGACATTCTGGTATCCTGCAGGACGGTTTATACATCGGTATTTTATAAGTATTTAAAGAGTATTTTTTGAAGACAAGTTCAAATCACATATTTATGAATGAGAATGATTTCTGTAGATCTAACATTTATTTTTGCCTACTCGAATCTATTTTCTTTTTCTATTTATTGTCATCTCAATTTTTCTCCCAAACCGTCCTATCTCTCCTCTCAAACGATGAGGATCACACGGAGCTGGCCCTGTCTTCCCATTCCCAGACGGAATGGTCTGTGATCCGGGCTTCACGGCATTGCTTGGTTCAGTGACATCCAGGTAAGCCAAGCATTAACATCAGACTCCCGTTGGAAACTTCCACTTCTGGAGTCCTTTGTGAGGCAGTACTTAAAACCAGAGCTCCCGATAGCCACCCTGCTACCACAAAGGCTGAACATTGGTAGGAAAAGCTGCATTTTGAGAAAAGCATAGCTGTAAGAGAGAAAGAGAAGATTCCTGGTGGCACTGTTTCACTCACTGGATGCAGCGCTGCCTGAAGAAGAGAAATGCCAGACTCTTCAGCTCTGTGAGCTAATAAATTCACTCTAGCTTGGATTTCTGTCACATTAGCCAAAAAGTCCTGCCTAACACACTCAGTATCCTATTTAAGGAGACTTACTTTTTAGATAATTTCACAGGGTGGATATCATAAAATTATTAAAAATAAACATATAGAGCTATTTTTCTGTACATATTATTTATAAATTTCTATTACTTATGGGGTTTTCATAGATAGACTGATAGCTGTCAATAGCAGAGACTTACTCTTTAAAAAAGAAAATTTATCTTGCCTGGATTCACTGCCCACTAATCACATTTATATTCATTTATATTTTTCTAGGTTCTTATATCTTTTTTTAGAGTTTCTCATAGCATTATTTATGTCATATATTTTGATCTCATTGTCTTTTAGCACTGGATAATGGGAACACTTTTTGCCTCTGTCTTTTAATGCACTAATTCTCTCTTCATTTGTCTTTAAACTGCTATTGAAGTCATGGACCTCCTCGTGTCTGTTGTACTTCTGTGTCGTAGAACTTTAATTTGATTATTTCTAAATGTGCCTCATCATTTTTTATTGGGTCTTATCTCTTGATTTTTCATAATTTTTAGTTTCTTCAACTTCTTCAAATGTACTTAATTTACTTATGTTTCAATGATTTCATTTCCAAGAACTGTTGTATGTTAGGGTTTAATTATGCTGTTCTTTTGTTTCTAGAAATGCATTATCATGTTGGCTTTTTTGTAGTATGATTCTGTGCTTTGTATCTGAGTTCACAATCACTAAGACTGTTGGTGGGAATACGGTGAGACCTGGGTTTAATGGATGGCTCTAAGAGTGAATTGAACACAGGTCTTCTAAACACGTGAAACCTCCTCTGAGATCCCTTCAAACTATGTTCTTAGTATTAGGCTTATAAATCAATGGTCAGGTGAATCCTAGACTCATATCTGAATGAGGGCTGGTTTGTAGTTAAAAATCCTTAGGAAATCCTTTTTAAAAAAGTCTACCTTCTCAAAGCCAAGTCGACTAGAAGCAAGTTTCTTTTCCATTATTTTTTTTCTTCCTTACCCCATCCCATCAATGAGGCATTTCTTTTTTGTTTCAATTGTCTTATTTGAAGTTCTTTATCTGAATTCTCACCTATGTAGGTTCTTGGCTTTGTATCGTCACTTGAGGTCTCGACCAGTGGAGACTGTCCAACGCCCTGGGACAGCCGTCAGGATTAGCCTTGTTTCCCCACTGGATTATATTTCTGCAGCATTTTTAGTTTCTAAGAAGTACCTCAATTTTTTGCCACCTCATTTATGCAATTCATCTAAACAGGCTTTGTAAAGTATATTTTATCCACAATAGCAATTGCTCTGTGCACCTTAAAAAGAAATACATATTTCTAAACCACCATCTTATACTTTTAGGTTGGCCAAAATTTTTGTTTGTTTTTTTCATATGATAGCTGTATTAGCGTTTAGTTGTCTTTAACTTGATTCAAAATTATTTTGTTAGATTGTATTGTGACAGCTGTCATATCAGTGTGCACTTTTTTAAAAAGTTACTAAAATTGGTGAATTTTTGTATAGCCACTTTAATATTGAAGATGGAAAAATATGCAACATTTCCAGCATATTATACTTTATTATTTCAAAAAGGTAAAAATGCAACTGAAATGCAAAAAAAGATCTGTGCAATGTATAGAGAAGGTGCTGTGAATGCTCAAATGTATCAAAATTGGGTTGGAAAGTTTTGTGCTGGAGATTTCTCCCTGGACAATGCTCCATGGTTGGATAGACCAGTTGAAGTTGATGGCGATTAAATCAAGACATTGATTGAGAATAATCAATCAATGTTATACCACTCAGGAGATAGCCAACATACTCAAAATATCCAAATCAATAGTTATTGGTGAAAATGAAAAACATGTCTTTTATTTTATGGAAAAAACATACAGACTTTTGACCACCCATTAAAGAGAACCCCTTCCACTTCTTTAAAGTATAACTAATTTATTCAAAGAGAGCTACTAAGTGAGCCATCAAAATTCCTGATTTAGTGAGATTATTTTATGAGGTGCTTGTTTTCTTAGTAATGAAGTCAAAAACACTGATTTTTTATTCTTGTGTGGCCCTCCATTCAATTTCACCTACTTCCAAACTAGTTACCTTATTATAATTTATGTACCTCTTTGAACTATTAGAAATCATTTTTGGAAGAAAATAATATAAATCTAGAAAATGAAACATGCATTTACATTTTTTTATCATTTTACAATATACTATGCATTTTTACATGCATTGTGTTATTTTTATTTTCTCAAAAAATGTAGGCAGTGCTCTTATGTAGCTAAACAAGTAAATAAATACCTCCCAGGTGATAGTGCCTGAATTACAATCCTGACTCTAAACCCTGGACCATAGTTCTAGCTATTCTGAATATTCTGACTGTTTAAACAAAACAAATGAAGTCTATCCTATGTTAGAACTTTCTAAAGTCAAAGTTATCAGAGTATTTTCTAATTGAAGGTATGCTGAAATTAATATAAAGTATTTTTCCCAAACATTTAATTCTAAAGTACTTTTTTTTGTATTTGTTAGGAAATTTATTTGTGGCAAATTACTTGCTATTTATCATTTATATCAATAGTATATTATTTGGCATTCTATACTGAAACACTTCAGATACAATTAATTTACATTCAATAGTCTAGAATTCGTTTCTCTTTTTAAAAAAATATTTTATGTATTTATTTTTAGAGAGGGGAAGTGGGGGAGGAAGAGAGGGAGAGAAACATCAATGTGTGGTTGTCTCTTGCGCCCCCTACTGGACACCTGGCCTGCAACCCAGGCATGTGTCCTAGACTGGGAATCGAACTGGCCACCCCTTTGTTTCGCAGGCTGGCAGTCAATCCCTGAGTCGCACCAGTCAGGGCTCATATATCTGTTTTAATGTAAGATATTTTATCAAGCAAAATTACAAGTGTTCACACTATTTAAACTGGACAGCACTTACAGCTTTATCTGCAAAGGTGTCTTCGTAAAATGCTAGCATCAGAGCAAACTGCAGAACCGCATATATCTTTAGTAAATGAGACGCCGATGATGAGTAGGGAATTTCTTTCCCTGTGACCTAAGAAGACAAGAAAGAAATCTTTTGTTTATATCACTCCCTGGCTTATTCTTCTCACCGAAATTCAAACTAACTAAAAAGACAAAAGCATAAAAAGATAAAAAGGCAAAAATGAAAGGTTTTGCAATTTTTTTTCCAAAATGATTCTAACATTCATTATTTGGACAGAAAAAATGTAAAAGCTATCAGACTTGCTTTTCATTTCTAAAGCATTATGATTCTGATTGGGTCTGCCATGTATAGAGCAAAGAGAGAATTGATTCAGTGATATGTACTGGTGATAAGATAACCAAAATGAACATGAAATGTGCAATATGAAAATATAAATAGAATATTATGTCCATGATTATACAGGGTGGGGTAAAAGTATGTTTATAGTTGTTTGTATGGAAGACAATATAATAATTAATAAATAAACATACAAGAATGGACTGCGTGTTTCACATAATCACAACTCTAAAGGTACTTCTGCCCTATACTGTCCATGAAAGGATAGTGACAGAGAAAATGGAAGGTGACTTTGGGCAGTGGAGATTCATATGCCCCTCAGGGAAATATTGCTGTATTAGAAATAACTTTCTCAAACTACAGATTTTCCCAGACACACTACGGTTCTATTTTTAATGCAGATGTAAACAACAATATAACTTTAAAGTATTCACTTTAGGTTATTACTTGAAACAAATAATAAAATAGATCATAGTTAACTAAAATTTTTGGAACTGAAGTAAGCAAAGTATTTTCACCTATATCAAGTTTGCTCTTGTTACATAACTGACTTTGAACACACTGAAAGTATCTGGGAGAGTTAAACATAGAAGCTTTCATAACTAGATGAGAGAACATCCTTATTAGGTCAGGATTTTTTGGAAAATAAAAATAAACCCATATAAATCATATTATTTTATTTTATTGAAATATTGGCTGAATTTTATGTTCATCGTTATCTTTAAAATCAATGGTAGAATCACTTGTAAGGCTCCCTCCATCTCTAGTGTTTTAGGATTCTGTGACTGAGCCACATGAGTTCCTGCACTGCATAAATTCCCTGGTTGTGGGTTCGGGTGGATCTCAAACCCAGCCTCTGCAGCTCTGTCCCCTAAACCATGATCCCTGGTGAGATGTGATGTGTGCCTGGGTGAAGGCACCCCTCTGATTGGCCCCTAGGTGGTGTCCACTCATTAAGTTATGTTCCACAAGGCTATGTCTGCCTAAGGGAACATCTTCTTTCAGATTTGTATTAAGTCAGTGCTATAAACAGGCTGGTTGTAGACCTGAAAATATGAGACGATATCTTCACCATTAGCAAACCCATGAACTCTGCTTACCTCTGGGATTTCTTCACTCAGTCCAAGTCGTGGTTTACCAGGACCCCATCCTGGTCCTTTAAATATGACAGAAAACTTATTGAAGAACCCAGGTGTGGCCCAGAATGTAGTCCATATGTAAACTAAATGGTGGAACTAGAAGAATAAAAATATAGTTCAAAATAAAAACCTCTTAACAGAAAATTAAGTACAGTAAGTCATGTATTTCATTTTACTGTTTAATGCAATTTACATATTTTTAAAATATATAGGTCATGTATAATTTGCTTAATGCTAATTAATATGTAACTATATTACAGATTATAATTCATTCTATGAATTTATATACTTTTAAATTTAAATGTATTCTTTTCCATATTTCTGGAGCTCCACAAAACTATAATTTGAAAATTAAAAAACAGGTAAATTGTTTAGAGACTCAGCCGAGTAGAAAAGTGAATTAAGAGGCTTTACTTCCAAAAGAATTAACTAGGAAACTGTATACTTAATATCCATATCTAATGACATCTTTTTTATGTTTTCTTATTTATTTGTAATCCTCATCTGAGGATATATTTTTTGATTTTAGATGGAAGAGAAAAGGAGGGAGGGAGTGGTGGAGGAAAGGAGGGTGGGAGAGGGAGAGGGAGAGAAGAATTGATGAAAGAGGGGAACATCAATTGGTTGCCTCCTGTATGTGCCCCAGTTGGGGAATGAACCCATTAACTCAGGTATGTGCCCTGACCAGGAATTGAACCTGCAATCTTTTGTTGTATGGGATGGCACCCTAACCAACTGACCACTTTACCAGGCAGTTAATGTCATCTTTTCTAAAGTCTTGCTAAATGGGTATCAGGTTGGTCATGGAAACATACAAATATTGCATATATGTTGCATATTTGAAAAATAATCCTTTACTATATTGAGTTATAGGTAAACATGTCATATTAAGGAAATATACTGAAAGCTATTTCTGATAGTAGACTTCTGAGTATTAAATGGCCTATATTCTGCATAGGAAAATATAAAAGTTTGCTGACTGAGTCAAAAGTTTCCTGTGAGGCTTATACCAGGAGTTCACAATCTTTAAATAACATTCATTTGACAGGTACTGAAGTTAAAAGTACATCCATATCTGATGAGTACCCGATAGCCATACATGATAAGTACCCAACAAATATAGCTACTAAGATAATTAGCTATAAATGCCACACTTGTCATCATAATGCATCACAAGATTAAAAATAATCCTAGAGGTTGAACATGAGCTATAGAATCTAGAGATGAGTTCTATTATAAGTGTAGTAATACACTGATGTGGAAAGAAGTTTTGCTCGATCAGAATTTGTGGGCTGGCATTTTAACTCTCTCTCAAAGAATTCAAACTGCTAGAATTAAAAACATGGCTTTCTAAAATGCTTAAAATATTACAATAAGGAATCTTAAGCAATTAAGGAACCATTTAGGATTTAGTGAACCAAATTTGATGAAAAAGGAAGTGTTAGATGGGAACTTACCCTGGAGTTTTGCAATAATATTAATAATAATAGGAAGAATACAGCAAGTTGATGTATTTAAAACTTATAACACATTAATATACCTATCTGTAGTGTTATTGTGAAAACTGACTGCAATTTTATTGCTATCATACTAGATACAATCCATGAGAAATATATGGTAACATTTTAAAATCAGGAGTACTTTCTCACTTATTTGCTACCCAATGCTCTGAAATTCTTGGACCTCAATGGAGAGCAAAGTGAATTGCTTATGCCAAATACTAAGGGAAAAAAATTTCCTAAGTTGCTTTTTTATGTTTTTGAGAGAAGGTAAGAGATTTAGCTGAATATACAGGACTATAAGTGAAAGTAAACATATGTTTTTGTAGGTTCTGGAACTTAGTAATCACAACTTGCTGATCTGAAATTTCTGATGATGTGAGTGAGCATGTATTAATAGAAGACTAAACCTTAGACACAGTCCTGACAATTACGACAGCAAAAAAAAATATGTGAGGAGTAGATGCCTGGAGATTTGAACCTGACTCAAACTCATAAGCAGCTCATAACTACTTGTGATTGTCTGAATATCATCTCTCTCCAAACCCTGCACATCAATTTCTACAGCTCACGGACGCTTGTCATTCTCTTATTCTGTCACAACATGAGCTTCTTTTAATACTCTCAATGTATTATTTCTACATTGGTTTCAATTCCGTAAAGTTTATTATTAAGGAAGAACTCTGAAGTATTTCTTTAGCATTCTCCTGAGAGATATGCTCTTCACAATCCTTGAGAGAAAGAGAATGGGGCGCAGGGGGAGGGCAGGGAGAGAAAGACCAAGAGACACAGAGAGTAAGTTGCTCTGTGGTTGAGAAAAAGAGAGAAATCATCAAATTTTTCTTTTGAAATGTGAAATAAAAATGCCCTTCACTTGACAAAGGCAGACAATGGGCCATGTTCTTTTCTGTAAAGAGGCAGGAAAATGTAAGGTTTGGGCTTCTCCTGGAAACCATCTTGGCTGAGTTTGCTCTTGACAAGCTGTGTGTCATTGGGTGAATTATTTAAATCCTGGGAACCTCAGTTTCATCCACCAAAAAATAAAAAGAACTACTACCTCTAAAGTTGTTAGAAATGGTTCCGTCAAATATTTGCGCTGAGCTATTAGCAATGCCCTACACAGAGTAAAATAAATATCAATTTATTTTATTTTAACTTTCTTAAAAATTTGAAGACGTAGGTTTGAAAGCAGACCCAACAGGAACCTGTAATTTTCTGCCTTCTCGAATGTGGTAAACCCAGTCCCCGGGACAGAGCTGGCATTGACTGGCCCCTTTAGTGTTTCAAGCATTCTTATCTTTTTCTCATTTACGAGTCCCTAACCCAGGAGTGTTTGAGGTGGGGTGCTGCTGACAGATCGGAGCTTCACAGACATTCCTAATGTCTCTAGTGCCAACCATGGAAACCAGTGGACAACCAATACCACATGTCTAACAGGAAAGTGGTCCAGTGCAACAAGCCTTCGCAGGTGAAACAGTGTGCAGACCTGACCAGCCCGTAATCGCTCCTGACACGGAGGCCCAAGCAGAGTGGGGCAAAGGCCTCGTGCTGAATTTCTAACCAGAGTCGTGCAGGCATGAAGCAAATATTTTTCTTACTGCGGGATCAGCCTTAATTATACATGTTGCTGCTGCTCTTTCTGAATGCATGAATACATTTCAGATCTAGGCCGAGAAAGATTGTTTGCTAAAGAGCCATTTTTTCACTTCTAGACTGTAGAAATATTTAAACATTTTAATGAAATGTTTTCTAATGTATTTTCCCCAAATTGATTCAAGTCTTTGTGTAAGCACCAGATTTATTTTCAAATTCTTTTACAGTTAAAATATTTTGTAGGGTATTGCCATTTACTATCACCTTTTAAAACTGTTTTCTTTTAAATATTTTTAAGCATTTAAAAAGAAATGTTTAAATGTTTAAATTTTTGGTAGAATATGGTCAATTCATAAAGAATCAAACTAAGTACATTACCTGCACCTTGAATGCATCAAATGTATTAATGGGATGTGTCAAACCATATACAACTTTTTTATTTTCTGCCTCAAATGTTCCTGGAAGACAAACATTCAGGATATGAACTTTTGACTTTTGCAGAGTTAGGAGCTAATTAATTGTTCAAAATTCTGGTGATTTTTACTTACCAAAAATTCTATCCCATATAATAAGGGCGCCGGCATAATTTTTGTCTATGCAATAAGGGTTTCTGCCTATGAGAAAATGATTTGAAATGTTTTTAAGAATAAAGTTATACTTCTTGGAACAATTATTCTTGTATTTTATTCTATCATTCATTTTTTTTATTCAATCTGTATTGTATTTTTTCATTCCCATTTACTTCCCTTATACCTCCCCCCAGCAATCACTACACTGTTGTCCATGTCCATGAGTCCTTTTCCCTTTTCGCTCTGTCTCCTTGTATTTTAGAACACATTAAGAAAAATAAGACTTATGTAACAATGATTTTCCTAGGAATGTTTTTTCACTGATAGTACTAGCTGTTGTTTGCTAGTAAAGTGAGTTTTTATTTTATTTTTCAATTAATTTTACTAAAAAGAGCAAAGATTTCCTTAAAACTATTAAGAATTATCTCAGATTTTAAAAATGTACCAATAATTTTCCAGTTTTTAAAAATCTTAGATAATTCTCAATTCTAATTTTAGGACTATCAAATTAATTTTTAATTATTAAAAATTAAATGGCTCAGAAAAAAATGGCACTAGTAAATAAGATAGATAATATATGCAATTTGTGTTTGTTCATTTGTTTTAAATTTTTAAGTGCATTATGTTCCTGCATCTTTTCCAGGAAGAAAATTTTCTACTTAGAGTGAGACATTACTATCTTTTAAAATCATAAAATCCATAAGTGAAATTCAAATTAACCTCAATTTTTAAATTTACTCATACCATATACAATATTTTTTCTGTTACAAAGTATTCAAATTATAATTTAAATAGCTGGGCATACTTTCTTTAATAATAATAAAGCCAAATGTATTCAATGATTATAAATAAGGATAAAGACTATCAAATCGCTACTTCGACAAACTCATTGTTTTTGTACTTCCTCATTTATTTGCACACCTTCCCTAGATGGAGATGGACATTTAAAAGTGAAGATACCAGGGAAAATCTCCCCCAGTGCAAAAGCAGAGTGGAGCTGGCTACACCGATGCACACCCCTGGTCATACACGGTGTACACAGTGACTCTCAGCTGGATGGGGGGCACTTTGACCCTCTGGGGATATGTGGGGATCTCTGAAGACATTGTTGGAAGGCACACTGCAAGAGGATATACTGGTATCTAGTACATAGAGTCCAACAGGCTATAATACACAGGACTGCTCCCTTGACCCCAAAGACCTGTCTGGCCTCTTTAAAATTAATATTAAAATGTTAATAGTGCTAAGGTTGATATAAAGCAATAGGTGTGGGAAGGTGCTCTGGAGTCAAACAGGAAACTCCCAACATTCCTTCTTCAATGTGGACTTGCTCTTCTCCGCTTTTATGTGGAGGGAACCCCAAGAGTATAACATCCTTGGCCTCTCCACCCCCTCACTAATGACTCCCTCGTGGTAGGGGAATGACTGTTGAATTTGGAAGAGGAAACTGAACATGTGCAGCCCGACCTCATCCTCTCCTCTTCCCTGGGGGAGCGGGGGCCTCTGCTCTGCTCGCTGCCATGGGAAAGGGACCTGCGCCGGAGGGGAGGAAGACCTGCAGTGCTGTCTGATTTCTGGAAACTTATAAAAACAGAACAATAATATTCTTTTATTATCAGCTTCCTTTTCTCAACAGTATGTCTGTGAGATTCACTCATACTATTGCGTGTCACAATAGTTTAGGTGTTGTCATTGGGATGTAGTTCTCCGTTACATGAACAGTCTACAGTGTGTCTACTCTACTGTTTATAAACATGTAAAGTAGGTCTATTTTTTCCACGTTACAAGTGATGCTGATATGCACATTCTTGGTGAGGCCTTTTGGTGCACAAATGTGAACATTTCTATTGTTTCTTAAGCCAGTATCTTTAAACTCGACACACCAGCCACTTGGGATTTTCTCTTTCTCAGGCAAGTGCAGTGTATTACCCAACAGAGTCAGCACACACTGTGTGCTGTGTGTAGAGTTTGTTCACAAAGTTTAAGCAAGGAAGTAAATTGTTGTTTTTAGGCTTTCCTCAAATCCCCACAGTTTTCAAGACCAGGCATTCTCTGGCTCGAAATAGGAATGACCTCAGCATCAGGTCAAGGAGTGGCCTTCAAGACATAAAGTGAATATCCACTCAGCTCTTTAACTCATTTTTTTTTCACTACAGCTGAGGAGATTTAGGCCAAAAGAAAAGTCCAAAAGCCAGATATGAGAAAGTTGGTGGTGGTGGGTTTTTTGTTTGTTTGTTTGTAGTCATTGCTTTAGAGAGGAGCCTGGTCCAGATTCAAAGGAAGAAGTGATGCCTATTTGCACAGTGTGTGCTGACTCTGTTGGGTAATTTTGATGAAATGGTGCAAAGCAAATAAATTCAACTTTTAAATAAGTGAAAAAGGAAAGAAAGAAGATCAAATTTCCTTACCGTGATGAACCCTATGATGGCTAGGAGTATTAAGAATAAGTTCCAAAGGACCAAGGTTATCAATGACCTGTTAGAAAGAAAAGGAATATTTACTTATCCACACAGTTCTTATAAATGTACATGTCATACTTAAGTATCACATTAAAATGCCACCTAGGTTAAGACATATTGCAAGTTTCAGGATTGGCATCAGAATAAAAAAAAATTCCTATCACCTGTCACTCACAGAAAGACAAAAATAAGCTCGTAACACTACTCTGAGAGTCTACTGTGAGGTTAAGAGCTAGGATGCCTCAGTTTGGTTCCTGGATCCTTCATTTATTGCCCGATCTTTAAAAAATAAGAAACTTTTCATAACTCTATTTTGTCACCTTTAAAATGGAAGTAACAGCAGTATCTACATAATAATGTTCCAATAATTTAAAATGGTCCTATTGCCAAGGCATATTTCTCTCATTTTATTTTTCACCTTTCAACTATGTCTTTGATGATTTCTGTTAGCAGAGCGTGAACAGGGAAGAGAAAATTACATTCATTTTCTGGGTTTGATTTCACCCACTAGTCAGTCATAGCATTACTTACTATCATAGCTATCATCTGTTGCATTAGGGTCATCCTGCTAATTCATATAAAATCCTAACGAGTCTCTTACCTATAGATACACCACCTACCAGTATATCCTAGAGGCACATGTCAAAGTCAAAAGGGCCCCCCTTTTTTTCAAGCAAATACTCTTCAATATCTGGTACATAACACTATAATGTTCTCTTGCAACATTTCTCAGTGCAAACCCTCTGTTCCAGAGTCTGCAAATTCTGAGGAATAGAGGAACCAGGTAGGTGTCATAAACAAGAATAGCAGGCCATGTGTAAGAAACATGGTTTGTTATGTAATTCATAGTTAGCAGTGTGGGAACCCTTTTAATCTCAATTGCATTGTTCTTTTGACCATAACAGGTAACAGAATATTTTACTTTTCTTTAATAGCTATCAGAATGGATTTAGTAGAGCCTACCAACGATAAAATTAATATATTGTTATGATATTTCAAGGGGAGAAATAAAGGGAAGGGTCATCAAGGAACATGTATAAAGGACCCACAGGCAAAGCCAAAGCAGGGAAGGATTGAGGGTAGGAGGGGCAGGAAAGTGATGGCGGGAAAATAGAGACAATTGTACTTGAACAACAATAAAAAAAGAAAGAAATTACTCACCTCCAGTGTTAATTTCATTTAGAGGACATATGAGTAATAAAGGGGTAATTTAAATGATCCCTAAAGGAATAAACCTGGTCACTGACAATCATGACACTGACATGAATTTAGTGGCAAGTCAGTGGCATGGGGGAAAAGTCAGATGGAGAGGTATTTCAGATACATAACAACCAATGTCATGTGGGAATCTTCTCTGAATACTGATTTGAACAAACTAAACATAAGAGACATTTTATAGGCAATGTGGGAAATTGATCATAAACAGAGTATTACATGATAAAAGTACTGTTTTATTGGGAGTTATAAGGCATGGTCACTGTGTAGATAATGTAACTGTTTTATAGAGCTGTATAACTGAAGTATAGATGACATGAGATCTAGGTTTTGTCTCAAAACATTTGGCAATAAAAATTAAAATGAAAAAAAAAAGAATAGCTGGTGCAAATTAATCAAGACCAGAATGATTTTTAATGGAAGTGATGGAGATACATAAATTCATTCCATTATGAATTCTACTTTTCTGCATAATTTGAAGATTTTTAAAATATAATTGAAAGTGAAAGATATTGTTACTCTAGTAATAGAAAAATAATATAAGTGCTCAGTTCAAAATATTAATGAATCCCTAAAGTCCTAAACATACTTCTAGATTACAAGTCTTTACATAGCATGCTTTAATCATTGTGTGACAGTCTCTGACATCAAAACACCCAATTTACAAGTGCTTGGAAAATATGAGGAGCCGCAGCAGCCACACCACCCTCAGCTCATGGGGCCCCGTATCCTCTGGAAGGAGAAGCCATGGCCACGTGGCCACAGGACAATGCTTCATCCGTCCATGGGGCGAGTGCCAGCCTCTCCTTATTAGACTCTCAGTAAACCCGCCTACGCGATTCTCAGTTCCCATTATGGAACAGACAGAAATGGTTGTGCAAAGGATGTGTAAGTCTGTGCTGTATGTTAGTTTAGGCCTTGCTTTCTTCCAAAATGAAGTTCTAGCACCACTTTTTCAAGTTATTCCTATGAGAAATGCATTATGAGATGCAAGCAATAGACTTTTTGATTAATTCATTGAACAAAACTCATAGACCAAGGACTATCTATAATTTTTAATTTCAGGACTTCAAAATACCATGACTAGGTAGTCCTTAGAGCTGATGGCATTCCTATGAAATAAGGTGTTATGTCACGAATACAGTATTAATGAGCAGGAATTGGAAGGGGAGTAGGGAAAAATAACCCTGTGTTATATTGGACTACATTGCCTTGTACTCGGTTAGAAAAATATTGGTTGAGAAGAAGAACTATTGGTAATAGATCAAGAACAAGCAAGTGGGTTTTCTCAGCAGTCAGAACATTGAAATCTGATGCTTTGGCTGGGCTTTGTTTCTGGCAGAGAATTAGACGGGAAAGAAGAAAACCATTTTATCCTTGTTTGTCTGTTTGGTGCCTAACATGTGTTGCAAAAACAGGCAACAATAGGGGACGGAGGAGACTCCATGGCCAGCTTCTGCGATGCAGATGCGTTTCTGAACTTTGGTCCTGGCCTGTGTGGGCAGCCAGATTTAAAGCCATAACAATGGTGAGTGCATTCAGATGACTGGGACCTTGGCGGAGTACATTATTTTTTTAATGTCAAGCTCTTTTCCTCAAAGAAAATCTTTTGCTCCTGCAAGCTAAAGCATGGTGATATCAATATTGAAAGTTCCTTTTTTTTTAAAAAAAAAGTTAAAAGCCAAGTACAACACAGGCAACCACAGTTATATGTCCTGGTGGTGCCTCTGAGTACCTTGGAGCTGGGAAAGACCACCTCGGTGTGGGGGATGATTCACCATTCAGCCAGCCCCGTCAGAAGTTCTTTTGTGGAAATCCCTTCAGATTCAAAATCAAAGAGAAGTTGTTAATAATTAATAAGGGTGGGCATAACAACTCAATTGTTGCCCACTTTTGCAAATTCAAACCTTTAGCAATTCAACCACAGCTAGCTTTGAGTCACTTCAGGAAAATACTGTGGAAATAATTGCAACCATTTTCATTTTTAGAAGTTATTAGCTTTGTTTTCTTTTAGATTTAAATGAATTAATTTAAATTATGGAATTTTAGAACATACAGGGGACTTAAAATAATATAGTCTAATATTCTACTATTTAAAAAATCTAAAATGAAGCTCAGATGCTAATTTCTACTAGTGTGAGTTCGAACAGCTTGGGAGGAATTCCTAGAGTCTTTTCCATTTTAGCTCAGGAATCTATTTCTCTATCCTTTTGTTTTGAAGAGATGTAGCAATTTTTCTATGAAATACAAGTAATTTAATCTTTTAAAACTTTAGTGGAAATGAAAACTAAGTGTTTTTTACTACATTTCCATTAAAATGAATCCAGGGATTTATAGAGTGCAGGGATTTCAGCTTCTATGCTGCCCCTCATGGGATTTCAGGTGCTTTTGGTGCCTCCTAGGTCTTCGAAGCAATGCATTCGGTAGTTTTCCCTACAGTTTTATGACCTCAGGACCATGGATGCCTAGAATGGCCATGGATGGGCTTCATAAAGTCAAGAAGACTCTGAAGTGTCATGTCAAATTTTATGAATATGTGTCTATGAGTTTTTGTTTTTCTCCTGGGAGGTATATTACCCTTGTCATCATATACTAGCCTAAAGGATACATAAAGCCCCAAACGTTAAGAACAGAAAATTTTAGATTATTTTATTTGCTCTTCTTATATTTCTAATTTCCATATTACTAAAACTTAAGTGCTAGTTTCTCACTCAGATATCAAAACCCAGTAACAATTTTTTTCTGCTTATTTTTAAAAGATCATTGTTTTCTAAAAGATTATCTCTTAGTCTATATTTACTTGTATAATGATAATTATAGATAGAAATAGAAATAATTTTATAATAATAAGCTCCATGTATTTTATTGATCAAATTGTATCCAGCAGGAAGTCTCTAAATCATTGCTGACTGGTCTCAAACACCTCATTTCTCCCTCCACAGTTTATAGTCGGGTGGGAAGAAGGGCTAAATTTAAAAGCAAGAAAACAGGGGCTATGAGACTGTGCCATCTTCTCATCGAGGCATTTTCCTACATCAAAAATTAAATAACTCAAACAAAAGTCCCCTCATAATGAACTAAAGTTGATTTCCAATGTTCTTTTTCTTTTACTTTTTGTAACTTAACCTTCCCACCTGCCCTGTTGCAATCTTGCTCTTCCTTCAAGACCTCCCTAAATTTTTAAAATACTCTTTTTGATTTTTCCAATGAGAATTTTGCTCCCCTTTCTTTGGCTATACATTGACACATAATTCATTTTTATATCATTGCCAAATTGTCCTGTGTTCTAGTTATTTGTGTGCATTTCCAGTACTACAATATTTGCCACGTATAACATGCACCCACATTTTTGGCCCAAACTTTAGGGAAAAAATCTTTCATTTTAATTTTTTGACTCAATTTTTTATTTATTTATATTTAGAAACAAAACCAATGATTGTATTCCAGGCTATTGTTTTGCATACAGCTATCATTATTGCTCTCTAGAGTTACACTTTTAATGCATAAGCATAAATTAAAAATTAAAAACATTTATATAGATATGGAATTAGTACTACTCATGTATAGTGTGCACCCTTATTTTTTTCTCAAAAATGTGGTCAAAAAATGTGCATTATACATGACAAAACACAATGCATTGCAAATTCCATTAGGCAGAGGTGGTGTTTCACCCTCCCTTAGGTTTCTCATAGCACATATGGCACTGCCTTGCATATAGTAATTATTCAACAAGACTATATTGAGTAGATAAATGCACTTCGCTGCCTTCCGCCCTTATGCCTTTATAGTATGGCTCTCAAACAGAGGTCATGGTGTTCCCAGGGGGACATTGGGAAATGTCTGGAGGTATTTTTGCTTTTCCCTGCTGGAGGAAGTTCTCCTGGAAACTAAAGAAGAGTATGTTTTAGTAGTGCTAAATATCTTACAATGCACGGGACAGCCTCCCCTGCTCCCAAATAGAAACTATCTGGTCCAAAATGTTAGTGCTGTGGCTGAGAGACTGTTTCATGAGTATGTCTCACTGTGCTTCAGTCTTTGCAGTTTAGGAGAAAAGGATTGTATAATTTCTGCCTTCTAATTTGGAAATAGGATGAAGGGGTGTATTAGGAAATAAGCTTGGTCGTCATTCACAAGGCTAAAGGCAATCATGAGTTTGGAGTGCCCTTACAGTTCAAAGCCAAAAAAACAAGTCCGAGCATGAACTGTGAGCTGGTGAATTGGAAAATAAGATAAATAGCTAAAATACCAAAAACCAAACATAAAAATCACAGAGACTGGATGATGGGACAATTGAATTCTGTTAATCATTGGCAGGTGAATTTCTTGAATTCTTTTTATATTCTTTCAGTACAGGTTTGTGTGGGCTTCCGTTTCAATGACAGGAACCAGAGATGAAAAAGATAGTTTCCACATTACCAAGTGATTTTGAAATTTCTTCTGAAAGTTCTTTTGACCCTCTCCCCCTTGCCTTGTAGTTGAACTGAGTGAATTGAATGACTCAGAAATTTAAAAGGTTAATGAAGTTTCCATTGTATCCAGGTTGTCAGCCTGTAATAATTTTGCTCTGGAAATTGATAAACTAAGTATATGTGGTAAATCAAATAATTAAATGCTTATTGTGAACTGATTACAATGACTCTTTCCATGACACAGTTCTCCGGAGTTTTCTGACTGCCTTGTATTACCTGAAAAATGTATCTTCATAGGTCTTTCCAAATTGAAATAAAAAAAAAATCACTTAGAGTTGAACTCTAAGTAGCATCAAAATAAATATTCTAAATTAATATCATGTAAAATTATTTCTTATAAAATTAACTTACTTCATTCTACACATTTCTTAGTTATTTTTCTGATTTTTCTGATTGGAAAACATTGACTGATTAGATGTTTATAGCTCAGTTGAGAGTACAGAAACAATTAACCAATGGTCAAGTTGAAGGACAAGACTTACTTTTAACAAAAATGTTTGGTTAATTCAAGACAAAATTGTTTTGCCTGAGTTGCTTGGGAAATTGCCTCCTCTCATCTCACTATGACCATTGAGGTTTGAGAAAAGACATTCTAAATATAATTTTAAAAAACTTAATTCTATTATTTAATTTTAGAGTAATATTGGGAATGTTGCACTATCTGCAAATGAGTACGAAAAATATTGGAATTGGAATATGTTATTGAAAGGAATAAGAATATTTATAATGACTTACTTTTCAGAAAGAAGGCTGGTTCCTAAACGTAATTACAATGTTCTTTCCAAATAAGAGATACTTACAAATATTCATGTTTCCTGTCTGAGAGGGAAAAATCATAATAGGGAAAATGTGTCCTTGGAAGCATGTGCTTTGCAGAATCCTCATTATAAACATGAATGTGCTAACAATATGACAAATGCTGAGGAGTGACTGGGTTGGGGGTGAAGTGAAGTAAAATCTCCATAGTAGAAAAATGCCTGCATTCAGATGAGCATAGCTTAGAGTAACAACATTGACTGTAAATAGTAAAGACTTTTCTTTTACAGGTCCATGCATGATTGATGTTTCAGAGTGACCCATACCACTGTGGGCCTCAATGTTTCACTGCAGTCAGTGTTTGAGAGAAATACTAAACCAGCTCCTAATACATTTATCATCTGATATTAAAGTCATTGTTATGTTATATTTAACTGAGAAATCTATGCTTGAAGTGCAGTCTGAAAATGGCAAAACTTTTCAGGTAAATTAGTGGCAAAATTCAATGATAACCCAAACTAAAATTAAATGGACTGATAGTTATACCATGATTAGCTGTTTTTTTTCCTGGTCAACATTTCTTCCTTTTTTTTCTTTCCTTCCTCTCTCTCTCCCTTCTTTCCTTCCAATCTCCCTTCCTCTCTTCCTTCCTTCCTTCCTTCTTTCCTTCCCTCCTTCTTCCCCCTCTTTCTTTTCCATTCCTCCTTTTTTTTCTTTCATCTCTCTAAGTATGTGTGCATGTGTATTTATATGTAAAAAAAAATGGAAATTCTTTTATTTGGAAATATTTTTATAATTAACTATAGGTTCATGCATATCTTTTTGGAATTTCAATGGGTTATAAATATTTCTATGATCTTGTAATAATATATTCCAGCATGTTAGTCCCATTTACATATAGAAATTTCTTCAACTGAATATATGGAAATCAAAATAATTTATGTGGATTTAATTTATTCAATAGGTATTTCCTGAGTGCCCATGTTAAGATCCTTTGAAAGATCACAGGGTGGAACAATGGAAATTATAATTTAGTAACAGATAATTTAACTATTTCTTAACTTCAAGGTAGAATGAATAACAATATCAGATTTTATTATTTGAATATACATACAAATACATTTTTCTCTCTCAAGAAAATCTATAGCAATTCATTTAGACTTTTAGAAAAAGGATAAAATCCATGAGCACTATAAGTTAACATATTAAAATTACTTCTTGTTCTGAGTTAGTTGATCTCTAAGCATTCATTATTTTCCTTGTTAAAATCTTAACCAATGTGAACATTTGTGGATGATTTATATTGTAGAGAATCTGGTAATAAAATGGAAAAATAAAATCTTAATTACATCCCCCACTACTTCTGCTGTGTTAATTCAAGAAAACACACTCGAATATTTAGACAGATGGCAGCGGCCGCCATATTTGCCTAAGATTTCTCTACAGGGAAGCAAGACAAAGCAGAGTTCTTAGGAGATGTGCTTGTCTGCCTACTTTCACACTTTGAAATCCTCAATAAATGCTGATTTTTTTACAGCCAAATGTTTTCCTATCTGATTAAGCAGTTTTCTACTTCAGTAAGCATGTAATATGGAAGTAGCTAGATTTCCACACTAAGAAGTGAAAAAACAATATTTTTAGTTTGGAAATAAAACAATCTGGAAGACTCAGGACTGTTGAGATCATAAAGAGCTTCATAGGGAGTATATTTCTGATGAATCCATACCACAGGGTTAAAGAGTTAGAGGCTTAGTTTTAAGAAGAATGAGACCTAGGCTATGTTTATACAATAAACAACAATTTTAAATGACTGTTTATAATAAATTATCTTGAAGGCTGATTCTTGTCACTTAAGATTGTATTATTTCTCCAATAAGAGGACAAGAGCTGGACAAGTTAGCATTTAAAAAAAATTGTCTCAGCTTACATTTTGGATAACACTTCGGGCTTTTCCTTGGAAAAATGAATGCGCATAGCTGCTGAGTGTGTTTCTTCAAAGTGAGGTGGATTCTAAGTGACTGTTTTTTTAAAAACACCTATTAAATTGACAAAAGGAAAATGAGAAATATTCACAAGCATCATCATATTAAACTTCATTCTTGTGTGACACCATTTTATATTTAACAGTTTGGGCACTCAGTAAGAAAATAGAGTACATTATTATGAATGGTACTAACATTTTGTTAAAAGAAGGTAAGTGATAGATTGAGAGGTTAAGTAGTTCTTGCTCAAAAATCCAGTTCAGGTGGTCATATAATGCATGCTTCAAACATTCAACTCATTCTAAAACTTAGCACATTATGGTTGCCATTATGGTCAAATTCCCAGTTTCAGGTGTTGCTTCTACACTCAATGATCAACAAATGTCAACGGATTACCAGTCATGTACCTGGCACTGTTAAGCATTGGATACTTTCATAAGTAAAATGTATAAATCTGCATATCAAATCTTATATTCTCATTATGTCAGATCTGATTATCACCTATCATAAAGTTTGGTCTGTTAAAAAATATTTGTATACTAATCTTTGAAAGTCCAATATTATAGAATGAGTTCTCAATCAGTAGATGAGAAGAAGCTACAAGTATCTGTTTTTCTTAAGTTCATTTGCCCTATGTATTTGCACATTTTCCTTTTAAGGACCAGATAAAGTGTACCTGTCCCTTGTCCCCTCAGGGATTTTTTAAATCAGTACATCCTATTTTAGTCACTTCAAGATGTTATAACTAAATACAACAAGCTGGATGGCTTAAACAACAAAAATGGAGGCTGGGAAGTCCAAGATGAAGGTGCCAGCAGATTCAGTGTTTAGTAAGAACTGCCCTCTTGCTGCATCTTCTCTCTCATGTCCCCTTTTATAAGGACACTAATTCCATCAGGAGGGCTCCCCTCTCATAACCTGATCACCTCCCACAGGCCCCATCTCCAAATATCATTACCTGGGGGTTAAAGCTTAAACATGAATTTTGTAGGAACATAATTTAGTTCTCTCTAACCAATCTTTGCTGTGAGTACTTTCTTCTTGTCCTCCCATTTTACCCCCCCATATAACCATATGTATTACAGAGAATATAGTTAAGACAATTGATTAATTTATTAACTAAAGTGTATTTGTTGATGGTCATTCAAGTTTTAGATAATGGGAAAAAAGATGAATAAAATGTTACCTTTGACTTCAAGAAGTTTACTGAAATCTCTACTCGTGGTGCTCAAACTACAAGGCATCAGTGTTAAGTCTAACCCTTAGGGGAGTTTGTTCAAATGGAGATTCCTACCCTCACTCACCAGAAATTTAGATTCTGTGGTTCTTAGAAGGGGACTAGCCTATATTTTGAGTAAGCACCCAGACAATTCTGATATGTGCAGTGACTCAGAAGAATTATACTTGCTTCTATTCCAGCTCTGACTTTATCTGCTAATTTTAATTTATAGTCTTTGGGCTTTTCTACAATAACTGTTATTTTTAAAGCATATTATTTTCAGGACTATACACTTAATATACATTATTTCATTAATCCTCATAACACACCTACAGAGAAGGTATGATGACCTTCACTTAACAGATTAGAAAGCAAGGTTAAAGAGTTTAAATAACTCTACTGATTATTCATTCAACAGATGTTTCTTGAGCTTCCATTTGTAGGAACCCTTTCAGGTTCATGGAACACACTAGTGTACAAATTTCTAATAGAGGATAAACTTGCTTTTGATTACAAAACATGTACTCTTAGCCATTCTGTCTTAGTACTCCCGTGTTTCTGAGATGCCCTCCTCTCTAAATCTGATACACAGATCCTTATCTAATTCTTTGTGTCTTAAAGCCTCAAATTCCATTCCTTTCACAACAGGTCTTTTAAATGATGAACTATGAATTTTTAGACAATATATTGATGAGCTTCAGGAAGCCCAATAAAATTCTTTTTCTGAAGTCCCCCCCCACCTCTTTGGAAAAGTCACTAGAATCCAACAGATTTTTGAAGAAGGTTGTGATCCCCAAAATGCTTTTAACAAGGGGTGCTAATTAAGGTCCAAGGACTGGTATGGCCTCTTTGTCTGGCACAGAGTAGGTGCTCATGAAATATTTTTTGAAATTGTGAATCTTAAAGACATTTATGTATGTAATACGTGTGGGAAAACACTACAATTTCATACATGAATAAGCACAGTGGGAAAATTATTTTAAAAGGTAATTGTAGAATAGAACAAAATATCATTTCTAGAGAGAACATGTATAGGATTTGGGTTAAAGTCTGACTACAGAGAGATCAAAGTGACAAGGTGACACTAAGATTTGACCTTTTTTTTTAAACTGAATGATTTTTTTTTAAGATTTTATTTATTTTTTTAGAGAGGGAAGGGAGGGAGAAAGAGAGAGAGAGAAATATCAATGTGTGGTTGCTGGGGTCATGGCCTGCAACCCAGGCATGTACCCTGACTGGGAATCGAACTTGCAACACTTTGGTTCGCAGCTCGTGCTCAATCCACTGAGCTATGCCAGCCAGGGCTAAAGATTTGATCTTGATGTTGACTTTAAGTAGCAATGGAAGCAAAGAAGAACAGCTGATGTGAGTCATAATGAAATACATTTTAGACACATTGACTCAGGGTGATGTCAAATATTCCTGTGAATGTGAGACACTGTAAACATTTATCATAAATCCTTAAGAGAATTTGTATTAGAGCTATAAATGAAATATGTAATTACTTAGAGACAGTATGAAAATGATGAAGTAAATTAAATTTTTTAAATTGTGTTATTGTTGTTCAATTACAGTTATCTGCATTTACCCCCCACCACTTCCCTCAAGTAAATTAAATTTTAAAGAAAGAACAATGTTGAGAGAAGAGAAGATAGAACAAGAAATTCAAATAGGAGTAAAAAGAAGTAAGGCAGCAAGGAGAGCAAAAGTGCTAAGAAATGTTCCAATTTATTGTAAGAACAAAAGGTGTATTAGAGTGTATACTTTCTGCATAAGAACTTGGTAGAAAAGACACATGAAATTTTGTTTTGGTTAAAATAAGTCTTTTTCAAAAGTATATATTTTGAAGTATAACTTGCTTCTT
The DNA here is from genome assembly GCF_004126475.2 of Phyllostomus discolor. Classification (NCBI taxonomy): domain Eukaryota; kingdom Metazoa; phylum Chordata; class Mammalia; order Chiroptera; family Phyllostomidae; genus Phyllostomus; species Phyllostomus discolor. The sequence continues at coordinate 20,510,160 of NC_040912.2, read as the reverse complement.
CCTCAATTTTTTTATAATTCCAAAAGATACATATTCATAACTGTCCAAAATACATACTCCCTATAGGGACACAGGGTATACATATATTTCATGTATAAATACAAATATATATGCACATATTTATTAATATCTAACACTAACAATTATCAAAAATAGATCATAATAATTAATAAACATTATAATGTATATTTATTTACATTTATACATAATATGTGTACAGATACACACAAGCATATATTCATATGATAGATGAGGGACAACTTTTGCTATGAAAGAACTGAGAATAATGGGAGAAACAGAGTTAAGCAAAAACTACAATATAGTAACTTAACAATTAAACTTAATCACTATTAATTGGATTCTCCCCATATGCAGGAACTAATGTGTTATCTCATTTATGTCCCTCAAAACAGTTCATATTCTTAATCATTAGCTGCCAATATGGATATAGAAATAAACACAGGAGTGGTGTAAAGAAAAGTGCACTTAACTCTAACTAGGAGGTAAAAAAAGACATTCCAGTGAAAGTGGTAATTGAATTGCCTGATGAAGAATGTTTAGAAAAAGAGCTTCACAGAGGGTATGTGTAAATACTGAGAATGAATAAGTGTAAGCTGTGTTTGGGGAGCAAAAAGCAGTGTGGTTTAACTGGACCAGCTAATAGGATGAGACTGGAAGGATAGGCAAAGCTTATATTCCAAGGGCCCTGAAATTTATTCATGGATTTCAGGTGTTTGATTTTATCTTGTAGGGGATAGAACCATTTAAAATTCCCATTATTGAAGTCTGTTCTCATGTTGGGAGTGTTCTGATATTTTGATTCTAAAATGATCATCATAGTTGTTGTATGTAAATATATGGGAGAAGAAAGGGTTTGTAGGTATAGAAAAGAACAGAATTCTATTATAATGATCTATGTAGTCAATGACAGGACTATAAATTAAGGTAAGGCAATAGAAATAGGAAGTGGAAGAGAGATCAAAGACAGTTTAGGAGGAAACTCAAGTGTAAAATGAATAATTTATGAGAGTGGAAGCATGTGCTATTAAGAATTATGCCAGAAAAAAACAGGCAAACATTGGGGCAGTTCTGGGTAAACTAAGACATCTCTAAGAGATGTAACATCAATGATACCACATTTTGGATGAGAAAAGGAGAGAGCATCATTTACCAGGCTTTGAATAATGGGTCTACTACAATATAGCTGCCACAGTATTAGACAAGTTTCTTAACCTCTTCACAGGTTCAATTTCCTTGCTTTGAATGGAGATCATAGGGTTGTATGAGTGACCAAATAAATATGTCTTATGCAATCATAGTGTAGTGACTGACACATGATCTGAGCTATATGGGTACTTGCTCTTAAAAGAGTAAACACTTCATGAAGAGGAGGGAATTTGAGTTGGACCTTGGAAAACATATAGAATAGTAATGTGTAGAAAATATGAAAAGGAGAGAAACTATGATTACCCATCAGGTGTATATGGGAAATGGGAAATAGTTCAACTGAATTGCACGGCACAGTGAAGTTATGTATATCAGAAGATCAATTTGGAACGCAGTGCACAAAAATATATATTTGTAGATATAGAAAAGAACAGAATTCTATTGTAATGGTCTGTGTAGTCAATGATAGGACTATAAATTAAAGTAAGGCAATAGAAATAGGAAGTGGGAGAGAGATCAAGGACAGTTTAGGAGGAAATGCAAAATTTACACTTGTACTCAGTAAGCAATGGAATATCACCAAAGACTTTTCAGGAGGACTGGCCTCTGAGAATACATTAAATTTTAACAGGAACAAGTAGATGTTTGCAAAGGTCACACAGTAATTTGGTACAGGCAAGATGACAACTAAGTTCTGTGTGAACTGACCCACAGCCTTGATCTTTACACTGTGCCAGATAGGTTCTTAGAAAGCCTGTTGCCATCTGCTTCAGTATACTGAGGCATGACTGAATAAACACAGTTTGAAGAGGAAGTGTGATGAGTGAGCTGGTCTTGGCCAAAACACAAGCTCTGGAGCCAGCTGTGTTATTTTACATAAACTGTAGAATCTCAATATTCTTCACTTTAAAAGGGATGGTGTTTGTCACAGAGTTGGTGAATATAAAAATTCCAGTTTTCTGAAATTGTCTATTAAATTTCTAGAATGGCTTCCTGCTGCATGTACTTCTACATGTACCCTTAAAATAAAGCCCCATTAACTGAAGTTACTTGAATTTACATTCATTCCTTACAACCTGTAAAAGTTTAATTGGCTTTTGGTGATTCAAATTGTTTTATGGAAATTATATAAAGAATTTTTGCTTGGCATACACTGGATGCTTAGCACATAGTGGCTATTATAACATTAAGATCAGAAACGACCCATCTACACAAAGCTTTATAATGTCGTGGATAAGAGCAAGGAATATGGAGCCTGACTACATGTTACAAAGTCCTGCTTTGACATTTATGAATCATGCAACCTAGGGCAAGTTACTTAGTATATTTAATTGGGGGAAATAGTAATACCAATTCTGTAGAGTTGTTGTTAAGATTTAATGAGATAGAATGTGTTAAAGTTTAAAATACTTCAAGAAAAATAGTAACTTCTGAAGAAGTATATGATATACAAAAGGAAGTAAATAATTAGACTAACAGAAACGTCATCCCATCAAATTTTCCTCGGGACACATCAAACCAATGATAACTGTCAGTAACTAAGAATTTCTGGCCTGGGATGACTGTAACTGTGTATGCTCCTAAACTTGTCTTTAAAACATTTATATTTATATTTATATTATTTATATTTATATTTTTATATTTATATTTAATATGTATACATTTCAAGCTAAGCTACTCTACCTTCATCCAAAATGTTCCAGTCTTTACTCCTTTACTCCTTTTTGTACCTGTTACTTATCATTTGCAATACTAGGAATACAATAGGCACTCAGTGAATGCCTGTGGATATAATAATTTCAATAGTTAAAAAGATGTACTGACTTTGGCAAATTTCACACTTATGTGTATTGATTACTTTTTGAATTTCAAAAAGAAAGATTATAACAAAAACCCAAACAATGCATTTCATGATTGGAATCCCATGAATCTGGATGCATTTTTTCTAAAGTACATTTGTGCATTAATTAATTATTTAAATCAGAAATCCAACTGTATTTATTCATATTAGTAATTTATACTAAAATATGGATTACATTAAACTTATAAAAGATACATGAATAATCATAACTGATGGCTGGAAACGATTAGTATGTGACACAAAATAAAAAGGTATCTAGACTGTAGAAATAGATAATAATGACAAAAATAGTACTGAAAATGAAACAATGTTATGTGTTTGTATTATCCTTATTTTACACGTGAGGAACAGAGGCACAGGGAAGTTCAGTGTCTGAGGTCATAGTGATAGTAATAAATGAAGTCAGGGTTTGAACTCAAGCAATCTAATGCATGATACCACAAAAGACAAAAACACAGTTTATATTATGGGAATGGCATTACTTATTCTTATCATTTTTTTTACAAAAAGCACTTGGAATGAATAATTGCATTCATAATATCCATATTTTAGTTTTAATAATTATAGTATCTAAAATATTTAAAAGGTAATTTCAGGTGTCATCTTTATGAAAAATAAATAATAATTTGATAATGAAAGAGATTTCATGGCTAGCTTAATAATGTGGATACAGTTCCCGCCTATACAGAGAACAAAATAACAGCTGTAGAAACTGGAAAAGAACTAAACATGTTTCTCCATGACCATTAAAATACTATGCATTTATTATTTATCAATGGTTTATTAAAAAGATAGAATAAAATAGATATATACACTTGAAATAAAAATAAGTTTTTTCCCAAGAATGGGTCTCAAGCAGACTCCACAAGATTTTGAAGACAAGGTAACAACTGCCAGACAGCCACGAGAGCCACAGTGTTAGACACAAAAGGGTAATAAGGGAAACACTTTAGTTAGTCTAGTCCTTAAAAAAGTCAAATCTCTGACATCTCTGCTCATTCTGCTATTGTTTTTACGGCTCTTGAACTACATTTTCTTATTCCTCTCTAAATCGCATAGCTTCTACAAATTTTTAGCTTCTATTTTCACTGAAGTTATATTGCTTCATAGTTCTACTGCATATATCTTTTGCTTTCTAATTTTGTCCACTGCATTGCTGCAGTCTTAGATTCTAATTTCTATTGACCCTTATGTAATACAAAAAATACATTTGAGACAGTTGATAGCATATACATTGTGGCTAATAAGAACTTGTTTTCTTCATGGCTTGTCAATTAGGTCATTGATGACAATGTTTGTGTTTGGTGGATATAGTTGGTAAATTAGCATTCTAATAGAATGGCTGTTCTAATGCATGTCCTGATGCAAGGAAAACAGTGGGAAAATTCTAGTCTAGTTAGCTTAGGAGTCAGAGTCTGAACTTAGATCTAAGGTCTGGTAATTGAAATGGGAAAGTCTACCCCTCCCACCCCCCAACCACAGAAGGAGTAGCCACAATATCAGCACACAAATCTCCCCCAAACCTGACTCATGAATTAAGAGTCTTGGCTGAATCTTAAATAACCCATTCGTGGAACAAGGCACTAGGGAACCTGGTGAAAAGCAAGAAGGTAAATAGCTAGAAAATTACTGAGTAGAGATTTCAACTGCTGCCCATTGTTGGCAAGACAGAAGGTAGAGTTCAAATTCTACCAAGTAAAATTGGCCTTGTAGTAAGCCTTATCTTAAAAGACTGCAAAAGATAAAGAATATGCCCCAAGACTAAAGACAGTAATAAAAGATCAACATTTCCTAACAAAGGGTAAATCAAAGCCTCTAAAACTCAGGATGGTTAGCCAATTATTTAATTGCTTCTTACAATAAAATTAAGAAATGGTGAGCAGAATTTAACATAATCTAGAGTCTACAATAAATTTACTATAAATATGGGCTAATAATAATGTTACTAGATGTATAAAGCAGAAAAATGAGATTAAAATCAAGCAAAAAATAAAAAATCAATTGAAATAGACCTGTATATGACTCAGATGCTAGATTTAGCAGACAAGAATTTTAAATTAATTATTATTAAGACTTAAAGAAGAATATAGTAATAATAAGTGACAAATGGACAATCTCAGCAGACAAATGAAAACTATCTATAAATAAATAAAAATTTTAGAACTTAAAGGGTAATATCTGATGCAAGAAATCTACTGAGTGGACTTAATAGCAGCTTGGGGAAAGTTTGTGAAAGGGTAAACAAACTTGAAGACAAATATTAGATATTATCAAACCTAAGAGTAAATAAATGATAAAATTAAGTTTAAAAAATTACAGAGCATTACTGATCTGTGAGGGAATATCAAGTAGTCTAATAAACATGTATTTGCAGCTGCAAAGGAGGGAGCGAGAAAAATATACAAGTAATGTTTAAGGAAATAATGGACAGATATTTCTCCAAATTTAAATTAAAATAAGCTATCTGTGAACTCTATCCAATAAGGCAAGAAAAAAGAAATAAATGATATAAATACAGGAAAGAAAGAAATAGAACTTTATTTGTTCAAAGGCTCCAAAATTTTGCACAAGAAAAACTTTAGTGAATTTTAAAACAAATTACTTTACAAATTGTACAAACCAATCTTCCTACAAAACTTTATTGATTATTAATGTGAAGGATTCATATAAGTGGAGACAAATGACTCGGTGGAAGAGAATAGAAGTTTACGATTAGATCGAGTGTGTTTTCTACAAAATCACCAAGGGAATCTAATAGATAAAAGAAAGCCTGCACTGCAAAGGGTGCAGGAATAAGCGGGTTTTTGCATAGAAATGATGAATCTTGGGCCCTGCCAAACACCGTACACAAAGTTTATTCAAGTATATCATAAACTCTACACAAAATTAAAGTTCAAAGTTTCCAAAATAAATCCTTGGATAATTTCTTTGAGACTTTGTGATAGTCAAAGATTTCTTAGAGAAAATACATACACGTGCACATGCACACACACACACACAAACTCTTCCTAAAGAAAAATGTGATAAATTTAACTTCAAAATTTCTTTTCATCAAAAGTTACCAGAAACAAAATAAAAAGACATGTTACAAAATGGGAGAATATATTTTAAAGTGTATATCTCTGACAAATGACTTATATCTATAATATATAAAGAGTTCCAACAAATAAATTAGGCAAATAACCCAATAAAAATAGATAAGACCTTGGACAGTTTGCTAAAGCAAATATATGAGTGTCGCAATAAATTCATAGAATGCTGCTAAGCAACATTAGTTATTAGAGAAATATTATCACAAGATAGCCTTTCATCCATTAGGATGAGTAAAATTATATTAATATCTCATTCTAATACTCTCAGCTACCACCAATATCCTTCTCAAGAGAAAAATATAGCTGGGTACCCATGTGTACTTCTAGAGACATTTTATACATACATAAATATTTAGTTCATTTTCCTTTTTAACATAATAGTGGCTTATATCATATGTTGTCATGCACATTTACTTATTGGGAGATCTACCTGTATTAGTAGGTAAAGAGAGTTCTCATTTTGTTTGTAACCTCATAATGTTCCAGTTAGGGGCTTCAGTTCAGGACTATTAAAATCATTTAATTATATGGTTCAAATCTTCAATACCAAAGAATTATTTATCTGTTGCATTTCTCTGCCCAGATCATCTGATATGTACATGGACAACATGATGGTTAATTTGAAAAAAATGAAAGGTAACGTTACTGACACTACCGTATTGCATAAATCAGCTCACACACAAATATCATACACTATCTAAAAAAACAGTAACATTCCACCTTATTAAATCAAAAACATGTATTCAATAAAAAGATTTTCTAAATGCCTTGGGTATAATTACAGGGAAAAAGTATGACTACGTGCTACAGATATTTCAAATGAATAAAAAAACAATAAAAAATACAGTCATAAAAATTAAGCAACAGGAGATAGTTTCAAGCAGAATATTTTGCAACTTGCAAAGGAGAGGGAGGAAAGAGTTGCTGTTGTTTCTTCACCAAAGTAACTCAAAAGTAATAAATATTTCATTATAAACCATTTACTTTGTTTTATGACTTATTTTTTTCTCTTATATACAATCTTTCCAAACCATGTTGTTAGGTCCCGCCTCCCCCTCCCCCATTATCTTAACCTGGTTGATTGAAGGGAGTGAACTTTTCTTCACTTTGAGCACATCAGTACCTCCTGAAGGCCAATTTCCCTTCAGAGTGAGAATTGATTTTATGGAGGTCAGCAGAAGTGAAGCAGCTGTATGAATCAAATCTCCATTCAGGAATGCGCAGAGCTCTTTGGCCAGCATTGTCAAGTCTATGGTTTGTATGTTGTTCCTGTGAATGAATCCCCAAGTACGATGCCTGAAATTAAGCAGTGCTCAAGTGGCCTAGAGAGTCATAAAGTGGGTATTTTTTAAACTGAAGTTCATTGTCTTCCATTTTTATTTTATTTTTAAATCTAATGTGTATTAACCCTTGAAAAAATTCTCAAACACATAAGAATATTTTTTAAATAAAGGTTGTGTTCTCCCTGATTCAGCTCTCTATTTCACTTGCCCCTTAGAAGCAGCCACTGTTACAAATCTCTTGGTTTTACTTCCTAAACAATTCTACTATTTGTAAACAAATGGTAGCATGCTGCCCATAACAATAAATGCAATTAAATATACAGTAGCAAAAAAAAATCTTAGAAATATAGTCACACCTAATAATGTAATTTAAAGATCAAAACCTTAATTTCAAAAACTGTGTTTTTTGTTTCCTGTGCAGCTCATCTGTAGTAAGGGCGCCTTGGAGAGCACAGTCAAAAGTACCCTATACAACACAGGTGAGAGGTTCTAATGCCTTGCTTTTGAGCTGGAAGTAAAGCCGCCTGGAGGTTCTGAGCTTAAAAGAAATGCCTCATTGCTGGCTTTCCTCCACTCTCCCTTTCTTTCTGAGCTGGAACTCAAGCCCTGGCTAGCGATCCTCCTAGAGGTACACAGGAAAAGACAGATGTTACTTGGGAACCATTGTTCTGTATCCAAACTAATACCTGACCCGACACACGACATGACCTGGAGCAGAGCTGCTATAAAAATGTAATTCTCCTTTAACCCCTCCATCTAAATCATCAGAAAGCTTCCCTCCACTGATTTAAACAAATTTGGTCTTTGACCCTAGAGTTAGAACTGGTCTCAACAACTCTTTCAGACAGCTGTAGTATTGATGGGTTGATGTACGTCAACAAGCATAAAATTCAACTCTATTTCACAACAGATCTTCAAATAGTACTACGTATGCCCAAAGTCATGGTAGCAGTCTCTTTAGTCCAAGGAAGTCAAGAGCATAAAATGCTGCAGATTCATGAAATAATGCTTTTTGCTGCACCAAGCTTTGGCATCTAACGCAGCTGTGATTTGCGGTATTGTTCAACCAGTTGCAGCACTTGTCAACGTGCTTCCTACAGGACTTCAAAAGCCTTCCAATAAATACCACATGCTTGGAAGGGTTCTCATGTGTGGAAGGAAGGGTTTTTGGGGGCCTGCGATTTTTTTGCTGCTTAACAACCAGATCAGTACAATAGTTCATAAACCAATCAGTTGCTTAATGGTCTTTCTGCAGACATTCAAGTCTGACAATTTGAGATACCACAGAAGACCCAAGAAATTACATTCATTTTTGTGGGGAAAAACCCAACAACATATTGAACACTTTTTAAATAAAATTCAAAGTCTAAAATTAAAGCAAGATTTCTAATAAAAATGTTTTTATAATTTTTTAGGCATTCAAATTTTATCAAGAAATTTTCAAGGGCTTCTCACTCATATATTCTGTAAATATTATATATATTTATATGTGTAACTACACATTTACTAATATATGATAATAAATTACATTAAAATTATATTATAAAAATAAATTTTACTATAAATATTTACATGTAAATATATACTTATAAACATACATAAATTATGTATATAAATTTATGTCTTTATGTTAAAATAAATTTCAACATCTTTTGGCAAGCAATGTTTAATAAACTGTAATACAGGAAGATATTGTATTGAATAAAGTATTAAAAAGTTTTGGTACTTAATAGTTCAAAAAATGGTTTTATTTAATTGGGACCAACTGGCCTCATTGCTTCTTATAAACTCTGCAATATATATTCAGTAAAAAGGAATAAAAATGAACAGATGTTTCTCCTTAAAGAATGCAGACAAAGATTTTCTTACACAATAAATCAGCTGCTAGTGGATTTCCAGGACATTGCTTCAGGCTATTTAGATATAAAACAAAACAAAACAAAACAAAAACCCAAAAGGATTTACCTCGGTGTGGATCCAAAACTGGAAGAGGAGGTTGAACTGAAGATGAATGGCGAACACTGAAGGTGGTACGAAGAGTGCCAGGGGGAGGTAGAATACCTGAAAGACAGCAAACTTTTAAATTTGCACACAGACTTTTTCCTCCGCACAACACATACTATTACTAATGATTCAACATCTGAGTGTACACCTAAGCAAATATATCTTAGTCTTTTGCAAATTTGCCTATTTCTTATATTTTATAGTCATATTCGACTTTGCAACATTAATTCTGCACATGGTGATAAAGCTGCAGACATTAGAGCCAAGTCCACTGGACTTCCATTTTGCACCTAATGCTGCCTAGTTAAAATAGCACCAGTGGTGTGTTATTTCCTTAATCTTGAAAAGGCTGGATGTGTTTCCCGAACTTAAAGAGGTTTTCTATATACACACAAATACTCACTTTCTTTAAGTAAAGGAAGTACAGGATCATGTGTCTTTATACGTTGACAGCTTTCAAACTCTGTATTATAACCTGGCATTCTTAGGAATAAATTGAAATTATAATAAAAAAAGAGTGATTTCATATAAGGAGAGGATAAAATAAATTTCCTCTTTCAAATTTGTTTTTATATGGTTGATTGAGGGCACAATATCTCCTAATTTTTTCAAAGTTAGAAAGGAAGGGGCTATGATATAGTGCCATAGTCAAAACAAATTTTAAAGTTTAATATTTACTAACAGATGGAAATGCATCTGACTTTAAAAAAGAACAACTTATGCTTAAACCACAGAACTGGTTAGAATCAACTAATAAGCAAAATCTGTTGTGTTCTCCTAATGACTTTGATCCCCAAGAGTGGTTTCATGTTTTTTAAAAAAATCATATTAAGGGAAAAACTAAACAACCAAACAAAAATTTTTTAAAAATCTGACTTCCACTTTATATTTTGTGTTTTGTAGAGTTAATGTTTCCAAAATTCTAGATATTTAAATAATATTTGTTCTGAATATTACAATTTTATTTCTATATTGTTTTAAAGTTTTTGTTCTCAATTAGGCCAAATATTACTTCAACAAAATTTAGTAATGTTTACACATTAGAAATTGGATATTTACATAAACTTCTAGGTTTTGTCCCTAATATTAAATTATCAAAGCTCATCTGTAACCACAAACAGTATCAGTTTCATTATTTATAACTATATTATTAAGCGATGAATTAGATTAATGAGCCACAAAGGTATATTGGGCTCTTGTTCAAGATATACACATTAAGCCTTGGTTCCAGTATAGAATCTCTCCATGATATTTATAAAGTTCTTAACCTTCAGTTTCCTCAAATAAATTGTGAAGGGGAAAACCATTTGAAATCTAGCCATCTTTTGATTCCAAAAGATCTGTGATACTGTAGTATAATTTTGTAATGTATTAAAATACTTCCCTTATAAAAGGTTAATAAAGATATTTTAAACACACATATATGACCTATGATATAAGTACTTTGAGTTAAGGAGTGTTTTGGAATCTCTGAGATGTGAATAACAATGTAACATGACTTAACTTGGATGCTTAATAAATACTTCTATTTGGAGAGTTCATAGCAGATGAATATTCATAGTTCATTATAATTCTCCAAAGTATAGAGAAATAGTCCTGTGACATAGTAATAACCCAGGAAATTGGGTTCTATGGTCAAATAATTTGTGAAGTAGAGAGTTAAACAAGAGAAGTTTCTTTACTGCAGAACCTCTCAGAGCCTTTACCATCCTATTGTGAACCGCAAGCCTATTAACCCACAGAATATTCTGTTAATGAGTTTCCTATAGGTCAGACTTTGAAAAAAAATTGAATAAAAACTGTCTCAAATATTACCACTCATTAACATAATGATCTGACAATTAGAAAAATGAACTCAGCATGAATTCCAGAAAATCACATTTCTAATAAGAAAATAAAGAAATAGGTCAGGGGTAAGTCTCATGAATCATATAACATTTAATTTCTTGCTATTAACATAGTACTGTAAAAGCAATTTCTTGATATGATCAAGGCTCTAATTTCTAAAGTTCAAAGCAGCTTAGTAAATGTCCTCCAGTCCTGAGAATTAGCAATCATCTCCTCTACATCCAATCTTTGCATTCCCAAATCCTCTATAATTTTTAAAACCAATTTAAATGCCCATTCCACCAGAAAATCTCAAATGGTACTAATTTGACAGAAGAAAGTCCCCCTTCCTCAACCTTAAAGTCTCAGTACCTGGGCCAAGGGATATTTATTTTATTTACCAAATATATCCATTCCTGCCTTGCATCCAAACCCATGTCATTCTCACTTCAAGGCTCTATGGCCTTAAGTTATACTGTCTACTGTAGGTTTATTTTATTATTTTTTTGATAGAAGTCATATATAACAAGGTCATAAAGAAGAGGAATAACCTAGGCCTGTGTGTGAGGAGGAAATGAGTATAAACCAAGGGGAGACCTCGGGTTAAAGCAGAGGAAAGATGAGTGAGTTTTCTGTTCCTCAAGTGAAAGAGGCAGCCAGAGGTGTTTGAGGGGGCATCACAAAGCAAGGAACAACGTGACACTTAAGGGGGACGATTAAGTATTTCAGCATTGCTGAAGGTGTTGGAGAATGTGGCAAGAGATTGGTTTGGACCACAGCATTCATACATAGGTCTCAGGGAGTCTGTGCACGCCCTTGATATCACCACAAGAAAGTGTGAGCTTGCGTGCATGGGGGAATGTGCAATTTTCTAAAGAAACAGTCTGTAGCTTTGGTCAGAGAGCCTGTGGTGAGATAATTTAGACATCAGTCAAACCAGGGAGAAAAGCCTTTTAATGCCATTCTGAGGAGACTGGATTTATCCTAGGCCACGAGGGAACAGTTAATGTTGTTTTTAAGCTTGTAAGAAATGTAAAAATGAGTTTGAAATTTATTTTAATAGCCCAGTGAAAGATCATGCACATTTAACCACAGCACTTGCCACAGGGATGGAGAGGCAGAATGCACACAAGAGAGCTAAGGATTTGGTAACTAGTTAAATATAGAAGAGCAGAGGGACAAAAGCATATCAGAAGATACCCACATTTTTGGCTTGTCAGGTGATGTTCACCAAGACACTGAACAGGAGGAAGAATAGGTTGTAAAGTTCCACTTAGGAGATGTTTTGTGGAAGTCCTTGAGGGATATCCCAAGGAAGCTGTTGAATAAGCCAACGTATTGTGTGAATATCAACTGGACTAAAAATAACACTGGATTTACGGATCAGTGGGGCAGTTGGCCTGGTATCTACACCTAAGTAAGTTTAAGAATCACTCAAAGAAAATGATGGGATAGAGGCAGAGATTACTTACTTCTTTCTCTCCCTGAGAACAATGAAGGAGAGAGCTGGAAGTATTCCTTAAAATATGTACTAACATGAGAGATATGAATTTATTTATGATGTATTTAGAAGGAGCCATTGAGAGAAAGAGGAACAAATGTCAAAAGTAGCTGATCAGACAAAGTCCAAGAAAAGAACTAAGATGCAAGCAATGTCCCCAACCTAAGGACTAGACCAGCTGCAGAGATGTGAACATTTTCAGTAAAAGCATTCACGAATCTTAATGAGGATATCCAAACAAAAATTGGAGAGATGTGTTTCTCTGTGAAGTTTAAAATGTGCCATTGGCTGACAGAAAAGGGCAGCAGTGGAAAGGAGATCTTGAAGAGACTGGAATTCTGGAAAGGCTTCTCCCAGGTGGGGAGAAGGCTCCCATTTCCAGTTTGGTGAGCAGCACAGACAGCTCAGCTGTGTCTGGAAGCAACACACTAGGGGGCACCATGCTGCCCAGCTGGGGCTGGAGGACACCCATGGCGCTCAGCAGTCAGGGTGTGGGAGGGAAGTAGGTGGTGACCGGATTCAAACAGGGCTCGGGGAGTTCAAAGCAGATGTAACAGAAGGCCAGGGGCTGTTCTTTCCAGAGTCATGGAAATGAAGCCCCTTAGGGTGGAAGAACAAGAAAATAAAACCAGGAAGCTTGAAAAACTGGGAGAAAAAGCAGGGATGGAGAAAGGGGAGCTGTCCATGAGCAAGAAGCTAAGCAAAATGGTTGAAATTAAGTGAATAATTATGTATTTTGCCATATATAATACACACTTTTGTGCCCAAGTTTTTGAGGGAAAAATAAGGATGCCCATTATACATGGGTATGATTATATACCATGGACATAACAATGGGTAAAATAATCCCATGTATAATGCACACAAAACATGCACACACATTATACATAGCAAAATACAGTACTTTAAAAGAAATTTAAAAAATCTGAGCTCCAGGATTCATGTCTTTTTTAATTTTAGTGCAGTAGTTTAACTTAACTAATATCTGCACTTCCATTATTCTAATTTTTTAAATAATGTTACTTTGGGGAAATTTCTTTTTCAGAACTGAGAAACTAAAGTTTGAATAATCAAGTTCACTGCCCCACATTCTATAAGTCTATGTTTACTCATGGCACAGAACCAATCCTCTGGTTGCAGATAGAGAATACTGATCTCTATCCGGAAAACTCATCTTAAATTGCATGTGTGGAATGCGAGCTTTTGTTTCCACTTAGAAAGGACTTATCTCTAAGTATCCAGGCCCATCTTTCTGTTCCCATTTCTATGAGTGTTTCTATTTCCTCTGTTCCCCATTCCACCTTTTCATACACCCTATATGCTAGCCATATGCATACGGTTATACGTTGAATTGTGTCTCTCCAAAAGACATATGAGGCTCTAGACCCCCAGGACCTCACAATGTGACCTTATTTGGAAATAGAATTATGGAGGTAACCAAGTTAAAATGAGGTAATTAGGGTGGGCTCTAATCCATGACTGGTGTCTTTATAAAAATGGGAAATCACACAAAGACAGACACACACACAAGAAAGTCATGTGACAATGAAGGCAGAGATTGGGGTGATGAATCTACAAGCCAAGGAACACGAAAAATTGCCAGCAAACCAGCAAAAGCTACAAGAGAGGCATGGATCTAATCCTTCCTAACAGCCCCTGGAAGGAGCCAACCCTGTGGACACCTTAGTCTCAGATTTCCAGCCTCCAGGCTGTGAGACAATCAGTTTCTCTTGTCACCCAGTTTTTGGCACTTAGTCCTGGCAGCCCCAAAAAGCTAATACACATACCACATACTCTATTTGTCATTATCTAAATCTATCATATTTTTTCACTCTTTTGTGTTTTCACAGACATTCTCCTTCTACATAACGCTTCATTTACAACCCCATCCATCGCAAAATGCTACTCTTCTTGCGAACTGGGGTCAAGCATCATTTCTTCTGTGAGGCTTCCCTTGGTAATGAGAGCAGACACTTCTCTCTAAAGCCTTAACAGCTTGTATTAGGAGGATTCTGACTTGCTCAAATCCCTCCAAGGAAAAAAGTCACCTTAAGAACAGAAGCTCATGTCTTCTCATTATATCCCCAACCTCTGCCACTATGACTGGCTCCCCCAGTCAAGACATCTCTGGGAGGGAAATGACTGAGTGTGCTTCTCAAAATAAGAACAAAAACATGTAAAAGGAGTTGAATATGTTTGCTTAAGTGTACATTGTTTAAAAGTGACAGTAAGATGTTGTTCTTTTGTGCAGAGCCCCTCACTATGACTTCCCTTATTTATCTTCCATAATAAGAACTACAAATGGCTATCGGATTTCTGAAAAAAAAAATCAGAGAATAATTTAATTTTTACCAAATTTCTAAATTTCTTGCTCAGCTACAGAGTAATTTCATCTTCCCGATTCATGCTAGAATCGGGGCTTTGCAACTGGTCGAGATACACATAGGCAAAGGGCTTCCTTCATTTAGTAATGGACATCAGGTTCATCTTATCAGCCGTCTTTGAATGGTGGTTGAGCGAGGCAAAGGCATGCCTGAGAGTTCTGCAAAGTTTTGTTTCTTTACTTCGTGGGGGCTCCAGGTATGTTCTTCTTCTACGACATTAGAGTTATGAGACTTTTATCCCCAGTGCATTTGACTGCATTACATCAAAGTTGTTAGTTTCTTGTGTCTTTATTTGTTCACATTTGTCTTTGTATAACTCCAACTCCCGCATATTGAAAAATAGTCTTTGCTTATGTAGTTTGGCAGGGAGTATGATGTAATAAAAAGATCTGGGATTTCATTAAGCATTCCTCTGTGGTTTTACATGTAATATAAAAACAATATCATACATGTGAATCATACTTGGTATGGTTCAAAGAATTTCCACACTCATTATTTAAGGTGATCTTCAAAATAATAATATGACAGGGCAGAACAAATATTAATTGCCCCATTTCATGGACAAAATCACTGGGATCGAAACACTAACTATTGGTTTAGAGTGGCAAAGCTAGTTAAAAACTAGGCTATGGCTTTAATCCACACGTCTTTATTCTTAATGAATTGCTATCTACTGTTTCTAAATGTAATTAATGTATTTTTAAATTATGCTAAAAATCACTATGTGTTTACATATTCTCTAATTTATAGTATTAAATGTTTTAATAAAGGTTTTCATTAATTGATATTATAACTATATTTCTTTCTTCTCATGGTGATTAAAATTTACCTATTTTTAGATTATTAAGATACTACAAACATAATTTACTATGTTTATTATAATCCCAACCTAGGATACAACACTATTTTAATGATTGAGAGATACTACAAACCTAAAAAAATTACTCATTTAAAAAGTATTTAAATGAATACATTTATCATTTTTTCTTTTTTTTATTGTTGTTGAGTTACAGTTGTCCTGTCTCTTCCCACTTTGCTCACCCCCTCAATCTCCCAGTCCCACAGTCACTCCCACCCCATTGTCCATGCCCATGAGTCCTCTATTAGTGTCCCTTTGCTTGCCCCTTCCCCTTTTTTCCCTGGGGTACCCCTCCACCCTCCCCTTGGGTCACTGTCCATTTGTTCTTTATTTCCAAGTCTCTGTTCTATTTTGCTCATTTCTGTGTTTTGTTGATTAGGTTCCACTTATAGGTGAGATTATATAAAATGTGTCTTTCTCTGCCTGTCTTATTTCACTTAGCATAATGCTCTCCAGTTTCATCCATGCTGTTGCAAATGGTAGGAGTTCCTTTTTCTTTCTGCTAAATAGTATTCCATTGTGCAAATGTACCACAATTAATGAATTTATCATTAATTCCCTATGCTTTCAAGAGAAATACTCAGTTCATTGAATGTAGATAACTTACTATTTCACATTCAGTAGCTTCCTATATGACACATATGTTAAAATATATTTGTTCTTACAGGTAAATAACTCACCTATGCTCTAATTTTGGAGGATCTATTAAATAAAAAATATATAATTGAATGACAGATTTAACTTATTTTATGCATTGTGCCATTATCAGCCTCATATTGGCCTTATCTAGATAACTAACAAAATATTTCCTTTGACAAATGGATTTTTGACAACTATAAACCTTTTACTTCATGTATTTGTGTAATGTATATTTGTGAAACACTGACTGTATCAGGTACTTTATATAAAGCAAAGCACATAGCAGTGAAAAATGGACTCCTTTTAAAGTTTAGAGGCTGGTATAAAAGGCATTATACAAAGTAATATGTACTATAATTGGGACACACAAGTATTTTATGGAACACACAAACAAACAAAAGCAACCTGGACAAAGTGAAAAAGGCGCCTATAGAAAATAGGAATGATTTGAATTTTGAAGAGTATAATAATCAGAGGGAAAGAGGAAGTAATGTTCCAGGCAGCGATAATAGCAACTACAATGAAGTATCAAGGTACTGTGATATACGGACTAAGAAACCGACACAGGAACATTACTATTAACTAAGTGCCCCCAAACTCCACAACTTATTTAGATTTCCCTAGTTGGTTTCTTTTTTCCTAGTGTCCTTTTTCTGTTTTAGGTTTGGTCCAGGGTACCACATTCCAGTTAGTCTTTGTATCTCATAGCTTCCTCCGACCTGGACACTTTCCCAGATGACCCCTTGTGTTATATGACCTTGACACTTTCCAGGATCACTGATTAGGTATTTTGCAGAATGTCCCTCAGTTTGGGTTTGACAGATGTCTTTTCTTTGGTTAGACTGGGGTTAGGATTTTGGTGACAAAGATCACAGAAGTGAAGGCCGTTCTCCTTATATGTCATCAAATGCATGTGATAGGCTATCGAGGGGATATTCTTAACACATTTTATTAAAGGCTAAATGCTACCAACACAACATTTCTGAGGATATTAACTTTGATCTGAGGTTGTTTGCCAAGTTTCTCCACTCTGAAGTTACCCTCCCACCCTACCCCACACCACCTTCTGTCCCTTTTCCATGCTCTTTCTTAATAAAGGGCTTACTAAGCACAGCTCACACTCAAAAGCTAGGGGTAGGGAGGCATTAAGCTCCATTCCCAAAGGAGGGCAGTATGTAGGTATATTATTTTTAATTCTTTAAGGGAATTTGTCTCCCATTTATTTATTTTTTCCAATCATTTATCTATATCAGTATGGACCATTTTAGAAGATATTTGTTTTATACTTTGGTTTAAAACACCACCGTATGTTATATATTTTGTTGTTCAAATTGTTCCAGATTTTGGCCACTGGAAGCTCTTTCAAGTTGGCTCCTATATTCCTTTGACACATCCCATTCTTTTATTTTGCAAGCACTTCTGTAGCTGTGTTTTCAATATGCAATTGCAGCATTAAGGTATTTCATTATAAAGTTGGCAGAAAACAAAATGTTAATCCCGACACTGTTATGTATTACACAATATCCACGGGTCTAGACATATTTTATTATTTGCAAAGTGGAGAGACTATCATGTTTAAGGCATTATATTAATTAAGATGTATAATAAAAGATTGAAAGACCATGCAAAACCAATAAACGTCTCGCTTAAAATGGTACTCAAAATTGCAGCTTTTCTTGGATGAATAATGTTAAATTGAAGCTCAAAATTGGCTTAAAAATGCAAAAAGTATGGCTAGAAGTTCTTGAAATTTGAAATCTTACCTTTCACTACAGTGAACGGCAGGGCACCACCCTACTTCTCACTGTGCTATCAAAGAAAAGGCTGCTGAGCTTAATTTTGTTTTTCATTTCTCAAATCAATTTTACCTCCAATGACATGACCCATTTTTTATTTCTTCTAAAATACACTGTTACCTTAGTAACCGCCAAATTGTAGGCCTGTGTAGCACTGTGGATGAAAAGAACCTTACAAAAGAGTCAAAGAAAATAAAGAGGACCGATGACTGTGCTGTGACTTGACTCTCTAGAAAGACCTACCACAGGCTGTTAACCACCACAGACCCTTAACCCATCTATGCTGTCTTCACACAGATGTAAGCATGCTAGAAAAGAATCCAGGCAGGTTTACAAACCTGAATTTATTTCTTACATGGCAAGTTCTCTGAATCCATCCCACCTGCACCCCCATCCCCACCCCTGCAAAAACTTAGTAGCTTGTGATGCATTCCCAAAGTCCATTTCCTTAACCAGCATATTTTCTCTGTCCTTGGTGACATAACATGAGGTTGCAAGGGATAGTTATACCTGCACTATACAGGTGTGAGCCTGCATTTCGTTTAGATTTCCCCTGTAACTTGGGATGTCTTGACTTAATAGCAGGGAAGGCACAAGTGAAACCAGGGTAAAGGTAAACTGGGGGTAAAATGTTGAACTCGGTCCCACCCAGCAAGGTTCAGGACTATGGGATGTAGTGGGCTTCTCTGAGATGTTTTTGTAGCTTTTAAAATGGATGGTTTAAATATGTTTCCTCCAAGATTTCCTTTAGTTCTGAAATCTATAATGCTCTGATAAAAATTTTCCTCTGATAATTCCCCAGATGATTAATTCGCTAACTGTACTGATTTCCCTAGGTTGACTTGAAATACAGTTGCCTCCTTTCATGGAGCCTTTTTTCCCCAAAATACAACTCTCAGAGGTTTGGGCATTTCCTCAAAATGCAAAAAGAAAGGTATAAATCAAAAAAGAATAAAGATTTTTGAGATTAATATTTTTTTTATTTCAATCATTGTTCAAGTACAGTTTTCTCCCCCCTACTCCCGTTCCAGCCCCTCCACCCAACCCTCCCCCCTTCCCCCCATTACCCCCCACCCCTAGTTTTTGTCCATGTGTCCTCCAAATTTGTTCCTGTAATCCCTACCCATTCCCCCCTGAAATTCCCTCTTCTCTCCCCTCTGGCCACTGTCAGACTATCCCCTATTTCAGTGTCTTTGGTTATATTTTGCTACTTTTTTGTTTTGTTTTGTTTTGTTGTTTAGATTCCTGTTAAAGGTGATATCATGTGGTATTTGTCTTTCACTGCCTGGCTTGTTTCACTTAGCATAATGCTTTCCAGCTCCATCCAAGCTGTTGCAAAGGGTATGAGCTCCTTCTTTCTTTCTGCTGCATAGAATTCCATTGTGTAAATGTACCATAGTTTTTTGATCCATTCATTTACTGATGGGCATCTAGGTTGCTTCCAGCACCTAGCTATTGTAAATTGTGCTGCTATGAACATCGGGGTGCAAAGGTTCTTTTGTATTGGTGTTTTAGTGTTCTTAGGATATAGTCCCAGCAATGGAATTGCTGGGTCGAAAGGCAGATCCATTTTTAGTTTTCTGAGGAAGTTCCAAACTGCTTTCCATAATGGTTGTACCAGTCTGCAGCCCCACCAACAGTGCACTAGGGACCCCCTTTCTCCACATCCTCTCCAACACTTGTTGTTTGAGATTAATATTTGAATAAATATTGTATTCAGCCTATTTTGCAGAGAATAATACAATTTCGTATTAATGCCACTATTTCTTAAAAAAGAAGTGTCCCTTTTTCCATGAGGGGACTGTACTTTCCTTCATCCACTAGAACCCTAGACCAGCCTTGAGCTATGCAGCAATGAAATAGGTAGAATTTTCTTCCACTTTTAATTATCTAGAGTTTTCAGCATGAGCTATTGGAGATGGAAAAATATGTATATATAAACCCTTTTTACAAACCCTTTTTTTCACCCTTATTGCTTAGAGCTGTGTTATGGATTAAACTGTGTGCCTCCAAAATTCATGTGTTGAAATTGTATCCCTTCAGAGCCCAAAATCTTATCCACTAATTCTTCATAATGTGGCCTTATTTGGAAATAGGATCATTGTGGATCAAATTAGTTATAATAAGGTCTTAATGCAGGCAGGTAGGCTCCTAATCCAGTATGACTGGTGTCCATGTAAAAACAGGAGAGATCTGGACACAGACACAGGGAGACGATGATGTGAAGATTGGAGTTTTGCTCCCCAAAGCCAAGAAACTATCAGAACCTAGGAGAGAGGACTAGAATAGCTCCTTCCCTAGAAACTGCAGAGGGACCATGGCACTGTCAATACCTTGATTTTAGACTTGTAGATTTCAGAAATGTGAGACAATACATTTCTGTTGTAAGCAGTCCAGTTGGTGGTACTTTGTTGCAGCTGCCCTAAGAAATTAATACAAGCTATAACACAGGCATATGAATTGGGAGCAGGGGTGGACTTCTTTTAATATTCCTTTCAGCAAATGTATTAGTACCATCACACCTTAAAGATTTGTTTTGCCTATTCTGTTTTAGTTAGAATGCATGCCAGTAAGTATACTTATATCAGTTATGGGGCATTTGGAGTCACATATGGGGCTCAATCACTTACTAGCTGCAGAATTTACCTCACCGATCTTCAGTTTCCTCATATTAGTACCACTAGATCAAGCATGAGATGGGCCTATTTATGCAGATCAAATGAGGTAACATAAGTGAAAAACAATATAGAGGCAATAGAAGGAGATGTAGCATCCAGGTGAAGGTCTGGGAACCTAGGCTGGGCTAAATGTGTTCAAGTTCTATTGCTTCCTTTACTAGTTTTGTGATTAAACTATGGACTCAGTTCCATTAGTTAAAAATGAGAGTTATGCAGTATCTGTATCTTATATTGTCATGAATATCAAATGAGTTAATACATAAAATGGTCTCAGAAGATTATCCAGCACTTGGAAAGTACACAATAAATGGTATCTAAAAGTTGTGCCTTGCAAACTAGAAAGAGCCATACAAATGTTAGATCATTATAATTTATAGTTAGGGAATAATTTATTGATAGATGCACTGACCCATCAATAGCTCAGACTTTCTAGCTCAACATGCATTTTAGCAGCAGTATTTTGGATGGTTAAAAAGAGTTAAAGAAGAGCAATCAGATGAAGGCTATTAACAAGTGGGTCAGCTTCACCCAGTGAATCAGAAGAACCTTAGAACTAGTGACTACTCCTGGTATTCTTAGTCTTGTCATTTTCTTGTGTGAAAATATGGGAGAGCTAAACTTTTTGTTGAGCATTGTACTAATTGCTGTAATATGCAGACAAAAAGCAAAGGGTTTAAGTAGATTGGGCAGCAGCATTCAGAAATAAGAACTATTTTTTAAACTGCTTTTAAAAGTGTCTAATAAAGTCTTGGTTTGCATGTATTTGAATTGAGATGCATCACCTGTCCATCACATCTCTTAGTTGATAGTAAATCAAAATAGACAGTCACTTCAATGGTGAAAGACCATCATTGGAAAGCACAACCTGCTTTTAGTATCTGTCCTTACAGAAGAGAAAGAAGGATTTTAGAAATAACGCCTTATTAGTTTACTCACAGGAAATAGAAACAACTGAGCCTTTAAAAAATGAATTATATAATCATATTTATTCAATTTCATGCAACTTACCCAGGAAGTATATATTTGGAGGACAGATTGTCTCAGTGCAGTGGATAAGTTATAGTCCTCAGAACTGTGGTGTGTTTGGTGTCCAGCCCACATAATATTAACCTCTGCAAAACACATAATTTGAAATGAGCCATGAGAATGAGAACAAAGCAACTTCCATTTTCAGTCATGTATGCTGCTCTGTTGAGTGAGGAAGAAAATCTGGAACATCTCTGAAAAAAGCTAGCCAATATAATTATAATTAAAATAAGCTGCCTAAGATCACTTTTGGAAGCAAGGAGGGTATAAATTATAAACAAATAAAAAGTTGAAGCATAGCCAATAAATATGTATAGTGTATATGATATAATTAAATGCCTCCAGAAAACTGGAATGACTTCCAAAATTTACATTTTGCTAACACATTACAGTATGACAGATCATAAAAGCTAACTGGTATGTTGTAACAATACAGTCAATGAATGGTGATGATTTTTCAGTATGTGATAACATAGTTCTAATTAAAGAAGAATACACTGATGGGAGAAATTGCTGCCTAAATTTTGGAGTAATATATTACATAATATTCTTTCCTGATAGCATTTTTAAGAAATCTCAAAGCCTATCTATTAAAATAAGTTGCAAGGAAGAATAAATTTGCTCCTCAGATTTAAGGTCCTTCATAATGTATTACAGTTCACATCCACCCCCAGAAACAGGTGCTTATGTTTTCTACAACAAACAGGCTGCTGGAACGATCCCCTCAGTAGATGGCATAGAAGAGAAGGAGCCCATGTTTTGCACTCTGTCAGTGTTTTCCACTTCCTACCTGAACTACAGATCAAAATGCCTCATTATACTATATTCCATTTTCAAAAATTATATTCGTAGCTAAACTAACTTATACTTTGTTCTTTGCTATGAATACAGGAGATAGAATGAACCATGGGATATGGTCATTATATGTCTGTCAGTGTAGATTAGAAATTAAATCTTTGAGGTTTGGATTCATGGGAACTAAATAGTGAACCTAAGAGTGAAAATTTGGGGTTATTTTTCTTTGAAGTTGCCATATACTGACTGTCAAAATTTATGGCACAAAGCAGAATAATTTCTTATAAGTTTTAATAAAAATTATAGGTATATAAAAATATGTGCATATATTATACATGTGCATGCAATATATGTCATATGCATACATTACATAGTATACAGTGTATGTATATATTTAATATGTGTGTATATAATAATTTAATACATATACATATATATTTGATCTGGGCGGACTTCTTGGCCATTCATGTAGGAGATGAAACCTCTCCAAATAATCCGTGTAGGGAGTGACCACACAAAATTTGCAAAAGGGTTTTGGTAAACAAGTGATAGCTCAGAGATAAAAGAAGGACTAATTTTTGTGAGGAGAACATTATGAACAGGATTATGAAATAATAGCCCTATTGAAAGTCATTTTTATTAAAGTTATGTACTTGCAAGTATATTTATAAACCATCAGTTTATACGTAACTTAGATCCCAATTGGTTAACATTTTGATCACATGTAATAATGACCCATATATAGTATTTTTACCCAAGTAATTAAGGTAATTCTTCTTAGACAAATAAGAACTATTTCACCATAATGACTTCTAATTTCCCTGGCATAATCCTTGAAAGAACCTAGAACCTAAATCTCTGGTTTATTGGCTAGCTTATACAGCTATGAATAAGAGATATACAACATTCCCGTGGTACTTGATAACTTCAGATGTTATGTGGAAGTTCATTAAGAAGTAATACATCTGATGAATCTCCTAAGTCTCTTAAAAGTTCTTACAGATTGGGCACCTGAATCAAACTAAATGCTATTTTCTCTCTAGAATACATGCATTGTTGAACATTTCAGAACCCTTGACTTCTAAACTTCATTACAAATAAAATCATTGTCCATTTTGTTGGTTGCTTCAGGATTTGTTTTAAAAATTTATCATAATGCATCCATGTTATGAACTCACATGGGAAAAACCAATCAGATGAGGTTAAATTAGAGGGCGATAAGATATATTGAAACTACTTCCTTATAACCTCCACAGAAGCTCAATGGCGGAACAAAGAATCCACAAAGGTGGAGGTCAAAGACCTGTCTCTTTAGTTGTTTTAAAAGCATTTACTTCCTATCACAAACTGTGTGTAACACAAGCCTTCATTCAATGAAGTGCAGCTGTATAAACAGGGTACAGTAACTGGATCCGATTGCCTTCTCTCTGTCACTTTTCAGAATTGGGGAAAATAAGAATATAGGATTTTTTTTCACAGTCTATATTCAGCTTACTTTAAGTAAAGTGATTATAAACTGTAACTTATGGAAAATTATTCTAATAGCTCTTTTGTAAATAAAATGAGAAAAAGTTAATAGTGCTTTTGCAAATATGTTCATCTTCCCTATTTCTTGAATTGATGAATTGTCTGTTCTAAGGAATAAAAACAAATATTAAAGTGAAAAATAGTATTATCACAATATACTTCTTTCTATAAAAGAATATAATTTTCAGTCAATAACAGTTCTTTTTTCTTATAAGCAAATTATTAATTATATAAGCATATGATATATTATCATGACCTTTCAATGATACAATTAGAAAAAAATATGCTGCTTGCATCAAAATGTAAATTTATAGAAAAATATTTTAATACATTGCCCAATTACTCAATTTGTTTGGCTAAAATTTAATGGTTATTGTGTGTTTGTTATATTTTTGAGTTTAATTTTTTTTATTTTAAAAAATTAAGTTGTAACTTACATATAATTGAATCCATCCCTTTTAGTATTCAGTTCTATGATTTTTTACCAAACAAGTATAGCTATGTAATCACTGTCACAATTAAGATACAAACCAGATTTCATTACCCCCAAGGGTCCCCCCTTCACTTTGAGTTTGTGGCAGGCTGACTCTAAGGTGGCTCCCTGATTCAGATGATGAGATTGAACTGGCAATGTACTGGGATAAAACTCTTTGGACCTTGGAAGAGGTGAATATGTTTTGAATGGAGGAAAAATATACAGGGATCCAGATGGCTGCCTATGAGAAGCAGCCTCCAATTTTGGCCCCCAATAATTCCTGTCTACTGGTGTTCATCCTCTTGTTTAATCCTTCCCCTTGAGTGTGAGATAGATTTAATAACTCCCGTCTTGGGAACATAATTTTGGCAAGGCCAATGGGATGACACTCTTGGGATTAGTTTATAAAAAGACTGCCTTACGTGTTGGGTGCTTTTTCTCATACTCTCACAAATTCTGTCTGAGGAAAGTCAGTGTCCCTGTTGTGAGCTGTCCTTTGGAGAAATGTGTATGGTGTGGAACTAGGAGTGCCCCAAACTAACCAGCTAGCAAGAAACTAAATTCCAAATTCCACAAGGAACTGAATCCTGCCAACTACATAAGTGAATTTGGAAGCAGATCCCCCCACAGGTGAGCCTTCAGGTAACACTGCAGTCAGCAGACTGCTTAACAGCTTACCTGCAACCTCATAAAAGATCTTGAGCCAGATGCACTCATGGAAACTGTACGAAGATTTCTGACCCACAGAAACTCTGAGAGAAGCCACTAGTGTGTTACGATGCAGGAGATCATTAATACAGTGGTCAGTCCCCCTCAACCTCATTCTCAAGTAGCTAGTGCCCCCTGGTTTGGTTTCTTTCTTTTAGTTTTGTCTTTCTGAGAATGTTATATAAATGAATTATACAATATTTAGCCTTTTGTATCTGATTTATTTCACTTGGTGTAATGTATGATAGATTCTTCCTTTTTTTTTTAGCTGAATAGTATTTCGTTTGTATACATGTACCAAAGTTTCATTTTGTTTGTTTTTATCCATTTAGTAGTTGAAGAATATTTCAGTTGTTCTCCTTTTAGGCAACTACAAATGAAACATCCATAAATGTTCTAATACAAATTTTCTGTGATTTTTTTTTTAATTTCACTTGGGCACAATACCTAGAAGTGAGATTACTGAGCTGTATGGATGTTAACATTCAGCTAATTAAGAACTGTTTTCCAAAATGGCTGTGCTATTTTGGATAATCATCAACAGTGTATGAGAGATAAATTTGCCTCACATCTCTGGCAGCATTTGACATTATTTTTATTTGCATGTATGTATTCAATAGCATTCTAACAGGTGTGTAATGGTATCGCATTGAAATTTAAATTGCATTGCCATTGCCATAATGGATAATGACAATGAACTCCCCATGTGCTTATTTGCCATCTGTAAATCTTCAACTGCCTATTCGAAATCTGTGCCCACATTTTAATTGGGTTATTTTTTATTGTTGAGTTTTGAGAGTTCTTCATGTATTCTGCATAGAAGTCCTTTATTAGATGTGTGATTTGCAAACATTTTCTTTTATGAGACTTCTTATACATTAACTATATCTTAGGAAGAATGAAAGTTTTAATTCTGATATAGTCTGATTTATATACTTGAGAGTTTTGTGAAAAAATATTTTTAGTGTATATAACAAAGAACAGGGACAATTTGGGATGAATTTTTCAGAATGATAAGAAATTTGTAAGTGTCTAGGAACTAAGAGAGTCTATATGTATTATACAACTAAAATATATCTATGTAAGTCTCTTGTTTCATACCTTGTCAGCTACTGAATTGAAAGAAATAACTCTTTAGATTGATCTGAGACATAAACAGAAGTCTACAGGGTCTTTTTAGGCTGTATGATAGCCTTTTAATCTTCAACGATGGATAGGCCAGGAAGTCTTGAGGCATCTTCAGGGTGATGATATTCACTAAGAATTTAGAATATACTCAAGTTATAAAGGAAAAAACGGTACAGGCATATTTGCATGTTAGTGATGCTTGGCACCAAAAAAGCATGTTGGAAACATTTTATACAACATTTAGCATATTGTGTGCTGACTGTGGAACATGAAAACTGCAGGGTTTTTTAGTTTACACTTTTAATTTGATAAATGATAAAAATGAAAATAAAAGGGGGAAAGGAAAAAGAGTTTTATTAAAGGAGAGAAAGGTTTTGAATTCCCTCTCTCAGCAGTGATTAATTTTATGCATTTACTGCCCTCTTGGATATTTTTTTATTGCTATGTAATCAATATACTATATCCTATCATTTAAGTGTATATAGTGATTCCATATTTATATATATTGCAAAATGATCTCCACAATAAGTCTA
The DNA here is from genome assembly GCF_004126475.2 of Phyllostomus discolor. Taxonomy (NCBI): domain Eukaryota; kingdom Metazoa; phylum Chordata; class Mammalia; order Chiroptera; family Phyllostomidae; genus Phyllostomus; species Phyllostomus discolor. Next base: position 20,482,877 of record NC_040912.2, on the reverse strand, counting down.
GTTACCATCTGTCACCATACAATGTTACTACAGTATTATTGACTATATTCTCTGTGCTTTATGATATATCTGTATGACTTACTTATTTCATAACTGGACATTTTCTCCTTCAGAAATAGAGGTGCCTGGGTCCAATTATTATCAGATGGTACATACACCATAATTTCCAATAAGTAAGAGACATTAAGGAGCTCATCACACCCTGTTAAATGATGGTGCTAAATCTCTTGAATTGGAAAAACTACCTTATTACCTTTTATAGGAAATTTAACACTATAAAACACCAAACTATTCAATTTTTGATTGAAAATAATTGTCCCTTTGAATTTGAAGAGTCAATATGTGAATTTAAAAGTTTGGTTCATCTTTTTCCAACAGATAAGTATGATTGATAAATGATTTTAAGAAGTTGAGTCTAGCAAACAAAAATTAGTAACATGCTCAAACTACTGAACTAAAGACTAACTGGAAAGTATAAATACCATTGAATATTCCTTCAATTATTTTCCTATTCTCTACTATGTGAATGAATTAGTAGTGTTATCAATTTTGTCATCACAACTTCACTCACTTCCTATAGCAGCAAATAAGTGTGATGATAAAATTGATGATACTACTAATTCATGTAATGAGTAGAGACTGATAATTTTTGTTGTATTTTTTAAACCTGTTCTTTGCCCCCTTAATACCAAAACACAAATTACTAAATATTTCTAAAAGTGTCAAATCCGTGAGAATAAACTTCATAAGCTGACCAGATCTCCATAATTTTGTTCAACACATTCTGTAAATATCCAGATGTCCAGCATCATAGAAGCCAGCCATCTGAAGATTTAACTAAAATTATCATTAAAATAAAATTTTTAGTTAAAAATATTTTTTCAGTTGCAGTTTACCTTCAATAATATTTTGTGTTAGTTTCAGGTGTACAGCAGAGTGGTTAGACAGCCATATATGTTACAAAGTGTTCCCCCTGATATTCCCGGTATCCACATGACACCATACATAGTTATTATAATATTATTGAGTATATCTCCTTTGCTGTACTTTACATCCCCATGGCTATTTTGTAACTGCCAATCTGTACTTCTCAATCCCTTTAACTTTTTCACCCAGCCCCCCCAACCATCCTCCCCCCAAGTTTTAATTTTGTATCTGAATGTTGAGCAACATGTGAATATTAAATCATGTCTCTGGTAGAGGTAACAAATAATAACTCTAAAATTTTCACAAATACTTAATTGTCATTCTAATCTTTCTGGTAATCACAACCTTAATACATTTGTTTCTTCTTTATTCATATTCAAAAGAAAGCTTTTAAATTCTAGCCTGAAGAATTATAAAATAATTCTCCATTTATAAAATAGAATTCTCCATTTATATGTTTATATTCTTTCAAAATGTAAATAAAAACAAAATAAAAGAAGGTATAGATTTTTGGTATGAAGCAAAAAATTTATTAAAATTTATATCATGTTTTTCAATCAGAACATCTGGTTCTATACAATGCAAAAGCAAGAAATAATGTAATGTTTATTATTGAGTTATTGGAACAAAAGCTAAAACTATGTTTGTAAGAATGCTATTATTACCTACCACAATTGCTTGTATTAAAAATTAAAAAGATGATTTTAAAATTTCAGAATTTTGACATATCTATATTTATGTCAGTTTTGTTCTATTATAAATCCCATTTGGGAGAGTCTAAAAACTAAAATTATGTTTAATAAGATTTCATTTAAATTATATATTCTTAAAAATAAATATTTATTTAGCACTGATTTGTTGAATCCTTGCTATGTACAAATTATTGTGTAGGCATTTCATAGATAAAAGAACAAAATAGAAAAACATTTCTTAAAGAACATACAGGCAAATGAAAGCAAAAGGAATATATAGAAAGAGTTGATTATACGAGGAAGTTTTACATGCCTTAAAATAAAAAGAATTCTATGTAGTTGCACATATCTTGTATTGCTTTATAGTCATTGTTTTACAGAATGTCTTTAAAGATCATTTTAACCAGGGCTTCCATGGAAAGTGAGAAGACGTTAGCTTCACTCTGCCTGAGAGTTTATGTGCCCACTTTCCTACTATCTTCCTGTATATTGTCTGTCTTCAGAATGTTCTAGAAATGAGACTTTACCACAGCTCAATGCAATTCAAATGCAGGTCATTGCATGCTTGCCTAAGTGGTTAGAATTGCCTTGAGTTCCTCCCTATCTTTACTCAAGATGAAATGGATTAATAATAATTATTATTATTATAACAGCAATGATCATATAAAAATGCTTAGTATGTACTAGGAAAAATGTTAAACACTTTATATGTATCAATTCATATATTACACACAAGTAAATTAGAAGTTAGATATTTAATTTGTATTTTATAGTTGAGGAAATGAAGATACAGTGAGATTTAGTAATAACTTGCATAAGGTAAGTAATGATTATTAGTCCTATTAATATTAATAATTTGTATGATTACTTGCACAAACTATATTTGCTAGACCCACTGCCTCTCAGTGGGTTTATGAGGAAGCGTGTGTCATCTCAGGATGAGGTAAGGAATTGGTGTGCTTCCTCCGGACTCTCTCTGTCCCCTCTAATTGTAAGCAACCTACAGAATATTTAGTGGAGGATGCTGAGGCCCCAGGGTATGCAAAGACAGAAGGAAAGCTGGAAGGATCTTGGGTAGCGAAATGATAGCATGGAGGATAGTGCTCCCACTGATGCATATTTAACCAGGTTGAATGAGAAATAAATCTTTATTGTGTCCAGTCACTGGGATTTCTTGTAGCTCAGTGAACTAACTCTACTACATCTCCACTAGTAATTTTTGCTCTTAATGCATATACAGGTGAAGCAATAGCCACCAATATCAAATCTACCTTATTACAAATCTACTGGGTCCGGCAGAAGTAACACCTGCTTGAGTGTGGTTGGTAGGGTAATAATATGGGTGTAATAATTCATGTTTTAATTTTACCTAAAATATTTTACCTAAAATATCATATGGTATGCTCGAGTGTGATACTGTTATGTTATAGAATTATATGCTTATGATTTTGTAATAAAAAGGGGGTATTATTTGTGCCAGACCCTGTATATTCTCCATCAATCAATGTTTCCTACAGAATGGCTCCAATGGGGAAAGCACTTCACAACATACTGAGCTGAAACGGTACCTAAGTTTCAAAAAGCATCCTTCAAGTAGAGTAGCTAAATGTCTTGTTATTTTCTTCTCACACATCTTCCAAAACGACTGCTTCAAAGAAATGGCTATATAAAATCCAGAACACAGCCTGTAGATTTATCCTTTCTCTCTTTCTTCTGTTGCCTTGCATCATCCTTAACTTCACTCTAATGAAAGGCTTCCCTTGCCTTCAGACAGGTCTATGTAACGGGGCTGGGAATGTCAAGGAAAGAAAACAGTCTCCTATTTTGTTATCCCAGTTGAATTCCCATGTTCTTCCAAGAGTGCTCATTGTCTTCTCAACACTATTCCTGCTTTTATACCCAAGCCCTTGCATCCTCTCCCCACTTCGGAAAGCCCATGCCTGACCATTCACGTTTCTCCAAATGCAGATGAATCTTAATTTTATTCACCAAAGACCCACCATGTTATTAGTTATGCAGGACCGTATAGCTCCCTTTACTATCTAAATATATAAAGAACAGGATGGTTTAGTAGGAAACTTTCCCGGTTGCCTTGCCAGATCAAAGAGTAAGAGCTTTTAGAAGACCTAAGCAGAACCGTGGGCTTTCTTAGAAGGAGAAAAGCGAGAGGACCTGTTCTGTTCTGTGACACAGGTGGTTAAATTCAAATGTTAGGAAAAAGGTCCCTATAATAAGTAAGAGGTATTAGGAATAGAAAGGGAAGCAGAGAGACAGGTCTTCAGGAGTGGTCATTGTGAAGACAAAAGACAGGAGCTTATGCTAGAACTGGGGTGAGCCCCCAACAGTCTCCAACTTCCAAATTCTCTCCACACTGGAAGCTCTTTGTTTAACCCTTTCCAGGTTAGAGCCCTTATCCAAATCCACAAAACACCACAACCAATTATATCTTGAAACAAAAATGTGAACTTCCCTCACCTGTATCAGGCAGGTGGAATTGAGAGAGAGAGAGGGTTGCTCATCCCACTACAGAGAGAGATGTTTTTCGGTTTCCCAGATTGAAAGGGTAAATGCAGTTCCCTCCTGAAATATTATTGGACATGTTAAAAATAATATTTCAGCTTTATGACGAGCTACTTGTCTTTATACAGGCAGACTTTATACAGGCAAGGATGAATTTCATTGAGAAAAAGGTGCATCTAATTTCTAAGAAACAGTTTACAACAGAGACTTCTAAATATTCCTCAATCATATGAGGAAGTTGCACACCTATATGTTTTGGTAATGAAAAGGGAAAGGTTGAAAGTGAATCTATGAAAATAAAAAGAAAATGGGATACATTTCCAATGTAACTTACATACACATTCACATACGTGTATTATACACCTGTGCATATATGTGTTTGTATATATTTAAGGTAGACAGATATGAAAATATATACTTTCAAATTATATTCCACATTTAGGTATGCAGATATATAGTATGGTGCTAACGGCTTCTGCTATAGACAGAATAGTAATAAATAGTATGTTTATGTATGAAAGCAGAGAGAGATCCGCTTTGCAGCTATTCAAGGCAGACTGAGCTTTATTGCAAGTTGTCAATTCATATATTCTCTGTAACACTTCCAACCCATGAGATAAACTGGCCACCTACTGGCTTCAGAACAAAATTATAATTTTTGGCTTTACTGTGCACTGTATATTGCAAGGTTATACACAAGGTTGCCTGAAAGTAATCTTATGAATCAGACAGTTTGATTTCACTGTGTACCCTTCCTTCTCTAAACTCCATTATTCTCTATTTATATCCCTCTATTCCTACTCATTTTGTATGTTGATATTGGCCAAGACCAAATAATCCCCTGGATTTCTCTTCTTTTAGTTCAAAGTTCCACTTCCTCAGCCCTAGACCATGAGCCAGGTAATCTTGCTAGAGAATCCTGATTTATGTCACTGATAATGGATGCAAAGAGCTCTTCTTCACTCAATAGAAAAAAAAAAAAGTATTATTTAACTAAAGTATTCTTAAGTGGTTTACATATTGAAGTTTCCAAAATATAATAGACTGATGATGAGATATTTTTGTTTAAGGGAAGTTCCCATACTTCTCAACCATGTAGAAATAGCTGTGTCTTTAGGATAGCTAACCATTTTCTGCAAAATTAGCAAAATTAAATAAAAAGCCTTGGATATATGTTATCAGTATTACATTTAAAACTAACTACCGATTTGACAATTTGGATGTTTCATGAAGATCACATATCCATTTTATAAAACCAAATCCCAGAGCACTTGGATCTTGGTTGTCAGCAGCAACATTAACACCGAGACTTAGGTTTGGGTGCAGTTAGTGATTTTTACCTTACAGTACACTCAGACTCTAAGGAATATACATGTTTTACATAGATTAAAAGCAAGAAACCTTCCAGAGTATTTAATGACATATATTTGGCATTCACCATGAATGACAAATTCACCAGCACAATCAGGGGGCAGAAACTGTGGGAGAAGAGCTGTCTTTATGTCAATAGAGGCAGCTAGGATTGGCAAGCACTCCCACGCACTCCTGTGCAGTATGCTCGCCTGTGGTGAAGCACGATGAACTTCTGCTGTATTATGTTTGGAACAATGAGTTATATAATTTGTCTCCACAAGTCACAGAATCCAAGAACAAATAACCTCCGATGTTTGAAAGGAGAGCAACATCAGGAAATTAACAGGGAAACAAAACAACCAGGGATTGTCCGGAAAAAAAGAAAAACGGGAAAAAATTGCACTAAAGCCATTAGTTAGAAAGTGGCCACAATCTGTTTTCATTCTCTCCCTAATTAACCTCATGGATGTAGATTACCCCTGTCAACAACAATAAATACCTACCAGGATCTCTTTGCCAATAATAAGAGCTTTCTATTGCTCTTACCATTTCCCTTTGTGTTTTGAAACTAACTTTTACCACCTCATGGCAAATGAGTCTGGTTTGCATGTTAGAAACATTCAATATTACTGAATGTCCCAATAGGAATAACCAGTCCATCCTTTGTGAATGGTGTCATTTTGATGTAGATTAGTATTGTCACTGGTCTTTGAGGAAGCAATCTGTTCTTGATAGATTTCCCCTTGTACATTTGGGGACTACTGTTCCACATTCTCTCATTACCACTCGTTGACACATCTTAGAACTGAATGTCATTTGTTACTTTAATGAGTTACTTTTCCTTTTCCCCTGTCCCCTTCAAGTACTCCCTACATCTCAATGAATGAAAGAGAAATGACTATTGAGTCTTAGTACTACTGGAGAAATAATTCTCATGTAATATTCTTTGACCTTTGGGCATTGAGAGATGGAAGTGGTTATGCAGGAACATATCCTCTATTATTCTAATAGGGATAAGTTCATATTTTGCTTCCTAGATCCCCCAACCATGACCCCATTGATACATGACCTTCAAACCCAAATGCTATTTATTTCAACCTATGCTTCTTGTCCCCCCTCCCCCAATCTTGTAATATGACTCTTGTACCTTCCATCACTCCCTTTATCCTCTCTTTAACCTGTATCAAGATGCTACTATGGCCCTTGCTGGTGTGGCTCAGTTGATTGGAACATCATCCCATACACTGAAAGTTTGTGGGTTCAATTCCTGGTCAGGGCATATATCTAGATTGTGATCTAGATTGTGAGGTTCAATCTCCAGTTGGGGCACATATGGAAGGTAACCAATCGATGGTTCTTTCTCACATGATGTTTCTCTCTCTCTCTCTCTTTCTCTTTCTCTCTCTCTAAAACACTGAAAAAATGTCCTTGAGTGAGGGAAATAAATAGATAAATACATACATACATACATACTATGCCAGTATGGGCTTCCATCAATCCACTGTGTCACCTACTTCCTCCCCTTCCTGTCCCATACTCACTTTCCTAGACCGAGGCCTCAGTTTTTCAGTAGAATCAGCAAATATTAATGGCATGGTGTCTGTGCCAGGTGCACTGCCCTGCATTGCTCATAATCTAGTGCATGGGTCAGCAAGTGCCAGTTATGGGCCAAATCCAGCCCATAACATGCTTTATACAGCCAGCAAGCTAAGAATAATTTTCATATTTTTAAACGATTAAAGTAAAATCAGAAGAATAACAGTATGTGACACATGAATGTTATGTGAAAAGAAAATATGTTTTCCTCTTTCTCCTCCTCACGTACTCTCTACTCCCTGGGCTTTGTGAACACTCTCAACCCTTTCATGCTGCCCTGTCTTTGTGCAACCTATCCAAATATTCTTCATTTTCCGAGGCCCACTACCTATGTAGTTTTCTTCAGGAAATCACGTTCGGCCCTCCCCAGCCACAATTATTATGCAATGCTTATTACTCCTAGGCCTTTACCCTCACAAGTTCTCTGCTACTCTGCATCCTCCCCTATTTTATAATGAGAGAGATTAATTTTTTGTATCTTTGTGTTTCCTGTAGCACCTACCATTGTATCTTTACAGAGTGGACACTAATATAGTTTTTCTTGATTAAACCATTTAACAAGTAAAACTGGTTCATTTGAATAGTTAATAATCAGGTAACCCTACTTTATTTGCTGAATACATGTATTTTCACTAGTAAAATCAATGCTTTTTAAATTTTTTCCTTTTTTCTTTACCCTGACAGAATCCTTCTCTCTAATTTCAGTCATATCCAAACATTTCACAACATGAAATGATCCTCTGCAAAACATGATCCTTTGACCTTCCCCTTCCCTAATTTGTTTTTATCTCAAATATCTTAAAAGAACAGATGACTTACTTCCTTACATCCCATTCATTCTTAAATTCATTGCTAATATCACTTAATTCTTTCCAAAATTCTTGGCTTCTTTTATTTTCCTTCTTTTTTATTTGCCAAAACTAAAGCCCTCTTTTTAGTTACTATCCTATTTGAACTTTCTGAGTCATTTAACCACTACTTCTGTCTGGAAGCTTTTCCTTTGGCTTCACTAACGTCCTTTGCTCCCAGTTCTCCTTCTTGACTCAGGCCAGGCACACGTCCCTGCCTTCTTTCCTTGTTCTCGCCCACCTGAAAGTAACCAACTTTTGTTTTCTTTGTTCCCCACTCCCATTGTTTTCCAGGGTGTGCTATCAACTGAAATGATTTCAATAATCAATTATCCAAAAATGGATGACCCCCAAATACTGCAGTCCACAGGTCTCTGTAGACTTCTGGGTCTGAATGCCTTGTGAGGACTCTACACTTAGTTTGCCCTGAATTTATCTCACTGTCTTGCTGCCCCTGTTGTCCTTTGCTTCCTGATGGCAACAGCATCATCTGGGCCCCCCACGCAAGGGCAATAACTGTCAGGACCAAATTGAAAGTGAAAGTCAGTATCAGTGCTTTTCTGCATCCTTCTGCTTCTCAGTAGGTATTTATGAAGTACTTAACACACAATCAGGACAAATTCATTATTTCTGAATGCATGAAATTTTTAAATGACTTCACATTAGCCTGTGATACTGTTTTCTAATATGCTGTACCAAACTTAAATGTTTACTTCAATAACTTCTTAAACATTTTTAAATTCCCCAATAAAAAATGGTAAAAATACATAGAACTATCCATGAAAGTTTTTTGCAGTGTAACCCCCATTTGCTTGCAAAATCCACAGGAAGTCAATCAAGGCTTCCCTGTTTCTCTGCCTCTCCTATCTGCCATTCCAAGAAGAAGTGGTTACACTTTGAACTGGATTTAATCCATCAAATACGAAGAACTATGTATTTCATCAAAGAATAATCTTCCTAAGAGTGTCTTTTACTTACTCTAACTTCTAAAATAAGTTGTTGCAAACACATTACAACATCATTATTATCAGGAACTGTTATTTTTAAGGTTATTGTGCGTGCAATGTTAAGGTAAAGGTCATGAAGCAGAGAATGATCAAAATCCAAGGCTCACACTGAACACTCCCCAGCAAACCCAATACCCATGAGTTCACAATAATGCACTTTAATCTCTGAGTTTTACAGTGAAATGTGAATTTGCACAGCCACAAATTTATTAGTAGATAACACAACAAATTAATATGTCAAAACAATTATGTTAACACATTTCTCCAAGTAATTCTGTCTTTTCTTGTGGTGCACTTATCTGAAACCCTGGCAAATAACAATAAAGAAACAAACAAAAAACACAAAACTAATTCTTCGGGTCTTGCAGAGTTGCATAACATGATTTCCTATAATGATGTCACGTTTGATGCTAAAGTCCATGTGAGACAGATTAACTGTGACCAAATTAGCATTCTTTTGCAAGACCAGCTAATATGCACATTTTAAAACATGAAGCACACATGTACTTCAAGATGCAACTAAATGATTCTCAAACACCATGGTGTAAATTACTTCAACCTCATAAATATCTCTCATAAATTAGAAATTGCTTTTTATTTGTTTCCTTAAACAACCAACATGACAACCTCAGTAACTCTGGTGCGTTTTCATACTTTAGAAACTTACTAGGAAAATGCTTTAGTTGCATTTCTTAAGGGACGGGTGTTGGATAATGCTTCGTTTGTTCTTATGTTCTTGTGTTCCCGGCTGTCTTTAGGAAAGATTGATGTTTAGTGTCACTGCTAGGAAGTGCAAACTGTTCAGCCTCACTGCAATCTCTGTCCTCATCCTCTTGCTCCACAGGATACCACATATTTTGGCAGCCAGCATTCAGATGGGAAGTGTTTTAATGGCAATAAGTGATGCCAATGAAGTATTTCCCACAATGCTCAAAACAGTGGTTGGAGGCTAAGGCACCAAATGGCACTACTAAAGGGAATAAATGAGTATGTTAGCTATTTATCTAACCAACACTAAAAGACATTCAAAATTTCCTCTCTCATTAAACTTTTCACCAAAATACCAACCTTATGATAGCCCAGGAGAATCTGGATCTGTTTAACACTGCCTTGACCCTCTTTTTCCAGACATAAGATCTTAGTGATCAATTGTGTTAATAATAGCAATTGTCAGTGTGCTTTTTAGAAGTAATTTCCACAGTATAACAGGTTCCAGCTATATTCCTCCACCCCTATGGAGAGTAGAGCAATGGGAGGGAACCCTTTTCAATGTAAGTAAAATGAAAGGAATGTATATAAGATGACATGAAACAGGTGTTTAAGAAGCATTGCACTCCTTAGTGGGAAAAAAGGTGCTATTGTGGAAGCAAGATGTTCAGAAGCTGTGTGATTATGGTCAAGTCACTTAAAGTTCACAATATTCTCATCTCTATGAGTAAGTTAACATATTGCTGAGAACAATGTGCTATAATCACAAAGTCAAATGGGAATAGATTGTGGATTTTACTCTCTTATAAATAAGCTACTCATTTGATTCAAGTTGCAAATGCAGTCAAAGCCACCAAATCCAGTGAAAACAACTAACCACATGGTGATCTGACCTACCACCTTGGTCTTCTTATCTCCATGCTTTAAGCAAATGACTTACATCTTTGAACCATCCAAGGAAATAGACATTCAATAGTTTTCAAATGAAACCATTAAGCAGAAATACTCAAACTGATTAGCAGCCACGAGTGGTTTCTCTAGTAAGCTTTTTAAAAAATATTTTGGTGTTTGTTGTTATTTTTAAAGGTAAGAATGATTCAAATAATCTTTCTAAAATGGATGATGAGGATGTCTAGATGATTATATATTTTGATTAATAGAGAAATACAACTCATATGAATGATCAATTTTCAAAGAATTAGTCTAACATAAAATAGGTTAAAATAATCTACACTGAGATATTTAAATCTTTCTCTGTTGTTTCAAAAAGTATGTAATATTGAATTGCCCCAGGACCATTTCATACCCTGAACTGTGTTGGATGACACATGCGCAGACAATGTGTTTTGTGAGAAGCTCTTGGTTTTAGCAGCCTCAGACATTGCCTTTAACATAATGACATTTATCTGTTGCTTGGCTTTGGGGATTCTTGTTCACCACTGAATGAAGCAGAACACTGACACTGTGCTGTAGATTCAGAGCTGCTTCAAAACAAAGTATTGTTAAATGCTTCGAAACAGTGTAAAGACATTAGTATGTCTCTTTCTCCCTCCCTCCCCCACCCTCCCCTTTTCTCTCTCTCTTTATTCCTCTCTTTCACTATTTCTTTCCCCTCCCTTCCTTCCTTCCTTCCTTCCTTCCTTCCTTCCTTCCTTCCTTCCTTCCTTCCTTCCTTCCTTCCTTCCTTCCTTCCTTCCTTCCTTCCTCTTCTCTCTCTCTCTCTCTCTCTCTCTCCCCCTCTCCCTCTCCCACTTCCTCTCCCTCTCCCTCTCTTTCTTCCATAAAGACCTCCTGGGGACCTGGTCTCCTGCATAACCTCTGCCCTGTTGGTGCTATGCTCTTAGAACTGATTAGAAAGGACTATTTTCACTTTCAAAAAGAGTACATGAATACAGTTACACTCTCATCTAGAATGAGGATTTTTCTAGTAATGTAAAATGTGCAAAATTTTAAATGCCTCAAATTCTAGTATAAATTAACCCAAATCATTGTATTAATAATATATAAATATGTACATAATATATATGAAATAGATTCATATCAATAATATATAAGGAATATTATATATTAATATTAATAATACATATTCTTTAGTCTCCTTCAGCTTCAGCTTCTTCATTAGGACAATGATATTTCTGCAAAAATTTGTTTAAAAGTATTGTATCAATAGAACTTCACATTCATTTGCACAAACACTTTCAATGAGCTGCATCTTATTTGGTATGGAACAAACAAACAATGGCTAGCAATAGCATTAGCCAGTAAAATAGAGATTTCTTTAATAAATTGAAAATTTGAACAAAGGTAAAAGAGAAATGGAAGGTAGGAAGGAAGAAAGGGAGGGAGGGACGGAGGGAGGGAGGGGAGAAAAATGAAGAGAAAGAGGGAGGAAGGAAAGGAGGGGTGAAGGAGAGAAAAAAATTATAACTTAATAGTAACCAAGTATTATATGTTACAGAGTTATTACAATGTTATTATCTACAAGTTAGTATCTTGACTCCTAATTTTCATGATCAGTTAAGGATTAATATCCTGCTTAATTTTGTATGTGGATCTCATAGCTGTTTTTTCTATATCAAATACAAAAATTGTGTCCCTTTACATTTGATGTGTATAATACAAACTATATAAAATTTGTTATATATATTATTATTATTGTTCATTCTATTAGAGTTGTCCCAGTTTTTTATCCTTTGTGCTCTTCCTCCCAGCCCTCCTGCTGCTCCCAGTCAACCCCCTTACTGTTGTCTGTGCCCAGGGTTATCCATACATGTTCTTTGACTAACCCCTTCCCTTTCTTTCCACCATTCCCTCCACCCCTGGATCTGTTAATCTGTTCCACATTTCAATGTCTTTGGTTCTGTTTTGCTCATTAGTTTATTTTCTTCATTAGACTCCTTTCATAAGTGGCATCAAATAGTATTTGTCTATCACCAACTGGCTTATTTTACTTAGCATACTAGTCTCCAGTTCCAACCATGCTGTCCCAAAAGGTAGAAATTCTTTTTTTCTTTCTGCTACATAGTATTCCATTGAACACATGTACCCCAGTTTTTTAATCCATTCATCTCTCGATGGGCACTTAAGCTGTTTTCAAATCTTGGCTATGTAAATAGTACTGCTAAGAACATAGGGGTGCATAAATTGTTTTGAACTGGTGTTTGAAATTTTTAGGGTTTATTCCCAGAAATGGAATTTCTGGGTCAAAGGCAGTTCCTTTTTAATTTTTTGAGGAAACTCCATACTCTTTTCCACAGTGGCTGCACCAGTCTGCATTCCCACCAACAATGCACTAAGGTTCCCTTTTCTTCACATTCTTATCAGCACTTTTTCTTTGTTGGTTTATTAATGATAGTCATTCCGGCAAGTGTGAAGTGATATCTCATTGTGGTTTGAATTTGCATCTCTCTGATAGCTAGTGATGTTGAGCATTTTTTCATATGTCTCTGGGCCCTCTTGGAGAAGTATCCTCCTTGGAGAAATACCTATTCAAGTTCTTTGTGCATTTTTAATTTTTTTAAATTTTTATTTTAAGTATATATTTATTGACTATGCTATTACAGTTATCCCATTTTTTCTCCCCTTTAGCCCCCTCCACCCTGTACTCCACCCCCCATCATCAATCCCCCACCTTAGTTCATGCCCATGGGTTGTACATGTAAGTTCTTCGGCTTCTCCATTTCCTATACTATTCTTAACCTCTCCCTGTCTATTTTGCACCTGTCAATTTTGCTTCTTATGCCTTGTATCTTTTCCCCCATTCTCCTCCCTCCCCCTCCCCACTGATGACCCTTCACATGATCTCTATTTTTGTGATTCTTTTCCTGTTCTAGTTTTTTGCTTGGTTTGTTTTTGTTTTTGTCTTTGCTTTTTTAGGTTCAGTTGTTGATAGCTGTGAGTTTGTTGTCCTTTTACTGTGATCTTCTTTTTCTTAGCTTTGATCTTCTTTTTCTTAGCTCTGATCTTTTTCTTAGATAAGTCCCTTTAATATTTCATATAAGGGCTTGGTGATGATGAACTCCTTTAACTTATCTTGTCTGGGAAGCACTTTACCCTTCCATTCTAAATGGTAGCTTTACTGCATAGAGTAAAGCTATATATCTTGGATGTACGTCCTGGCTTTTAATGACTTTGAATACTTTTTTCCAGCCACTTCTTGCCCGCGAGGTTTCTTTTGAGAAATCAGTTGATAGTCTTATGGGAACTCCTTTATAGGTAACAGTCTCCTTTTCTTTTGCTGCTTTTAAGATTCTCTCCTTATCTTTAACCTTTGGCAATTTAATATTGCTGTGTCTTGGTATGTTCTTCTTTGGGTCCTACCTGTTTGGGATATTCTGAGCTTCCTGGACTTGTATGTCTATCTCCTTTGCCAGTTTGGGGAATTTTTCCTTCATTATCTTTTCAAATAATTTTCAATTACTTGCTTTTCCTCTCCTTATTCTGGCACCCCTATGATTCAGATGTTGGAACATTTAAATTGTTCCAGACATTCCAAAGCTTCTCCTCATTTTTTGAATTCCTGTGTCTTCTTTTTCTTCCAGTTGACTGTTTATTTCTTCCTTTTGTTCCAAACTGTTGATTTGAGTCCTGGTTTCCTTCCTTTCACTGTTGATCCCCTGTATATTTTTTCTTTATTTCACTTTGCATAGCTTTCACTTCTTCCTTGATTTTTTATTGTACTCAATCATTTCTGTGCACATCCTGATTACCAGTGTTTTGAACTGTGCTTCTGATAGGTTGGCTATCTCCTCTTCCACTTAGTTCTTTTTCTGGAGTTTTGATCTTTCTTTCACATGGGCCATATTTCTTTGTCTTGGCATACCTGTTATACAGTAAGGGGTGGAGCCTTAGGTATTTGCCAGGGCAGAGCACCTCACTTTACTACATTCTGATGCTATATGTGTGGGAGGAGTCAGAGAGGGAACAATGCCACTTGCTCAGATCTCACCCCTTTCAGTCACTTCTCCTGCTTCCCACAGATGAATTGCGCCCTTCCAGAAGCTGATTTCTGGGTGGGTAGGCTTGTGTATGTTCTAGGACCCAATGGGCTCTTCCAACAGACTCTTCTGTGAGATTAGCAGTGTCTCCGGCCACCACAACACCCATAGGTTTTTACAATCAGAGGTTTTGAGGCTTTATTTTCCCAGAACCCAGAGTTGCACAGTCTGCCTCCCTCCCCAGTTGTTCCTCTCTGTTTATCTGCATGCAAATGTGGGACCTGCCAGTCTGCCAGCACTGCCTTTCCTGCCTAGTCTTCTAGCTGCCACCTTGCTGTGCATCTGCACCTCCCCTGCTGCCCATCTCCACCCCTCCTGCCAGCCTAGATGAATATTTCTTCTTCAACTTCTTGTTTGTTGGACTTCCATACAGTTTGATTTTTCTGGCAGTTCTGGTTACTTTTTGTTTTTAAATTGTTTGTTCCTCTTTTGGTTTTGCAAGGAAGCAAATTAGATCTACCTATGCTTCCATCTTGCCTGCATGTCCCCTTTGTCCATTTTTAAATTGCATTGTTCGTCTTCCTGGTGTTAAGTCATATGAGTTCTTCATGTATTTCTGAGAGTTAATCTTTGTTCTATGTAGCATTGGCAAATATGTTCTCTCATATAGTTTTCTTTTCATTTTGATGATGGTTTCCTTAGCCATATGGAAGCTTTTCAACTTGATGAAATCTCATTTGTTTATTTTTTTTTTATTTCCCTTGCCCTAGACGATAAATCAGCAACATTATTGCTGTGTGGGGTATCCGAAATTTTACTGCCTGTGTTTTCTGGTAGGACTTTTATGGCATCATGACTTACATTTAAGTCTTTTATCCATTCTGGGTTTTTTTCTGGTGTTAAATTCACCCTCTCTTCTCCAGTTATTAAATATTCTGGTCCTTCGTCACCTTATCTCACCTAAATGGCAGTTCTAGGGTACTCTTATTTCTTGGTGTAACTTCTTACTTTTTTTCCTTGGAATGTCAGTATGACACATGTCCTTGTTACATAGGCTCTGCACATATTTCTTCATTTTTTTACTACAGTATATCCAATCCCTGGAGATTAACAAGTTTTCACATAGAGAAGGAAAATGAGAGTCAGAGAAAGTGAGTATTTTGCCCAAGGGCACAAAGTAATTTGGTGACAAAACTGGACTAATACCACAAATAATCACCTCTTACATATGTGTAAAAATTTACAGTGAGCCATATGCTTTACTATACTTTATGTATTGCAATCACAGTCGCAACAAATTAACAAATTAATGTGGCATATGGGAAAAACAGAAATGAAATTTTGGAGACTGGGATTATAGTTTGAAGATAGTTTGGTGACTTCTTATAAAACTAAACATACACTTACCACATGACCCAGCATCTCTGGTCTTTGAGCATTTACTCAAAGAAGTTGAAAATATATACACACAAAATCCTGCATGTGGCTATTTACAGAAGCCTTAGTCATAACTGTTAACATTTGGAAGTAACCAAAATGTCCTTCAGTAACATTTTGTGATGTCACAAAATAGATAATGGTGAATGGATAAACTGTGTTATATACAGACAGTGAAATACTACTCAGCATTGAAAAGAAATGAGTTATTGGGTTGTGAAAAGATAGGAGGAACCTTAAGTGCATATTAATAGGTGAAAGGAGACAATCTAAAAAGGCTACATAATGTATAATTCCAGCTATATGACTTTCTGGAAACAGCAAAACTCTGTAGCGAGTAAAAAGATCAATGGTTGCCAGGGGTTGGAGCAGGGGGGTGGGGGTGAAAATGTGGAGCACACAGAGGAATTTTAGGGCCATGAATATACTCTGCATGATACATAATGATGGATACATGTCACAAACTTGTACAAACCCACAGAATATACACCAAGAGTAAATTATAATGTAAATTATGGACTTTGGGCAATTATGATATTTCAATATAGGTTCATCATTTGTAACTAATGTACCATTCTGGCAGAGGATACTGATAATGGGTAAGGCTAGTGTGGCAGCAAGGATATGTCGGAAATCTTTGTACATACGTACCTTCCCCTTAACTATTTCTGCCAACCTAAGGCTGCTCTATAAAAATAAAGTTTTAAATTCAACAAAAGATTTTTTTTACTCATGTCCAGTGTTTTCTCTTTTGTTATTTTATTTTATTCTTTAGAAGATTTTCTCAACTTTATCTTCCAACCCTGGTTTTGAGTACTTAAATTCTCATGCATTTAATTTGTAAGATATCACTTTTGTTCTTGCACATTTCTTTTATACAGCACTGTGTTCTTGTTTCATAAATATAGTACCTTTACTTCCTTCCTGAAAGACATTACATAATAGGATTTAAAAACTTTTTTTTTCTGCCCTTTGGATTGTCTTTGTTTCCCCCAAGTTTCTTTTGTTGCTTTTTTTTGTTAACTTCTATCTTTCTCAGATGCTTTTAATATTTGTAGGTCAAAAAGAAATCTGTCCATAGTTAGCCTGGAGGTTGTAAGAATTCTGCAGAGATTCTTGAATCCAGTGGGGAAAGCTTTCCTCAGTTTTCCTGTGTTCAGTGCAATCACCTTGTTCTCAGTTCTGTTTGGTATCCTTAAATTCAAGACCTTCTAGTTCACTGTGGTCAGAAAATAAGCTTTTCTGCATATCATTAATTAGGAAATAAAATGTGTCCAGCTGTTGTGGGGATCTGGGGAGCACTAATGTATATACAGAAATTCAACTGATCATCTAGTTTTCAACTCCAACTATGCACCATTTTCAGATGCATGTACTAGCCTCAATTCTTGAGGCTTTTATGGGTTTTCTGGTGTAGATTATCTTTGTTTTTGGCACCAAATTCTGTAAGCTTGGGTTTCAGCCTTCTTCATTCGGCTTTTTAATTTAATTGATGTCCATCAACTTTTAGCTTTCAAGTTCTGCCGAAGTACCCGATATTTATTACTCAGTATTCTTGGTGTTTATGGCTTTCTATGTCCATCTTCTAACTGTAATTTTCATGAGGTTAATCTCAGTACTATAATTGTCATGAAGCTTTTCTCGAAGAAGCAGAGATGAATACAAGTGATCAATCAGCCAAGTTTAAGTAGAGGCAAATATCCACATTTTTGTATAGTGCACTGATATAGTAACCTATGCAGTTATCATTTAATAATGTTAAATAATATAACATGATATTCAGTCATATTAAAAAAAGTACTTCAGTGAAGTTTTGGGAGTTTAATTTCAAGACTATCAATTTTCCAAATAATTTAAAATATAGGATGTAGTAAAATAGGTTTACAGTTCTTCATATGGAAAATAATAAATAATTAATAAAGAATAACATAAGAATAAACTGTTTTGTGTCCTTAAAACTGTAAACTTACTTTGTCCCCTGTTGATTTGTATTGATTTCTATTGCAAATTATGTTTCAAAATCAATGTTTTCTAAAGTCTGTTATCCAGTAGTCAAATAATTTCCATAAATGTATATCTCCTCCTTAGAGATGAATGATACTTATTAAGATAAAAGTTCAGAATAAAGAAAATTTGACTTTGCTTAAATTTGGGTTTTTTAAATATTTGAAAATGTGACCATTTCCCAGCAAAATTCTTATCAATGCACAGTAGAATATTTACTCTGTCAATACATTCTATGAAACTCTGCTACGGGTTTAATGTTTACTCTGGTATAGTTTTCAGACATAATGTGTAATCAATTGTATTGCAATTATTATCAATTCTTCTAAATGTCTTGGAAAAGAGTTATAGTGCATTAGCTTACCATAATAATAATATTACTTGACTTAAACTTGGTTGATAAGTTTGCTAAGGATAAGACTATGCAATTAGTTCTTTATAATGTAAATGTCTTCTATATGATATATGACTATAGTAGTATCATTATTGTTTGGACTGCAAATATCAAACATGATCATGATATTTTATGCAGAAAACACAATTGTGAAGAATAAATTACTCCTGCTATCTATACATTTTACCTAGGTCCATGGTTCATGATAAGTCACATCCTTGTCCTATTTTACTCTTCAGTACAGATACACTTACATTGAAAAACTAACCCACCTGAGAGGCTCAAAATTGTTATTTTAATTATATATCATGAAGTAAATTAGAGTAAATCTATATAAAGACTATTCATAACTGGGAAGCAAAAATAGAAATATTATTTAGCTCATAAGACTGTTATTCTCTCACTTGCCTACAAGAAAGTGTCACTTGAATTACCAAAGTAGCTATTTTTCTGCTCTTAGCTCTTAACCAAATATTGGCACCTAAGAGCACTGTCTCTCCTTCAGTGGATCAAGCCAAATACAACTACAGCCCCAAAAAGACATCCTGTCCCTCCTTCAACAGCCAGAAGTCTCCTTTCATAGTTCCAAAGAAAAACAAGAACAAATATTTGCAAAGATTTTTGTCTTGTACCAAAAATGAGCATTAATAAAATCATTCTTAGAGGAAAGCCCTGAGATATAAAAACGATATTGTAATGTCAAAGTGGGAAGCATTAATTCCAATATGCAGGAGTATTTTTAGATGGTACTGACAGTTTGCACGGAGCTTGGGAGTGGTGTGACTTGCCTTCATAGGAAAGGAATGGCCTAGCCTGGGAATTTTATTGGCAGATATCATGGCTTAAAAATGCACATTGGATGTCTGTCTTATAAAGCAACAAGTATAATATTTTACATTTTTTCATTTTATGATAGGAATCGGTTACTATACAAGAGAAAAGTTTTCTTGCTATTCTCATTATTCATCTTATTTTTGCTAGACAGTATTAAACAGAAGTCTGCATATTATCTTGGATTTTATGGCTCTCTATGGTTTGCAAATTACTTTCACATACATTGCCTCTTTTATTCCTTGCAACAATTATCAAGGGTTTTATTATTATTTCTGCTTTATCTAAGAGAAAACTGACAATCAAAAGGGATTAATGAATTGCTTAAGACTTACACAACCACTAAATGACAGAAGCATGTGTGGCACCCTAAACTTCCGCTTCTAAATCCAAAGAGGACACTTCCGCTACCACCCCTGTGAC
Organism: Phyllostomus discolor; assembly: GCF_004126475.2. Classification (NCBI taxonomy): domain Eukaryota; kingdom Metazoa; phylum Chordata; class Mammalia; order Chiroptera; family Phyllostomidae; genus Phyllostomus; species Phyllostomus discolor. The sequence continues at coordinate 20,463,200 of NC_040912.2, read as the reverse complement.
ATGCTCTTCCTTCTTTTAATTAGCTTAACATAACTCCAGACTTTACGGAGTGTCAGCCTACATTAGGGAAAATATTCCATCATGTGTCAGATTGAAGCACGCAAAATTCGCATTTCTGTTCAGGTCAGAAGCATTTAAATATCAGCAATATCAAATCATGCGATATAACACATACAGAACCCTTGCAAAGATATTTGATAATTTGCAGTACTACTCATATCTACATGTCCTGTTTTAAAACTAGATCATAAAAAAGTTTAACGTTTCTTTATATTTTAAAACATCAGTTCTAGTCCTTTAAGCTGTGCCTGTATACACACAATGATTCCATCAATTTGATTGAGTTAGTTAAGCCTATGCAAGTAAAATCATCCGATGGGTTGTTTTGGACAAAACTGTGTGTTTGTTTTGGTTTTGTAATGAATAACTCAATAAAGCTGGTTTAAAAGGCTGCATTTGTGTAGAAGCCGTGCAAGTGATGCAATGAGAAAAGGTGCTTGTGGGCAGGGGTTCAAGGGAGTTCTCAGATGACAGAGGCCCTTCTGCAAGGCCTCAGGATCCTGAGAGGGAGGGCGAGCGGTCTTGTTCAGAATGCTCTCATTTCCTGCCCTCTCTCCAGGGAGGCATAGATATCATAAAAGGTCCTGGAATGAACTTTACTGAATCTTAAAATAATTCTTTTTCAGCTTTTAAGGATGGGCAAAATTGAGGTTTGATCTTTCCTTAAAACAAACAAACCAAAAAAAAAAAAATTGTCAGTCATTTTGGAGAAGAAAAATCACATTGCCCAAACCATTAATTTAATGACTTGTGTGCATAGATTCTACAATGGTTCTTAACAAAATATGTTTTAAAAAATTCATAGATTTTACTCAGTTTTGACTGAGAGAGAAAAATAGGAATAAGAAGAGAGAGATACTTATATGTCAAGCTATTTGACAAGGAAAACTGTAATAATTATTATTTAAGATACAGGTAGATTCCTTAATCATACTGGATTCTATCAATGGATAGCATGTTTCATTAGCCACAGTCAACACTAAATTTTAAGCTATATGGTGATTAATAATTATTAACAAATTTCATTCATTATTTCATTTACTCGTGATTAAATTTTTATATGTTCATAAAATGCTAGCTGTGTTTATAGCAAGCTTACTCAGATACTTTGCAGCCCTGTGGATACAATGTTGATCAGAAGGGAAACATGAGATTTCAAAGTGGCTATTCATCTAATTTCACACCTTTTGTCTTTATTTTTATTAAATCTTCTTGTCCAACCTTGAACCCCACCCTTTCTATTTTTTAAAAATGCATTTTAAATAAAGGCTACAGAGAAGCAGCTTCATTCATATTGCCTTTCACTCTTACAACTTCATCTTTACCACCTCTAAATAATGATACACATGACATGTTATACTTAAGGTCAAGCATAAGGAGCTTCAGGAAAAAAACTATATGACATGGTGATCTACTTAGATCTTAGGAGAACCACAAAGGACCTGTTTTACCAGAGCACTAACTTGTCTATAGCTGAGCCATAGGAGTTTTCATTAACATTTATCAAATCCTCCTGCAGAGAGACCTGGGCTGCTGGTCTCTCTAGAATGAGCACGTCTTTTGGCACTTTGTTGACCAGCCCTCTGGGAGATCAGAAGGAAAGCATACTCAGTAAATGATTCAGGGTTTTAGAATTCATTTCCCTTGCCAAGAAAGGAAAACCAGAGTCTTCAGGGGACTGCGAAGCTCGCATATTTACACATGTATTTACTTGAAGAAGTGTGGTACAAATTCCCAGGACTCCTCAGAAAATAAGAATACTGTTTTGTGGTTATATTTGGCAGAATGACTAGAGATTCAATGTCATGATAGACAAATATTACAAACACTGAAATAAATGAAATAAGGCATTTATCTTATTTATGCACCGCAAATGTTTCAAATAATTCATAATAGCTTTGCAAATGATTACAGGTCCACAGACTTAAGGCTGAATGATACTATGTTGGAACCAGAAGAATCCTACTTATAAAAAGTAAAAAAAGTTCTAAAATAACAATAAGATACAAGATATGTATGAAACTGTACATCCATTTTATCATCTGTATCAATGTACATTTTCTAAGTACAGTAACATAAATTCTGTGGTTCATTTTATTGCCTACATCAACCTAAAATTTCTAAGTAAAATAAGTTTTAGAAAATATCAGAAATCTAATTTCATTGTACATATTCCCCAGTACCCTAAGTTATGCCTAACATACCATGCAAGTTCAATAAATATCAATTGACATTGTATTGCAAAATTTGGAGAAAGTGGAATTATTCTATTCTAATTTCACATCCTGAAAAAGATGAAAGGTTTCAAGACTGTAAAAATCAAACACATGTTTTTATGTAATTATTCCATCAAAGATAAGTCACTGAGGTTATCTATTAGTCTTCCTGAAAATCAATTCTACTAATGTCATAGACAGTTTATTTCTGTAGTATACAAACACTGAGAAAATTCTGTAAATTAAAATATCCAATTAAGTGCTACAATATACAAAATAATAACAACCCAAGCACCCATCAGTAGATGAGTGTATAAAAAACCGCGGTACATTTTCACAATGCAATACTACATGGCTGTAAAAAAGAAGTAACTCTCACCCTTTGCAACAGCATGTATGGACCTGGAGATTATTATGCTAAGCAAAATAAGACAGCCAGCCAAAGACAAATACCATATGATCTCACTTATATGTGTAATTTAATGAATGAAATAAACTGATGAACAAAATAGAACCAAAGGCATGGATACATGGAACAGACTGAAAGATCTCAGAGGGGAGGAGGCAGAGGGGACTGAAAGAGATTATCCAAAGAACATACACGCATGTACGCATAGCCCATAGACACAGACAACAATGTGGTGAGGCCAGTGAAGGTGAAAAAGCTGGCTCAAAGAGGATACTGGGGTTGGGGGGAAAGAGGTGACATGGATAACAGGGTCACATTTTTTTTTAAAGGTTTTATTTATTTATTTTTAGAGAGGGAAGGGAAGGAGATAGAGATAGAGATAGTGAGAGAAACATCAATGTGCAGTTGCTGGGGGTTCTGGCCTGCAACCCAGGCATGTACCCTGGCTGGGAATCGAACCTGGGACACTACAGTGTCACATTTTAATAAAACATATTTTCTATAGCAAAGTAATAAGCCTTGACTACTAAACACTAAAAATAAAAGTTAATAGGCATAGTTAAATCAGAGACAGGCAAATTACAAAACATGTAGGAATTCTAGGTCTACATCACCTCCATCTAAGTCTGTCTACACTCCTGTATGGACTACAGACATTAGAAATTTCTCTTATAGAACTCTGTCATAGGAGAAATTTGGCTAATCTATCATGTGATTAGCTAAAATGTCTTATTGGAACAGTTTACATATTCAGTTAACCTAATAGGATAATAATGATTTATAGATGAATCCATATAACATAGGGGGACAAAGAGTAAAAATAAGTTACTACAAAGTGTAGTCTGTATCCTCTACCCTGTATCCTCTAAAGACATCTTCTGAAACTCCTTGAGCCAATTTTCCTAGGGGGAGGGAGGAGTCAGCGGGCATAAGCTGTGAGAGGACAGGCTAATTCCCCAAGAAGGTCCCTTTCCCAGAGTTTTACTGTAGGATGTGAATGAAGTTAACTGGACAGGGACTTCTGGGGTATAACAATACTATGAATTTGATAATTGGAATAAGTTATAAAAATAAAGGACATTCCACTCTCCTTCACTGCTGAATCACTGGATAAAATTTTGGTGTGTCTACTAGGGGTGTAATGATTATCAGTACACGGTCAGTATTTTAAATATACAAAAATATTAAGTACAAAAGACTATATTTTAAGTAAAGGCAATGGATTGACCTCAGTAAGGAAGCATAGTAGAAGCTGTGAGAAGATAATAGAATTTGTTTCCTCTATTAACAAATTACGTAATTGCACTTGATCTTTCTCTCTTTTTCCCACTTTAATCCTGTAAGCTGAACCGTATTCACTTCACTATAGTTCCTTGAAGGGAAAAACCAAAGCTTCCTCTACCACCTACTTTCTACCCCTACCCCCACTGGTAACACACACACACACACACACACACACTAATAATAATAAATTGGATTGTCCTTCAAATTCTATACCTTTGCTGTAGTTTTATTTACTTACAAGAGAAAAATTAACAAGCATCCCCTGAACACATAGTAGGTTCAACACTGGAGAGCCAAGGAAAAAAAGTAGATAGGGTTCTTTTTCTTCCTCAACAAGTTTATTAGGGCATATATTTTTTTAAATTTTATTTTAATCATTGTTCAAGTACAGTTTTCTCCCTTTTACTCCCAATCCTGCCCACTCATTAGGACATATTTTCAATCAACTGCTTAGTCAATACTTCTACCAAGGGCAATGCAATACTCTTTTGGAATGAACTAGAATAGTAGCAAAATTTGAGTTGATCATTTTTATCAGGTGGAGAGGGAGGGAGAGCATGCCAGATGGGGAGAAAAATGGTCAGTTAAAAAGCAAAGAAAACATTCAGAAAAAATAAAAATAACTATTTTTCTCTGAAATATATAGAAATGTTAAAGTAATGAAGAAATTATCACTTGAATGTTCAAGTATGCTAGGACTACTGTGACCATTTCAAAAAATTGTGGCTGTAAAAATAGGGGGAAAAAAGCCTCCAAGTTGCATTTGACTATTTTTTGGTTCTAGGTCTGGATGAAGCTCTTTGAAATAAGATTGAAAATTCATCCTCAGAATATTTCAGCGGGGCTCATTGAAGCTTAGAGGAGAATTTGGTATAGAACTGAGCTGTGAGAAACATATTGACCCATGTGTTATAATAATATCTTCCAATAATAGCCAAGAGGATTCCTTCACTTTCCTGCTTGGAAGAATCTTCTGCTTCCTGCTTGCTTGCTTGCTTGGAGAAGAGGCAATTCTGATCACTTAAAAGTGGTCTTCTTTATAAATTCTTCAAGCAAAACAGAGATAAATGTACACCCATCCCCTGAACACATAGTAGGGGTTCTTGTCTGTGCACTTTTGGCAGAATCGGGATAGAACTGGGAAGGAGTTTACCCGAGTCTTTTCGCTTCTCCTTCCATGAAAACCTGTAACCTTACCCTGAGCTACTTGGTCTCTTGCCATAACTAAACTAGGTACTTGGCTGCTGATGGTCTTTTAAATATTAAAATAATTCTACTGTTTAAAAATCTAGACTTTAGCTAATCCTTTTAAGCAAAATAAATCCCCAGTGTGCTGCATGTGACAAGGTACATTTGGAAATAAAACATTTCTCATAAAAATTTTTTAAAGAGGAAAGTCATACCAGTGTTCATGAACTACTTAATTCCTCTGGTAGTTTCTTTATTATTACACTTCCTCCACGACTATGAAAGACACTGGCCAATAAATTCTCAAAAGGAGTCTATTGATTAATTAAGAGGAATGTCTTCTAATATAAAAATATTGAGTGGAGCAGTCCTAGAAAACTCTGGGTTGCAGTTTGTTGTTTCAGGGTGTTTGATGACCGTATTGCCTGTGGACGGCAGTTACAAGTATTGTGCATTGTATTGTGATAATGAGCACAGGCTTTTTTTCCTTACAAAGGAGACATGGAGTACGATTACAAAAGAGTAAATGCTAAGGGCAAAGACAGCAAAAGCAATTATGGAACTCATTGATCCCTGGGACAATAACTCTTGAAGAGAAAATAATAACTCAGTATATGTGAATTAACATAAAATGAGGCAACTTTGTCAAGAAGTAGCATCCTATGTTCATTGCCATTCACAAGCACAAATCAGAAGTCAGCAACCACTGGACACATCCCTGAGTCCACACTGCTATCTTTTTTCTTCTGAATAATTAAGTAGCTCAGGAAACACTGCCTTTTGTTGGTAAAATTTATTATAGCAGTAATAGAACACCAGACAAGCTTAAAGTCTTTGCTGTGTTTTTTTTCCTTGAATATATTTGACATATAACATTGTGTAAGTTTAAGGTGTACAGCATGTACCTGATATATTCCTATATTGTAATATGATGATCAATATAGTGATACTTATTCACATCACATAATTATAGTGCAATATGATTTTCTGTATTATTAGACTGCCCACTAGATACCTATGGCTTATATGCTACTCACTACAAGTTTGTACCTTTGAAGACCATGGCTTCTATCCCCCTGCCCCAAACCCCTGGAAACCTCTATTTTACTTAGGTTTAACTTTTTTAGATTTCTTAATATATATGATATCATATAGTTCTTGTTTTTCTGTGCAACTTATTTCGCTTAGTATAATGTGCTCAAGGTCCATCCATGTTTTAAATAGGAGGATATCCTCCTTTCTCATGGCTGAATAACACTCTGTTGTGTGCCACATGTTTGCTATCCATGCTCTCCATGTCTCTATTTTGACAGGCTGAATACAAGTCCTTGTGGGCAAAACCTACTAGGTGTGGGCTTGCTGGGTCTAACCTGTGCCATGACTTTTCCTGAAATGCCCTTTTCTCCTCCTCTCACCACTGCTTTACACAAACAAGCACACAAAAAGCTCTTGACCCTTAAATCAGAGTAAGTATATAAATCTTCTCACATGAATCAGAGGTCACTATGCTGGATCTGGTATCACATAAGTAATATATTTTCTTTCATGATATTTTGTCTCCATAAGATTAGTATTCATGGCCCCGATTTACAGAAGTGTAAACTGAGTTTCAAAGAATAAAATGAACTTGCTAAGATTGCCCAGCTAATAAACGGAGCTGCTAACAACTATTTTCATGGCATGTAAGTTTCCATTTGATTCAGGCAGGAGGTCTTTGTGAGTCCCCATCATTCAGTGATGAGTTACACAGTGTGATACAAAAAACAGGATCTGTTTGTGAAACGTAAACCTCTGATCAAGATGTATGTGCCTGCAGAAAAGTCATTCAGAAAACGGCACAGTGTTTAATCTCAAAAGCTTATTACATGTCTTAGTACTAGAGGAAAGAGAAGTAATTTACACTATTAAGGCATATGTTAATATTGGAAGAACCACACTTCTATTTGTATCAGTCTCTATTCACGACAGAACAAAAGTGTCTTGCCTCATTAATCCAAAGAGGAGGCTCAGTAACATTAAACTTTATATGCCCCAAAGCAACCATTTATAATACAAGAAATACTCAGCCTCATATATACTTAGGAATCAATCTGTGCTACCAATATTGTGCTTTGTTTTGTTTTGTTCTGTGTTTTTTTTTAACTTAAGGATATGTCCTAGAGATCAACCTCGACAAGTACAATGAAAAATTAATAGCTCATTATTGGAAGACCTGCTTTGATTATTGTAAAATATTTCCTAAGTGAGCATAAGATATACTTTTAAGAACACAAATGTAACAGGCATATTGCCATTCACTCTCTCATTTATCTAACCGCTGAGTATTCTTACTGGAACACCTTGTGTGTTTCTAATTCTTGCAAGTTGTAGGCACAACAATGAATGCTTACTAAATCTTACTAGAGCCACAAGGACTGAATATCAAAATCTCAGTCCTTGTGGCTCTCACACTCTCTTAGTAAAGAGGCTATTCTGCAGACACTGTGCCGATCGCCACAGGTACAATGACAATGATGATGGCAATGACAGTGACAATAGCTAACACTTACTGAGTGCCTCTCCTTTAATACTCACAGCAGTTCTGTCTTTATCCTGATGTGCTAGTGCAGAAATGGGCCATTGAGAAGTGAGGTATTGAGTAACTTGCCCAAGGACACATAATATGCGGGATCATATTACTTCACTAGTAATTAGCGGGATGAGCATTCAAGTCCAGATGACCTGAACCTATGCATCTTCCTTACCCATAAGGAATTTTTCAGGCTAGTGAAGGAAACAGGAGTTAATGTAAGTAGTTTTACAAATAAAAATGCAATTTTAAACTATGACAAATAGCATAAAAGAAAAGAGACCTGGATTTATAAATGTGTTCCACAGGGAATACTGGCCGGAATTTCACACCTCCCCTCATCAATTTGGGTAGCGGACTTTATAACAGGAGATACTTTATCTCTGCCTTCCGGGAATCATGCCGGCCAAATCGCTACCACTGTCGCCTCTGACAGTCATCATTACATACCCTGGAGCCTGCAGGGGTGGCTGTCTGAGTCCTCACTTGACTGTAAATTATGCATGAATCTTGTCTTACCTCCAAGCTTTGCAAAATACTTCTAATCTTTTACCTTGTGGAGCTGATGCTGTTTATAGAGCAAACACCAGAGTGGGCCTGCTTGGCACCCAAGCATGCACACCAAAGTGCGGAGGAGTTAGAGCCTCATGGAACACTTTTGACTAATGGGAACCAAGAACCAGCAGAATAAATTATCATCCTTTCCTAACCCTGATGGATAACCATCCTGGTGCTTATCAGGACTCTTGGAAGATGCAGTGGGAGAAGGAGCAATCGGCTTGTCAAGAAGCTGGGGCCAGCTGAGTACTGTACTCTATTGCATTTCTATCTGTCTCTTCTAATGCCTGGCTTTCATTTTCCTCATTCCCTGGGATTGCACTTCCCAAGAAAATGTCCAGCAGAATAAAAAAAGCATATGCTTTGCTTCAGGCTTTATTTTCTTGGGAACCACCTAGGGTGAGGGTCAGGATAGGCTTCCCTGAGAAAGGGACAGTGCTGACATTATCAGTGCAGAGACAGACTGGAGATGGCTGTCCGGAGGGCTGGAGCTGGGGAGGAGAGAACTCCAGCTTGCACGTGCAAAGTTCTGATTGGGGCAGGGCATAGTGTTTTGAAAGAAACAAAGGATAAGTAGGGAAAATGATAGGAAAAAAATAATAGTTAACATTATTTGCCAAGTACTGCTTTGAGCATTTTACAGCTATTTTCACATCTAAGTTTCACAAGTCTCTGAACTAGGCATAATTAGTAGCCCCATGGTACAATGAAGAAAGGCAGAGAAAGGTTAATGGAATGGCCCAAGGTTGAGTACATGGAGAGGCAGAATAGAATAAGGTAAGAATGCAGACTTTAATAATATATTGCCTGGGTTTGGGGCCCTGCCCTGCTACTAGGAGTTGTGTGCCTTTGAACTCTCTGTGATGCAATTTCTCCACCCATTAAATGGACTAATAATCATCTCTCTCTCTTTCTCTCTCGGTATTGCTACTGAATTAAATAAGTTAGTATTTGTAAAGCATTTCACACAGTTTGAAGTACTCTCATTTTACATACTGTGTAAGTGTTTAAAAAAGGGTCAAGTCCGTTACAAGCAAAATTCTGGGTTCAGATCCCGTACTTTATATGTATTACTCTGTCTGTCAATATGTAAACAATGACGATGACTAGTAATAACTTAGCAAGGTAGGTACCATTTAAGGACATAAAACAGTTTTGTAGCACAGACCTGTGGGTTCTTAAAGACCACTGCAACAATATTCTCAAGTATGGAGAATACAGTTTTACAGTGCTACTAAGTGTAAAAGTATATAACAAAGGGTGGAAGAATGTAAATCCTATTCCACATAATATTCTCTCGGGGGATTTCACATGGAAAGCGCCATCCAGACAACAATGAAATGCTGTATTCTTACTTGCCCTAATAGAAGTGTTGAATTTACTATGGCTCCCCCATTCCATGTGGACATGTGGAACATATCGAGCAGCAAAATGGTACATTTAAGGAACGTAAAAGGCCTAAGAGCAAGGGGATTCTGTTGTTGGGAGAAAACCTGGCCAGACATATCAGGCTTAATTCATGGGAAAGGAAAGCAGGAAAGGCAGCTACAATATTTGTCCTGACAATATAAATGGTTACAGTATTATAACTTGTTTGGATTTGGTGTTTCTTAATTAAGCTTGTTTTAATCCTAGTGCTCTCCCATTAAAAAAAAAAAAAAAAAAAACAGAAGCAAAACCATTTTAAATACATACAAAAGTAGTAAAACTTCACAATAGTGCATGGAAATTTAATAATAGCAGGATTTCTGCAAATATTTACACCCCAACACTGTGTGTATAATGGCTCTTCCAGGCAAATAGAAAATCCAGAATTTTACACAGGGTATTTGCACCATATTGAATAACAGGTATCTTTAGTTTTTGGATATTATTTTCTGAGGCAGTATGGGATTTGTTAAATAAATCTATATCTGAATTCACTAAGTCTTATTCATAGTACTATAATTTTAAGAAAACTAAAGTGAAGATGAAGATATTTAATCTCTTAAGAAGAGTGGTTTTATATGTCCCTATTTTAGAAAAATGCCCATCGTTCACTACACTATGATCCTCAGATGCTAGGTGGAGGATTTGTCTCATCACTGACCCCTGCAAAGCCCCCACCGCGCCCCACACAAACTCACCCTCTCCTCTGACCTCAGTAGACTTAATAGTCTGTTTCTCACTTCTAAGTCCTCCTTTGCCTCACTTAACAAGATGTTCTAACAGATCTGCTCACAGTGATTCCACAGAGCCAGACTGTTCTCTGGAATACAGTAAGGAGCCGCCATCACCCACGGCAGATATAAAACTGTTTTATACCCTTGGAACCTTCCGAGACCCCAGGAGTGACACACCATTTGTGGGTGGGAGACCTGACAGTATATATGCTTCCTAGCTAAGCACATAGCATGCCCTGTGGCCATACCTTTGGCAGTTTGAGGTATGAGAGCAAAACTAGGATGCACCTTTTTTTCTCTTCCTCACAATTTTACAGATAAAAGACACATTCCTACCTTAGATTTTAGCAACCTCAGAATACAATTTTTCCTAAGTCAAGAACTTTTACCTTTTCACTTACAGGAAGTACGTTATGGCTTCTCTTTGCCCTATATGAATTGCTAGCATTACTACTCTTGTGTTTGGGGGCCATTAATAAGTAAAATAATAATTATTTGAATACAAGTTTGCTGGTACCATGATAGCTGATCTGATAACTTAGATCGTTACTAAGTGATTAATGGGCAGGTAGTATATACAGTATGGAGATGCTGGACAAAGAGATGACTCGCAACTCAGCTGGGAAAGAGTAGACATCACACTACTTAGACTGGCACACAATTTAAAACTTATGAATTGTTCACTACTAGAATTTTCCATTTAATGGTTTTAAACCCACAGGTAACTGAAACCTCAGAAAGTAAAACCACTCAGGTTGGGGGGTAACTACTGTGTATTCAATATCTATTTTTATATCAAAAAAATATCACAGTAACAACTCAGAAAACTAAAGATAATATTTGCAGAAGAAAAGGAAGGCAGGCTGATTTCTGCCTTCCTTTTCTTCTGTATTTGTGCTAATGTAAACAGAATATATTTAAGGAAAACACATTTCAAGTAGGAATGTATGGGTTGTTTTCTTTGCATGTTACAAAATGAGGACATAATTACTTGACTGGTTTGATAAATTACCATAATATAAAGCCCTGATGACCTAGACAGTCTCATGCATGGTCTGGAGCTTCTCTATGCTTCTAGAAAGTGCTTTTGACAGTAATAAGACTACAGTTGTTATGCAAAATAATGTTTCCTTTTAACTTTCCTTTCTGTCTTATATTGTAATGAAAAATTTTTAAGTTCACTTTTGATAGCTATTTTAATATCTTATGACCTTTACTGTGTCTATTGAGGATTGATTTGAAAATCTCATATGTGAATGCAGAGTTTTTCATGCAAAAAGCTAGGAAGATGACCCTTCTGATGAAATAATATATTGATACACATTATTTTCACAGATGATAACTGAAGAAAGTCAGTTAAATGTTATCCATAATGTCTAACACAGGTATTAATCAGGAAAAGGCATATGTAAAAACAAAGACAACTATAACAACTACAACACCACTTTTGATAAAATAAGAGAATGGATTACTATCTGGCTAATGAAAACCCTGGAGGCAAGGGACTCACTGCTGTTCACTTGTCCCTGCTGAGACATTTAACTGGCTAGGTGACCTTGGTGGTTCAGCTGAGCTCCTTATGCCTTGTAACAAGAGAGAGAGTCAGAACAGGACAGTTGAAACAAAAAGGGAAGGGAAGATGCAATACCACGGTCTTAGTAGTAAATTGACAGGATTTTATGACCGGCTGAATGTGAAAGGGAATTAGAGAGAAGAGTCAATGCTTTTCAGATGCCTGAGACAGCTATGAGATGGCGATATTGTTAACACAGATAGAGAACAGAGGAGGGAAGCCAGGATAAGATAAGATTTCATCTTAACACAAGTTAAAGAAGAAGTGTTAGTAGATATAGTTGGAAATTGGAATCTAGATCTCAGGAGAGAGGTCAGGTGAGGATATGAATGACTGTCATGTCCGTCATAGTTGGAAAGACAAGTAGTATGTATCATACTAGAGGAAACCAAAAGAATGGGTCATCTTACTTGGGAATAGTTAACTTACAGGTAAAAGGACCACATAACAAATATGAAATGGAAATAATTTTAGCATCTATGGATGAATGACTGAGAAAGGATGGTCAAGGTATAAGAGAATAAGAAGAGGTTTAATAAAATAGAAGGCAGTCATTCAAGAAAGATAGCATAGTATGTAAAGAGATAAAAGAATTCTCTCTAGTTCAAGTGAAATAAGCCAGGTGGTGAAAGACTAATACCATATGAGCTCACCTTTAAGTAGAACCTAATCAACAAAACAAACAATCAAGCAAAATATAACCGGAGACATTGAAATTAAGAACAATCTGGTAGTGACCAGAGGGCAGGCGAGAGGGGATAATGGGGGAGGAAGTGTACAAGGGTTTTCAGGAACAACTATAAAGGACACGTGGACAAAACCAAGGGGGGTGGAATCAGGGGAGGGTGGTGGAGGTGGCTGGGGTGGGGTAGTTGGTGGGGGAAAATGCAGGCAACTGTACTTGAACAACAATAAAATTTAAGAAAAAAGAGAAAAGAACATGCTCAATAATTTAATTATGAGGAGATTTCATTTAATCTTTGTAGGGAGAGTTTTGGTCATGTTGGAAGCAGAAACTAGATGAAACAACTTTGAGGAATAAAAAGGAAAAAATGTGAAATTGATGGGAACACATTAATAGCCAAAATAGTCACACTGCATTATTATTACTTTGTTTTTTAACTTTACTTTATCTTTTTAAATGTTTTATTGTATATTTTCCATTACCATTTTTCCCTTTATAGCCCCTTCCTCCCAGCAATCACCACACTATGGTCCATGTCCACGCGTCGTTTTTCCTTTTGGCTCCATCCCTCCAACGGTAATGTCTCCTCCCCAGTGGTGGTCATCCTGCTCTTTGTCTATGAGTCTGTCTCTACTTTGCTTGCTGGCTTTAAAATTTTAAAATTTCCCCTGATATCATTGGTTTCTCAACTTTTAAACAGTAAGAAATAATAGATCCAGTGTTTCCAAAATTTGGCATTTGGGGTATCCATGATTACAACCTTAATAGTGTGAATTTCACAAATGAAATCTCAGTTTGAAGTGATATTTAACTGAAGATAGGAAAAGCCCAGAATATTCTCACATGACTAAAGTAGAGTTTCTTTTCTCAAACTCATGTAATATCAAAATTAAACTTTAAGTGATCTTAGGTGGTGTTATTTTTTCAGATTATTTTTAAAAATTAAGACCAGCAAACTATAGGAACATAAGCATTTACTCTAATATACTTAAAGAACTTTAAAAAAATGTGAGATAAATTTTGTCATCCTTTTTCAGAATACTCATAAATACAAATATTTATTTCAAATGTACCCATTTGTGGGGAGTAAATAGGTTACACATTTTTTTCTGCAGTATAGCATGTATATATATTTTATGAATAATTAAGTATATTCATAAACTTATATCGAAATTATATGTTTTTTAGAAGAACAACCAGGTACTTCTGGGACAATAAGATGCCTCTGAGTAAAAATTAAGTAATCATGGAGATATATTTGCTCTCTGGATTTAATGATATATAGCCACTCCAACCCATTAAGATGAATACATCTCCCTAAGTGGTTTATGTTTAACTTTAGAATAGTGTGCACATAAATCAGAACTGTGCCCAATTGTCATCATCGTCATTTCTCTATTTCCTCCATAAGTTTTTGTATTGATATTACACACTGGTATGATCTCATAACCTTGTAGCTAGAGATGAGATATCAAATATCTTGGCCATCAATGAATAGAGATAGTACACTGAAGTACAGACTTTAAATTTAATATTTTCTGGTTTCATTGTATATCTAGTCATAAGCTATGATACAATAGTAAAAAGAGAAAAGATAATAATTATGGGTCTACTTGGAACCTCTTATACTCATATTCCATCCTGGATGACCATAACAATGAGGTCATTGTCCAGGATCCTTCTTTCTGCTTTAATTATCAATGAATAATGTCGTTATTGTCATGTCTTGGGCCTGCCTGGCAGGGCATAGAGCAGAATCTGGACACTTAAACATTATTTAGTAGCTCCAGCTATAAATGAGGATTACCACACAATAAAACTGCATTGTTTCAGAGACAATGTTAACTTTGTGATTAATGAGGTGACAGATGAGGAACATATGACTGTTTCCAGGTCCATTCCAGCATTTTTCTTAACTTCGACCTCAGCCAAAACTGTCAGCACTAATGACAAGATGACCAGATAATGTTTCACCTGTGAGTGGGGCTCTCGGCTGCAATTTAAAATTTCCAAAACTTCCACAAGGCTCAGCTCTTATGGAAAGCCGAGATTTTTTTTTCTTTCAAAAAGCTTAAAAACAAATGGGACAGCAAATCTCTGAGGAGGAGGAGCTGCAGATCAATTTGCGGTTTGGGAAGCTGTGGAAGTTTAGACTGATTAGCAGGGTGACTTGGCTGCCCAGAGAGCAGAGCTAAAAAAAGAAATAACTTTGTATTAAGAAGAATCCTAACAATAAATGTGAGGTAATTCTGAATGATATAGCCATTCACAATGCTGAAGGCTACCATTTTTGATGAAAAGTTTATGAAAGATGTATTGAATTTTTAGCAGCTTGGGATACACTTTCAAATCTTTGAGGTCAAGGACCATGACTACTCAAGTCTCTGAACCTCACAGAGCCTTGCACTCAGTGCTGCAGGCCCCTGTCAGCCTTGCAGGGTGAAGTTCTGGCTCAGAGAAAACACGTTTATGTCCACAGCATTCACGGAGTTACGAAGTCTCCTGCTATAGTTGACTTTCTTATTAATTCTTCATGGAGAGTAATTTATAATATATCCCCAAAATAGTTTTAAAAAACTGAATGGAAATGTATTTCTTAACTTAATGAGTCTCCATTTCAACTCAGATGTATGTAACTAGCAAATTATTTTAACTTTCTCCCTCTGTGAAATAAAAATGTGGAACTAGTATTTCTGGTCAAGATGGTGGCACAGGTAAACATGGCTCGCCTCTTTGCACAATCACATCAAAATTACAACTAAAATATAGAACAACCATCACTCAGAACCATCAGAAATCAAGTAGAATGAAAGTCTGACAAACACTGAACTAAAGAAACCACATCCATACAGACTGCTAAGAGGGGTGAAGACGTGGAATGGGCTAGTCCCACGCCCACATGTGGTGGATAAAATTTGGGAGGGATAACTCCAGAACGAGGAGGCCCAGTTGTCCTACACCAGGCCCCTACCAGCCCAGGGTTCCAGCGCCAGGAAGATAAGTCCCCACAGCTTCTGGCTGCAAAACACAGCATGGATTGAGTGGGGGGAAGAAAATTCTGGAACCCCAAGCAGTTCCTCTTAAAGAACCCACATACAGACTCATCTACTCAGACTCACTCCCCCTGAGCACTGGAGCTGGGGTGGCAGCTTAGAAGGCACCAGTGGCATGCTGGGAGAGACAGAGGTGTCTGGCATCAAGGTAAACAAAGGCTATTGTCCCTTTCTGGGCCCTCCCTTCACAGAGCCATGGAGCCTGCAAGCTGGTGTCATGTTTGAGATTCAATCAAACTGGTTAAAACTACCTGACCTGCTTTGGAGATCCCCAGAAATTCTGCCTCACTCAACCTGTGGGCCCATTCAAGCTGCTTTTCCATATGATATGAATGGCTGGTCTTTACTTATGCTGCACAACTTTCTAAATTCTTTCAAACAAGCAACAGCTGGCCTCAGTGAGCCCCAGGCCTCACACTAGCAGCATCCACCCTAGATTCACAGCTTAGCTTTGCCTGGGAATCTGCAAGTCCAGCACAAGTAGTAGCCATCTCAGATTGCTTTATATCTCAGGCAGGGTGATCCCCCAGGGGAAACACAGTTAGGGCCTGACCTTGGCCTGCACCACCTGAGAAACCATAGGGCCAGCATACCCAGTGGATAACTACAGACCATGTTGGAGCACTACCACCCTGCCCCTGCACAGATGATCCTCTGTGGAAGGTGGAGATTAGTGGTCAGTGGTCATTTCCAGTCTTTGAAGCTGAGTGGCCTAAGCAAATTCCTCCCATTTATCTGCCAGTAGTAACCAAGGCTCAACTACAAGAGGAGGGTATACTCAGCTCAAACAAAAGGTGCACCTCGAGTACCCAGCTTGGTTGATGGGGAATCTTTTCCACTAGACCCTATAGGACACCTACTATATTAGGCCACACCACCAAGACAGGGAGTTATAGCAACTCTGCCTAATCCATAGAAACAAACATATAGAGGCTGCCAAAACAAGGAGACAAAGAAATATGGCCCAAAGAAAAGAAGAGATCAAAACTCCAGAAAAAGAGCTAAACAAAATGAATATAAGCAATATATCAGATGCTGAGTTCAAAACACTAAACATAAAGGTGCTCAAGGAACTTAGAGATGACCTCAGCAGCATAAAAACAATCTAGTCAGAAATGAAGGGTACACTGATTGAAATGAAGAATACTTTTCAGGAAAACAACAGTAGAGTGGATGAAGCTGAGAATCAAATCAATGATTTGGAACATAAGGAAGGAAAAAACAACCAATCAGAATATCAAGAAGAAAAAGAATTTAAAAACAAAACGAGGATAGTATAAGCAGCCTCTTGCATCATTGGGTGAGAGAAGGAGAAAATAAAGAACAAGAAACTGGAAATCTATTTGAAAAAATGATGAAGGAAAACTTCCCTAATTTGGTGAAGGAAATAGACATTCAAGTCCAGGAAGCACAGAGAATCCCATGCAAGATGGATGCAAAGAGGCCCACTTCAAGACACATCATAATTAAATGCCAAAAGTTAAAGAGAGAATCCCAAAATCAGCAAGAGAAAAGAAGGTAGTTACCTACAGGGGAGTTCCCATGGGCTATCAGCTGATTTCTCAAAAGAAACTTTGCAGGCTAGAAGGGATTGGCAAGAAATGTTCAAAGTCATATAAAGCAGGAATCTACAGCCAAGATTGCTCCACCCAGCAAAGCTATCATTTAGAAAGGAAGGGCAGATAAAGAGCTTCCCACACAAGAAAAAACTAAAGGAGTTCATCATCACCAAACTATTATCATATGAAATGTTAAAGGGACTTACTTAAGAAAAAAATTAAAACTATGAACAATAAAATGGCAAAAAAAAAGAGGTGAGGGGGTTAAGAAGTACAAATATTCTTAGTACAGAATAGCCATGGGAATGTGCAGTACAGTATAGGAAATGGAGTAGACAAAGAACTTACATGCATGACCCATGGACATGAACAATGGTGTGGGGACTGCCTGAGGGAGTGCTGTTGCTGGGTGGAGTGGGGCAAAGGAGGAAAATCAGGACAACTGTAATAGCATAATCAATAAAATATAACTTAAAAATATGGAGCTAAATATGGGCAATCCTTTCTAAGACAATTAAACACTCAAACACTCTATTACAATATTTTAGAAGTGAAAAAACCTTAGATGTCAACCAATCTAAATCCTAAATTTAACACATAAGGAAAATGTAGTGACGACCTGAAAAGGGTCACAGTTTTACTGTAAAATCACTGGGAGAATCCAATGTCGCAGCTGTCTTAAAAAATATTTTTATTCTGAAAAATATATGCGTTTGACATTTTAATAACATTCACATGGTCCTATTTTTTGACAATATTTAAAGGAACACTATAGAGGCAATCTTGGCCTCTACATTGTATCTTAGCATATGCCAATAATGCAGGAGTTTTTATGTTGTAGATAAATATAATCAAACCAGAATATTCATTTTTCTTTGTAAATGAACTCCCTTACAAGTCAATTAGGCCTGTTCATTGTGATTAACAGTAGACCTAAAAGTCACCTTCGACTGTACATTTGGAACAAACATCAAGTAGGAAACTGAACAACGGGCATCTGGCATCCTGTTTCAACGCTTCACACTGAACTCTTTGCACGTCTGTTGCATATTTTTCATTAACATGGCCAGACCTAATTTTCCTCAAGGCAAAATAGCAAGAATCTGTAAATCTACAATTCTACAATTATACCATACTTACTAAGAAAGAATTTAAGTTTATTAACCGCAAATCTAACAATGTTTTCCACCTTATTTAGAATTTCTAATGTAATGACATGACCGTATGCTATGATGGAGAAAGTAAAATGATTTGAGAAGCATGTTTTAAATGGCTTTAAATACAAATGGTTGATGTTCCACAGGAGATATAAACAAAAAATAATTACTTTTGTGAGACTTTATTTTCTCTGAGGTGGAAATGTTTCCAAAGCATCAGCATTAGAAATGAATTCAAGTGTAACAACCAAGGTAAGTGAATTGCTGCGTCTGGTTCAAATTGGGCTCTGGCAAAACTTCTGGGTAAGTAAGTTTCAGAGTGTCACAGTAAATGGAAGCTTATTGTTATAAATATGTATGAAGTAGGGAATCACTCTGAAGTAGAAATCTAATTTCTCTTACGTTTTGCCTTTATCCTCAAAGTCTAAAAGATGACCTGAATTATCAAGAACACTGCTATTTAAATGGGCAGAGACTATTAAGAAAGAATTGTGGAAACCTAGGTAACAGTTTTCCAAAACAGCGTCTCAGATTTCAAAGATTTCTGTAAGGTGACATCAATCCACACATGGATTATATCATTCTTGACGTTTTACTGAAAGGAGTAAGCTACAGCCTCCATGAAAAAATTCAGTGTCTGAAGATATTCTTGCCATGGAATGCTTCTTCAAGCCCAATGTGTGTTTACTTGACAAGAAGTTCCAGGGAGGGCAGGGCATGGGTAAAGGAGGTTGTTGTTATTGTCTGGTCTTCATGTTTCTATAGGCATGCACTGAATTATTATTTCTATAACTTTCTACTTCAAATTAGATTCTTTTCAAAATGGGGGGAAATTACAATCCCGGATTTGTGGGTAGAGTGGTTTTATCTTTCTTTTCTCTTTTGTACAGAGGTCTTTCTGTCTGGGGGTCTTTGTGGTCTCTGAGAGGAAGATGAAGTGTGAAAGAATCAAACCACCCTTTTTCTTCTCTCAGACTTTGAAAGTTGTTGATAAGATTCTGTCTTTTGGACTTTAAAACATTTGAAAAACATTTCCCAATATTGTGAAACTCTTATAAAACAAAATAGATGAAGGTTTGCACAACAGCCCTGTCCAAGGTTAATTTTATCATCCTCCTTCCAATTTTATGGGTAAGGAAATAGAAACACACACAGTTAAAGCACCTTGGTAGCTGAGCCGGGATTTAGCTGAATGTAGAGATGACCTCTTAACCATCATGATCCACTTCTTACCTGAGGGTATATCTTCCAAAAGCAACCGCCCAATAATCTGAGGGTGCTTTTTAAAAGTGAAATTACATCAGGTGTGGTAAACATTTAGGCATATACAACAAAATCGTTAGTCTGTCATTAAATATGCATTCTGAAAATGCCTTTTTAAAAAAGACACATTCTCAAAACTGCTCTACGTGTTAAGCAAAGTTGACAATGTGAGACGAAGGGAATGGATGAAACTGTGAAATAGAGCAGCGGAGAACAAACACGACACTGGCAGTGTATGCATGAGAAAGCTCCTCTCAGCACAGTAGCTGGATGCCATGGAACTGGTAACTGCACGGGATTATAGAATCCACCCCATAGACAACAGGACACGCTTTCAACAAATAACTTGCATACACATTCATTCTGTCCTGTTGTACAATCCGACCATGTTTCAAGGTGTAAGTAACTATGTTCAGCAAAGCAGCATATGATGAATGTAAATGAATGTAAACTCGGGGCAGGAAAATGTGAAAAAAATTGTATATTTGCCAGGATTTTTTAACAAGGTTTTTAGTTTACAAACTTTGAAAAGACAAATTAGGCAATTCCTGTGGTCTCCCTGTTATTGCTTTCTAAAATACCAACAAAGTGCAAATAGTTCATTGATAGTCAGTGAGCGGATAAAATAACTTTTTTCCTCCTTTTTAGAGCCCAGCTTATCATTAATTACCATGACATAATATTGTCTTGGTACTCCAGACATTCAAGTTATGCATACTTTCTCTAACTCCATGTCTCTTCAGAATCCCTGCTATGAAATTGATTTTCTCGTATATGAATATAATAGGATGATTAAGTCCATTGCTTTTAAGTCAAAAATCTAACAGAATAAAAGGGCAAAATACCAAGAGGTTACTGATTTATAACAATCAATTTTAAGTTGTTTACTCAGGTTTCAGCACTTTTTCCACAGTCACCCCTTTTTAAAAGTAACGCCCACATCGGCTCGGTTACTCTTTCAGTCCCTCTCCTTTGGAAGACAGAATTTTAACTTGAATCCCATGCTTGAAACTTTGGTGAAATGTAGGAATTATGAATAATCCATAAAGACAATTTTTCATAGATAATAACATCAAGCTTTTTCCCCCCAGAATTTCTGTGTAGTACTTCCAAGTTTGAAATTACCTTCTTCATGCACTTTTAATTTCCTTTCTTTTTCTAACATATACTTTTAAAATGTTAAAACAGTTCCAAATGATGTATCCTCTAGCTTAGAACAAGAATGCCAGTAGAGAAAACAAAGATATTCTACATTTCCAAGGTATGATTTAATCCTAAAATAGGCTTGCCCATTCCTGGTGGCTGTTTAGCTGCATATTATAGAGATAATAATACCTTATGAAAAGACCAGGAAAGCATTATTACCTAAATATATGGACTTGTCAATGTGAAGCAAGCTTTCCAAACTTTATTGAAAGGTGTTACATGACCTAAACATTTCCAGTTGTAGTGCAGAGAGTTAGAGAGGCTTACGCTATAGCGGAAAACCACAAACAGCTGAGACCTCCTTCCCCAAAGGCTGTAAGTTCAAAACCTGATGCAAGTCAGAATCACCTCAGGACATTCAACCGACACAGACTCCTTGATCTCACCAACAGAGATTCGATTCTGCTGCTCTGCCATGATACTTGAGAATCTCTATGAAATGTAAATAAAACATTACAGATGAATAAATAATTGCATAACCCTTACTATTGCTGATACCTAGCTAACTTTTAGAAAGACATCTATGCTGGATATATGTTGAATGTTGAACCACCCTGCAACCAAACACTTTTCTCATTTCTAGAGAATCCCAAAATATGAGAGGACGAAGCCTTGAACCTTTACCTAGTATATGTTAAAGAAACACATACCCTTCAAAAAAATGCTCCACCTTCAATCAGCGACCATCTACTCTCAGGTAAGGAAAAATAAAGCCTGTCTGTATGACAGTTTAATCATACTTACAGAGATAGCATAGCTTTAGTCTTAGTTAGAAAATGAGCTTAGAAACAGGGGAAACTGTCCCTAATGCATTTCCTGACTTGATAAATGACCCTAAGCATGTCACTTAATTCTATCAGCCTTCAATTCCTTTGCTTATTAAATGAGAGGGGAAGATCTGGTAATCTCCAAGGGTCCTTCTTTAAGAGGAAGTATCTCTTCCTCGCAAACATTTCTCTCAAGTATCACTGAAAACACCAGTAAGTAGAGGGGAAAGGCTTTGCTGCTTTTTCTTTTCCAGACTCACTGTGGATCAGACCGTAAAGTGATCACCGAAGCAAACCAGCCAATACTCTTTACAAAAACCAGAAGAGTGAGTCCAGCACATGCACACAACATGGCTGTGACTTTTCTGTCTGCTGACAGACATCAGATCTTGTCACTAGTACAGTCAATGGGGTGTAAAATCCTGTGGAATTTGCTGAACTGAACAGGACACCACACATAACGATGGGAACCTCAGACACTGGCCATGTCATGTGTTGTCATCGCTGATCCTGTTCCTGTTCTCACTCCAGGGCCAGCCAGAGCATCTGTTATTTATATTAAAGTAAAGACTGTTCAGATCAGATCAGATCTTAAGCAATTATTTTGACTTAATCAAGACCTTCTCTTTTATTTCCAAGTTAATGATTTGGTTTTTGAAAAATATACATCCCAGGTCACCAGCTTTATCCTAAAATTTGTGCCCTAGAACACTAATCTGTCATGCTCTTCATCATCTGGGATAGGTACTGGAAACGTAATCTTGCACAGTAACTTTATACCCTGTTATGTCATACAAATGAGCTAATAAACATTGCGCCTGAGAATGATAAAGCTCGGAGCCTGAAGAATTTAAACACACAATTGCTCATGCATAGTTTTCATTAAAATTACTATAAAAACCTGGACAGACAAAGCAGGCATGCACTCTTTTACATAATTGTTTGTTCTGCAGAAATGATACACACCAAAAACAAGCATTTAAATAGGATGAAAAAAAGGAGGTTTCACAAAACAGGAAGCACTTTATAATTTCTGAAAACAGAGATTAAAGTTTTTTTTAAAAAAAGCAGTGAAATGAGGAAGGACCAGAATAGGTAAGAAGCCAGAGTTCAGAAAAATAGACTCAACCTGATATAAACACAGATGATGTGAAAATCAGTTTAAATCCATAGATTTCTGCAGTTGAAAAGACATGCAAAATAAGGCCTACAAGAAAATGAGTCACTGAGAGATTAGGTGATCTGCCCAAATTCCCAGGACTAGAAGGTGGCTCTCCAAACTCTTGAGACAATCTTCTTTATAATATATCCCATAGCTACAATTTTGGATTATCTTAATATTTTTACTGAATGTAGGTGGTTCAAATTGGAGAGAGATTATTATCTTTCTTCATTGGCAACAATGGGATGAAAATGAGACAGCCATGGTAGTTTGGGTTAACACTTGTAAACATAATTTAGTAAGAGTTATTGAAATAAAAATGACCCTTTTTCTCATGCATTGCATCATGGATTCCTGAATCCCATCTATACTGAGAGCCTCCCCTGTGCCAGGGTATTCCCTCTCTACTAAAAGAGACAGACGTATACACAGAAGGGTACAAAAATGTATATAATAGGGGTGGTGATGAGATGTTAGTAATAGTACTGGGATTATATGAAGGAGTCAGATTATAAAGAACATGTTTTGGGTAAGAATTTTAAACTATGTTTTGTCAGCTGAGAGTCTATGGATGAATTTAGACAAAACAATTACATGAAGAGATTTACTTAGGAAAATTATACTGGCTTGTTGAGGTAAGTGGACAAGAGAAGGTGAGGTCGCATTGCGACCAAATCAGAAAGAGTTGCCATAGCCTGATAAAAGGGTGAACCTGCAATAAAACAGACATCGAAGTGTTGAAGTCAGTAGTTTTTTCTAAGATAGAAATATTAGTCTTGAGTAGCAGTTAGAGAGTGATAGTAAATTGCTGTTGCATGTAAGAAAGGATTATTCAGTGTTCCAGATTAAAGTATGGGGGCTACAGTCATGTGGCAGAAAGTAGAGTTTTTCAAGTGTAGAGAAATTATGTTCAGGACATCTTGAGTTTGAAGGTCTATGAGAATGCTAATGATGTCTTGAGTCCCTGGAATGAATCTCCTAACATTTGGACAGGGAGGTGGAACAGAAATGAGGGAATGAATAGCCTTCAGCATGCAGGTGATGCCATCAAGGTAGAGGAGAGTGCCAGAAACCACAAGATGGGTAAGGATAGAATCACATAGCATCATAGAATAAGGAGTTACAGCATTTCCTACTACTAAGTAGCAACTTCATAACAGGATATCATAATCAGGGTAAGATTAGATTAATTTTGTAAATCACCCTAATGTTGGCTGAAATTCTCCTTGTAGCTCCATACTAACTCAAACACTTCCCAAGGTTAGTTGAGGACTTAGTATCAAAATATAAAACATTTTGGATGTAATTTTCTTTATCTGTCCTCCTAGCTTACAAGTAAATTTTATAGTTTGAAACTTATAGTTCATATTTTTGAAGTTTGTACTATTATATAAAGAAAATTATTGGAAAAGTCACCAGTTAGTGACACATGAAAGTGATGATTATTGGTTGAAACTTCAGTCAAGCTCCAGTCAAGGTGAAAGTCAGTGAGAAGTAAGTATGTGTTGGCCATGATGATTGACTAATGAATAAGAAACCCTCACAGCTACAGGTTCACAGGTGTCAGAGAGAAATGGAAGCAGCTACAGTATTAATATATGTTGCCACATCATTATAAGACTATGGGGTTGAAGAAAAATTATGTTTAGATTGTAACAGGCTCTCTCCACTGCTTTAAATAGAAATAATGGCATACAGAAGAAAAATAAAATAGGAGGAAAATCTAAGAGGCGATGGTTCTTAATATGAGATATATTATTGCAGGGATTCCATCCATAGTCACTAATGTTGGAAAGGTCTGGAAAAGTGAAATGGAATCTTTGTCAGGAGGAAAGGACTTTGAGAACACTTGGAGAGTGACATAAGTGTTGGAAGTTACCACCCAGATCTTGAATCACTGCCAAAGATATCAAAGCTTAACATGAGGAAGAATTAGACATTTTCCTTGACTGAGAAAGGCACAAAGCATCTCCATCAATAAAAATATTTCATAATGGTAAGATCAATCCATGAGAAAACTGTAACTGTCTTAATTGTATAGCTTCAAAATTTTCAAGTAAAAAAAAGGACAACCAGAGGATAAAGAGGTAAATTCATACTAAGATAGGAAACTTAACATATTTCTCAATAACAGAGAAGACAAATAGAGAAAAACTCACTGAAGATAGACAAATTATGTAAACTTTGTTAATGGTGTTTTTTAGGATCCAGTGATACAGAATTTGATTCTTTTCAGGCGATGTTATTGCAATTTTTGCACTAAATGCTGGACCATAAACAAATCCACAATTTTTTAAAGATTGAAATAGTTGAGGGTATGTTCTCTGAACACAGTGGTATTAAGCTAGAAACTAATGATAAAAACTTAATTGGTAAACTTCCAACTGTTTATAAATCAGGCAATACACTTATAAGTAACAAAATGGTCCAAGAAGAAGTCACAATGAACTAAATAATAGTGAAAAAATAAATCACAATTCTGGGATCATATAAAACTATGCTTTGAGGGTAATTAGTGATTTTAGTACACCTGTTAACAAAGAAGAAGATCGAAACTCAATAGTATCAATATCCATATTAAAAAGTTCAAAATAAAATTAAACCCAAGTAAAGGAGTAAGGAGGAAATAATAAAATAGAAATAAAAGAAAGAGGAAACAAATGTGTATTAGAAAGGCTCAGTGAAAGCAAAAGATAGTTCTCTAGAATTGAAAAAATTGGCATACCACTAACAAGACTGATCAAAAAAATATATAAGAAAGTAGCTCTGGCTGTTGTGGTTCAGTGGACTGAGCACCGGCCTGTGAAGCAAAGGGTCACCAGTTTGATTCCCAGTCAGGGAACATGCTTGGGTTGTGGGCCAGGTTCCCAGTAGGGAGCATTCGAGAGGTAACCACACATTGATGATTTTCTCCCTTTCTTTCTCCTTCCCTTTCCCTCTCTCTAAAAAATAAAAATAAAAAAAAAGAAAAAGAAATAAAAAATATAAGAAAAATATAAGAAAGTCATCTATAACTAAATAGAAAATAAAAATATCACTATAAATCATATAATCCTAAGAAAAAGTTAACAGGATGATAATATGAAAAATGTTAAGCCAATACATTTGAAACTTTAGATAAATCAGATAAGTTTCTACAAACAAAACATTATGAAAAAGGAAAGAATCATTAGAAAATATGTATAGTGGTATATGTCCTAAAGAAATTACATTTCGAATTAGAAACTGCCCCAAACTAGATATCCAACATCAGATATTTTTGTGAGTGAATTTTTCCAACCAGTAAGGAAGAAATAGTGACAAACTTAAACAGTTCCATTTACTAGAAAATTCAGGGACACTTTCCCATCTCTTGTTTTTGTACCAAATTCTGAAAATAAAATTATAAAAAGCAAAATGATAGCATGATATCTGTGAAAAAATAGCAAAAACAAGAAGAAAAAAAACACACCTGCCCAGAAGTTGTCTCAGAGTTGGAAAAAATACCACAAAATTGTTATTGAGTACCAACCTATTTAAAAGACCGTATGATTTCTGTTCAGCTAGATTTGTACATCAATGAAATATGTAGAGGGGTAAACGAGAAGTTCTAAAGGTTGGCAAGTCCAAAGAAATAAATGAAATAGGCATCTAAGATAAATTAATATGAGCACAGAAAGATACAAAAAAGATGGTGATAAAAAAAGATTTTTTTAAGTATGGGAAAATGAGAGAAGGATAAAAGAGAGAGAGAGAAACAAGAGTGATGGTCAACAATGTCAGCTGAGAAGATAAAAACAAAACCAAGAAACCCAAATTACCTATATTTGCAGTCATGAGCTTTTAGCAGGCTTCATCAATTTTCTCATGTTCAGTTGAGGTCTCTGGGGTGGTTTGTGCTCTGGTGGTCAGGGAGCCCTGCTCAGTGTTAACAAATGCACATTGTAACTCACTTCTTAAAGCATAACAGAGATATTTCTCCTCCTTTTGTGGGGGGTACGTGAGAAGCTGGGGCCTGATGGAGATTGATGGCAACCTTGGAAGGAAATGCAGATGACAAATTGTAGGCTTCACACTCTTTATATGGTGCCCCCTTGATCATTACCAGGGCTGTGTTACTCCTCACTACTCTTATAATCCAAAAGAAGTAATTTTTTTTGTTGACAAATAAGGCTACCTTCTCAGTGAGGCATGTTTTATTTTCCTGTATTAACCTCTCTTTCATAAATAGATGTGTGTTGGGGTCCGTGGTCTGGAATATGCTAAAACTATTGGGATAGCTACAAAGTCATTTATCCTTAGTCTTATTGATAGAAGCTCAACTCTATAGCATTTTTACAGTTTCTGTGGGGTGAAAACATGCTTGTTAGCAGCAGTCCTGAATTTTACATTCAGAATACTATGACTGCAATGCAACTGCTTTTCCACTGTATCATGCATTGAATTCTTGCTGTACCAGACAGCACAAATCACCCTTCACATATACAGAGGTGCTGCTATTAAATGTTTGTGAATGGACGTGCAGCTAGTGTGTGGTTCAGTATTTAGGATCCATCACCCAAGCTCAGCAGGATCCAGAAGCATATTAACACAAAATCTCCGGATAGTAGGGGTATAATTTGGATTTAGGAGGCAGAGTATCATTTGCAGAAAGTGGTTTGGCCTATGGGCAATTCAAACCTGTGACCCTGGGTTTATGAAAAACACTTTCTCACAAATTGAAATAAAACACTGGAGAAAATGACACCGCCAAGTAAATATGAACAAATGGAGATTTTACCTAACAGAACAAAAGATTTCAATGGCTCCTGAATTTTTGTGAATGATCCTAAATAAATATATTTAAAAAAACCTTAAGTTTTGTAAAAAAGGAAAAGCTAAATATAGATACTGATGAAATGGGGTAGTTTTAAAAGTACTGTAATTAATTTAAAGAAACTAGAGTTAAATGTTAAGAACCGATTACATACATCCTGTACTGTAATAGCAATTTCATTATCATGGCAAATAAAATTAGTAATGCTCACTTAGATTTCCCCCCAAATTACTTTGTTATATCTCAAGAAATGATTATTTTGACTATAATATGTCCTTTACGTAAAAAAAATTTCTTACTCATTGGGAAGAAGTGGACAAAATTATTTTGCTTTATGTAATTATTTACTCTACCTCTGCTTTACAAAAAAATAAATATGCAAGTAAGACAAAAACAAAGAACCCTGGCAAGAGTGCCTTTCTTTGCTGCACTGATTTCTTGACAACCACCAGGCACCCCCTCCACCCCTCCCAGCCTCCGTGAAAGGCCAGTCAAATCCCATTTAGCCTGAGTTGGTTAAGAAAAGTTAAGAATTAATGAAAGGACATGGAATTCATTATTTTGAAATTGCCTTTAATTTATTATATTTAAAATAATATTTGAGAGGATTATTTTTTACAAAGATTTTAAATAAATTGTTGTATTTTATTCTCCAAGCTGGTGGAAAATAAGACTCAAGGTGAATTATAAAAAATAATTAAAATGGAAAAATATAAATGTGAAACCAAACAGAAGCAGTGAAAAGACAACCCACGGAATGAAAGAACATATTTGATTAGGGGTTAATATACAAAATCTATAAAGAACTATAACACTCAACACCAAAAGAAAATAATCCAGTTAAAAAATGGGCAAAGGACCTCAATAGACACTTCTCCAAAGAGGACATACAGATGGCCAATAGACATATGAAAAGATGTTCAGTGTCACTAATCACCATAGAAATGCAAATTTAAACCACTATGAGATATCACCTCATACCTGTCAGAATAGCTTTCATCAATAAATCAACAAACAAATGTTGGCGAGAATGTGGAAAAAGGGGAACCCTTGTGTACTGTTGGTGGGAATGCAGACTGGCACAACCATTGTGGAAAGCAGTATGGAGTTTCCTCCAAAAATTAAAAAATGGAACAGCCTATGACCAAGTGATTCCACTTCTGGGAATATATCCAAAGAAACCCAAAATGCTACTTTGAAAGAATATAAGCACCCCTGTGTTCACTGAAGCTTTATTTACAATAGCCAAAATTTGAAGCAGCCCAAGACCCATAAATAAATAAATGGATAAAAAAGCTGTGGTACATATATACAGAGGAATATTACTCAGTCATAAAAAAGATCTTATCATTTGTGACACCATGGATGGACCCAGAGGGTATTATGCTAAGTGAAAAAGTCAGTCAGAAAAAGACAAATAATACCATGTGATTTCACTTATACATAGAATCTAAAGAACAAAATAAATGAACAAAGAAAACAGACTCATACATATAAAAAACAGACTGATCCTTGCCAATGGGGAGGCGAGCTGGGGGACTGGGTAAAAAAATGTAAAAGAAGTGGGAGGTACAGCTTGGCAGTTACAAAATAGTCACGGGAATGGAAAGTACAGCATAGGAAATACAGAGAGTAATGCTGTAATATCTATGTATGGTATCAGGTAGGCATTGGAAATATCCGGGGGAACTCTTTATAAAGTCTCCGATTGTCTAACCACTATTCAGTACATCTGACACCAATATGAAATAATAGTTAATATAAACTATAATTTTAAAAATAAGGAAAACTTTCTTAAAAAGAAAAAGTAAGTAATAGCAGATGTTAGAGCTTCAACTAACAATGGAATGGAACACAGGTAAGCAGGTTAACTGCCCTGTGTAGTCACATAAGCTTTGTGACCAGAACATCTTATGAGTTCCCTGTGTTAACAAATTTAATTTGGGTGATAAATAAATATATTAGATAAAATTGAATAATATACTTAAATCGGTAAAGATGAAGATTATAAAATGCTTCTTTCATAGCAATCTTGGTACCTGATCAAGTGAACAGCAAATATGTTTATACAGCACATTCAGTTTAGCAATTTAGTTGGATATATAACTATTTTTAAATACACTTAAAAACAGAAAACTTCCTAAACATACAACATTCCATTCTCTCCCTGAACACTATGAATACCAATAAGAAAATTTACTCTTTTATTTAAATATGTTTCTTAATTATATCTTTTATTTTACATTTACACAATTTGCCAAATGCTGTCAGACGTTTTGAGGAAAACAGTACATATAATGGACATGGCTTTTCAAGGGAATATTAGAAAATTCAGAGCCCTTACAAGTATTCAAAAATATTTTATAAATTTTTGGAATGTCACTTACAGCTAAAATACATTTTCACCTACAATGTGATTAGGGCAGACACAAGGAATCAGCTTCTGAGATTAGTGACCTAACAAATTAAAAATCTTTGAAAAACATCAGCAAAGATTCAGACTTAAATATTGCATGATTTTTCACTTTAATGATATACATATACTTTTTCCCAATATCTATTTAGAATGAAGATCTATTTCTAAAAAGAGAAGGAAATGGTGCATTTTATTGATGGCCCAGAAGCAGAGAGCAAGGCATAACCACTAAGTTTATTGAAATGTGGAAC
Source organism: Phyllostomus discolor (assembly GCF_004126475.2). NCBI lineage: Eukaryota > Metazoa > Chordata > Mammalia > Chiroptera > Phyllostomidae > Phyllostomus > Phyllostomus discolor. The sequence goes on along the minus strand of NC_040912.2, from coordinate 20,432,867 downwards.
ACATTTCCCCCAGATATGCAGAAGCTATTCAAACAGAGCTTCATCTTAATGGAAAGTAGAAGATGGCTTTTAAATATCATATGCATAGTGAATCTGTTTAGCTGTGGTATTAAAGATGCTCTTTGGAATAATATTTTCCAAGGCAAATTATTTTAAATAAAAACAGCTCTGACTCTTTCATCATTCACAATGTGTACTTAGAACCATAAACCTTATTGCAAAAGAAGAGGAGATTTGTTTTGTGTTTAGGAGGAACATGCTAAAGGCAGTCCATTTCTCTCATATCCTCCGTCTTCATGGTAATACTTGAAAATGACTTTCAGCAATCAGACTCAACATTTTAAATAGCCCATTCTTGAAATTATCATGGGTCATATAATATAAAACTCTTTTTTATCATCTATTTGGCAAAGCATGAGAAATTACTGGGCTTTGATCTAACCTCAGAAAACCACTGAGGATCAGATCACACATTTTATTTAAGCCACAAGCACCTAATAGTGCTGAACAGTTTAGTAGGTCCTTAATAAACATTTGAAAAGTATTGATATTGGATTCTTACAAATATTCACAGACTAATTTAGAATGGCCAGCAAGAAAGATTATCTTTAACATGTTTAGCCCAACAATAGATATTTAAAAATGCATCCTATTGCGAAACTTGCACTATTTGTAAACAAGAATAGAAATAGAATTTGAACTGTTTTCTCTTTATAATTTCAAAGACTCAATAGAAAAAAATGACCATGTCCAATGAACTGTTCATGTATTCAGTTGGTTTATTAAAGCTAAATATTTATATTGAAATAGATCAGTTTGGAAAATAAATACAATGTACCAAAATCAGTTTATCCTTACTTTCATTTTTAATAATTGATGATATAAAGATTCCAACAAATTACACACTATGTCCTCAAACTAGAACCGCTGCTATAAAAAGCAAAATCTGTGGTTTTTAATGATTGTTTTTGAATTCAGAAAAGGCCCTCAAACAGGTTCAATATAAAATAACTGAGAAATATTACTTTCATTATAGCCATAAAATAACAGTAAAATAACTAATGTTTATTATAAAACTAGGAGAGGAAGGGAAGACCATAAATGACAATAAAAACTGGTATAACTAAGACTTTTCTTTAATTCAGAAGAAAAAGAAGACTCTAAAATTAAAACTGTTGTTAGAAGCAGTTGAAAGCAAGCAGGAACTGACACTGAGCCTTGCAGTCTTGGCTATTGTTGTATTATTGCAGAGTCCCATAGGCAATCCTCACATGCACAGTACATCCTGGATCTTTTGATTCTTTTGTCTACCCTCCAACCTGCTCAGCCAGGAACCTTCAGCCAGGAAAGATTTATGGAGCTCCCACTAACAGGGTCAACCCTGTTTTATCACCAGAGGCCTTCTTCGTAAAAATAATAACATCCATCTACAGCTCTGTTGAGCCTGTTCTCTTGGCACCAACATTTCGTGTTTATCTTAACAACCGGTGCGCACTCAAGGCCCCCAGTTGCAACGAGCACCGTCATCAATTCTTCTGGGCACGGTAGCCCAGGCTCCTGTGGTCTGTCAACCCTGTGTCACCTAAGGTAATGAGTCGGTCAGAGTGTCTGCACATTTCAAAAGGCTGATAGGATTTGCATTGAGAGGAAAATAGTGAGCTTTTAAGGAGAAATTGCAACATCAAAAAAAGGAAACATATTTCAGCATACGAAATGGGGAGATTATTAAATGACCCCAAAGCACAATGGAGACAAATGAAAATATTACAAATAACTAAATGAGACAAGTTAAAATATTTTTCAATGAATTGCTTTTAGAATGTATGTTTCTTCAGGCACATGACACTCTGACTTGAAAAGTGTCTGATTTGAGGAGACTTATCAATAAGTTATTGCACTGTAACGTTTGTTCTGCTATTAGGGCTCTTCCCTAAGCTGTTTTAAAATATTAGATTTCTATAAAAATGGACTCCAGAGTTGTAAATATTACATGGTTTTAGATGGAAAAAAAAACTCACTCATTTTTAGCAATTTAGTGTTTAGGATAGCTTACGAATCAACTAAAGTATTGTTCCTGAAATGTTCATAATTTATTTAAATCATTAATTTTACTTTCTGGTAGTATAAATTTGTAAGATTTTATAAAATGTTTTGGGATTTCCTCTTGGAAAGGAATGTGCATAATATCCAAAGCAATGCTCGATATTTTATTGTAATTGCATAAAGTAGTTCTCTGAGAAAGATCATTCTTAAGAATCTTAGTCGCATGTACAGAGATGAGAGAGGCTTTTCATGGGTATTTGGCCAAAGGATTTTTTGTAGAGTTAATACTCCCACTCTTCTTCTTTAAGTGTCTTGGGAGTTTTAACATCCGCAACACAGACAGGAACTTGGTTTTATGCCTCAAGAAAAGAATGGATCTTTTTTCATACAATAATCTGCAGTGCAATTACCAATGAAAAAGTAATATTGTGCGCCATAAACTGAGCAATCTGCAAGGAACGTTTTAGTAATAGACAATGCTAAATGCAGAAAGCATAAGGAATTTAAATCAAGTGAAGATGGAAATCAATACAAGAAAATAAAATAATCTATTTCATAGACAAAATAAGGAGGGGTGAACAGAATACCTGTTGTCTGCCACAGACCTGGAGCTCATCAGACACCCTTGTTTTTAAAAAAAGGCTTATAATTTAAAAATCAAATTTTATAAGATGCCTGAAGGCTATATCGATGAAGCTAATTATCAGTACTATCTTAGCTCAAATATTTTGGTAAGAATGTGACTTAACCATCAGGATTTTATGCCAAGTGGACATATAAAAGAGCATCCTGGTGGGTTAGTGTCTATAAATCAAAGAACTCTAATATGCTCAATGTTATGGTTAAGTGGGATTACATTTATTTACTGTTTTTTTACTGTTTTTTTTTTCATTTCTCAGTCCATTAGTCAATGAAAATGTATCAAACAACTACTGTTATGTCCAGGCCCTGGATGATGAAGGGATTATGGAGAAAATGTCCCTACCAACTAGCACCTCATGGTCTAGTCGGGGAGCAAACAGTTGAGCACATAATAATTGCTCAATGTATGTGATATGCACAAAAGTAAGCAGATTAAACTACACTGGGTGTTCAGGGACAAGCAGTGCTGGAAGGGTCCTGACCCCGCAGCGATCTGAACATCCAGTACTGAACTGGTCTTGCTCTGCTTTTTATTCTCCTTGCTCTCCGTTAGTTAGGAGACTGTAAATAAATATATTTGACTCAAGCTGCTGCTATTAAACACTTAAATATAGCACATATGCACCATACCACCAAGTAAGCACCTTACTATAATGTTCTAAGGACTTTGGCAATGTTAACTCATCTAACTAATTTTATCATATTAGTGGCCATAAATAAAGTACCATGCCCTACGGCTACGATTTAACAGCACAGCCCAGGACGAGATCCCAAAGACAAGACAAATTATTGTATGACACATTGTAAAGACACGGCATTCATTAGCTCACGCCAAATTCATATTTTTGTATTTGTGAAGCCACAGAACACAAAAAGGAAATCTAGAAAACAGAGATAAAAAAGACTCCAATTAGAGTAATTGAAGTAAAGTACTTCAATTACATAAAGTAATTTTTATGTTTGCAGAGAACACACAATATGTAAATCTCCACAGGGAAACTAAACAGCCATTTTCTGACTCCTAAAATCAAAGAGACTAAAGTCTATGGCCAAAGCTAGAAATAGTTATTTACAACACAGTTCCAGAACAAAGGACCTAGCCCATGAAAACTTTGCCTAGTGGCAACCCCGACAATGATGGCAGTGTTAAAACATCATACCGCAGAGAGTTTCCTGAATTCTAAAGTGTTTTTAAGCATCAGATCTTATTGGATATTCCTTCTAGTATTATAAATAGAGCAAGATGTGTTTTTCATTTGGGGAAATTGAATCTCTGTGAAGTGAAATGACTTGCTTAATACTCAGCTAGAATCCAATTGTCAAAGATGTCAGTTCTTTTTCAGTCTACTCCATTCCAGGATTAATACAGCTCCTCCCTGGAGTTGGGCCACTGAGATGGATAAACGCAGCTTACTGCAAACTCTAGCAGGTCCTTTTGAGGTCCAATACAAATAGTAGTAATGGAAATAACAACAACAACAACATTAACTAACTAAGTAGCAAGGGACATGTCCTGATTTTTCACAAGACTACACAAATTCTGTGAAGGTCAGAAACAAAATCTAGAATTGCAGTTGCCAAATTGTCCTCAGGTACCCCAGGGCCCCTCCGAGGTATACTCGACATCTGTCTGATACTACGCAAATTACTAGTCAATGTGTTCACAGTTCCAATGTTACATTGCACCACATTTCTTTCTATGACATCCTGTCTCATGAAGTGGGGTTTTCATAAAACACAAGTACCATGCATAATCTAATGCAGGCAAGAAAATGAGAACATCGGTGCACCGTCTGATTCCCAGACTGGAGAAACTGCAGGGCTCCACAGACACACATATCCCATTAGGAGGTCATTGTGGTTGTTTAAGTATAAAATAGATGTTTTTCAATTTATGTGTCTTATTTTTTTCAAGTTGTTAGGACATAAATACTTTTAGGTTGTTTCAACCTAACAGTCTTATAAACAGAATGGTTAGAGAGTTCTTTTAGCCTGTGTATGCTGTGAAAAAGTAACTGAGACACAAAGAGCTTCTTAAGCCAAGAAAGTTTGGAAACTTCTGTTCTAGAATAAATATCTAAATATCTAAAATACCTTTGCAAATGAAGAACATAGGAAGTCTTAACTTTATTAAATTATTGTCTATTTTGAACAAAGTAGAGAATGTTGGATTTGTAATAAGCTTTTTTTCTTTTAACAAAAAAAATGGAGTATGTTTGCCTAGTAAAAATTAAAATAATTCAAGTGTGCTTACTTTGAGGGGTATTTCTTTCCTTTCAGTTCCCATGCTTTCTAAATGGGTTTGAATACAAATATTTCTGAACTTCTTTATGTTTTTTATCACACAAAGTTTTTTATGTCTTTAAACACTCTTTATCATCTCCTCCTTTCTGTTGTTATTATTGTTGTTTTTACTAGACCATAACCTCAGTGAAGGCAAGGACCTTTTTTCCTGGTTCCTCATTATTTCCCCAATACTAGTCAAGTGTTTGGGACTTAGTAAGCACTCAATAAATACATGTTGAATTACTAATTGAAGGAAGGAAAGAAGGAAGAGAAAAGGAAGTAAGGAAAGAAATAAAGGAGGGAGAATGCCTCCACATTTCTGCCTTGATCCTGGCCCTTTAACAGCCTTCCCTTTGGTCCTGCTTTGGGTGTGTGGTGGTGTTTTTTTGTTTGTTTGATTGATTTTGCCACCTCCTTTGCTTCCTCCTACATCTTAAATGTGGTTGGCCATTTCTGATCTCACTACTTTCCTCTCTTTCTATGGGCTATTTAGGATGGTTTATGAGGAGCTGTTATTATAAACAATGCTGCAATAAATAATTTTCCAATTATTTCCCTGGGAGAGATTCCTAAGAGTGAAACTTCTTATATAAACATCTTGATCTAGATTAAGACATTGGCAATTTCTCTAAATAAATGTTTATATCAAAGTTTTATTTTTATTTTTACATAACTTCAAGCTTACTTAAAGGTTGTGGACAGGATACAAGGAACTCAAATATAATTGTTCACCAGACTCACCACTTTTTAAAAATGTTTTGCCCCATTTGTTTATTATTCTCTTTTTCTCTTTCTTTCTCTTATTTTCTCACCGTTTCTTAGTAACTTGGAGGCCTCCTGCCCCTTTACCCCCAAATCCTTTCACATGTATTCCTTAAGGCCCAGGGTCGTCACATAATTCCAGGACAACCACCAAGATTAGGACATGGACTTACAGATATTTCTTTGTAATATATGTTTTGTATTTCCTCCTCAACACTTAGTCAAGGCTCCTAAGTGCTCTGAGTGGGTCCCAGAGCATCACATCCCTCAGGATCTGGCATGCTGTACCACACACAGCGAGGACTAAGCATATACAATATCTGCTGATAACTTTCTTAAGACAAAGAGAAAGAGGCTTTCAGGGGGCACTCTTCTACCAAGTTCTGATTTGAAAACTGGCTTATCAAAATTAAAAGACAAGGGGTTCAGGTTATTTGAACAGAGCAGTTCACCAGCTCAAGCATATGCTGAAATGAATTTAGTACCAGATCTAGTGCATTAGGTTTGATTATATTCACGCTACAATTAAAGTAATTACTTTTAAAATTAATGCACTCTAAATATGTTTAATGACTGAAATTAAAATGTGCAATTATAGTATAAATACTTGAAACTATGTTGTAGTGTGTTTATACTAATTACCGAGTGTCAGCTGAAACAGCTGCAGTGAACACGTAAGTGCCCGGTGGAGGTGAAGCTGTTCACGGCCCATCGAGCAGAGGCACTCCTGGAGTGAGTGTCATGGCGGGGGCGGCGGGGGCGGCGGGGGCAGCGGGGGCGGCGGGGGGCAGGCTACTCCCTGTGCTCCAGGGTTGCAGCAGAGAACTTGCCTTTTTCTCAACAGTATTGAAAATTATATAATTAGGAGATTAGAAAATGCCCAATGCATGAACATCTTGTTAACTATTATGAAAAAGATCTTGAGAGCTCCATTTTAAAGGAGCATTGAAATACAGCTACAACCTACCATTCTAACTGTAGTGTCCTGAAGAAATCCTAATACCGATGGGTGGTCACTTTTGCAAGTCTATGGATCAATATTTACAAATTGGATGAACAGGCAGCTGTAACTAATTATAAATAAACTCTAAGTAATGTTGCCTCGAATGTGAGATTTTATCATGCCAGGATAACCTGAAGTATGACTATTTTGTTCCTTTGCTTTAATAAATAAAACTTGGGCAAATACAACTCTCATAAGCAAAAATACAGTCCTTCACCACTGATACCTTTGCTAGCACACATGTGCCTTATAGATTCTGCCCTGTGCTTCATATTTTTAAGAGTCAATCACCTTAAATTGTAGGATTCTTAGGCTCTGATTGTTTTCCGAAAGTTCTAAAAGTACCCTGCCTTTTCCGAAACTAACTCGGGCTTGGCAGTGCCCGAGAGGATCTGGCATCCCGCGAAACACTGCCCCTTCCCCTTCATGTTTATACTCCAATGTATTTCAGAGATAATTCAGTCCATATGTTTGTGATTTGTTTACCTTTATGTCATCAGAATATTGTTTGCTTAAAATTACTTGATGCTCAAGTAGTCTTACGAAACTAGTTCATATACCATTTCTCTTTAAAATAGAAGGAGGGATTTTGTAAGCCTTACATAGGGCCTAAGGAGGAAACGTGGTTTTAACTTTAAATTCCTATGGTTCATAGTTTCCTATACCTCTATTATTTGGCAATCTTCTGTCTTAGTCTGTTTGAGCTGCTATAACAAAATATTATAGACTGAGGGGCTTAAACAATAGGCATTTAATTTATTTCTTGTAGTTCTGGAGACTAGGGGTCAAAGATCAGACTGTTGGCCATTCAGCTCTTGGTGAAGGCCTTCTTCCTGGCTTGTAGATAGCTGCCTCTCATGCGGCCTTTCCTGGGTGCTTGCACACGCAGAGAAAAGGGGGGAGCCTCTCTCTCTCTCTTTTTTTCTTCTTATAGACTCTAATCTCATGATAAGGTTCTTACCCTCGTGACCTAATATAAACCTAATTACCTCCCAAAGGCTCTGCCTCCAAATACCAACACATTAAGGATCAGAGAATAAAAACAGAAATTTTAGGAGAATACCAACATTCAATCCACCATACCTTGAAATACATTCTTATTGTGTGTTGTCAGAATGAGTGACACTGCAAATATCACCGTATCTACTCTGAAGGTGAGTGGAGAGACCTCAGCTCCCATGTGACCCGAGTACTGCCTTGACAGGGCGACAACACTGGCAGTGAGAACAGCATTTGACAAAGCAGAACCGGGCTGTGCCTGATCAGCATCCAGCCAGTTTCACCACTAAAAAAATAACTGGCTTCGCACATCAGCTTTGTAGAGCATGTTGAGAGACGACTGAAATTATTATACAACAAAATGGCAAATTACTACATTTCAGGTAGAGGTTCTCTTTAGAGCAGAGAGAAGGGATGCTGAGTATCTTTTGTAAAAGACTTGGGTTCCCTAAGATCAAAACTTCTGTTCTGTAATGAAACCCACTGTGTGATGGATGCACAGACAGATATTGTGATAAAAACAAATATAACTAGAAGTCAAGTGCAGGGTCTAGGTGGTTCACAGTGAATGAGGAGGTTCACTGGCAATTCTGTGAACTAGTTGATTGAAATTATGCATAATAAAATACTGATTTAATATATTTTTTAAAATCTTACTTCAAACTTAGTGGTAGCTCAGGATTTTAATGGAATTAACAAAGACTATTTGAGTTAAGTCAGGCCTGTGTAATACTCACTCATTCACAGTCACTTTCACTTTTTAATTAATTATCGATCATGTTCTCAGTTATCACAAAACCTCAGTAGCCTGCTGTCCCTCACAATGCCCTAAGCCATGAATGTATGTATCTACTCTCAAAACTTACATACACTGTTTTGCATTCTTGTCCAGCCCTCTGCTAGCTGTAACCTCTGAGGGGGACCCGATGGGACGCATCTAAGATGTCTTTGAATGGAAAGAGCAACAAACTCTAAGACAACCGGAGCTCTCATCTTAGTTGTCCCACAGCTAAGTTGTTCAGCACTACATTGTTTATAAAAGTCATGTTAACATTTTTAATCTATAAAACAACCCTAGCATTTCCATTTTACAGATGAGGAAAGGTGAGTCAGAGAAGTTAAATATCTGGCTCAGGATTGTATGGTGTCACTGAGCTTTGAACTCTGACCTGTCTGACTTCAAAACCTTGGACTATGACCCCTGGTTTGAATTGTCTCCCAAGGGTTGTCGCTTCTTCGTGCCTTTGTTTCTATAATAAAACTATTGTGCATGGATTTGTTTTCACCACCAAATGAAAACATCATTTAAAAACTGGGTTATACATTATAAACAGTTATCTAAATGCAGGCACAGGTATTATCCAGGAGCAAAGGACCTCTGAGCTAGCTTTGACAAATTAAATAAGGTATCACATCTCATCAAAGGAAAGCCTTGGAAGAATATCTTCTTATTTAACCATTAGACACCCATTTCATTGATAATACAGATGGTGGTAGTGCACAGGCATTGAGTCACATGAACTCTAAAACTCACCTGTGATCACAATTATCACACTCTTATTAACATGTTTCAATAATGAAGAGAAAACATAAAAGACAAGACACATGCGGAATCAAAGTGAAGCCATGAAACCATCTTTGCTGTGCAGACAGCAGCACACCCAGGACTCATGAGATGTGTGAATCCCAACATGTTTCCACTCATGGGGCAGCCGCCCTGTAACAGACCCACGCGAGAACTGCAGCTCCGTAACTCAGTGGTTTCCCCAACGGAAAGCCTATCAAAGTCAACATTAAAAACTAAAACTAAAGCTGAAGAGATTCTTAGGTTTTGGGGTCCATTTCTAGGAGATCATTATAGAGTAGGTTAGTAGGACTTGAGCAATTGAGTTTTTAGAAACCCTACTAAGAGATTTTTGATAAACAGCATATTTAAAGACGAATGACTTCATCAAACAGAATATGTTTATAATAATATTTTTTGGATATCACATCATACCTGATGAGGGAGATACTTGGTGGCAGGAAGGCTCTTCAGATTACCCTATGAAGCTATGTAGGCTGCCCACTTTAGCACCTCCTTGCCACAGTGGAACGTTAGCTTGATTCCCCTCGGTGAGTTAGAGTGATTAAAAAATTAATATGTCAAAAGCTTATGAGACTATTAGATATGCTATCTAAATGTTAATTGTATCTATTATTATAGAAAACAAATCAAGATATAAGCTGTCCAAAATGACAGTTTTTAGAAAGAAACAGTTTAGATTACTTATCACTCAAAAAACAAGCTGATGTAACTCCTTGAAAAAAGCTTTTCTTCCCCTATGGAAAAATGTGATGGTGACAATTTACTTTGTATATTAACAAAAGAGGGTAGCTAATAGGCCTGTTTAATGGTTTCAAGTGTAATTCTATAATTTTTGTATCAGAAGACCAATGAATGCCTTTTTTGAAAAACATTATTCTGTTTATTTATATTGTTTAAATCACTTGTATACAGAGAGGAAGCAAAGAATGACTTTTCCATGCTGATGTTTCTGCAGTTTGTTACAGATGAAAAATAGTTTAATTTTGTGTGCTCAGAATAAAAGAGGTTAGGAGGTTACAAATCATGTTTGCATAAGGTATTACAGCATCTCTCTAGTGATGGAAAATTAAACTTACTGATGCATTGACCAAATCAAAACAATGTGCTTATTTTTCTCTCTAGAAAATCTCCAGCCCAAATAGCAATTTGGCTTCTTATTCCTTCACTTAAAAAAATACATTTTGATTTACCACAAGTGTCTAATTTAATCAGAGGTACAAACATATAAATGGTATCTGGTTCTTGTTTCATTGTGTTTTCAGAATATAAATGAGAAACAGTGAGAAATGTACTTTCTGAAGACATCTATTGTATATTTCCCCAGAAGTGTTTATAAATTTCAAACTCTTTTGCAACAGTGTGTAAAATGTAAGAAAGTTTTGATATCGAAATATGAAAAAAGAATCTCTGACATATAAAATTCACATCATCTGCAAAGAAGTTATAAAGTTGCATGAGTCATGAGTGTTTAAAATAGAAAATATAAGGGTGTATTGTGACAAGAATTCTCCTATCCTTATGCTTAAAAATGAAAAATGCTTACAGTTCATGACTTTTATATCTTTTTGAAGATTATTAAGTGACCACTTAAGGAGTGAATAATAAAACCTTCAATGCAAAACATTTGGATCCCTCTTTTCTGGTGGTGAATTGGAGAACACTGTGTATGAGACCCATTTCACTGCGCTCGTCTACATGAGTTTGCACCAGGCTCTCCCTTCATCTGTGCTCTCTGCATGGCTTTGAACTAGCACAGCTTTGATGCCAACGCCTACCTCAGAAAGGTTTATTGGGAGGTGCATGTGCATAATATGACCAAGCACTTATTCTATCAATTGGAGATGCTCCAAATGTGTTAACTATGCCATTCAAATGACTCTGAGATACTATTTTCACCTATCAGATTGGCCAGTATTTGAAAGTTTCACAATATGCTATTCTTGGAGAGGCTATAAAAAAAATGGTGCATTCATACAAGGCTGATGTGTATACAAAATGGATCAACACTACTGAAAGGGAATTTTGCAATAGCTATAAAAAGTATATATTCATTTTCCCTTTGCAGTATCCTTTGAAAAAACTCTTAGATATACACTGCCAAAAAACAATAAAGAATACCTAGACAAGGCTATTTATCGCTGCCAAAGATTGAGATAATCCAAGTGTCTAACAAAAGTGAGCCGCCTGAGTAAGCTCTGATACATCCCACAATGTATTGTGCAAATGTAATCGAACAAGGCAGATCTCTACAAGCTTCTTCAGAATGATTACCAAGAAATATGACCAAGTGAAAAAAGCAATGTGCAAAATTATTCTTATCGTATGCGATTTTTGTGAAGAAAAAGAATACAGGAGCTGATTATATACATATGAAGACACACACACATTTAGTGTTTTCTTTTTTCCAAAAAGAAGCAATTGCATTTTGAAATAAGGATCAGTAAAATGTTTATGCAGATGGGGAGGGATAGAAGTAGGTGTGTGTGTGCATACTGGATATATGAAAGCAAGTTTTCTCTGAACACTTTTGGTCTTATAGTTTTGACTTTGGATGCAAATGTTTCATCAAAAAAACAAAAGAGAAACAACTAACTCTTGGTCACAGACAACAGTACGGTAATTGTGGTGAAGAGAGGGGGAGGAGATGGAGGAGGGTATACAGGGGATAGATAGTAATGGAAAAAAGTAAAAATTAAAAAAAAATAAAATTAAAACTTTGAAAAGCAGAATTTAGAAATAGAAAATAAGTAACAAGTGTGCTTAAAACAATTCCCTATTAATGGACTATCAAAAAAGTCTTACTCCTAGTGATTTTGAACAGAAAAGTTTGAGTGTTTATTTCTAGTGGAATATATCCAAAGGACAAAACTGGTTTCGAGATTTCCTTGTTGGGGTAATTAGATTAATTGTATACTTAGTATTGCAATTTCATTTTGCCTTTAAAACAAATTTTATCCAAACTACTCAGCAAGAATAGAATGTAAAGAGCAATCGAGAGGCAGGAAGGTGTTTCAAACCTTATAGTTCACAAATCTAAGCTCAAGTCTCAGATTTTGAATGACTGATTAATCCACTTATCCTCCCTGGGCATGCATTTTCTCATCTGCCAAATGAGGGCTTTAAATCAAATGATCTCAAAGTGTTCTAAAATCGACATTCTGTAATTAGATGACCCAAGTTTATTTTTTCTCACTTCTCCCCAATTCCCTGACCCTTTGTACCCTTTCAGACTAAAGGAGACTGACTGTATCCAGCCCTGCCCCTCCTCCATTTCTAAACATTCTTTCCCTCCCTTCCCCCAATCTCTCCCTCTCTCTCTCTCTCTCTCTCTCTCTCTCTCTCCCTCTCTCTCTCTCTCACACACACACACACACACACATACACACACACATTCTGGCCACATGCGTGAGTGCCAGAGGCAGGACACTGGGAAGCAATTTATAATCATATATACTGCTGCTGTCACCTCGCAGAGAGAGACAATTTATAATAAACAACGGACCTCTTAAAATTATCAAAGCAGTGGTCCTCAGCTCCCAGGGTCAGGTCCCCAGAGAGTCACTGATGGTTTCGAGGGTCTGGCTAACATTTGCATCCTGTGCTGCCTCCTCATAAAGTTCCCTCTCCTCTCTTCTCCTGGATTCTGTAAGGGCCACCCTAGGAAATGCCAGGGCACATTATTCCAAGGAAGAAATGATGCACTGCAGAAAGAAAGACTTCAGTTTGGCAACTTGGATGAAAAACAAGGTTTTCGTTAAGGAGATGTTAGGTAGGTAGAAACAAAAATGTGGAAAGCAAACCAGGCAAGGGTATTTAGAGAAATAGGAAAATTCTTTTCTTTCTTTTTTTTTTTTAAATTTAGTCGCAGTGAAACATGATAGGAAAAACACTGAATTCAATGCGTGATCTGCGTTCAAACCGAGACTCCACCATGCACTCGATCTCTGACTCTGTTCTAATAACCCAGGCTTGAATTTAGGGACATGACATGATCACAGCAGTAGCTGCCCTGGCACTCACTCACCTGTCCACACCAGCACCTTAGGCCTACCACCACTGGTGTTGTTTTTGAAATTGAGGGATGCGTTCAGAAAAACAGAACAAATCAGAGCCAAATTAACCCACTACTTTTAAGCCATTCATTTACGGGTGTTCTCTCAATGTATTTTTTCATTCAGTTTTTTGAGGTCAGTTGGAAGGTCTACCATTAATCTTGGATAGAGACCATCATTGAATGAGTTGCCAGTGCTAAACGTTCGGTGGGTCATTTACTCTCACAACCATCTTGATGGGGAGGGTTTATTATTCTGATTTTACACATGGAGAAAATAGAATAAAGGAAGGGAAATAAATTTTATCCTTGAACATACAACTATTAAGTGACCAAGCAGGTATTGGAAGCCAGATTTGATTATTCTCTCTAGTATTTATTGATTTCATGATTAATGTATTTTTTTAGAATATTACTAAAATATTGCAGCTAAATATCATTAAAATAGACTTAAAATTGCAATAAAAACCTTTTTGGTTTGTATAGCGTGAACCAGGGCATGCAACAAATACAAACACTGACTAGTATTCTCTGACAATATCACAAAATTTCTCTAAAATCAGTAATAGGAAGTGAATCACATTTTTTGCCCCCATTTCCCCCCCCCCAAAATCAGTAAAAACTACATTACATTCTCTTGTACAATAAGTAAAATAAGCATGCTTTTATTTTTCAGGTACATATGGAAAGTGGCTCTGTATAATTTTAAAAATCACATTTTTCTTCAATCCTCCCCAAAGCAATCCTAGCGGCATTTCCCCTCAGTTTATGTAAAAGTCCGCTAGTCCTCCTAGTAGAAATTTAGGCATCTATCTGTGTACCAGCAGAGGGAGTGAAAATCTAAGAAGAATATGTGGTTTTGTTTGAAATATAAGACCTTAAAAAAGGCAATAGTTAATTTTCTGACCCAGAACCAACTGCAAAAAACATGCTTTTAATGCATACATTCTACTGTAAACATCATATCTTTTCTTTCCATCTTCAGTTGAATGTATTGACATTTATAACTAGAAAGTTTATAAAGACAAATATGAGGAGAAAAGAATTAGTACCACTGTTTAAAAAAAAATTGATGTGTTCCTACCCCAGGCTTGTCTGATGGTTTCTACAGAGCCACGTGTTAAGAAGGAAGGCTTTAATCTGTAAAGATGAATTTCAACCTCAAAACCCCCACTGGGTTTAATGGGAGTGACACAGCTAACATGTCACAACAGACTTTGGAAAGGTACCCCTGAGTGTCCAATTATTTTAAGTGCTTTTCCTATTCAATGTCGCTCAACTGATCACAGTGGATTTATTTGGCAATAACATTCCTCTGACATGAACTTCCGGAAGAATCGCTCCATAATTCAACTCTAGTTAATGTTGCCTTAAAAATTAAGCGTTTCCGTAAGTTTTAAATAGATAACAGTACTTTCTAACAACTACATTCTTGAATACAAGTATATCATTTAGACAGGGTTCAAAAAAATTGGCAAGAAAGGTTTTTCCTTTTCTAGTTAAAATGAAAAAAAAAATGTTAAGAGAAAACATCCTGTCATAGGTCCTGGAAAAAATTCCCAACCTGTAACTGGAGATGTAATCATGTTTTAAATACTGCCTCAATAAATGCAAAATGCTCAGTTTAATATTTATCTCTATAAAAAGATTATTGAGTTCTTAGTATGATTAGTAATCACTCCTCATTCTTCTCTGAAGTGTTTTTCTAGGATTATTATGTGTTCCAGGTCCTCAATTTTATAATGTCAATTTTAATTTCATGATTATTATACATGGCACTAATCCAGTTCCCCGAGTATGATCTCCAGTGGGCATAGCCCTTTACCTCTGGGTTTATGCATGCTTCAAACCAAACCCCCTACTGCTACACTGCTACATTTTTTCATGCAATAATGAAGATACCAGTGAATGAAAACCTTTCATTATACTCAAAATAAGAGAGTGTGTGTCTATTTAAAATAACAGGAAAGACTGTTTACTTTTCTTTTTGTTCTTCTCAAGGTCACCAGGATTTATGAGCCGTATAGATGATGGACCATACAATCAAGTGAGAGTGAGACACAGACCTGGTATTCATATAAGATAAAATAAAGCTAGCATGTGCCTGTCTGCTTGAAATCAGTCAATAATTTAGCAGAATTTATAGGTACCTGTGCTTACTCAAGACTGCGACTACAATTATTCTCTGCAACTTCACCTGGGCAGGAAGATGCTATTTCTATATCATTCAAATGAACACAAGGACTATGTCACTCTTCTTTCCAATTGCTCTGTCTGTGTTACTAAAATAAATAAAAACAGGCATCAGGCATCTGACTGTGCTATAGAGCAGCAAGAGGCCTTGAATTTCTGTTCCTGGGGACAAGGCCGAGTTCATGAGAACATAACACATATAACCACCCCTGTAAAAATTAACTGATGTCAAATCCCCATGCAGTTGTAACTTTAAAATGTTTGGGATAATTTCCATCTCTTCATGATTTTCGGAAATATTTTCCTTGCTTAAATTATGAATAACAGAGAGAGTCTAAGAAGTCCAAGTAGACTCTTTATTTCTGTTTTCAAAGAAGAAAAGTAAAACAAAAATGACTATCAGATGAGCGGTCTGATGACTTTTTAAAGCTTAATAGCTTCAGCATGATACAAAATTCAGTATTTCAAAATGAAGTGTCCACCTACATACTTGGCAAGTTGCCAATGTCTAGACTACCACAATGGCAAATTTACAAAAGGATGGGAAAAGTGAAATTTTAATCTTATAAAGATCAAAAATACCTAGAAGGAATCTTTATTTTAATTTGAACTGTGATTTATCTCACTTTTATTAAATTCAAAAGTAAAATCATATTAACTAAATATACTTAATGACTTGAATTTACCTCAAAACTTCTAAGGAGGAATTGAGTGAAGTTTTAGTAGTTGAGCATTGATGTGTCAAGAACTGCATATAAGTCACGTAAATGAAGGTGATTGCTACTACTTTCCTTTTATAGTTGAAGAAACTGAGGCATAAAGAGGTTAAGAAACTTGCCCAAAAGGCACCGATTCTAGGTGATAGACAGAGCTGGGATTCGAAGGCCAGGGGTCAGATTCCAGAGTCTGTGCTGGCAGCCCACACTATACCAGCTGTCCGTGACAAAGTGTCTGCGACACCCCCATCCTCCGTGGCCATTGTTTGTATTCCAGTCATCTGCGTGACTGCCGGAGCGCTCACAGACAACCGCAGACACGGCTGTGGGTGTGCTTCTGTCTGTCACTGTTCTGAACCTCGGTGTGCTATTCGCTCCCCTGTCTTTGTGGAACAGAAACAAAAGTGAACACCCTGGTGACAAAATCAAGTGCACAAGGGCCATCTGACTCAAAAAAAAAAAAAAAGTGAAGGCAAGTGCCTTAAATATTAGGCCTTGATATTGCATCTGAAATAGCCTCCATCTGCATGTTATAAAATATTATAATAGACATATAATATAATAGACAGGTTATATTAACATTTCATAAAAACAACAAAGGAGAGAGCTCTCATGCTGTGAAGTTAAGGGAGCTGTCATAGCCCACCCTCCCCCTAAAGTTAAGAAAAACAAATTTCCCACGGAATGAGTAAAGGGGTCATGGGCTCATATCACAGAGATTTGACCGGGACAGTTAAAAAGGAACGGATATCAAATTTCTGTCAGATTGATTAAAACAATGCTTTTTTAAAAAGAAGCAAAAAAAGAAAAGCAATAACACATTTCAGATACTCAAGGAAAGAAAACGTGAGCCAAGGATTTTATATGTAGCTAAACTGACTTCCAAGAATCAAAGCCAAGGACAAACTGTTATCAACATGCAAAAAAGTCAGATATATTGTTCCCAGTGGAATATACTAAAGAACAACCTCAGAAAACCATAATGATTGGAGAGACAATGGTGACAGGACTGGCTGCCTGAATACCAGTGCTAACCTCACAGAAAAACGAAAAAACACAACACAAAACAGTATGCTCCTCCTGACAATAGACTACAGTACCATTTATAAAGTGATCTTGTTCCTCAAGTCAAACTTGAACCTTATCTAGACTGTAGGTCCTTCCAATAATTCATAGAAAGTACAGAGGATGTCAGCACGTGTTAGGCTATACCACAGGGCTGCAATCAGCAGAACCCAGAAAGGGTGTGTGTGTGCGTGTGTGTATGTGTGTGTGTTAAGGAGAAGCATGATTCCTTCAACAAATTGCAAGGAAAAAGAAAAGAAGATTGAACTGGCACTTAAGGTTAAAAGAGAGTTAACGAATAAAGCAACAATAGCAATGTAAGGACTTCATTGCATCCATATTAAAAAACTAAGCTGCAAAAATGTTATGACATTTATGAGACAATGAGGACTTGAAACATTAAATGGAGAGCCCATGATATAGAGCAATTCTTTTTAATCAGTGTTTTATATGTGACATTGGCTAGGTAAATATATAAAAGAAGGGGGAAAGACTTATTCTTTAGATAGGATACTAAATTGTTAACAGATCAAATGAATACACTGATACAAAATCTGAGTCTTGCTTCACACAAATTTTGTGGGTGTGGATGTGGGTGTGAAAAGGGTATGGTCAGTCACAGGGTGATGTCTGTTAGGGTATATGATGGGTCCTAGGTGCCTACTTTTGTCTTTGTTAAAAGCTCACCATAATAGAAATTAAAATGGAAATGAAATAAAGACATTTTCTGATGAAGAAAAGTTAGTGGAATTCATTACCTACAGATATGTGATAAAAGTAGCACAAAAGAGGGTTTTCGAGAAGTAAAGTTATCCAGGATGAACACACAATAATGCAGGAAGGAAAGAAGGTCCCCGGAAAAAGCAAGTAAGTAGATAAATCTGAATGAATACTATTTAAGATAATAATTGTCTTGTGGGGTTGGACAGAGTTAAAATGCCTGACAAAAAAATTGAACAAGAGCTAGGAAAAGAATTAATGGAAGTAGTCTCTGATCCTGGCATTATGGGGAAGTAGTAAAAGTGCCCATTTATATATGCAACTGATGAATGAAAGATGTAAGTCACCATCTGTAGAGCAACCTCTTTTCTTTGGAAGATTAGAGACAACAATGATTGACATATTTGTATTTAGAAACAGTGACACTATTGAAATGCATTCCTTTGGGGCAACTGCCCCTTGCAGTAAACAGCCCTTTTTGTCTTGCTAACACATTCCATTAGAAATGGATGATAAACATACACAGGGAACTAAAAATGGTTGAAGAGATAAAGACTGTGGTAACAAGATTGAACTCAACGCTGTCCACACCGGAAGAGATACAACTGCCAAGGAAAGGCCACCAAGAATGACCACACTAGAACGAATGAAGGGAGCCTGCGCCCATCCCAACCAAGACCGGATTCCTTTCCTTTCGTCCCTCACCAGGCTAGGCTTAGTATGGAAACGTTTGTTTAAAATTGGAAGTGTTGGGGGCATATATCCATTTCTTTGTCTCATGAAAACAGTAATATACAGAAATTTAACATACAAGTATGGCTCAATACATTCTATTCAGGTCAATGAAATTAGATCTAGAAGAAACCATAGGTAATTTAGATTCTTCAGGAACCTGGATGAATAATGAAAAGATGTGAATGTTTAAAAATTGGCATAACAACCCTGCTTATGTGGGGGTTTTAGAATCCCTGCGTGTAACCACCGCTTATAATTGCACAGACCTTACTAGTCTCATAGAAATTACTTCATTGGATCCTCATTAAAGCCTACTAAGGTACAGGGAAACAGTGTTATTATTTCTTACTTTTAGATACCAAAAAGGAGGCTTTGAAAGAATGAGTAATTTACTTAAGGGCAAATAGATACCACCGATTAAGATAAGGAAGTGAACCTACAAATATTTAAATAAGCTAAATTGAATTAATTTTGTTTCAGCATCCTTCATCCAAATGCCTCACACTCAGAATGACATAATATTTCATGCTCTTTGGATTTACCAATCCCTTATGTTGTCTTCTGAAATGAAAATAGCAAATAACATGGATGTTTCTCATTACCAATCACTTATGATGTTTGATTTTTTTTTAAGTGAGAAATATGTAAACTAGAGGTCTGCCCACACATTTAATGAGATTGACTTTACAGGTCAATGTCCTCAGATAACATTTTCTAAGGTTTTTTCTATGTCAATAATTTTAATTTATTTAGAAATTTTTAAGTATGTTAGGAGGACTGGCAGAGACTAGGAAGTCTTAGAGAATTAGTACTCTTCAACATACAGGAAACTTTATTATATTCTCGTTTTTTTATCCTTTCTTTCAAAGTTTCCACCCTTTCCCCCCTTGGCTACATTCTGTCTCACTTCTCTTAATCCACTATTGAGTAACTTTCTCTCTTGCTTTATACAATCTGCTATAAAGTCCAGCTACTCAATTTTTATATTTTTATTCCTAGAAATTCCATTTCTTTTGCAAATTTTCAATGTCACTTAAAATTCTTTCCCTGATATGTCAATTTATTTGCAAGATCTTTTATTTCTCTGAATATATTAAGAATAGCTGTTAAAATCTGTGTTAATACTCTTGGTATCTGACATCTTTGCAAGTGAGATTAATTTGCCCATTGTTTTTGCTCATTTTCTAAATAAAATTGCTTGTTTCCTTGTGTATCTGATTTTCTGCGATATATGATGGTCATTGCTGTTGAAAAACATAGTTGAGGCACAGATAACGATCATTATTTTTCCAGTAATATTTGCATTAGTTTTTGTCAGATACCTGGAACATGGCTTTAACATACATACATTCATGGCTTGAAATGTCTTGGATAAACCTGTACATTTTGGCTGTAATTATCTGTGTGGGCTGATGTTTCATTTAAAAACAATTAGGGACCCATTTTGTTTTTTATCTCTTTTTAATTTTTCTATTTACCCAGCAGCAGACACTTTCCCCTACATTCTAGTGGGAGTGTTGGTGAAGGGGTGAGTTTGTCTGTTTGCCCCTTCACTTTTGAGGGCTCAGACTAACTGATAGGCTCCCCATCTTTGGCAGACCCTAGGCTCTTACCTCTACACCCCCGCCCCCAGTCTCTGAGCACAGCCCAACGCATCACTCACTCCACAGCTGTCTCTGCAGGACTGCCAGGAGCCACATATTGAAAGCTGATTGGAGTATTACTTTAATTTTCCATCTCCTTACTGTCTTCAAGATTTAGCCTGGTGATTCCTCATTATTTTGGCATCTCTCTGAAGCTAGTAAGACAGTTTTTATATTTCATTCAGCAGTTTTAGTTTTCCTTAGAGAGGAAGTTAGTCCAGTAACCTCGCCTATTACTCCTAACGCAGGAATCTCTGCAGAATTTGACATAACTGATCACAACCTTCTTGAAACACTTTCTTCATTCTCTTTAGGGACCCTGCACCACACCCTCCTGTGGTTTTTCCTTCTGCCTTCCACATCTAATTTGCTGCTTCTTCCTGATACACCCAAACACAAATAATTAAAACTGCACAGGGCTCAGATTTTACAGTGTCTTCTCTCTCTAGACTCATTCCTTCGGGTCTCAATTGCTCCTACAGCTTTAAATAATGTCAATATGCTAAGGATGTGCTCATTTATATCTCCAGCCTGGACCTTTTCTCAGAACGTGTCTTATAGCCAACTTCCTCCTTGACATTTTTACTTGAAGCTCTAATAAGTATCTCAACATCGATGTTAGAAAATGGGACTCATGAACGCCTGGCTCCCTAAACCTGCTTACACTGCTTCTCTTCACTTCACATTCAGAAGTAAAATTCTATTTAATTTTTTTCATTATAATGAAAACACCATTTTTTAAATCATTTTTAAAGTAAATGTGTAATATTTGATTTAAATCTCAAGTTAACCAATTCAAGACTAAAAGATATAAGGAAAGATACCATGTTAAATTTTAAAGAAGGATAAAATACAGATGTGAAGTAGTATCATCAATATTGCTCATTTAGATCGTGCATTCAGAAAGGATTTAAAAACATATAAAATATACCAATTAGTACTCAGCATTAGGTTTTCAAAGATGCATAGGTGATATCACTGCTTCTGATCTCCTCACATTCCTGTAAAGTGAGGGCATATAAATTTCATCCTGGAAGTAGTTTAGAGCATTTTGTCAAGAAAGACTATGGGATCAGTGAGACAAATCACCTTAATAATGTCTCTCTTTTTCTTTAATCCTCGCCTGAGGACAAGCTTATTGATTTTAGAGAAAGCAGGAGGGAGGGAGGAACAGAGAGGGAGAGAAACATGAATGTGAGAGAGGAACACTGGCTGGCTGCCTCTCCCACACACCCCGACTGGGGACTGAACACATAGCCCAGGTGTGTGCCCTGACCAGGGATTGAACCCCTTAACCTTTCAGTTTATGGAACAGCGCTCCCACCAACTGAGCCACACGGGCCAGGGCAGCACTTTCCCTTATAGCCTACCATTCTGGAATGCCCAAACAGTCACCACATCCTTGCTATATATATGAACAATAATAACTAAAGCAACTCTCATGGATATGGGATTTCATATGTATGAGAAATTAAACATATAATTATTTAATTCAACTTCACAACACTTTGAAAAGTATTCAATAATACAATTTTACTGATAAACAAATGGAGAGTCAGAAAAACACAATTATAATAGGGTCACAATAGTTAATAAATGGCAGGGTGAGAATTTGAAATCAGGAGTATGTCTTTAAAACCTCTCTTTTTATCCTCTATATAAAAGTCTTTCTGAAAATCAAGGGCATCTAAAAACTAGGAAAGGGAGTAACTGAATGTCTTAGAAGAGTATACGAGTATGTAAAAATGCTCTTATATCTTGATAAAAATTTGTCATATGCATAGCTACTTGGTGTCAGTGAGAGAAGAAAAGAAACAGTTCTAGTGGTATATTTTGCAAGAATAACTAAATTAACCCTTCTATCAAATGTCTCTCCCTAATGGCCTTTTAGAGGTATTGGCTGAAATACAGATATGTTTTCAGAGAAGGGTCAACTTTTACCAGCTTGCTCACTCACCCTTCCCACCCCACTCCCGTCTCTGAACTGAAGTACAAATAAGGGAAGGAGGGAAGCAACACCTATGTTAGGATGGGGAGGCTGTTCTGGCGGAGGGGAGGCCCTGCTGACCTCTGCGATGCCTGAACACTTTGTCCAGCTTTGGAGGCTTCTGCCTGCTGTTTCCCCACTCACAGCTTCCTTCCACTGCTTCTCTACAGCAGGAGAAATGTAAGCCCTAGAGAAGTAGCTCCTCCCTTGGGTGCATTTACAGAAGATGAAAAAAGGAAGTGCTGTGATTTTTAAAGTTTCTCTTCCAGTATGAGGAATTACTTTCTGTCTGCTTATGCTCCTGAGACTACTGCAAGGTTTCACCCTGGCCCAACTCTTAGGAATTTCTACTGACAAGTTTCTCTTTATTAAAGTTTGACTACTTCATTCATTTTGAATTAACTTCTTATTATCTGAGCAAGTTATCATACTTTTAGTTTGGACATCACTATTCTCTCTAGAACTACATAAGTTTTAGAGAAACACAGAATCCAAATAGCTTCTTTCTTCTCCTTAGTTCAGTTGTATGCTGGAATTCAGCCAAAGACATGTCAACTTCAAATCCCAGAGCCCTTTAAAATTCTCAAAATAGGATGTGTTTTGTTGTCATTCCCATGGATGTATATTTTAGCTTCTAAGAAGCACGCAAGACATGGTAACCATGTAGAACATAAAAGATATTTTGTTGTATGTGAATGAATATTTGAATGAGAGCAATATCTATCCTAACTGAAACATTCTGATATAGTACTAGTATGGCTTTCTTGTGTAAAAAGGACACCAATTTTTTGCTTTATGTTTAAACATATTATTCATATTAATTAATAAGAGAATTAAGAAATATACTGCAAAAGGATAACATTGTTCTTTAGGCTTTAGAGGCAATTTCAGGAGTCATTTTGCTTTTTTTATTGTATTCTGGTTGTAACTCAGAATATTTGTAAGGTATTTATGAGGATGATAAGTACTGTTGAAGTAATAGCAAAGAATCCCAGGTACAGATAAGGAAGATAAAAACAAAAACAGTCTATTTCCATTTTATAGTAAAAACAAATTAATCAAAAATGTTCAAGCACATATTAAGGATGATAAAGCAAGTATTATCATATTCCAAGTCACCGTTTGATTTAATTCAACTTGTGATCTCTCTTGAACTGGTTGTACATATATAAGGATTTTTAAAGCATTGCTAAATAGTTTAGAGATGGAAAAGTATGTTTTACTTTGAAAATCTTTAAAAGTCAGACTGTAGTTAATAATTATGTGTTTACTATTTACAACTTCCTCTTTAAAGATACAGGTATTGCTTTCCTTGCCTTTTGGAGCGTAACCCTATACATCTGTTGCACTCACATCTGGACACTTAGCCCAGCTCATCAGTTCCTTCTGTATGCCCCCAAACCGTCAGTTATTTCAGCTGAGATTCGGCCCTGGGGAGAACTGAAAAAGTTACATCCTTCTTTTGTCCAGGTTTTATAAACTCTTCTTTACCTTTTTCCCCAGGATATCAGTAAGAATAAAAATAAGCAGTCCGAATTCAATCTGGCTCTGGAGAAAGGAGCCCAGGAGGACAAGAGGTATGTGCTTCGTTAACATTCGCTTCTATGGAATAAAGAACAAAGCCTTCGTATGAAAGAACAGACATTGTCCACACAGTTATAAAACAAGCATCATTTTTTTTGGCAAAGTAGATGCAACTTGAATATAGGAAGGAGGGAGCTTGAACACCAATGAGGACTATCTGTACTTTCAAAAGATAAAGATATCACACTCCATAATGATAAAATGTTTAACTCCTCAAGGAAAAATTATGATTTTGAATGTGTTTATAGCATCGATTCACAATAATTAAAAATCAAACTTTATAGAATCACAAGAGTTTAAAATTTTATAATCATAGCACAAGAGTTTAACACTATCTAATTAATAACATAAAGAAACAATAAAATAGGACATGAGAATTATTGACTAATACATTTAACCTAATAGTATGTATGTGTATTTATATGTGTTATATTTAACTATAAAAAGTTATACACATATGCACCTGATTGTTGCATATTTAACTGTATTTATAAATGTTCTATATATGTTGTGTGTCTATGTGCATGTGTGTGCCTGTGTGCATGTATAAGTGAGTGTACTTGTACATTTATTGAAACATAGAAGAAATAAAGAGAAGTTACAAAAATGGTTAACTATATGGTGTGGCTGCAATAAAGCAGAAGAAAGAGGGACAGGAGGAACACTTACTCTGTGGAAACATTTTTATGCTTTAGAATTATTTCATGTACATCACTATGAAAATAAAACTAAAATGAATGACATGAAACAAATTAATTTAAATACGTATCGAATACCATAGCTACACAGATAAAAGAATTATTTCAAGTAATTTTTGAAACAATTTTCTGATTACATGCAGAGTGGAATGTGCTTTCAAGAAAAAAACTAAACTAAAAAGACAATCTGAAACTTTTATCAGCAAATTTTTTTTGTTCAGTATTTATTTTATTTTATTATTTATTTTTTAAAATTCTTACCTGAGGATATGCTAATTGATTTTTTTTTTTGAGAGAGAGAGAGGAAGGGAGGGAGACAGAGAATGAGAGAAACATGGATGCAAGAGAAAGGCATCAATTGGTTGCCTCTCTTATGTGCCCTGACCAGGGACCTGGCCTAAACCCAGGCATGTGCCCTGACTGGGAATTGAGTCTGCAACCTTTTGGTTTATGGGATCACACTCCAAGCAACCAAACCACACCAGCCAGGGTTTTTTGTTCAATATTTTGACTATAAAATTCATTGTGTACTATAAGACATAGCAACTAATTAAATGCATAAATATTATTTATTACAAGCCAAGATTTTCAGTGTAAGATTATAGAAATACAGATATGAATAGTTAAGAGCAAAATGCTAAAAATACTAAATATAAATTTGAGATACCAATATGAAATTATAGATGCACATACATATAGCTTAGGTCTGTCTGCTATGAAACAGAAAAATACCAGCTCATGAACAATATTTTGTTTTAAAATTCATCATTCTGTAACCCCCATGATAATTGACTAGACATTTCTTAAAAATGGAGGCTAAAACCATTGTATGAAAGGTCTGATGGGAAGAGGACATATTAATGTGTCAGAGTAGAGGTTAATTGCCAGTTTTAGACAGTTGATTGAATGCTCAATGGTCTACAGGAAAATTCGTATTTTCCTCAGGTTATTGAAGCAATTTTGATATACTAATTGTTTCCAGAAATTTATCGTATGTTTATTTCATACCCTCAGGTATACACACATACAATATGTATACAATTACATATTCATATTTATGTATTGATTTCTTACTAATTACAAAGAAGAAAATGTACTTTGATGGGTTTTGGCTAAAGCAATCCTAATCTTTCATTATCTTACGTAATGCAACGGTGTGGCAACTTGAGGGCATGCTGATCAGAAGTACCTAATGTTATTTATGAACTGTTCTTCCCCAAAATACTTACCCTGAGTCTAATCAATCTGGAGCCTAGACCTAACTTTCAGTTTGCAGATAACTCAGAGGACAGAGGGTAAAGTTAAACACCACTGGGAGACAATGGTCAGGTACATCTAGAATGTGGACCATTTTATAAGACAACTGGCTGGCCTGGACATTTTAAATGTATGTAAATGACATTTTTTTTAAATGCAGTGAAAATTTTAGTTAAAAGGCACAGAAAAGACAAAAAACCTATTCAGTAAATATTGATTTGATCTAACAAAAGTATTTGTAAATGACTTTCTTGGTATCATTGGGGAAATTAAAAAATGAGTTGGCTGAATATTACATGATGTAATAGATTTATTGCTTAATTTCATAGGGATAATAATAGCATTTTTATTGTTCTTATAACGGATGATGCATAATGAAGTACTGGGGGTACAGCTATATTTCGACATACAAGGAAATTATTCACTTATACACATATCCACAAATCAGTCTAGCAATAATATTTGATTATATATTATCAGTTCATCTTCAAAAGAGCTAGCATGTTGCTTGTTCCATGTCAATATCCTAAGTAATCAGTGTTACTCAATTTGTGTTATACATTAAAATGACTAGGTAGCTTAAAAGAATATCAACAACAAATCAACTAAGCTAAGATCCCATTTATATTCCAGGTATCTATACTTTTTTAAAGCTTCCAAGATGATTCTGAAGGGTAGCCATAAAATGATCACACAGCAGAAGTCAGTCAGCTAACAAACACTGTGCTCCAGAGGACTACAATATGAGTATAATATTGCCTGGACAGAGAGAGAGGGTGAGCCTACTTTATCCTTGTGTAGCTTAATACTTATAGTCAAAAAACATGGAGAACAGATGGCAGCTAGTGGAAGGGGGGAGCTTAGGGGCTGGAAGGATTGAGCAAAAAAAAGAAAAAGGACTCATGGATAGACAACAGGGTGGTGATTGCTGGGGGGAGGGAGACATTAGTGGACTCAATGGTAATGGAAAAATATAATAAAGATTATTTAAAAAAAGAAATAACAACAAAAATCTTTTGACACTTTAAACACCAAATCACTAAATTAAAGTGATTTCTAACAAAATATTTGAGGATTAATACATATTACACAATCTTAGATATATAGATTGGATAGAGTTATTTGTATATGCTCTATTTAATGAACTTTAATTTTACAAAGAAGCTGAAAATTGGCAAGGCCCACAGACTCTGAGATCAATGGCCTAGCATCGAAATTTCCAGGCTCTGGCACATGAATCTGAGAGTTGGGCAAGTTACTCAAACTTTCTTTGTTTTAGTTTCCTCCTTTGTAAAACTTCTGTGACAGAAATCATCACCTGGTTGTCCTAATTAAATATGGAAATGTATAAGAGGTATTCAGAATTACTGAGAAAAAACTCAGTAAATGTTAGTCATTATTAATATTATTTCAGAAAGTGACAGGTTTTCAACACCTCATAGGACCAGAGTTGTGGTATTTGTTGGGCCTTAAAAGATTCGCAAATATTTTGCTTTACTATACCTAGTATACCAATGAAGTAGATACAAAATCTGGAGTCCTGCAGGATTTGAAAATGGCAAGAAGACTTCTTGCCGCCTATAAAAGACCCTCTTTAAACTTTAGAAAAATTCAGGGTTCACCTTTGACCCAGAAACTTTAGACAAAACCCCTGACAGTGGTATCTTTTAGTTCTTCCTGTGGAAGTTTTTGATCTGCATCTACACTGAAGCATGTATTTAGATTTAGAGTCGCCAAAAAGCTGGTGAGTACTTAAAAATCCTAGTAATATATATTGTCATTCAAATGAGCTCTGTTGTGTTGTGGTCATGTATTTTACACTGAAATATTTATTCCATTCTCATAAACTTAATTGATCTTTTTTCTTGACATTAATAATTGTATCTATCCATTTTCATATTCCAGTTTTCCACTGAAACTTATTACGTCAAAATAATTAAGCTATGATGGTGACTTAATGTGCTTTTTTAAACAACTGGTTTTATTCTTTAATTATACGATTGCTTTCACTATTCCTTTGTAGTAAAATTTTAAAATTTGTTTCACAGGTCCTTGCTACACGCGTGATTTACACATCGCTGCCTCTGCTCAAATGTCCTCTTCTCAAACTCATTTACATTCTTTATTTTCTACTTCCTACTTGTTTCATTTTATGTTTTATGTGCAGCTCACAATGCCTTTAACTTATATTGAGGTATTTTTTCCCCTAAGCAGTGCTATCACCATGGTGGAACCCATCAAATTCTGCACAGTGACTTATTTTTCCTACTATATTCCTCAGTTACCAAAGTAAAAGAGATCACTGCTAATGAAATCTAATACTGATGCAATAATATTTCTTGTTGTTCTAACCACCACCTGCACATCGTGTGTATTTTTCTGCAGCTCATGTGTACTGTTTGTTTAATGGATGGTATAAGCACTTCGCTCAGAGGACATGCCCTCTTCAACGCTTCAAAGAGCTCCAAAGCACAGAGTTGGCACTGAGCATTTGTTTTTAAATTGATGCGGCACAAGCTATATATTGTAAAAGTATACAGTTGTGGGTTTTTTATTATCAAGACTTGTGAATTCTGAGAGGAAAAAAACAACGTAGAGTCTAGAAATGACTGTGACACAAAATTACATTTTAGAAAGCATTCTACAAAGTACAAGCCTTCAAACTGTAAGAAAATGATCAATGTAAATGACATATTAGATTAAGAGAAGAAAAATATGTTTCAGTGATTTTTTGAAAACCATTTTCTAGGTTCTGGACAAGAGACTTCTTTTTTTTTTTCTTTTAAAGATTTTATTTATTTTTGAGAGGGGAAGGGAGGGAGAAAGAGAAGAGAAACATCAATACGTGGTTGCCTCTCATATGCCCCCTACTGGGGACCTGACCCACACCCCAGGCACGTGCCCTGACCAGGAGTCAAACCAGCAACACTTTGGCTCTCAGGCCAGAGTGCTATCCACTAAGCCACACCAGCCAGAGCGCTGACAAGAGATTTTAATTTATAAACTGGAAAACATTTAGACGAATCATATTTTATTAAGATAAAAGGCAACAAAGAAACTTTAAAATATAGATAAAATGGTCCTGGCCAGGTAGCTCAGTTGGTTGGATCATTGTCCCATTCACCAAAAACTTGAAGGTTTGATCCCCAGTCGGGGTGCCTATGGGAGGCTCTCCTCTCACACCAGTGTTCCTCTCTTTCTCTCTCTCTCTCTCCCCCCATGTCCTCTCTCTCTAAAATCAATAAAAACATATACTTTGGTGAGGGTTTAATAAATATATAACAAATATATATACACAAAACGTACAAATTTTATAGATTTCCTTTCTTTCAAAAAAACTTCACTAATTTTAAAAAGAGTAATGAAAACACTGATGTTCGAAGGAAAAAGGAGTGTAGATAAATGACATATCAAAAAGTAAACTCAAATGATAGAACATTCATTTGAGGGAAAGAAACAATTTTAAAAGAAAATCACATTGTAATTTTACTTACTGTTATTGCCAACTACTTATCTAGGAAAAGATTGTTACTATCGTGTCTATGTGAGTACAAGCCTAAAACCATCTTTCAGCCTAGTACAAGCCTAAAACCTCATTGTCTGTATATGTTGAAACCTGAAATGTTCACTTTTTTAAGATTTTATTTATTTATTTTAGAGAGAGGGGAAGTGAGGGAGAAAGAGAGGGAGTGAAATATCAATGCATGGTTGCCTCTTACACATCCCCTTCTGGGGACATGGCCCGCAACTAGTCGCATGCCCTGACTGAGAATCAAATGGGCGACGCCCTGGTTCACAGGCCCGCGCACAATCCACTGAGCTTCACCAGCCAGGGCCCGTTTCTCTATGCATGCATCTTATTCATTACGAGGACAACTTAATCATTTAATCATAAATTTTGGCAAAGGTAATTATTTTAACAACTAATGTATATTAACTATCATTTAAGGGATATGTGATAATTTTCATATTATTATATACTATTATATAATATACACATTATATAAACAGAGAGACTAAGCGACATAAGTTATATTTATATTTTGAATTATTAAGTGTCAAGCTCTGCCCTAAGTGTTTTCTCATTATAATTTATTTAAACCTTACAATGATCCTATTTGGATTATACTATTGCTATTTGCATCTTCCAATTAAGTAAAAACGAAGAGGAGGCATACTTTTTCCACTATTACACAGAAAGTGATAGAGGGAGGGCCCGAACCAGGCCGTTTGGTGCCAGGGTCCAGGCCCTCACCACATTTACAGAGGATGCCTCTGGGGGATAGGTTTAAATGCACACTTCATTTTCTATCGTTGCTCCTCTGTGGTACTTTTCCTGCAATAATATTTTTGGACAAATGCTTTGAAATAAGGGAAATGAGGTATTCCTATTTCTAAAATTAAAAGTGAGGCATAATATATGGCAAAGTGTTTTAAAAATAAGTATATTCTGGTATTTAAAAAATACACATGTAACTGAATGTAAGTAACCTATTTTCAATATACAAAACACGTTTCCGGCATTATCATAAAATAAAGTAATTTCTAATTAATATATCTGCCTTTGTGTTTTGTTTAGACAATGAGAAAAAGGAGGGTGATCTAAATTTAACTCCTTCTGGAGTCAGAAAAAATATAAGAATTAAGTTTAATAGTCATATACAAGGCTCACTTAATCCCAATAAAGTCTGGGTATATAAGTTTGTAACTAATTACATAAAACTGGTATCACCCACCTTAGTTACATCCATAAAGAGAGGAATAGAAAATAAACTAAACAGTTCATTTGTTGACTGAAAGGAATTAGATTTTTGAGGTGATTTTATAGATTATATATTATAATGATTTTAAAGAAGAAAACCTTCATTTCAGAACTGAACTAAATTGTGTTATAGCCTGAATGTATAGTGAATGCCTCATACTGTAATAATAAAAAATACAGTTAGATGAACTCTAATGTACAACACTATATAATGTGTGAGGAGGCTGACTATATCAGTCAGGGTCCAATTAGGAGACAGAACCACACCAGTAATTTGAAAAGAACAAGTTATGGTAAGTGTTAGAGAAGCTGTAAAGAAAACGGAACCTTTGTTCATTACTCATGGGAATGTAAACTAGTATAGCCACTAGGGAAGAACATATGGAAGTTCCTCAGAAAAATTAAGAATAGAAATACCATAGGACCAACTGAGCAACCACTCTTCTGGAAATCTGAAAACATTTATTCGTAAAGATACATGTGCCCCTATGTTTACTGCAGCATTATGTATAGAGGACGAGCTATGGAAACATAAGTGCCCTGTGATAGGTGATTGGATACAGAAGATGTGGTACATACATACAGTGGAATACTACTCAGTCATAAGAGAAGATGAAGTACTGCAGTTGTGATGACATGGGTGGACCTTGAGAATATCGTGCTAAGTGAAATAAATCAGAAAAAGTCAAGAACCATATGATTTCACTCATGTGAGAGATATGAATGAACAGACAAACAGACAAAAACTCACAGACACAGACAATAGTATAGTGGTTACCAGGGGGAAGGGGGTGGGAAGTCAAATGCTATATGGTGACAGAAGGCAATTTGAGTTTGGGTGATAAACATACAATGTAATATACAGATGATGTGTTATAAAACTATATATTCCAAGTCTATATAATTTCACTAATGACTTTCACCTCAATAAATTTAATTAAAAGAATTATGAACCAGTAAAAATACTTACTAACTTCTAAAATAGGTAAACAAGGAGTAGTTCAGAGTACAGAAGCAGCGACGGCAGAACACAGCCGTTGCCTACAGAGCTGAGGGCGAGGGAACCAGGCAGGGCCTCCCACTGCTAGTCTACAAGTCAGGTGTCTTTGGAGAGGTTGCAGCTACCACAGGAACCCAGCTGGTGACCCAGTGAGCAGGCCCCGGAGGGTGAGGGCTGCAGGTGGTCCCTGGATCTTGTCCCTGGAGGACACAGGACCTTATCAGAAGGTTTAGGGTAGAGCTCCACCATCATGTAAATGCTACCAGAGTCCCCACATACCAGTCTGTTAAGTGACGCATGGGAAACAACACTCTAGAAAATGGAAGCTAATCCTCCCATCCTGCTGTTCTGGCTTATAGTATCCCTAAAACTGGCAAAGCCCCTCAAATTGGCAAAGTCCCTAAAATTGACACAGCCTAATGTCTATCAGCTGGCACAGGAGAAACATCTATAGAGTGTACCTCTGGCAACACAAGAAAGAGCAAAGAAGCACTTGGAGAAGAAAGACAATAAAATGAATAACTGGCCTGCTGTTACTTCATCCTTGGTTATGGAAACCAATAATGATAAACCTGTGTAAGGTCACATGTTTATGCTTACAGCCACGAATAATAGTTTCTTGGTTCTTTTTATAAATGTGGTTCCCCAGTATATCATTCTGACTTCAAATTATTTACCGATTATTTAACAGCTTACTGTTTTATTGAGGCATAGATAAATTATATAAACTGTAAGTGTACAACTTAAAAAAATTTTTACAAATATATATACACTCATGTGCCTACCACCTAAGACAAGATAAAACCTGTATCAGCATCTTGGAAGGCTCACTCTTGCTTTTGCAAAGTGGTAATCATTTATATTCTAAATATTCCCTTAAAAATCTTTACTCATTATCTTACATGTTTAATATAACTCATAGAAAGTTTAAAGGCAAATAATGGAATTTTGGAACAGAAACTAAGTGTGCAAAAAGCTACTTTTAATTCAAGACTTATTTAATTTAATCATTCTACATTTCTTTCTAAAGTTGTCAAAGTACTCTATAGAAATTGTTATTCTACTCTTCTTTTTGTATAAGTTGGTAATAATCAGCAATTTCTTTCTCATTATTTCAAAGAAAAGGGAATAAAATATAAGTAACACACAACCTCAAACATCCCTCTGCTCTTTTGCACAGAAATAGAGAGGAAATTCAAGTTTTTGAGAATAAATTCTTCTTCACTAATACCAAACTGTTCTCTTAAAGTGAAAAAATTCTCCATGTACATGATTCAAATAACTAACAATATCAAATACCTAGCAATAATTTGGGTTACTAAAGAAGTGACTTAAATACATGTAGAAAACATCATTTTGAGTATATATTATTTCTTCAAAACTCATAGCCTTTAACATAAAAATGTACAACATATTATTACATAATTTTACTGCAAATAATAAGAGAAAAGTAACATGTTAAATAGGAGAAACAGAGTTATTTTTTATGTAATATTTTAAGACATTTGGGTTTTAGAGTTGTTCAAAATTTCAGTTGAATATATTTAACCAGTTAACCACTATGAACTTAGTAACCCAAGAGGCTCAAGAAATTTGATTTTGTAAGGTTTTCTTATCCCTGTGTATTATAAGATTTGTAAATAGCTATTTTAATATTTCATATTATCATATAGAATTTAAAAATTATCATTTTGAAGTTGGACACATTCAACTACATATTTTATTTTCCTACTAGATTTCCATCACAAGTCAAAAGTCTTTGAACTTGTGATTAGGCTTCGTGGCCTGAAGGTGGTGAGTGTTTTGCAGGAGGTTTTATTTCAATGCCTGCCTCCACTGGACTCATTTCAATTTTTTTTCTAATGGGAAGCATACTTTAAACAGCCTTAATTTCATGTTTCTCATACATTATTTTATTTTATTGCCCTTCCCTGAGAGCACTTATAATCAACATATTTTTTTAAGTTTTATATTTGGTAATATTTTGTTGGTTCTTTGTTTCCTGTTGTAATGGGCTTTCAAAAATTAAGCGAATTTGCAGATTTCCCAAACAAGCACATCCATAAAGGACAGTGTGATGTTAGAAGGTTCCTGGATTAAGTAATACAATGTAAATGCTTTCTGCATTACCCATTTGCTGACTAGGAAGTGAGGAAGATTGCCAATGGGTTCATTTGGCAAATAGGGAGAAAATTACTATTTTAAAATAAAATACAAAATTTATTACATGAACCATATTTTAGTCTTAATCACATTCAATTTGGGAGTATCCTCTTGCATTTAAATATAAGGAAATGATGTCAGGAGCTGACCTATTATTTTCAAACAAAAATTATCACACACGAAACAAATTACCTTTCCTAGTTTATATGTTCACTTCAAAGTATTTTAATGAATTAACACTCTTCATAGCTTCATGAAATATATGTTTAAAAGGTTTTAGCAAAAGTAATGCTGTATTTACTTTTATTTTTTAACTTTATTTTTATTTTTTACACTATTACAGATGTTCCCATTCCCCCCTTCCCTTTGCCCTCCTCGACCCAGCCCTCACCCCTCCTCTCCTCAGGCCAGCACCTCACTGCTATGTGTGTCTGTGGGTTATGCATATATGCTCTTTGGCTAATCCCTTCGCCTTTAATGGCCTTAAGTGAACGTCCATCGATGCTACTCCTATTTCCTTCATCCTTGCTTAGGAAGGATATTTGGTCACACATACTCCTACGCACACTGCTGTTATTCACCCTGAACTCAGGTCTCTTCTTTCCATCTCCCATCTATTTTTTATTATTATTCCAGGTTTCTTCCTCTTCCTTCCTTCCTCCCCACCCACTCAAGCCAACCACCCACTGAAATTCTGAGTTCTGCTCTTCAGTAGTTTTTCAAAGTGAGCACTTTCCCCCGTTTCCCTTCAGACATACTTTTACATGCCTCACTCTTCCTCGGAGACCATGCGCTCACCTCAGCTCTGCAATCATTCTCCGACCTCTACTTATCCCCACAGAGGTTTAGACCATTTCCTGCACTGCCATTTCCCTTTCCATAACGAAATATTTCTTTGGAGGGGGCAGCCAAAAATCCCAAAAAGTAAATTCCAAGAACCAGGGCAGTAACGGCTTTGAATTAGATGAGTAATTTTGCAAAGCTATGGTAATACTAAAGTGCACTCTGGTTAATGCCTAGCTGATTGCATTTTCATTTGTAAGGAGGAGGTGCTGCCAAGCGCTTCAACTACGCTTATGTGTAACAGCACTCGTTACCTAGGATTCCGTGCTATTTCAGAGCTCTTCTGAATAACCTTGGATCTTTGGGATGTGAAGTGTGATATTGTGCACAAGTGTCTGCAGACTCCAGAAAGCACGTCATAATAAAAACAATGTAAGGCAATATATAAAAAGTAATGTTATAGCCATCAATTTCTAGACAGTGTTTTTTTGTAATAAATTAGAGAAAAGAGGCACGAAAAATGCACCTCTAATAATTTCACATTTTCAAAAGTGGCTTCAGATTGTTTACATTTAATTTGCAAAGTAAAATTTCATTATTAATCTTTATGTGCTGTGAAATAAACTGTTATCCATTTACTCATTAGCTCAATAAATATTTATTGAACACCAACCATCTGCCAAACACAGTTCAACACAGTTCATGACTTCATGAACAATGAAGCCATGATTTGCAACTTACCATGGGCCATGCGATGAAACCAATAGTAGCCAAAGTCAACTCCTAAGAAGGTTAAATACCAAGTCCATGGAGAATCCCAAGGTAAACTGATGAGCCTGTAGTTCTCCCAGATATAAATGTAACTGGTCAATTCAATGCTCCTGGAAAACAAACTGGAAAAATAAAATTCACAAGCAATGATGATACTACATTTCAGATGTAAAATTATGCTAAAAACAGTTTATGTAATATTTTAAAATTAATACATTTATATGTAAAAATAACATCCTTTCCCCTTCTTTATTTTTTCCTATTACTCACTCCATCACACCTTTTAAGAGGCTCAGTTTTCTTAGTATCCACACCACTCACCTGATGTTTCCTTTGTTTCATAGTTACCACGAATGGCACCCATTTGCATTCTCAATTTCATGGAATTTAGGAAGCCATTCCATTCTTATGTCTCCCAGAATGCTTTTCATGGAACCCATAAACAAACATTATGAAACTTTGACTTACTTTCTGTACTTGTCAGCTCTCAATTTTAATGAACACAAGGTTGCTTTTTAAATAAAATATAGAAAGTAAAAATTATAAATGGCAATTTAAAAAGAGGACTGCAAATTGCCTACTGCATTAAAATATGTTAATCCCATAACATTTGCCTTTGGTTAAAGCTGCCTCTGGCTAACTATTCTCTCTCCTCTCTCTCTCTCTCTCTCTCTCTCTCTCTCTCTCTCTCTCTCCCCCCCCCTTCCCTCCCTCCTTCCTCTCTTACACACACATACACACACGCACACGCACATGCACACACACCCCTAATGATTTTTTTCCTAATGATTTTTAGATGTTACTCTTAATATTACAAATTGGATACTCATAGCATTTCAATATTTCTTACTACTTTCAAGGTATAAGGTAATGATATTTCCCTTATAAATAAAGTATATCAAACTAGTTAAAATAAACAATTGTTTTTAAAATTCAGAGAACAGAATATGCCTTGCAACCTATTCTACCAAGCTGTAACTTGTAAATTCCTACTTTAAGAACTTTCAAAAAGTATGCAAAATATACTTCAACTTTAGTGTGATAATTTTCTATTTAACTTCTCTGTGATTAAATTTAAGATCAGACTCAAGATAATCATTCGTTTTATCATTTTTATAAATTTGATTGAATTAAATATTTTCTTCGATATTTATCATTAATATATCAAATGAATTGATAGGTCTACCTAACAAAGTTTATTTATAAACCACAAACAAATGAGGTAATTCTTAAATATTCTAATTTTAAACAGAAGTTGAAGAACCAGCTTCAATTAGTATATTGTTAAAATTCAGCATTTTAATAGTATTTCCCTTTACACGGTCAGCTTCTGTGGCAACCAGGCCTTTACTTTTAATGTACTTTTGATTTAATTATGATATGACTTAATTGATTAAGTAACTTAAAAATTGTCCCACATTTTGAATGCCTCTATTATTTAATCTATAAAACAGTAGGCCACTTTACAACAGCATGTTATTTACAACAGTTATTTATTAGATAAATAACTAATAGAAATGCCAAGTAACTATACTTTTGAAAAGGACTGCATATCATTAGATCTTTCAACCCAATTTTCAACTCGAGATTGTTTTTGGTCTGTAAAATGGCACTTATACCCAGAGGGCAAAAGGGACCTAAGAAAGACACAGACCACTTCAGATTGGTGGATGGCAAGTTTAATAAACAAGAAAACTTAAACACAAAGCTTGTCTGAGGCAACCGTAAGACGAGAAAACCTCTGCGCCAGCCTGCCAGAATCTTAAAAGTGTAGCCAGGCAGAGCTTGGAGATATTGAGGGTTTGGTCCCAGGCCACCGCAATAAAGCGAGTCATAACCTTTTTGTTGATGGAGGGTCTTGCCTTCAATTTGTAAAATTACGCAACACCTGTGAAACGCAGTAAAGTGAATTGCAAAAAAATGAGGTATGTCTGTGTAGAGGCCTTAACTAGGTCCAGTCACGTATTGAATCCAGATGGTCTCAGCAACACCTTACTCCCTCAAGGCTCCGTCCTGAAACAGCTGCTGCTAGGAAGAGGAGGCAGAAAGTACTACCCAAGGACAGGAGATGGGTGAGAAGCCCCTAATTGCCCAGGCCCGGCTCATGGGCCATCCGGCATTCCTCTTGATGACCTTCAACAATCATATGGCTGGAAGGAGCATTTTCATCCCCGAGTGTGAGTCCTTGACTCAAAAGAGCTGTCTGCCCAGAACTCCTGCCACAACCCCGGCCGTGTTCTGGATACTCCACAATCCCCTGTCAAAGTGGCCCAAGCCTGCTCGTGGGACCTTTTGGGGCCTTGTCCCTGGTCTTCCAATTTGTCTTATAGGTTACTTATCAAAGTAGGGGGTAGACCACATTTTATTTTAAAGCATGTTAGCTTGGTTGGTAACTTTTATTTATTTACACGAGGGCTTCTCAAGTGTTACTATTGACACTTGAACAAGACAATTCTTTTTTTGTCAGGGTCTGTTCTAAGGAAACAGATTACGAGATCTTAAAATTATTTCCTATCACCCATTAATACAGGGTTAACCGTACTTTTAGGTAAAACTGATAAATAATATCAATTTTATATGGTTACACCCAATAATTTCTCTAAAGCAAGGATTCTTGACACTATTGCCATTTGGGCCCAATAATTCTTTGTCCTGAAGGCTTGTCCTAGGAATTGTAGAATATGTGGCAGCATCTCTGATCTCCATTTGCTAGATGCCAGTGGCACAATCCACTAACCAAATTGTGACAACAAAATAGCAACATCTGCCGGGGACCAAAATTGCCCCAGCTAATAACCCTAAAAAATGACAGATCTGGAAAGAAAAATTCAAAATGAGAATATGCAACAGAAAGTTGGAATAATCTACAGTGTTTTACATAAGCTTTAGCACACCTTGCCAAAACCGATCCATTCATGGATTCATTCAGTTATTCAATAAATTCATAGTAAGAGACTACTGGACAGTACAGGGAGGGCACATAGGTGAACAGGGCAAACATAATCACCAGCCACATCAAGGTCTTATCAATTCAGAATCTTTTTTAAAAGTTGTTATCTCTCTTGTCTGTGCAGATGACAATCAAAATAGATTTTAGGACACCAAGACTTCAATAAGAGGGAGAGGGTCCCTGGAAAAGTCCCATTTTTGTAAAACAAAGAGAACCTGCCTGTGCTTGAAATTTTTTTTATTTCCTGTACAGGTGCCAGATCTTGAGCAGACACCCCATTTATTACTTTGTCAACTTACTTATTAGGGTTGACACAAATCGAGCTGAAATATGCCTGACATACTACAGTCAAGGGTTGTTGTTTTTTTTTCACACTTTAGCAGGAAGCCAAACTTTCCTCCAGGCGAAGGGAAGAGGGGAGAAGCTGTGGGAGTTAAATTCCCTGCTTTCTATCAGCAAGATGAATATGATCTTCTTCCATCCTAAATGGGAAAAAACAGCCACGGACTGCCCACAACTAAAAACAATTCGGCAGAGGGATACAGCTGGGAAATGATTATCAAGCTCTGGAAAGCCCTTGATTGCAGGAAATAGCACCTACATTTTCAAAAATGTTCCCACCAGACCTTGAATCATAAACCAAAGCGCCTTCCTCTTTCTTCTCCAAATTCCTTCGTCTTCTCCCAGCCCCCACCCCATCCCCAAGTCCATGAGTCTGCACTCTGGAATTCAAACCTCAGCTCTGTAAACCCCGTCCTGTGAGAGGTGACATATGTAATCCGTATGTATATGGTGAGCTTATTGTATCACATGGAGATGGAACATTGGGTACTACAGGGGCTTTGAATAACCAAATACTAGGTCCCTTTTACTTACTAAGTTTGAAATGCAAGACCAAAAAAGTGATCTAAATCTAAGGAGACATTAGGAGCCTCAAATAAACAACCTGTATATGTGGAGGCTCTCCTCTCACCGTCTGTTTTGCTTTGTAAATTCTCTTCAAATAGCTATTTTCTCTTGGGTCTGAGGTCTGTCTTCTGGAAAACAAAAGGGAGCTATTTTTTTTATGTGCTTATATAACATTTTCTCTCAAC
Organism: Phyllostomus discolor; assembly: GCF_004126475.2. Lineage (NCBI taxonomy): Eukaryota > Metazoa > Chordata > Mammalia > Chiroptera > Phyllostomidae > Phyllostomus > Phyllostomus discolor. The sequence goes on along the minus strand of NC_040912.2, from coordinate 20,393,372 downwards.
ACTAGAAATTTGTCCTGTCAATATTTAGTTGCTATAAAAAAATCTGGTGAGGCACTAAATGGCTATTCTGGTTATGATCCTGGATTTTTAAAAAAGAGAACATTGTTCTGATGTTCAGATTTTAAAATAATTAACAAATTGAATAAACATTCTTTGGGGATTGAGATGACTAATTAGAGCTAATTAGTTACAACCGTCATCTCAGTTTGAATGTAAAATACAAAGGTAACGTCGGGCATGTCATTCACCCTTGCAGAGGTGAGAGCATTAGGCTGAATGGACCACAAAATTATCTAGATCTCATTGCAAACTGTTAAAATTTCAGAGCAACTTTCAGCAGTATGAATTACGCAGGACTCATGACATCTGCCACTTTATACCACTTCACAACTATCATTAGAACTGGGTGTGACATCTGATTTGGCCAGATTGTGCAAAGTAGAAAAAAGTAAATTAGAGATTTTTATTTCTAATAATCTTGTTCCCTAAATCAGAAAATAAATCAATATTTAGATGAAATTATTCTAAATATCCTTCCAAGCTTCAGAAAGTTATAAATAAATAAATTTGTATATTATTTGTATTCTATAGGTACTGGCTTTTCCAAGACATGCTGTTATTTATTCATTTCAAAATTTCTTAAGCCTGGCCCAAGAACTTGCTCTGGTTATCTGTAAAGCTTCTGCCACTTTTGCTCCATCTAGTGGAATATTAATTTTTGCTCAGTAGTAACAAAATACACAATGCAACCTCTACCTTCTGCAGACAGATAAAATTTGTACTACTGTTACTTACTGTGAAATAACATGTGTTCATGAAACAATTATTTAATTTAATTTAATTTTACTGAAACCACAAAATCATAGATTTTATAAACACAATATGGTAGATATAGGAGTAAATTTGCTTTATTTTTCACTGTGCAAGAAGTAAATTACTTCAAGTAATCCAATTACTCTATTGAACAAGCATATAAATCCAGACTAATAAACATAAGGAAGTTTGCATTCATTAAGGAAGGTTATTCTAACAGCAATCTCTGAAGCTACACAATTACTAACAAAGTCTATTACTAAGGTTTCTAAGGTTAAATTTTAGAGGAAATGGAGTGTTCTGCCTACCAAATATAATTAACAAACCAGCCAGTTTTTAAATTTTATTTTCGTCACAGGGGATATTCTATTAATTATTTTCTGGGTTAATAAATGCATTACTAGTATTATTAAATATTTTTATTAACATTGCCCAAATGCATTTATCTCTTATTTTGGACAAAAAATAACTATTTATAAAAGTCATCACCCAAAATGACAGGCATTCATTTGTAGAAGTCTGATGTTGCAAATGGCAGTATTGTCTTTGATTCTAAAGTCTAGTATAAAAACCCAGTGTACAATTTTTCCTCATCCAGCCCCACCCCAAGGAGCCTGAAGTATTTTAAAGAAGTTTAATTTCCTCCTCTTTAAATTTCTTTTTTGAAATATTCTTCTCAGGAATGGAAAATTCCAGGGCAGTCATGGCCGGTAAAACTGTGCATACGTACAGTTGAACATTGCGGAGTTAACTCCATGGTGAAATTTGGCAGTGACCCATTTGTATTAAAAGTGGAGTGTCCCCAACTTATTTGAAAATTTACCTACTTAAATTATCCCTCCAATCTTTTGCATTTTGATTTATAATCTGCTGTTTCAACAGAATAAATGAACCCATTAAAAACAAACATACTGTAGATATTTATATCGGGAATAAAATTTCTCTGGGGAGGATGCAATTTATGGAAGCAGAAACATTGGAAGGAAGTAACAAATTGAGGTCCCGGTTTTCTAATGAAGGATTGGAAATTGAGTTCTCCTTAAACAAGCAGGGAAAAAAAATGTGATTATTTTTCACTCGTTAGCATTTAAGTCAGTAGCAGGATATTTCACAAGTTTTAGATAGGTTTATAAAAAGAGATTTTGTAAAATGTTTGCTAAGTTTAATTTTTGTATCGCCACCTATGCAAGTGATGGATAGAAAGGCAGGTTATCTGCATGCAATACACAGTATTTAATTATTGTAAGTAAAGCTATCTGTCTATAACTTCAAGACTAGATTCCGACCAGGAGGGTTGCCTACTAGATTCCAGAAGAGCAAAACAGATGCAGGCCTGCCCAGAATCTGGTACTTAGGACAGATGGACTTTTATTACACAGGATGGTCTGTTCAACAGGCTTGTAAACAAGATATAATCTTGTCTATGATTAATATTTTTCCCTTACATAAAGATTTGAAAGCTACAGCATGTAGTTTTCTCTGTCAATGTGCTACGTATGCTACTAATCTTCAGGATATTTCAAATTTTATGTAACAATAAAATCGAGATCCTCAAATAAACATTGTTTTTCCTCAAGGTCTGCCTACAGCATTTCCATTACATGAAGGGCAAAGTGGAAAAATATGTTTCTGGTTTCACTTTGATTCCCACAGCTTCTTTTGTCAGAGGCCACATGCCCATTTGGAATGATTATCCAAAATGTAACTCCTTTCAAACGAATTAACAAATGGTGTGCCGCCATTTCTCTTGCCACCGTGTAGTTTAAGGACGCGGCAAGCCACTGCTGCTCGTGTGGAAAATGAAATTAGTCCCTCGGAGAGGATACGATCAGTGCCGTGTTAATCTAACCTTCAGCTGTTAATGATTTGCACAAGGGTTCCCCTCGATGCTGTGGCTTCCACTGAAATATTGTTTTAAGAGTTTCTGTTAAATCCCCTTCTCGTCTTTTGCCGAGGGATGGAGTGGAGTGGATCCTGGGGATCAGCTTTCCTTCTCTGCTTACATCTGGTTTTTTTAATAGCAACAAAATAAAACAAAAGTATTTAAAACATTTATTTTCAAATCATTTGCTTTGCTGAGATTTTTTTAGAGAAATGGCTATAAAGGTGAAATCAATGGCAAAATTTAATTTATCCACATTTCACAATTTAGAATTGTTGTTCACACCTCCCGGAACAAAAAAAAAAAAGAAGCCATTTGCTGTTCACATTCAAAATACGACCATAGGAAAATGTGCTCCAAATTCAAGTTCACAACCTTTTACCTTTCCTTCAAAGGGCACCAGAGTTAACAGCTTGTGTTAGCTTAAGGAGTGTTATGAATAGTGGCATGTGAAGGGAAAGAATTGCATCTTTCTCTCTCTCCTTCTCCCTAGCTTCCTGATGCTTTAGGGGTTTGTTTTTAGCAAAACTAAATTTCTGATTCTCGCATATCCTGTTATAACCCTGTACCGCTTTAAAGGCACACTGCTGAGCAGAATTATAGGACTGAAGATGCAGTTTTCCAGTTGCTTGTCCAGTGTTACGACAAGAGAACAATCAAATTTCACTTTGACCAAAGTCAAACTTGAAAGAGGAAAAGAAATCCTGAAGCATTCATTCAATTTGATGTGTCCTGGAGTGTTTAATAAATTCACTTCAATTCAATAGAATATGTGGTCCATATTTGCACCTGCAGGGCGCTTCCCAGTTACCAAGTATTTTTACAGTTCATCAGTTGTCTGATTTCCATAAACCTATATACTTAATGTTCTCAGAATGAACTACAGTGACCAACTAGGTAATTTTCAATAACCAAATCTACATATCCTTTCCGTATGTTAGACATTTTTCTTGTTCAATTCTGTTCAAGGGAAACATGAAACAGAGGATATTATGTATAATTGTAAATTCTTATTTAGTATATTCTGGAAATCAACTGCAAATAACGAGATATCGCCTCTGATTCTGACAACAATGCGCAACCATGCAAGTAGTTTTTTCAGAGAGTAATTATAATATTATGCTATTATTATTGTATACCTATTAACCTATCTTTTTAATAGTGCCATTTCTGAAAGAAATTTTACTTTTAGGTTTACTTCCTATCTAAACAAATTAATACAATTGTATGAAATTATTTCACCATTTCTCAGATATTCTTCAGTTTTCATTTTATTTTCTTTTTTAAAAAATCCACCTTGGTTTCCCACTGGGCGGTTCATAGAAACATTCCTAAGTAATGAGCACTGGTCAGAAGTGAGCTCTTAAAACAGTAAAAGAAGCAATGGGCGGGAAGCAGGAATGAGAACATTCATCAACAACACAAAGCAAAGCAAGTGCTTCTAAGGGAATCTTCCCTCACCCTCTGCCTCTTTGGTAAGTGCTCATGGGCTTCTCCTTTACACATATTATGACTATTCTTTCTAAAAAGTGGTAGGTGTGGGGTCCAGAACAAGTTACCCCAAGTGTGCCTCTGTGGTATGCAGATTGTTTTGAGCCAAATGCAGCTTGAGCTGCAAGCTCAAGAGAAACTTCTCCCCTACCCTTTGGCTACCTAGAAGAATTTGAATTAACTGCCTTGCCCATAAGAGATTATCAGAGATAACTTTTTTTGACTTCTCTGTGAGGCAGGGTAAACTCCTGTTTACTGAGGTCTGCTCTTATCATCCACCAATGACCTTTTGAAGTCCCCAAGGCAACTCACCTCATCTAGCTCAGGGTGTCTTATACACCCATGTTCCCTTTCTGTCTCTGAACCTCTCCTGCATGTGGGTTTCTGACTCTCTCATGTACTCAGTGTTACCATACATATGTATGTTTCAAATTCATTTTTTTCTCTTCCTAGTTTGTCTCTTGCCTACTTGATTACTAGACCAACTAGAAGAACCTTGAGGATAAAGGAAAGCATGTTTCTCCCCACATAGGTCATTTACTGTTTACTATCATTTGGTCTCCTCATTATTCAGTTTTGTCATTAGCATATCACTATGAGAATATTAAATGAGAAAGAAAAAACTACCGTGTACTAAACACTATTCCACACAGAGGAGTTAATACTATGAAGAAGAAGAACAGCTCTTCCTCTCAAGTTACATGCAAGCTAGCAGGAGGGCTGTGAGGAAAACAGGTAGGTCGATACCATGAGATACTTCTATATCCAGGGCAAGCACCAGATTCCATGGACCGTATGAAGTGGTGTCTAACATAGGGTTGGAAATCAAATAGGATTCTTTAAGAGAAGTCTATGCCTAGACTTAAGAAATGAATGAGAGTTTGCCACCTGGGTGGCTTTCCAAACAGAGGGAAACACCTTTGATCTCCAGGCAATGGGAAGAAATAGAATATGGAAAGGACAAATGTTGCAAAATGGGGAATAGCAGTAAAGGGACCAGAAGCAAAGATGGATAGAGCAAAGCTTCCATAGTTCAGGAAAGGAATTCATGCATTATCATCTGGCAATGTGGAACTGTGATGTGTTCCCACCATTTGCACATTATGGAAATGTTCGGCTGCAAATGAGATAGGTCCGTGGACAGGGACACACTCAGGAGGCCACTATGGTGGTTCAGTTTTATGGGACATTCGACTAGACAATGTCTGCTCACCAGACAGCTATTGTACGTGAATTTTCCTGCAGCAAAACCACTTTTCCAATATATACCTAGACCATAACTCAGGGCTGGGACTAAGGTCAGGCAAATGAAGCACACTCTTCAGACACAAAATGTAAGGGGGACCTGATTAGCTCAGCAAACAAGATCAATAACACTCAGAGCAGTATTTTTTAATGAATGGAAAGAAAACTCCATAATGAGCAAAATATCAAAATTTTAAATAATGACAGTAACTGAATTCTTTGGAGATGTATGGGAAAATCAATTCCTTTGCCATCATGTTTGAGAATTTCAGGCGATTCTCTCAGTGTTGCTAACCAACTCACTCACCGTGGAAGCCGAGACAGAACACCAGCTGATATCGATGTTAATGCATCATCCAAACGGGCTGGTGGCTTCCCTTTGCGAATCCAGCTGACAACCAGTTCAAGCAGCATCAGTGAAATGAAAAATGGAGTTGCCTGGAAAGGAAATTGCAGAAAAAAGCTGCTATTGTGCTCGGTATGAAATTCTCCCACATTTCCTAATTAATCATTCTAGAAGTGGGAGGTCCAGAGTGACATCTCATAGAAAGAGAAGGTAGATAACTTTCTTAGAGGATCATTTTGTCCTAACAAATAAATTTGATTACTTCAGATATATATTAAACAGGTGCTCCAATTTTATCTTCCAATTTGGAAATAAAATATAAACAAATATGATGATAATTGCACCAAGAAAAGAAGATTAGGGAGGACATGTTACCAGTTAGATCTAAAAAAATATATTTTAACATAAAATATAGTGCAATAACCACTAGTCTATTATCTACATATGACTGAGCTAGATTCACTTTAAAAGGGATTCCTTAAGGACGTATATAATTCTAGTCTTTCATATTAGCATTATTGAAATGACAAAATTGAAACTGTAGGAACAGAATATTTTTCTGATTATTTCAAAGAATAAGGTCATTTTAAGTGTTTGAAACATCATTCAAATTTTATTCATTCAGCTATAATTTTGTTTTATATAATACAGTTTTTAGGCTGCATTATCAATGACCAAATATTGGAGTAGGTTTGGTGTTACAATATAAAAAAGTAATGATTTATAAAGATGTAAATACCACATTTTTCTTAAAACATCAGAAAGTAGGAGTAATATGAAATCCTGAAGAAAAAGTTATGGGTTTCGCTCATTTGGAAGGTGATCATGAGTTTTAAAGTTTTCAAAACTGAACTCCCAAGAACATATTCTATGATGTCATTTTTTTTTTCTATTTCTTGTCTGAACTAGTAAGTGTTATAGGAACAACTTTGACAGGGTGGGGAACTTCAGTATTCAAGTTCTAATTCTGGATATTTCCATTTCCAATCATAGCCAGGAACCAAAAGTGAAAAGTGTCTCTAAACACTTCAGAGTCAAATAAAACTTGGTTCAAGTTCAAAGTTAGGAAGTCAGAATTGGACTCAGTGATCTGTGTATCCATTCTGCAGGACTATGCTACCAAATTAAAGAGGAAATAGTTTCCTGGGAGGTAGTAGACAAGTTTACCCTTTAAAAACAAGATTGTTACAAAGTTTACTGATGTCAGCTAAACTCGTAATGTCACTGTGTCCAGAAAAGCTTTTAAACATTTTGTCATATTCTGGAGTGACATATCAGGGAAAGGAGTTTGATAGGAGAAGATAGCTATGGATATCGTATGGAAATTCAATTCAAGTAGAAATTCTACTTTTGTTCCGTGTCTTTATGAAATTGAATTCTTTTCATTAGGAGTTCATAATCTGAAGAATGAAAGTAAACACAACCCCGCGATGTGTTTAACTTCTTATTAAGAAAAAGCAAGAGCAGGCTCTTCCCAGATAGTCTCACCTGTTTTACATAATCGGGCACCTCTTCTAGAGTTTGGAATGACGTTTCATTAGGCTTCATCATGTAAAACATCATGCGAATTCCCTGGGAAACTGAAACATCCTGTTGGGCTTCTGGGTTCTTCATCTCAGCCCTGGTCTGATTCCCAGCTGGAGAGTATTTGTGATTCATGGTTGAAGCCAGAGGCTGGACAAAGAGGACGAGATGTGCTTCACAGAACAAGCCCTTTGTCAGAGAACGGCTAGAAACAAAGCTCCAAAGAGAGCACAGCCAACAGCAGAGTCTGTGCAGAGACAGAAAAACACTGGGATCAAGAATGAGTTCAAAGTTCATTTCAGTGGGAGCTGTTCCAGAAACTAGGCATGTTGGGGAGGGAGGGGGGGCAATGCTGCCCGAATCAAAGATAAATAAGGGAGTTTGGCTATAGGTGGAGTGACTTATTAAAAAAAATACATGACACCTCCTTGGAAAAGGGAAGGAAAAAAACGTGTTAACAGGTGAAATTTCAGTCTGAAAAGGTGGGCAGGATTTCAAGACTCAAATCACCTGAAGAAAATTCATTTTTCTCCTCCCTTTTGAAATTCACATGGTGTTCAAGGTGTCATCCCCTCTCAAAGTCATCATTTCCTGAAAGGATGGGGTGCTCTAGTCTCATTTAACAAGACTAAGCTTGAAAGTTTATAAGCGCTGAATATATTACACTGGGCTACTTCTGGGTCTGCATCGCGTTAGCTTTGGAGGGTTTGCAAACCAATTTGGAGGCATTTGGGTATTCCATGGTTTACATTGTTTAATGGAACCTTGACTAGTCACATCCGATTGTTAAAATTTATGGGAAGTATCTGATTGAAAAAGCCCCCACATTGTGGCTGCGAGACCTTACCTCTGTGTTCCACGAGAAGCTTCAATTTTTTGCTTCTTGGACGGGGACTGGAGAGCACTTGATTGTAGCGCTAGTGAGTCAGTGGAGCTTCCCCTAACAGGATGCTTCCTCAAGCATTCACCTATAATAGTTGTAGTCATCCTTTGGCTACCACCTTATCTTTCCTTTAAAAAATGTTTATGTAGGTTTAATTAAATTATCAATCTATTCTTGTTTTAGGAAAAACACTGGAAACCATAGATAAGCAACAAATAAATTACTATGCAGAGTAATAATCAGTTCTGTTATCACGTGACTTACGCGCTGCTGAAGATTACTGTATTTTGCAAATTGTGCAATAAAAGCCACTGGGTTTATGAAACGTGGGATTAGCATATAATACTCAGAAAGTTTATGATGATCCATGAGGGAAAAAAATCAGAGCCTAATAAAAGTGGTAGCGCATTTTTTACACATGTATTGTTACATGAAAAAATGTATACATACCGCAATAAATATGCTGTTTTGTCTTGAAAAAGAGCTGAAGAGGGCATTGGCAGCGCTAGAGATCGTGAGCTATTGCGGAGTAGTGGAGGGAGGCTTATCTGAAGCCGGGTAACTTGTAAAACCAGATAGGGACACCGCGGCTCCTAGCTCACACGTGAACTGCGGACACCGGCTGACTGATGCTTAAGGCATGTGCAGGTGTGTGCATTTGTGTATTCCTAAACCCTTCAGCTCATTGGGTGCAACCTATAACATTCACCTACTGTGTCTCATTAACAAAATCACACGGAAGTATAGTTGGCTGGCTTCGGTTTTCCCCTAGTTTATTAATCCTATTTGAAATAAACTTGCACCTTCACGATATTGTAGAAAATATTGTAAAATTATATTTTCAGATAGTTCCTATGGCAAATAAATAATATGAACATACATATTTAATAAAAGTGATCCGATTGCACATGATGTTTTATTACCCGCTTTCAAATTTTTTTCGAAATTACGAATGTATTGCGTTTGGGGAGAAAAATGCGAACAACCAAGCTGGGTGGAAAGTAAAAAGTAGCTGTACCCACCCCTCCCCCTCAACACACACGTCCCTCTCGTCAACTTCATAAGAACAGCTTTTTCTAGTGGGTATCTTGCCACAACTGTTTTCCCTACAAAGATTGTTATTATCATTATCATTACTGTCCTGTGAATACCTTTTCACATACATTGTTTAATTTTTTCCCCAACAGACCATTTAAATATAAGATATAGCCACTTTCCTTCTTGCAGTCAACAGTTTATTAGGGACATTCTTCCTCTCAGTTTATGGTTATACAGCACTTTTTCTTAATGGCTGTAGAGGTGTGTTTGTGTGTTCCAGAAGGAAAAAAAATCATTTTAAGTAGCGGAACTTGAAGACAAAGGATTAATTACAGAGATGGTGGAAGAGGTAGAAAGCCAAGTGGGAACAAAGAGGCAATCTAGAGATTAATATCAATAGGAAGCCACTTGCATCCTTAAGCTATAGGGACAAAAGGAGAAGGCTGTGTGGGTAGAGCTCCTGGGCTGGGTCACCGAGAGAAAGTGAGAACCACAAGGGGCCTGTCCGGCAGCAGCAGGGAGGGAATGGAAAAAACTGCTGTGGCTTCTCCCTGCCGGCCAGTCTCCCAGCAGTACTTCTTATTGGCCTACAGGAGACAAAGCTGGGTGAGAGAGGAGCCAAGGAAAAGAAGTCTGAGGAGCCATTCCTTGGAGAGACACAGCAAGGGCGGACAAACCAGAGAATGTATCTGAGGGAAAAGTAAACGTGGGACCATTGCACCATCATAATTTACTTAACCGTGTCTCCACTGTTGTGCAATTAAGTGTACTCTTGCAGTTTTAGTTAATAAACTGAGTAGATCAATGAACACCATGGCGTAAACGTCTTGTACTGTTTGTGCACATTTTTGCATTAAATAGATTCCTAGCAGTGGAATTGTGTTCTCGAAGGGTATGTAAAATCTATGCTTTAATAGTTCCTGCCAAATCCACCTTTAAAATTATCTTTCACTCTTGCTAACACTGGCTACTATCAATTTTTTACAGTTTTTAGCCAATTGATTGGTTCCAAATGTCATCCTGTTTTCATTTGCATTTCCCTAGTGACTTTGATAATCATTTCATTACCTTTGTTAGCCCTTTTTTTTCTTTGTGTGATTTTTTAAATATATCTTGCACATGATTTCATTATCTTCTCTTTCTGTATTGATTTGTAAGCTAATTGAATTCTATACCTTATGTAGTTCTCTCATGCATGTGGCAAGTTCTCTCAGTCTGTATTTTCTTTTAATTGTGTCTTATGCATGTTGTCATACAACAATTATAACTTCATGTGTATCTTTTATATTATTACTTCTGCTTTGGGGTCTTGCTCATAAGTGTTATACTCATTACAATTCCCTAAAAATAATCTTATATATTTTCTTCTAGAACGTTTATAGGATTTCTTGGTTGTTGTTCCTTCGATCATCTGGCATTTAGTCATATGTACGGTGTGAAGTCACTATTTCATGTTATGCCTTCCCTATTGGAAAGTCTGGAAGCCACCTGATAAATGAAAAGCCTCCAAGTGGAGATGTGTCAGTCTCAGAATCATTTCTTGAGGAGAGCTACTCATCTATCACGACATTAAGTAAAATTTAAGCTTCTAATGAGTTCTGTTTCAGTAGTTATTTGAAGCCACTTGTGCCCTAACTAATGCAGACAAAAAAGCATTGGAGGGCTTTGAACAGAAGAGTCACCTAATCTTACACAGGTATTAAAACCATCAGTCTGGTTTCTGTGTGTGTGAAGAACAGACTTTAGGGAGGAGGGAAAGCAGAAACTATTCAGAAATGACTGATAGAGTCCAGGCCCTACATGTCGGTGACTTTTACAAGTGGAAAGATTCTGGATACATTTGGATGGTAAAAATGACAAGGTTTACTAACAGAATGGCTGAGAGAACAGGCATAGTTTAAAAGTTTGGTTTAGGCAGATGAAAGAATGGAGTTATTTACTATAATGAACAAACTGGGGTATTTGGCTTTAAACATCATATGAGATGCCTGTAGACATCTAAGTGGTGAGGGTTCCAGCAGTTGGATCTATAAATCTGGAGTTCAAAGCTCAAAACGGGAGAATTAGCTACGGAAAGATGAAAACTCACTGACGAGAACAGCTACAATCCAAACATGAGGCTGAGTTCCATGTACAGACTCTTCAACCGTGTTCACAAGCTTAAACAACACTCATTTTTAATTTAAAATTGTATCTATTACGTTTACTTTTTCTGTATGGTAATTTTTTGTAATTGAACTATATAAACAACATATTACAGTTTGAACATTACTATGACTAAACTTATTATAGACGTAATGAAAGTATGTGTCCTGTTTCTATTTTAATGTATAGTGCAGTAAGCACATTTTAATATTAAGAAACTGCCCGATAGTTCTCCGGTGTATGTACCATTTAGTATTCCCACCAGCATGAGAGTTACAGGTGCTCTGTGTGAATTCCAGCACTTGGTGGATCCAGGTTTGTTTTTATTTTCATTATATATTTTCAGATATAAAGAACTGTATCATTTGTGAAGGATACGGTCATCACAATATGAAGTTCATTATTTCCTTTCCTATCTACTTTGAGGGCAATTTTAAAAATACAGTTCCGTGTTGCCAAAAATTTAATATTGTCTCTGACTCTTTGAATCCTGGGTATTAATACTTTTCATTAGGAAATGGCACCAAGCAAAACTTCAATCAATCTCTCTATTTTCTTAGATCGGATTTTATTACTCTTGGCCAAAGTCCTTTCCCCGCATTAGAAAGCAAAGATCAGGTAGAACATGATCTTTAAAGAAATTTATGGCATACATTGGAGTTCAGAGAATAAAAAACAAATACTATTTCAGAAATCATTTCTTTAAAATACTACCGAGCTAATACGTCTCATTGTTATTTCAGGAGTGGCCGGTGCCAGAAGAGCAACTCAAGGTGCTGCACACGTATCCACGTCAGAACACATGTAGCTTGCTCTTTGTAGGATTGATTTTGAGTCGAAGTTGGAATGAATCCAAATGCACAGTGCAGAGCAAAAGAATTTGGAAGATCTCAAGAGTATTTTTTTTGAAATAACTCATGAGATACTCAGCAAAGAAAAGGTTTTCTTTTGAATAATATATCTGGAAAACACAAAATAACATACACAGCTCTTACAGAGTCATCGATCATAGAATAAATATTTTAAAGGTTCTGACAAGCCCAGCGGTGAGTAAATTTAATTTGCCCAACTTGCAGTTTATCAATTGTAATTTAATAAAGAATTACTATTAATCTAACACTTGTGAAAACCTCTGAGAGTGGGTATTATACAGTGATTGCTGTCTAAATTAGGGCCGTTTCTCTCTTTGGAAAAGAAAGGACACCTACCTTCGGTAATGGTAATTAATGACCACGATCTGAGGGAAAAATCACCATAAAAGACTTGCGTGTGCTAGAAAACATGTAAAAGGCAAGACTAGTGTTCTACTCTCCATACAAAAGTGTGTTTCTAATCACACCAGCAGATCAGACAAAGTCCTTCACCTAAATATTCATCACAGAACCTGCTGCCTGCTGCTGAAAGGACCTGTGAACCTTCTTTTATGAAACAGAGTTGAAGCAATTCATCGTAGACATAAATCCAGTTCTTATCATTCTCTCGGACATGTGGTTAGGAATTTCTCTCTAGTTTCAGTACCAAGAATAATATGTTTCTCCTGAATAGCATTTGTGTTATTTAATTTTATGGATGCTATGAATCACCTACCTAATCATGTTTCCCACTTCAGATGGTTTAATATGTAGCTTAGTGCCAAATTTATGGCATAAATCTGGCAAGTGTATAGGATTCAAGGGGTGACATATTAAACTCACCCTTGGATTCCCATTGATTCCTGCTGATATATTTCTTGCTTAATTTTTATCACCTATTCCACTCTGTTTTGTTATAAAGCTTTATTGAGTGCATTGGTATAAGATGTGTTAATTTCCTGTTATCATATGGCAAATAATTTTTTCACGTTGATATATTGTTTAATTAGTAAAAAGAGCAATCCTCTACTTAGTGTCTCATTTTGATGGGCATTTCTCAACAGTCACCTACCATAGCATTACAAACAAACAATCAACCAGTTGCTTCACCAGAGAGATAGATGGATTGGCAATGAACAGGGACTCATTCTGATCCCAAAACACTTGATGGGAAAAGAGCCAACTCCACCCATCACAGTATCTATCCATTATGCATGGGATGCCTCACTCCAGTGGATTCAGAAATATATTATTGAGCCAGATATAAAAAGACATGTTCAAAAATAATTCAGAAATGAATTATCTGTGCCAGAAATAACCCTAAAGCAGGACCTCACCGAGAAGTCAGAGGGGTCCTGAGCCAAAGATGAGGTCCTGGGGAAGTTTGGCAAAATGACTTCACTATGATGCCCCAAATAATGGGAAATTATCAATATAAACTGTCGATATCAGTGTCGATATTGATCTCATCATTGCTGATTCCTGTCTGCCTCCTCACATCACCGCCATCAAAGCTGTGTACCTTCCCTACACCCTTGCCTCTGTGAATGATGCCACTGTTTAGAGTATAGTCATGTACCACTTAATGACAAGGATACCTTCTGAGAAGTGAGTCCTCAGGTGAATTGTTGTTTTCTGAGCACCATTGAGTATACTTATGTAAACCTAGCATAACCACATAGAAATTCATTTCTTTAACAGGACGTTTCCCTCCTTTCTTTCCTTTTGATTCAAACTGGTCTCATCCAGCACTTTGACTCACCTTCCTCCTTCTCCCTTGTGTGTTTACTCCCGTAATCATTAAGCCCTCAAAACAATGAGATTCTAATCAGTATCAGATAATCTCAGACACAAAGCCTTGGGTCTGTTGACCCCAGAAACAGAGTTTCTGTCAAACTAGAGATAACATCTTGACCTCAGTTGTGTTTCAGCTCCAGACCCAGAAAAGCAGTGAAACCAGACAAGTGACATCATGGCTGACACGAAGACCAAGTGCACTGATCGGCTACCCCACTCCTAGTGCCAACCAATCAGTAGAAACCATAACCCTAGCACCCACCAATCAGTAAAGACCATGATCCTGACGACATCCCTAATTTCCTTAGTCACCACAATTAATGGTTTTTCCTCTATTTAACCATCCCCTGGAAGCTGGGTCCTTGAGCATCTGTTTCTGGGCGTGGGCCACTTCCAGAAAATAAACCCTTACTTTGCTACACACTCCTGTTCGTGTCTTATTGGCCTTTGATGGGCACAGACAAATGGCCCCCTTTACTCCATAACACTTAGATGGCAGAGCCTGCTACTTGCCTAGGCTATGAGGTATAGCCTGTTGCCCCCAGGCTGCACACCTATACAGCATATTATAGTAGGCAAATGTAACCCAATGACATTTGTGCATGTAAACATAGAAAAAGTGCATTAAAAATATGCTATAAAAGAGTTAAAAATGATACACCTGTATAACATACTTACAATAAATGAGGCTTACAAGACCGGAATGTGCTATAGCTGAGTCAGTCAGTGAGTGTGGTGAATGAATGTGAAGGCCTTCAGCATTACTGTACACCACTGTAGACTTTATGACTTTATAAACACTGTACTCCAGCATCGCCATAAACACATGAGTAATATATTGCACTTGGTCTTGACCACAGCTACAATGCCATTGAATGATGGGAAATTTTCAGCTCCATAATAATCTTTGGAACCAGCGCTCTGGACCGAAATGCAATTATGCAGCCCATTACCGTGCACATGTTTCTGTTCTAGAATTTGGATTCGTCCTGAGTCCTCTCACTCTCACATCCATCCAGTCTCCAAGTCTTGTCTATTCCACCCCTGGTATTGGCCAGGAAGATGTCCGTTTCCAACCAGGGCTTTGTATGTCAGAAGCTGGGTGAGGAACATGTTCGAAGCACAAAAATTTTAAGGGTTTTTCAACTTTACAGATCTTATCATATGATGATACAATTTGCAACATCCATGCTTATCTCTAGGACTACACAGTGCCCTCCTGTGAGTATTCATGGCTTGAGTAGCAAACTAGGAGCCTTGACCATGCCTTCATTAGGGCGGAGGCCTCTAAACCCAGAGAGAAGCCAAAGCCAAGAGAACACAGCTGGAAGGTGCAACTCCTTATTAGTTCCCACCTGGAACTCCGTCTCCTCCACCTACACAGCAATGCTGGGGTTTTTCTTTTTTTATATCCGTTAATACATGATCTGCATTAGACTTTTCTAGTCTCCTACCTTGTTTTGATATTCTTTTAAGATAAAAAGTGTTTGGTAGCTTTGTATAAACTTTTAGTCAACTTAAATAATTTTTGTTAAGTTTATTTGTAATAATCTTTGAAAAATTATAAATATTTCTTAGAAGTTCTCTTTCTCAGAAAGCATACTTGGCATTTCATGGACTTTATACT
Organism: Phyllostomus discolor; assembly: GCF_004126475.2. NCBI lineage: Eukaryota > Metazoa > Chordata > Mammalia > Chiroptera > Phyllostomidae > Phyllostomus > Phyllostomus discolor. The sequence goes on along the minus strand of NC_040912.2, from coordinate 20,377,730 downwards.
TTACCTCTGAAACACTGAATATTTCCGAGTCTTCAAATATGTGAACATGTGGTATCTTTGTGATAATTCAATGTATCTGGAAGTAAATGAGTCAATGGCTGCACTCCTACGTGGACAGCACGGTTGCCCACCTCTGCTAAAATTTTAAATGGCATTCTGAGTCATACAATACTTACAATACTGAGGAATACAATACTTATTCCTGCTGAATACGCATATCATTTGGAGTTTCTATACTAGTTAATATCAAAAGAAAAACACAGATATTCTTTCGTATTAAAGAAAGCAATACTGTATCCAATGGTAAGTTCATGGCCAACTGATTTTTAGTATTTTCCTTCACTCATTCAGGAACTTTTTTAGCTATGAATTTTATAAACTATTTGAACTATTATTTATATTTAAATTATTTTAGCACATATTTAACATTTAGTATTTTATTTTTGTTATTTTAATTAATATCTATACATAGAAAGTAATACTGAGTATTTATTAAAAGGATATAAAGCTTCTTCTAGTGAACCAAAGTGTCGCAGGTTCGATTCCCAGTCAGGGTACATGCCTGGGTTGCAGGCCATGACCCCCAGCAACCTCACATTGATGTTTCTCTCTCTCTCTCTCTATCTCCCTTCCTTCCCTCTCTAAAAATAAATAAGTAAAATCTTTAAAAAAATTTTAAAAAGCTTCTTTAAACAATTTTATTATTTTTAATGAATTAAAATTATTTAATAAATAATTGGTCTGACAAAATTTTCAAAGTTATCATATGACTAAAGTTGGACTCGTAATTTATCTCATTTAATCTTTGTCTCATGAGGTATGTGGTGTTCCATTTTATAAATGGGATACCAGTAGTCAAAAAAAGTACCTCCACTATTCAAGGTCAATATATTTATACCTTTCATAACCTTTTCTCTAAGTGAGAACGTTAATGAACTGAACACTATTATTAACATAAAAACATAATGTACATAAAATGATCATTTTATGTCAAAAGAAGATGTCTCGTGCTGGCGTGAGCGTAGTAGGCCTCACTGCCTCACAGTGGCCACGTATCTCAGCCTCCGCTCTCATGGGCCCATCCGCACTTTGGTGAGCACGCTGGTTTCTCAGTACAAAGTCTCCTCTCCCCGAGTGACCCAATTTGAAGATAAATAGGCCCAAGGCAAATACAATATTTTCTGACCATTGCTATACACTAAAGGTAACAAAGATACAAAGTAACTTCGAGGGCCCTGCCGTTCTGTTAATGACAATTACGTGAGCCCATCCTTGGGACATAACGTGCTCAGGGCCTCAGCAGAAATGGCTTCAAAAGGGGCACTAACGAGGTGATAGAATGTAGTCCCACCGACCTGCCTGGGAAGTGAAAATTGAAATAGTGATGGCTGATTCAAACAATAGGAACATTTAAGTATATTTACTGTAAATTAAAAATTTTAGAACTGTATTTTCCCACTTACTAACTTTAGAATGTTTTATGTGAAATACATTTTTACATTTGATTTAATGGGAATTAGTAAAATATCTAAAGGAGAACGATGTCCATCAAACGTGAGTGGGAGCAGAAATTTATCCCCCTTTGAAAGCAGGCAACATTCTCACCTCTCCAAGCGATTTCTGACCCATCCACACTTCGAAACAGAGAGTCCTCAGATGCTTCCTGTTTGAGTTTCTGAGCACTGGGTCTAAACTCAACACAGCTCTTACCGTGCAGGTTGGAGAGAGGTGGGACAGAAAGAGCAACAAGAAATAAGCAGCCACTTACTGGATTTCAAGTGCGATTGAGAACTGGGCTGAAGCAATTTGCTTCTATTATTTAACATTATCTCAGAATAGTAAAACAAGTTAACAAAAAAGAGGACATCCTTGAAAAAGTAACTCTCATATTGTTTGTCCATTTGCAGACTGCATCAAAATTGGCAGTGGTCTATTGTTAGGGATTTATGTGACATTTATTACTAATCTGGTTACCAAGTGTAGCACAGACTCTTGGTACAGAGAATACCAAACCAAAAGCTGCATTTTGGCTAGCACCTATAGATCAGCTGCGGCTTCTCTCTTACTACCATGTAAACATGTATGTGTTTATTTATTATACTTCAAATAAAAAAGAAACACATGGCACCATCATATCTGAAAGAAAATGGAATATATTTGGGTTATGCTGTCATGGGTGAGCCAGTAAACCTTCAAAAGCAATGCTAAGTCAAGGCCTAGCTTATTCTCCTTAACCTGCTACATGATAAAATTCAGGCAGTCAGATTCATGTTGGTTGTAGAATGTTAAATATAATAGCTACTATTACCTGCACCTCAACCTCCTACAAATTTCTTTACGAGGAAACTGAGTACTCAAATCCATAGCATGCCATGCACATGGCAGGAGTGCAGTCTAGGAGAGTCACTGCGAAAATATCAGCCTGTGGGGCAGGGAAGGAACTGACAGTGTCATCATTATTCTGCAAGATCACTCGAGGGTCAGACAGAAAGTCCTCTCCTTCGAATCCTTCGAATCAAATGAAAGTAGGCTAACAGGAAACACCCGCAACAGTGAATCTGGGAGTGAGCAGGCTGAGTCCCAGTGCCGCCCTGGGACTCAGGGTGGGTCCCCAGGCCCTGGATTGACCAGGTGTGCCTTTCAATCCAGGTACTCGCTCTATTATAACTCCAAAAATGTTGCTTAACATGTTTGATGCTTTGCTTCTTAATTAAAATAATTTTATCTTTTCTCTATTTCTTAACTAAAATAATTTTGTCTTTCAGTGATATTTATTTTTCTCAATACTGTTTAGTGAGACTCTTCTACTTGCCCGGTTCCTTACAAGCAGGTGAGGCAAGGTGACTGCGGTGGTCTTGCTACAACTTTATAAGAAACTACATTTATAGATTGTGTAGCATATCATACATAAACATACTTAAAGTATAAATAATTTATATAATGAATATATAATATATAAAATAATACATTTAATATATCATATATCTTCTATATTATTATTTATATAATTATTTATCCAATGACTGCTTTTATTGGGAAAATAGTCGCCACAGAAAACATAATGTTGCAAAGCATCATTCTTGCTCTTTACTTCAGTTCTATTTCCTAGAAACAGAATTCTACTGTTTATATTTTTAATTCTGTTACAAATTATTTTGATGACTATTCCACTTTCACCTCGGTTCACCGGTTACCAAAGCTAATTACTAATCACCAAACTGGAAACTGAAGATGCAGCTCACTCCTGCCATTACCCTCCTCTGCGTGTTCTCCTTTAAAAGTTGGTATTGGTGGTATTACTTATATGGTAACAGTTGTAACCTATTACAATTATAACTTTGAATAATTTTTTAAACCTCTGTTCCTTGTTGGGAGGCTTTCAGTGGTATCTCTTGCCTCCTATTTTTAGCAGTCTTGTTCTTTCTCTGCACCTTTTTCCTGCCAGTTTCCACTGCCACCTCCCATCCTTGGTGAGCTCTTCTTTCACATGGCCCGTGTGAATACGTGAATCTGTTTTGCAATCCCCACCAAGTCATGCATGACTTGTCCACTCTAAAGGCTGGAAATAAATAAACTCTATCTGAGTTACATGACTACATAAATATTGTGCACTCCTGTCCAAACAATATGTAAGGATTATATTTCTTTTTTGTATGTTCCAATGTCAAGAACCCTGGACTATGCAAGGAAAATGTTACTGGTATTTTTGCTTAAGACACTCACTCAACTGTTTAAAATCATGCCTCATTTTAGTTTACATCATATTTGGAACATAATTTACTTGTTTAGTTTATTTCACAGGTTATTTTTAATTGCTTTTTTGTGTTGTTTCTTGTACTATTTGCCGTTACGATACCTCAAAAAATTTTGTCTTCTAAACACATCATTTCCAGTGACTCTCAAAGTGTAGTCTACAAAACTCTGTGGTTCCCTAAAACCCTTTTGGGGACTAAAAGGTTCAAACTACTTTCATAATGGCGCTGAGACATGACTTGTCTTTTTCACCACGTGTAAACGCAGCGGTGGGTAAAACTGCTGGCAGCCAGCTGCAGGAGGAATGGGCATGCCCTTCACTACTGCACACGGGCAGCATGCAACAGAAAGGAAGACAAGTGTTGCTTTTTAGAATGTCCTTGCTGAAACAGTTAAAAATGTTTGTTTTATCACCTCTCCATCTTTGGGTGCACATGTTTGTAATCAGAGACAAAACAGGAAGAGCTCCTACAGCAGCCTCCTAGTGCATATTCAGTTATAATGGAAGTCTCAAGTAAAGACACTTTTATGACTGAGTTGTGAGCTTGCCTATCCACTTTTTCCCCCTACAGAAACCATTTTGACATCACAGAACAATAGACAAACTATGGTTCTTCATACTTCAGTATTTAGAAATATATTTCCAGACATTGAACTAAGTCAGGCCTTCAATTCAACAAGATGAAAAATACCACCTCGGAACATTTTTGAGGCCATAATTCAGTGACAGATACTTTCTAAATGGCCAGTGCCTGTTGATACAAAAGTTGTCCATGGATAACGATTTTTTCAAGATGCAACATAGACCAAAGTATTTTTACACAACTTTACTGAGGTTTAATCAACATACAACAGGCTGTGTATTTTTTAATTACACTGTTCATTTATCTATGTACACACCCATGAACCCATCGCCACAGTGGAGATGATGAACATGTCTGCCATGCCCCAGATTTCCTCGTGGTCTTTGTGATCTATGCCTCTCCTGCCCCCACGTGTGGCCCTCCCCAGGCCACCAGCGCTCTTGTCTGTCACTGCAGATTAGTTCACGTCTTCCAAAGTGTGCTCCGAGAGGAATAACAGAGCATGAACAACACTCTTTTTCTTCTGGCTTCTTTCACTTAGCATTTGTGAGTCATCCAACTAGCTGTGTGTATCAAGTTTACTCATTTTTACTGTTGAATAATATCCATCATAAGGATATACCACCATTTGTTTATTTATTCATCTGTTGATGAACTGTGAGTTGTTTCCAGTTTTTTCCTCTAACTAATAAAGCTGCTGTGAACATTGGTGCGTACATCTTTGCATGGCATGTCCTTTCATGTCTCTTGGGGAAATACCTTGGCGTGAAACGGCTGGATTATGTGGTAAGTGTATGTTTAACTTTTTAAAAAACTGCTAAACTGTTTTCCATAGCAGTCCTACTACTTCGCAGTTCTACCAGCAGCCTGTGAGAGTTCCAGGGCCTATCCTTTGAAATACTTGGTGTAGTCAGTCTTTTTAACTTTAGCCTTTAATATGCCTATGAAGTGATCTCACATTGTAGTCTCATTTCACATTTTCCTAGTGAATATTGAATATCTTTTCATGTGCTTATTTGTCTTCAATATAGCATCTCTGCCCATCTTTCTATTTTTTTAGTTGTTGATTTTTTTATTGTGCTTTAAGAGTTCTTCGCATATTTTAATATGAACCCATATATACACATATATATTTAAATATATATATATATATATATATATATATACAGTCTTTGTCTTACCTTTACATTCTCTTAACAGGGGCTTTGGAAGCATAAAGGTATTTTATTTTGATGAAGTCCAACTTACCAACTTTTTATTTTGTTTTTTTGGTGTTATACCAAAAATGCCTTTGTCTAACACAGGGAAACAAATATTTTCTTTTATATTTTACAAGTGCAAGGTGTGGATCAAAGTCCATCATTTTTCTGTATTTGGATAACCAATTGTTCCATTACTATAATACAAAAAAGGCCATATTTTCCCCACTAACATGATTTGCTTCTTTGTTGAAAACCAGCAGTACACACACACACACACATACACACACACACATATATTATACCCTGTATTCTGTTCCATTAATGTATTTTTCCATCTTTACATGGGTACATTTTCATCATTACTGTAGCTTTAGAGTAACTACTAAAATTAGGTAGTATAAGTTGTCAACCTTTGTTAGTCTATTCAAACTTATTTTGCATATTCCAGATAATTTTAAATTTAATATGAATATCAGAATATGTATGTCATTTTTACCAAATAAGAAAACCTGATTGGATTTTAATTGACATTACATGGAATCCAAAAATCAATTTAGATAGGATTAACATTTTCATAATCTTGAGCTTTCGTTGTATGATTGTTGCATACATTTTGTAATAGTTATCCCTAGCTTATAATTTTTAATGCTGTTGTAAATTATATTTATTTTTAATTTTTAATTTTTTGTTACTTGCTAATATATAGGAATAAAATTAATGTTATATTTTATATCCCGCTACCTTGCTAACCTCACTAGTGAGATCTAGTAAGTATTTTGTACATCTGGGTATTACACACATATGTAAATGTCCTCTGAGAATAGATATAAATTTTTATATGTTATATTTTTATTTTTATTTAGTTTGCAGTATTTTCTAATTTGCTTTATAATTTGTTCTTTGATATATGGTTATTGCTGTGTGTTATTTATTTTGCAAATATAAGAATGCATTCTAGAGATTTTTTCATTATTAATTTTTTCATTAGTTGCATAGTATTTAAAGGATATATTTTGTAAGGCAAATATTTTTCATTTATTTAAGCTCATTCTATGGCCCAAGAGGTAGTCTAACTAATCTTGTTATATGTTTTCTGCATGTTCTGTCAATTCTTTGAGGTGGTTTTTATCTTATTTTCCTCTCTAAATTTTTATTGCTAAAGAATTTTTACCATAAACTGAGTATTAAAAAAGTTATTTTTTTTACAAAATTGAGATTCTAGTGATTATTAGCAAAGGTTGATATTGCCATCTTTGTGAAAACATTTAATCATCCCATGCAATTATTAAGGGTGCCAATTAATTCATTCTAAAGCTTTTGCAATCTTTATTAAATTACCAGGGTGCAGATATTGATGTAAAAACAAATTGAAATGGACTTGTTTCTAATTTTCCACAAAAACTTAAAGGAAATGCTTTTTATAACTCCTGCTGCTAAAAAGTATTACATAAGAGATTGCTTATTGTTTCAAACATAAAAATTCCAAGAAACTTTGGATGAACTGAGATACAATAGGGTATGACTTTTACAGAACTCATTAATTTTTTAGAGTCACCACAAAGTACAAACATATTTCAAAGCAAGTTAGAGGAAGCTGGAAGAAATATTGACATGAACTCTGAAAATGGAGATATTTGGATGACTTCTGTCCTCATGGCTTATGAGTTCTTAAAATAGGGAAGGCCTGTTCTCTAGATTTCACTGAGGAAACTTTGGCATAGATCTGCCCTGCCTGGAAGAACTCCACTGTGTTGATGTATAAAGCAGAGTTAAAAGCCTGTCTCCTTGGCATGATACAGCCACACAGAGAAGGATGCCTATGGCTCTTCCTCAATGAGTGTTGTTGCTGCCTGAGGTATAATGATTGCCCCTCTAACCTTCCAAATATTTGCACAGCATATGCATGATAATAATTTCAAAAGGCACAGGCCCCAGAGAGTTAAAAGGCATAATACTGTATGTCTACAATAATAATTAATAAATACTCTAATGTGTTTTCTCTATGGCTAGTATCCTGGAATCTGGTCCAACTTCTTATAAAGAGCAAAATAACAGTAAATATTTTTGAATGAATAAATAAATGTCAAAACATGCTACCTTTCCTTCAGAAGAGAAAGCTCTTCTGCAGTATTTTCTCTGTGGACTTTTTCTGACCGTAAGGTTGTCATTCACTGTAGGAAACATTGAACCCCAGCATGTACATTATGGCCCTGGTGGGTAACAGGAAACTCCCCTTACCCCCAACGAGAACTTACAATAGGGTACAAACAGGGCATAAAAAGATGAGTCAGTAAAATGTAATAGTAGAATCAATAAAAACTGCAGAAATTGAGAAAAGTGAGCAGAGATGATGTAGGATATGAATAAGATGTTGACATTTGGGTGAGAGTGAAAATAAAATATTAATTGGAAGTGTATGTCTTAAAGCCCTGGAGGCGAGTTCTGTGAACAAATCATTTGTTTTGTTTTACTCAGCTGGTGCATTCCTGTAGTGAGGGAGGAATCTCAGAGTCAAATATGAAAGACAATGAATACCAATCTATGACAACTGAACCCTGCATTTTTGAAGCAAAGTTTACTTGTAAAAATGGTATTAACAGAAAATCAAGCTAGCATAATTTGATTTAAAAAAGACCAACCTATCATATTTTTCTCTCATGCAGTGTGCTTTTGTTTTTCCATTTAAAAAGTCATTGTGCATATTCCAATTAGAAACACTTATTACAAAGTTACAGCAATCAAAACATATTATACTGGTGTAGGTTAGAAATATAGACTTATAGAATAGAATTTAGATTCCAGAAATAAATCCATACATCTATATCTAATCGATTTTATATGAGTGCCAAGATGATTCATTGGGGAAAGAATAGTCTTTTCAAAAAATGTGGTGAGACAACTGGATGTCTGCATATAAGAAAATGAAATTAAATTATTTCCCTTATACCATATTAAAGATTAATTCAAAATAGATCAACAAACTAAATAAAGGAACTAAAATCATAAAAGTCTTAGAGGAAACCATATGGTTGAATCTTCACAACCTTGAATTTGGCAGTGGATTCTTAGATATGGCACCAAAACCACAGGTAAAAATAACAACAACAAAAATAGATAATTGAACTTAGTCAAAATGAAAAACTGTCAAGCATCAGAGTACACTGCCCAGAAATAAAAAGATGGCACACAAAGTGTGAGAAAATATTTCCAAATTATATCTGTTGAGTATAGTATCCAGAAGATATCGAGAACTCTTACAACTAAACAAAAGAAGCCAAACTGCCCAATTTAAAAATGAGTCAAAGACTTGCATAACCATTTTTTAAGTAAGAAATACAGATGGCCAGCAAGCACACAAAGAGGTGCCCAGCATTATTTATCAGAGAAATGCAAATCAAAACCACAGTGAGATATCACTTTCCATCCCTTAGAATGGCTACTATTTAAAACAAAAACAGAAAATATCAACTGTTGGCAAGGATGTGGAAAAATTAGAATCCTCACGTATTGCTGGTAAGGATGTAAAGTGGTTCAGCTACCACGGAAACAGTTTGGAGATTGCTCAAAAAGTGAAACATAGAATAACTATATGACCCAGCAATTCTACTTCCAAACATATACCCAAAAGAATTAAAGGTAAGTACTTAAGTACTTGGGCACATATGTTTGTAGCAGCACTATCTGAAATAATCAAAAGGTAGAAACAGCCCATGCCCTTTCCATAATGCATGGATAAACAAAGTGTGTTCTGTACTTATGGTGGAATATTATTTAGCCATAAAAATGAATGAAATACTGATAACCTAGTATAGCAGAAATAAATCTTCAAATCATTATGCTAAGTAGAAGAAGCCAAACACAAAGTGTCATATCATATAATTTCATTTTTTTAAGATTTTATTTTTTTTATTTTTAGTGAGGGAAGGGAGGGAGAAAGAGAGAGAGAGAGAGAGAAACATCAATGTGCAGTTGCTGGGGGTCATGGCCTGCAACCCAGGCATGTACCCTGACTGGGAATTGAACCTGCGACACTTTGGTTCACAGCTCGTACTCATTCCACTGAGCTATGCCAGCCAGGGCCTGATTTCATTTTTATGAAATATCCAGATAGGTAAACTCACTGAGACAGAAAACCAATGGTTTCGAACAGCTGGAGGACGAGGTAGGTAATAGGAAGTAATTGTTCAATGGTTATGGAATTTTCTCTTGGGGTGACAAATGTGTTTGAACTGGATAGAAGTAGTGGTTTCACAGCATTGTGAATGTACTAAATTCCACTGAATTATTTACTTTAAAACGGGCTAAAATCAGAGGCACAGATGCAAGGAACCGACTGACAGATCTCAGAGGGGTGGGCGGTGGGGAGGACTGGAAGAGGTGAGACAAAGAACGTGTATGGCCTGCACCAACAATGCGGTGAAGGCTGATGTGGTGGGTGGGAGGAGGGGACTGGGGGACATCTGTAATAGTGTCGACAGTTTTTGAAAGGGGTTGATTTTAAACTTACCTACACTTTACATAAAAAAAAAAAATTAGCCCTGGCTGGCATAGCTCAGTGGATTGAGCGCGGGCTGTGAACCAAAGTGTCGTAGGTTCGATTCCCAGCCAGGGTACATGCCTGGGTTGCAGGCTATAACCCCCAACATCCGCACATTGATGTTTCTCTCTCTCTCTCTTTCTCCCTCCCTTCCCTCTCTAAAAATAAATAAATAAAATCTTTAAAAAAAGTATTTGTGAATTATAAAAAAAAATTTAAATCACCTCTACTTGAAGACTTTAGACAATAATTAAGGCAGGACTTAATAACCCTGAAGAGAAGGAATATAAACACTACTAATTCGGACATTTAGTGGCTCTTCTACATTAAACCACTTGCTGACTCTAAGTATCAGCTCAGAAACTAAATGCCTGAGATGAATGAAGTAACTGAAAGGATGAGAAGCGATCCAGCATTTTCTATAATCTGATGGGCAGGAGTGTGTGTGGGGTATGGGAAAAAATTCAGTGGTCTGTTTTCAATAATGAAAGAAAGGCTCGAAGAGTTACAATCTGAAATAAGGATGGATTAGAAATAGATCTGTCTCAAATAGACAAACTCCGCTACAAATTACCTCATTCCTAATTGGATTAAGGTTATGTGCTTTTACGCTAAAAGAATGCCAGAAGAAAACTTGAATCCTTTCTGGAAGATAAAATCATCCAGGTCTCTAATAATAACGAATGTGTTTGTCAAGGTAATAAGATCAAAGATGGAGTGGAAGGAATGGATTTAAAGTGGAAATAATGGAACCAATCTTGTATCATCATTCATGTGAAGGCAGGGAAGGAGTCCGAAAGAAGAGGCAATTCTGATCCAGAATTATAACTTGGGCATCTAGGAGGCCGTGGTATAAATTGAGTGGGACATAACACAGGAGGAGTAGGTTTAGGAAATGAAAGAGCTAATAAGTTTGGATGGGGATTTATTACACTTTGAAGTATCTGTGGATTTGTTCCAGGTGGAGATGTGTCCTCTTACAGGAAAAGTGTCTAGGAAAACAATATTTTTATATGTCTGGACCTGACTCTTTGCATTTGCCATCACTGGGCAGCCTGGATATGCATGATGGGAATGCCACCTGTTACGAGTCATCTGAAATAGCCCTGTGCTGAAAGTCTAGCATTTACTAATAGCCATGTTGGTAATGAACTCTTCTAAGTGCATAAAGGATAAAGGAATTTATAAAAGTGAAGTAGAAGTATTACTTTACATATTTGAAGTAGAATTCATAAAACTCATAGTCACTTTTTTAAAAATTTGTTTCTCAGTATAGTTTCCCATTTAACTGGAAACTTGATGGTACTCAAATGTCAGTATATGCTGGAAATACATTCTCCTCTGCAGTTTGCAATTTTACAGGAGACACTCTGTCTCAATCCCAGGTTATATGTGAAGTTTTAATAGTATTTGAAAACTGTATATAACTAAAAGATGTACATTTTCAACTATTCACTAGCCTTTATCTAACTTGTATTATTAGGAACCTGAACACACTAAATTATGTCATTTTATTTTTCTCTCAGCATATTTACATAAAAATCCATTGCCCCCCAAAAAATCGAGAAAAAGAGGTTTATAAATCAGGCCTGGCCCATATAAGAAAGCAAACAATTGATGAAAAATGACTAATCCATTTACAAACAGGTTATTTAAAGTAAAATATGTAATGATTATATTCAATATAAACATTTATAAATACTTTCTTTTGTTCATTATAGTTAGAGAAGAGTGGCAGAGATCTAAAAATTGTGACTTCATTGAATATATATGTAGAATGAACAAGAAGGGAGGTGACAAAGCATTTCATGAGGAAAAATGTTTGTATCTTAGTTATGGTAGAAAAGCCCATTGTTTGATTTGGGCAATATATACTTTAATTGAACTATGTCCGTTTTCAGAAAAGTGGTGAAAGAGCATAATAGCTAATCAATAACAACTGTCCCAGAATCTCGGGTCAGCTACAATACATAGACTTCAGCCTATAATCACATCCTCCTCTCAGAAGCCTTAGTGCAGAGAAAGACCACGTGAACCTCAGCAGAGCCTTGGAGGAAACATCTAAGAAGATGAGATGCAGGCTTGGAAAGCACTGGCAGGGGAGGGGGTTCGAGGAAAAGGAGAAATGAACTCTGCCAGGGCAATGTTCCTGAAATGTATGAACCACCAAACAAAAACCGGCCTTGGAGCACGCACTAAAATGATAACCGAAGGTTAAAGAGAGGGACGTACCAAGTGGAAAAAAGTTGAGTGTGACCCCAGTGTCTGGTGCTGCTGCAAGTGGCTGTAGGCAAATCCCAGCAATACCTTATCATCTTCTCTAAGGCAGTTTAATAAGAAAGGGGGTGAAATTCCTTTCCTACAAAAAGTCACTAAAACGCATAAGACCTATAACCATAACCATCCATAGTACTATGACTTAGATTAGTAAAATCGGATTATTTGGATATCAACAAATCCTTAATAGAATCTCTTCATTTGTGTTTACCAAGTATATGTGTTTTTTGAAATGTCTTTTTAACTGTGAAAGAGACACCATTTTAGTTGGGAGTTTCTGCAAAATTTTCCACATAAAGCTAAAAATTCTTAACATTATAATCTATTTTCAGGAATTGCATTTACAGACATTTTAGAAAAAGACCTATGGCCAACAGCAAAAGGCAATTCTTGGCCAATGAAGGAGTAATAATTTAAACATAGACTCCAGGTGAAAGCAGGAATAGAAAGCAAACATTTTTCCCAAACAAGGGAAACCCAGCATTGAAACCAGTTCAAGACAAATGAATTTCTAGTGGAAAGTCAGGAGTATGATATTGAAAAGTAAGAAATTATATTTGTAATAAAAATGTATGCAGACAACTGTACTTGAACAACAATATAACAATTTTTTAGGAAAAGGGAAAATAAATTCTCAGACCAAAAAATATAAATGTGTCAGACAAAACTATAATTTTATAAAATACTTTTTATTGGTCTTATATAGCCACTAATGCAAAGTTATAAAGTACAACTATTATGTCTTTAGTATCTTCATCTTTCCTCTTTGTTCAAATCCTTCTCTTTCTCTTATGTTTCTCCTACTTATGAAAACAAATAATTTGTAGTTTATTTCTAATTTCCTGTGTGGGATGATCGACTATCACTCTGAGTGGATTTCTAATATGGTTGTCTCCCAGAAATATACTGTTTTCAAAAGTTAGACCTCAAAGCAATAGTTTTCAAATAGAGTAATATTAAATACATAGGGAGATTAGAAGGCCAATTCCCCTGTGTTCCTCCAATTTCAGTCTTTGTTCCAGCTTCACGAGTATGCTAACAATCGACTTGTAATTGTCAACAGACTCTGGTTCCTCCAGCCTCATCGGATTTCCAGGGCCAGAGAACATGTACACCAATTTGGAAATGTGGAAACCCATTTCATATGCACCTTTTCACCTAGCCAGACTTCCAAACATGTGGTAGAGTGAAGTCTAGATGTAGCCACAATATCAAGCTCAGTGAACATTTTCAGAATGGAAAGGCATGATGACGATGTATAAAAAGCTGTAACTCAGTTTTGAACAAGAGAATGAGAAGTGTTAATGAATATTAACACATTTCTAAGCCTTATTTGATAATTCTAATCTATTATGGGATAAGAAACAAGATAACTGAGCTAGCTGGTGTTGACAGAAGAATAACCCTGTCGCTTTAAGTCTCTTAGGGTTAATAGGCCTCCCAGATTCATGATGAAGGAGGGACCTTTTAAATGTCTTGTCTGTGGTCCTGTTTGTCTTGGCTACAGTGGCTGAAATTTTAGCTGAGACCAAGTAGTATATAAATTACAATAACTGGCTATTCTAATGACATTTCTTTTGATATTCAACAGGTTAATAAAGGAAATTCTTCTAGCTAAAATACTTGTTTAGGGAAGAAAGTATTTTTGGAGTTATCAAAACACAGGATTCGGTGTTCAATAAACTGAACTATAAGCCCCAGCTTTGTTATTTAGTGGCATTCGAATTTAGGCAAAGTGCTTCAACTTGCTAAGCCTTAATTATCTCATTTGTAGCCTAGGTCAATACGGCACTTTCACAGAGCTGCTATAATGATTAAATGACGTGATGTACTAACCATACTGCAAATAGCAAGTAGTTAATGCACAATAAGCAATAACAAAATTACATTCCTACAATGACAATGAAGACTTTTTTATTGTAGTAAGTATATCTGTACTCATACTCTAAAATTTGTCTGGGAGGTCTTTCTGTCTCACTCTGTGAGTTAGTGCAGCATCAGATGAGTGTGTCATCATTAATCTGGAGGAGAAGTATGAAAAACTACAATGCTTCTACTTGATAATATGTTTAGAGAAAACATATTAATTAATTGCAGCATTATTCATGGTGGCCATGATAGGGAGACAATCACAGTATCCATCAGTAGAGGACTAGATTAAGATGTGGTACATATATACAAGGGAGTACTACTTGGCCAAAATGAAAATGAAATGCTGCCATCTGAGACAACATGGATGGGCCTTGAGAATATTTTGCTAAGAGAAATAAGTCAGCCAGAAAAAGGCAAGAACCATATGATGTCACTCATACGTAAGATATAAAACTGAAACTCATGGACACAGACAACAGTTAGTGGCTACCAGAGGGAAGAGAGTTGGGGAGTGAAGGTGGAGGGGGCCTAATATAGGGTAACAAAGGATGGTTTGACTTTGGGTGATAGGTACACAATGCAATATAAAGATATCATAAAAATGTACACTTGAAGCCTATAGAATCCTATTAACCAATGTCACCCCAATAAATAAATAAATATATACATACATACATACATACATAAAATAAACTGGTTATTTCGCCCTTCAGAGAACACCATTGAGGACTGTTCACTCTGATGATAATAAGTTCTATTTAATAACTATGGAAAACTGGCTTTGACTAATTTTGCAAAATTAGTTTCTGTATTTTGGAATTGGTCGTCATACTTTTTAGCTCACTCGTCCTCCATCTAGTTTTCAAAAATATATGATTGAGAAGATATTTGAATGAGGATATGTATAACTTTGATGTGGCCTATACCCTTGAATTAAAGTAAAGCTTATTCTTCTGTCGATGTGGAAGTCCTTTTAAGGTTTTACAGCTTCGCTATGGAATCTGACCTTTACAACACCCCCAACTGGAATGCTTACATGCCACATTTAAATTCCATTTTACAATATGGTATACCATTCTTTTCTGAAATAATGTCGTGATTTCAGAACATTGTAAGCGGAACACCTGATTTCACTTGAACAACACCTGCCCAGAGCATAATTAGTAGTCCATTTTTTAAAAAAGGACTTCCATACTGCACAGATGGCATTCCTCATACCAGACAAGCAACGATGTATGTTTGGACACAAGCCAAACTGTCTGCAAAATTGTGAGAATTTCAAGACAGGCATCTGAGCAGAAGGAAAATTTTCCCTTTCCTTTCAAACCATAAATGAACATCTGTTTAAGCCTATTCTCCTTAACTTTCCTTTCTACTTATTCTCATTCAACTTGGTATATATATTAGTGCAATTTCAAAGACTATAACCAAATTTTTGTTTTGGCTATTACACCCTATATTGCCCATTAAAAAAACACTCCAGAGCTATATTTTACAGGTAATTTAGTGTTACAGGTATTCCTTTGAATGAACCTTGGGTCGTTTTATTCAGGCATTAATTCAGCAAATATTTATTGATTGTTACAACCCATCAAGCTCAGAGTCAGTGTTCAGAATTGTGCAAGTTATACATCGACTACCCCCGGGAGGTGTCAGTCAGCTCCGGACTAGCAGGTAGTAGTACAGTAATCACTCTGGTCACCAGGTGTTGGCATTCTAATATGTGGAGGCAAGAGTACCATTTACTTATAATTCACACAAATCCAGGATATGGGCTGATGGTGGGGCCTCCAGAGACTGTGCAGGCTCCCAGAGACATAGCAGTGAGCACAGTAAACAGGGTCGCTGCTCTTATGAAGCCTGCATTCGGTAGTGGAAGAAATCAGCAGAGACTTACCTAACAGCTAGGAAGAAAATCAGTACCACTTAAAGAGGCAGAATGTGAGAGGTGGTGCCATTTTACTTAAGAAGCTCATGGATTGCCTGTGTGCAGAAGTGGAGACCTGAAGGAGAGGAGTAATAATTAGAAGATGTATCAGTGGAAGAGGATTCCAGGTGGAGGGATGAGGGGATGGAAGGCCTGAATGAAAAGGGAATGAACTCAGAGATGACGAATTCTTCTAAAAAAATTAAGTTGATGTCACTTTTATAAAATGTGTAATGTCATGAGCCAATTTGTCCCTTTCTAGAGAATATGTAAGCATATTTTATTTTTTATATTTATGTTTATTTTATTTTTATATTTGTCCCTTTCTAGGGAATATATATTTTATTTTTTATATTTATGTTTATTTTATTTTTATTTTTATTGACACTTAATATTATTTTATATTAGTTTCAGGTATACATCATTGTGGTCAGACAATTATGTAATTTATTAACTGATCACCCTGATAATTCTATTTACCTACCTGGCACTGCGCATTACCATCACAATATTATTGACTATATAGTGGATTTTACCCCCATATGGTTGATCCTCTGATGGGCTTCACATCCCTGTGACTATTTTGTAACTACTAATTTGCACTGCTTAATTTCTTCACCTTTTTAACCCAGTCTCCCAATCCCCTTCCCACCTTAGTTTGTTCTCAGTATCTATGAGTTTGTTTTGTTCATTTATTTTATTCTTTAGATTCCACATGTAAGTGAAATCATGTTGTCTTTCTCTATCTGACTTATTTTACTTAGCATAATACCCTCTAACTCAATCCATGTTGTTGCAAAAGGTAAAATTTTGTTCTTTTTTATGGCTGAATAATATTGCATTGTATAAATGTGTTACATCTTTTTTATCCAGGTGACTATTGATGGGCACTTGGGTTAAGAAGGATTTCTTTTAATTTTATAATTTGGAATAACATGTACTCTGTCCAGTTTTTCATGTTTTTAAAATATCAAAACATTCTCTTACATCATATAGATGTGAGATCATTGAAATATTACTGCATTCCAATGTTGACAAATCCAAAGAAAATTGAGCTCTGATCTTAAAAAGCAAAAGCAAAGCAAATAATTTACTTATTTAAATTAGTATGTGTTTAACATTTCACCAAACTGGGGAGATAATGATATATTTTCAAATGGTATATTTGTATTAAACGTAAAAAATTGCACAGTATATCATGTTTTCAACCATCAATATAATTTACACATATGGCAAATCACAATATATGTTTAAATAATTGTAGGATAATATAATTGTTCCTAAACTTTGTGATTTCTCTTTCACTTAAAGAAAATACATGTTTACATCAGTGAATTTCATATACGAAGGACAGAACTAGCATGCACAACCTAAACTTGATATTACTGTAACTCAAATCATCGCATCACCCCTTCCATGAAGCAGATGTGACAGTGGTTTATATTTGCAAACTCATTCTCTTTTGGAAATTGTTTCTGAAAAACCATGCTTAACAAAAGTAAACAATATTTTAATAGAGGTTTACCGAGCTGGCTGAATAGGTTGTGATGCAACCAAAATTTTTCTACAATTTTTTGTGATTGTGGTCTGAAGCTGAATTTGAATGAAAGTTACAATTATGAAGAGAAATAAGATATAGAATAAAATGTTTACTCTCTTAAATGTCCTTTTAAGATATTGAACCATTTTAAATGTCAAAATCAGAGTATTATAAAAATATATGATAACAGAGATTAACTTAGATCAAGAAAAGCCATATTTAAATGCTGAGGTGCATATTATATAGTTTCAGTGTTTGGTGTGGCAAACTTTTATTCTGGAGCCATTCATGTTCTTGTGCCCACTACTTGTAGCATTGTTTTATAAGAACTGAATACAGAAACGTTGCGGTAGCCCTAAGAGGGTCTCTTCCTCAATATTCTGCTCAGCCTTAAGCAAACAATGTAAAAACATACCAAACAAATGTTTTCTAACAGTATTTGTAGCGCAATCCTACAGATTACCAGTGCTCATAAGAATTAGAATGTTTAGAATATCAAACTAAAGGCTAAATCCTCACTAGCTCTGAATTTATTTGTATTTATAGATGGCTTACTACTGAAAGAATACAATAAAAGAGCTGATAAAAACATAATTATCTCTCAAATGGTTCAAAAAACTATACCCTCTGAGTATGTGTATGTGATAGTTTAAATATCTCATCCTAACTAAATACCACTTACCTCAAATATTATTTTAACACCATTTTATTAGAAAATAGGTTGTAGTATAAGTGACTTACTCTTTATATCTGTGTACTAATCAGACTCACCAGAGTAAGTATATTTAGAAATTAAGGAGAAAACATTATAGAGTAAACCTTTCTCATCATCACTAACAGGATACTCTGCCATCTCAAAACTGATTTTATTTTAGCTCTACAGTTTCCTCTAAACTTCCCTGAGGAGACATTAGCATTTGCCGATATAGATATGCCAGTGATTTTTAAAAACGTTCTTGAAAATAAGTAGCATTAAAAACATACAACATATATTTTTATGATTTACTTTGTTTTTCTATCTGTACTTGAACCCCTCTATTCTCCAAAGGAAAGTCCTTACTGAATTTCACACGTCATTCCCACATTCCCCACACTATTTTATAAAATGTCATTTGCAAGTGTATTAAAAGTGTGGTTGGGATTATTTTAGGTGCATTCGGTTTGTTTTAAAAAAACAAAATGGCAAACTCAGGTCTTAGGTCTGTGAAGGGAAAATCAGGCTGACAACCCTAGGTAATTGGGGTCATGTTAATAATGAGTTAAAAATATGTGGACCAGCTTTTGGAAAAACTTTGTGGTGTCCATCCTTCTAAATCCTGCTGGAAAAATGACTCTAACCAAGATTCCATACTATTTTCAGAGGAAGGTACTTTCATGCTATATAAATTTCCACAGAGCTACAAGGTCTGAGACAGAATTATTGATATATGAAAAGGGCAATATATAAAAAGATACCATAACAAGCCAGGATCCCTGTGTAGGATTAAAAACAGAGTTCTTTAGATTTTGTCATTTCTGGAGTAAATTAAGCCTGATAGTACATGAGAATATCTTCAATTTCTTTGCAAGACTGTAATTCCAGCAGGATGTTGAGGTATTATCTAGCCAACCTATGCACCACTTTTAAGATAGAGAACAAACACTAAAATTCCCCAACATGATAGCAAGTTGTTCTAATTAAGATTAATCTAACCTGCTTATTTGCTTGTAAACTTGTCATCATTGCGCCAATGTGTCCCAGCATCTTACCTGGTGGATAATCTTAATCTATCATGAATAAAATGATGCCCCCTTTTCGACAGCAAGTGACCTGTCCTACCTGGTGATTCTTCATGGTCTCTGGAATTAGATTTCTTTACATCATTTTAAAATAGCTCACGTTTCTCTGATAAAAGCATGGTCCAGAATACAAATGCCTCCCGTTTCTTCAATGTCCAATCTATTCAGAACCACTTTTTCCTACTTCATTTATCACACTACATTGTAATTCTTATATATCTTTCTATTTGGCCACAATTCTTGGCTCTCTCTTTAGTTGCTCCTAAGAGGTCCTTTCCTCTTATTTCTGGAAATTATTTTCCTGCCAAAATGAATTACCCTCCACTTTGTCCTTATTGAACTCAGTTCAATTTATATTTTCCCACTTCTCCAATTTGTCAAGATGTTTTGAATTTAAATCCTACAGTAAGAAAGTCAGTCCACCCAAGTAGATGTCATCAGTACAAATATACTTTGTATTCATTCAAGTGATTGATAGAAGAATGTCTGTTTTATGCCTGGAAGATGTTAATCTGAAGAGTCTTTCCTCCAAAGTTAATTTAGAAATATTGCTAATTGCTGTAATAAAATTTATTACACAAAGGGGAAATGTGATACAACTAATTATTTATTTGATTTCTTGAATACAGTCTATATATCATGCTAGACTAAGTAAATAAAAATCAACTGAATCTATTTTCATCAGTATCATATTCTGAAGCAAATGAAATTGAATAATGAGGTTTTTGGAAATGTTTACCAACCATTTTTCTCTATTTCTATTTCTAATTATTTAGAGGAAAGGGAAAGCTGCTGTATATTTCAATACATTTCTGGTTAAAATAGGGAACAAATGAAAAACAATGTTGTAAAGCTGTAAGTAGGACTAAGGTATCCAGTGTGTGTGCAGTCATGCATGATACATAATATGTTAACATCATCTTGGCCTGTTTTTATTGGCAACATCCATCAGTACTGAGAATGCTCATTAGGTTATTTAGCTTGTTTTCACATCAGCAACCTTGGATATTTTGACTTAGTTATTCAATTCACATATATTTAACATACATTTTAAAATGTGTGACTTTTATTTATCTCATTGTAGTGAATAACATTATGTTTTCTCCCAGTTTTATCTTTGATATAATAAAACACACAAAGAAATCCATTTGGCATATGCTTCAAACTGGGGAAATGGCTTAATATATACCTATATGATCTTTGATTACCCCAGGATTGATTTTTTATAACCAAAAATTTTAGAACTAAAAATGTGCATGATTCATTAACTTATGATCATTTGGTGCAGATGAACTTGGTACTTTCTTGAGTATGTTTATTAAAACCTGTAAAACTTTAGGAAATCACAGTAGGAAGGCCAAAATTATTTACAAAGGATCATTTATTAAACATTTTTTTACAAAATACAAAGATTGTTGTTCTGCATGAGTACATCATATATGAAAAAATAATGTGTTTTTACTGAATTTTATTTGAAGACATTCAGAATTTCATTGTCTACCAACTTGAGGAATCAGTATGTTTTGCAACTTGTCTAACATCATCACCAATCAGGGGAGAATGTTTTCCTTGTAAATTAAATGATATTCACAACAGCTAACATTTTATAGTTAATAAAATCAGACAATGTCTGTCATACAAAGCTCTTTCTGCAAGGTAACTGATTTGCCTATGATCCTATTTTTTTTTCAAGCTATAAGATAGGAAGAATTGAGGAGCTAGGTAACTCTTATAATAATGTATTAGCAGCAGTTGATAGAAAATGCAACATAAGATTTGTTTTGTCTGTGGTACAAGAATATGTCCTATCAGACTCTAATGTATTTTCTCTACTTGAACACAAGTAAGCATGTGCTGATTGTTTCTGGGATGACAAAACGTATAAAAAGACAAGAAGCTGTTTCTGCTTGTCATCGTGAGTGCCTATTTCATCAGCTAATATGAATGTATTGCTAAACTTAGTGAAGACAGGAAAATGACTTAAGGGTAATATATACAGAGTTAAAATACACTTTTCCCACTTAAGAGTGATTTCAGGCACTGTGGTTGTTCAGGATAAAATGTTTCATGATTTATTCTTGATAGCAATTTAATTGTCAGTGCAAGCAAAAGCAAATACCTGCCCACTGCCATACACATCAGCTTGTACATCTGGAATGTTCAAAGCAAGTTCATCTTCTGCATCTTCATTCTGGAGGCACGTTGAATAAAAATGTCTCACAGTTTGCTCTTGATAGCAATTGAATTTTCAGTGCAAGCAAAAGCAAACACATCTGGAATATTCAAAGCAAGTTCACCTTCTCCATCTTCACGGTGGAAGCATCTTTAATAAGTGGCACTTAGCGTAACACCCTCGATAAATCATGAGAAACAGACTCAAGATGCCCGAATTTAATAATATTAAAAATCGCTGTCATAGTCAGCTCTCTGTGTAAACGATGTTTGAGTAAGGCTTGCCATCACAACATTTCTTTCCTGAGAATGGAGCCGGTCCCCTCTGTGTGTATCATAAGTGTGCATGCTCTGAGCTGTGGTCACTGTCGTGGCTGTCTTCATTCGCTAGAGAGTCCCCTGTTTGCTGGAGGGTGGCTGCGCCAATTCCCGAGAGCTCGGAAGGGAGCAGTGTTCCTTTTTTCACATTCACCAGTTCCTTTTCTCGAGCTGCAGCTCCTTGCTGGCCCCCTTTTACTCTCTTCCACTTCATTCTCCTGTTCTGGAACCAGACCTTCACCTTTAACGAAGAAAAGGGACAAACAAGCAAAAGAAAGAAAATTTAATAGGCATTTTTCCTCTTTTTCTGTTGCCCATGAAAAAATAGCTCCTCAAAGGCTTATACAAAGACACTAGGAAGGAATGAATATAAAAAAACAAACCAATGTTGAATTTAATCAGGTTCCACATTCATGAGAATAATTTTGAAACTTTCAGAAGGTGCATACGAAATACTATATTTCAACTACATGACACACCATATAAAAATAGATGAGAAAGAACTAACATTTTAGGTGGCTCACAGGTATTTGACCTTACAGACAGTTTCTATGAATTAGAGCTAGCATTTTTTAAATTTATTTTGCAATTACAGTTACATTAGTTTCAGGTGTACAACATAGTGACTACATGTGTATGGCTTATGAAGTGATCACAATTCCAGTACCCACCTGGTACCATCCATAGTTATGGCATTTTAGTAACTAGCTTGGTGAAACATCTTCCCCCTCCCCCAAGTTATTTGACATGACAACGGCATCTAGCGGACCATTCCGGAACCAATTCAAAACATGCACAGGGAGCTACCGCCGCAGCTGTGTCTGAAAGTTCTTTCTGTTCACTGCAGTCCACTGCTGCATTCGCAAAGCTTTATTTGAGCATGCCACCTCGGAGTCAGTCCATCGTCTTCTTCTTCTTCTTTTTTTTTTTTTTTTTAAGATTTTATTTATTTTTAGACAGAGGGAAAGGGAGGTGGAAAGAGAGAGGGAGTGAAACATCAATGTGCGATTGCCTCTCGCTCGCCCCCTACTGGGGACCTGGCCTTGAAACCCGGGCAGGTGCCCTGATCTGGGAATCCAACCCGTGAGCCTTTGGGTCCCAGGCCCGCACTCAATCCACTCAGCCCCACCAGCCAGGAAAGTCCACCTTCTTCTGAACTATATTTTCTTTCTGCCTTTCGTGCTTTTATTTTACTTTGTATATATGTGATTCCAATTATTTCCTAAAAATAAGGTCAAAATAAAAAATTTCCACTGATATTTGTTAAATGCTAACACTGAGATTGTACATTATATAATTGACACCAACTTTGTAGAGGTAAGTTTTCCTTCTAAAATATTAATTGAATTTGTCTAAAACATTGTGTATATATATATAATATTTTAAACATGTATTAGGTGCACATTCATGATCAGAACCAGAAAAATAAGAAAAATATTGGCATCATTTCACCATCATTCTTTTAAATGCTCATTTGAAAATAAATTTATTGATTTGAGAGAGAGAGAAACATTGATCAGTTGCCTCCTGCACGCACCCTGACCGTGGATTGAACCCGCAATCCAGGTATGCACTCAGACTTGGAATTTAACCTGCAACATTTTGGTGTATGGGACAATGACACTCCAACCAACTGAGCCCCCCGGCCAGGGCTCACTGTCTTCTTTGGGAGGAACTATTTTATTTTCACATTGCATTTCTTATCATGATATATTTTTGTTAGGCTAAGTGTCCTTTCACATTGCATTTCTCTGTCTACCCAACTCAAAGTTACCACAAGCCTGAATTTTGTGTTTGTCATCCCCAAGTCTATTTAAAGCAAAAAGCTTTCAGAATATGTGATTCTAAAAAAAGTGCTGTTTAATTTTGATTGTTTTTTAGGCTTATCAAAACGGAATGCTCTTAACTAAGGCTTCTTGCCCTATCCCTATTGATTCAAGGGACTGCATTAACTTATTTTTTAAATTATTTATACTATCCAATGTGTAAATATACAACAGTTTTATTCTCCTCTCCATGGACACTTGAATTACTTATTTTTTTAATAAATGATGCTGTTGTAATACTCTTGCATTCGTGTTCTGATAAACATGTGATAGAACGCCTGTAAGTGTATATCCAGGAGTTCCATTAGTTGGTCACAGTAGTATGAATGTTCAATTTAACACGATAATGCAGAAAAACCTTTTCCAAGGTTGCAGCAATTCAACCCCATAGATGAATGTCTAGTAGTTCTTTATTGATGCATGCATTTGCCAACATTTGGAGTTATTGATTATTTTTTCTAATGTAATAACTATAAACGTTACATAAACATGTCCTTATTTTGCATTTCCCAATTACTAATGAAGAAAAATATCTTTAAAATATTTATGGCCCATTTACATTTCCTCTTTTCTGAAATACCTCCACATGTATGGTTTATGTTAATTCTTTTAAGTTTTATTTTGTTCTTTATAGATTTTTAAAATATGTTCTGAATGCTAATTTAATGCTTTGTGGTTATATGGCTGCGATTACATTTTCTCAACTTATCGTGTGTCTTTTTCATTTCTTAGAGTGTCCTGTGATGATCAGAAACTCTAAAATTTCATATACTCAAATTTTTTTATTTTTTGTGTTATGCCTATTAGTTTTATGTCTTCATGAAAAACCTCCTTTCTGCTGAGGGCATTAAGCAATTCTTCTAGGTCTTCTTCTAAGAGTTTTAAGATTTGCATTTCAAACTGAAATGTATAATCCATGAAGTACTGGTTTTCATATATATTGCAAAGAACAGATCTAAATTTACTTTATTCCATATAGATAACAACTTGTCCCAGGGCCATTTGTTAAATAGTCCACACTTTTTCCAGTGATCACTGTTTTTACTCTGTCATAAGTGAAGCTTCCATATAACTACAGCTTTATTGATGCATTCGATTTTCCTCTCCTTGTGACAAAACCACAGTGCTAATTATTCTAATGTCATAGTAAGTCTTTATATCTGGAATAGAAAGTTCTGTTTTATTCTACTCCAAGAATATTAACATTCTCCATTTTCATTTCAGAAACAATCTCCATTTCTGCAAATGCACAATGTTAAAGGGGAAGTAAAAATAAATATAAATTTCCAAAGATGCTTTTATTTTACTGTTCTTCAAATCCTAATTCTTCATCAACATAGGTACAGTTTCCTCAGATATCTGAACCAAAAAATATTTAAATGGACACATTTCTCACTCTGGATTTTCAGTGGTCTATTAGGCCATAATTGAAATCTTGTATCATATATTACCCATTCATATATTAACCCATTTGACAATCAAATAATAAGACAATGTGAGAAAGAAACTGATGAATAACTCAAAATATATTAAAAGAAGATTGATTAAAAACTAGCTGATGGATATGCATGTATTATTAGTACTTAATTACCAAATATACCTACTTAGGGCTATGCAACCATACTAATAGGTGCTGTTCATACATTATTTGTAATACAATTTTTCCAGATATTTTAAGCATTATTTCTATTTTATAGATGAAGAAGTTGAGACTTAAAGGTTAAGTGACTTGCCTAAGATTACACAGATGGGTATGTGTGGAGCCCAAACTTAAACTTGGGGTTTGTTTGGCTCCAGTTTGTTCTTTTATGGTATATTTTTATTTTTAATTATTTTTGTTCCTGTTATCCTTCAAACTCCCACTTTTTAAACATTCCAGACAAAAAAATAAAGCATATAAAATATGTGAACATATCCATATGATTACTATCATTCAGGTAATTCTCCTACTCGGTATAATTAGGTTTGTAAATATGACACTATTTTCCTGTACTGTAATTTATGTAATTATACTACTCACTTTAATTACCTTTGCAAGCCTGACATTGCCTGTTGCATTAGATCTTTTCCACATGAGTTGGGTTCCACTCCTGGCTTCACTTCTGAGTTTTTGCGTGAATTTGAGAAAATTATACTTCTCTCAGCCTCAATTTTCATATTTGTAATATTGGAATAATGAGCCTTTCAAGATTCTCCCTAGGGACATTTTCTCCATGGACAAGTCCAGATGGAAGAAACACATTATGATTATTGTCACCAAGAGCTGAGATATTCAGTCAAAATCATCTTGGCAGAAAATGGGAGGAAAAGATTTCTCAAAATCTACTCTTATTTCCTTTTTCTAGGAAAAGGGGTTCAGTAATTCTATAATACCAGTATAAAAGTTGTTCTGTGCAATTTTATATGAAAAAAGGCAAGAATATGGTATTGATTTTAGAAATAATATAGGCTATTTTGTGTTGTTTTCTATGTTACCATGTGGAATCTTACCATTTCAATTTTTAAAACAGGCTGATAAAAGACTTCATAGTTTCCAATAGTAGCTATATATATGTACATCTATATGGATAAATGCATACTAAAAATGTGTGTGTGTGTGTGTGTGTGTGTGTGTGTGAACACATTTGATGATTATATAGTAATGCTAATACCTTTATGTACTATTTTATTTAGGAGTCGGATTATATATTTGATACTGGAACTCCACAAAATTAGTAATGGAACAGCAAGAAAGCAACAAATACATATTGAACAATCTTATAAAAATGTGAAGGAAAAGTACAGAAATTCAAAAGCCAGTGTATCTACATTATTTTCAAATATATTATAAAATATTGGGCTAAAGTGAAATAAGGAGAGGAAGATTTTGAGGAAAAGTCCATGTTTTCCTATGAACATGTATTATAAATAAATCTATAAAAGCAATCACAGATTGCTTATTGATTGTAAGTCAATATTGCCACAGTAATAATAACACAGTTTTATAAATAAAAAAATAATTTAATTTTGTATCACTTTATAATCCAGTTTAATTGGTTAGATTGAAAAAAATAGTTTTTGTTTTGTTTTTAAGATAGCAAAAGCATAGTCATTAAAATGCCTAATACCTCATTTCAAAATACGTTATTTGGTTTTATAAAAATTTAGAAGCATGTTCCCTATAATAATGTGCATTTATAAAATAAGTAAAATTACTCTCACATGTCCTTGGTGACTTGAAGTCCCCATATGTTCATTCATTCATATACTTAATATCGTAATGTTACTGAAGGTCTAGCAACAGGTACTTTGATAGACAAGAGACAGGTAAGAATGTACAAATAAATGAGACAGAGTCCCTGCTCTGAAGGCGTTCACAGTCAAGAAGAGAGAGCTATGTAAACACCAGTACACTGGCTGAATATGAAGCATTCAACATAAGGATTAACCTCATATTTCACAGAATATCCTTGAAGTGTTTGCTCTTTAGTTGGTGTCATTGCTAAGCCCTTACTAAGAGATTTCCCCCAGTGGTCCATTAGATGCTATACAACTCCAACCCTCAGCTCAATGCCCCAACTGCTATGCTGTCACACAGCCAACATCCCAAATAATTTCTTTCTTCTGGAAATCTCATGCTCTTGTTGTTACTAGGTTCTAGGATATTTGATCATCACATACTAAATTGCATACAATTAAAACAAATCTGTCCATCTTGAAGCATGATATATAAATTTGTGAACTTTTATTATTTTATTTGAGCTTAAAGTTAATTTTATCTTCTTCTAGACCTCAATTTCTCTGAAAAATGTTGGATAAGTGAACTTTACTTGTTTATTTATTTATTTAAAAATTCAAACCAATATAAACAAAACCACATAAGTTCTTTGTATCTCTGCATTCAGATAATACTTTTTATCAAAATCTTATTAAAACGTAACACAAGTATATAATAGCCTGTTGTCTTAGTAGTGAATATTTATAGTGTTCAGTTATAGACCTTACTTTTCAGAACGTCTGCTTATTATAAAGAAGTCTCACTTTTAATCCCTCGATTGACAAAGTATTTAGTATTTACATTGCCTGGATGGTCAAACTACTCTGTAACTAAATAGAAAAAACATTTACTCACATCTTGACTCTATTTACTGAAGAAAGTAGCCAAGAAAAATTTGCTGTGATTAATTTGTTTGAATGATGTATTTCAAAATCTAGAATGCATATTTTTGCCTTTAATAAAAATGTTATAAATCAGAATCCTTATTGCCATTTGCTAAACATTTTATCTCCATATATAATTTATTTACTCATTAATACTACAACATTTTGTGAATAAGTTCACAGTACCTTTTAAGGGCTCACAATATATCATAGGAAAACACAAATGAAATATGTATCTATTGTCACACAATTTCCTAAGATGACCAGAAGCAATTTGGTTAATAAAAGTTGAATATATATAATTCTATAACCCATATTTATATAGTATCATAAATACTTATCTTTTAAAGAAATAATCATAACCCAAACATATGAATGAAAACAAAATACTTCAGCAATATATCTAGATGTCTCTAAACATCTGGAATGTATAGATTTAATATTCCAACTGTTTCCATTCATATCTGGGAACTTGAAACATTGTACATACTGATATTTACTCAGATCTTTAACACATGAAAACATGCAAAGAGTAACTGTATACATTCCATTTTCAGATTTAATCATATCTCAAGTGATTAAATTTGGTCATGGCAGCTGATCTGGTAAACCCAATGTAAATAGGCTCTAGAAAGACTTACCCAAGTAATACAATGGCAAAGTAAGTAGTTGAACTGCAAAACTGGAACCAAGAATGTTGTATAACAGTGATTCTCAACTGGTGTGCCACAAAAAATTTTAAAACATGTAATGCCTGACTATTTAGTCAGGGGCACTGGCCTCTTTTCCCTTAGATTGTCAAAATAAAAAATGACATCAGCCAACATAACAATAGTCATCTGGTGTGAATGAATTGAAATTCATTCAGATAGGCAAAAATTATAATTTTGGTGTGCTGCAGAATTGTAGCAATTAATATATATGTGCCATGAAATGAAAAAGGTTGAAAATTGTTGCTCTGTAAAGTAGCAATAAAAATGGGAGAAAAAAGATCTTTACTCTTCCTTCCTGGAAGGATTTGTATCTAATTAAGAGAAGGATCCTCAGCTCTCTCCAAGGAGTTCTTGGGAAGGAGCTGCCAGTGGACTCTGAGGTTTCTACCATGGGGCTGGGAGGTGCCTGTATGTGTGTTGGAGGGTGAACAAGTTTAGTACATATTTCATGACTAAAGATTGAATTTCTGCTTAGCGGACTGCCTCTCACTGTTTCCCTCTATTTTAGCACAATGTTTATGAACAGGGAATCATTTTCCTCTTTCTAGAATTTTCAGTTTTGAAGACTTTCTTTTTCTATTTAGAAAGCTCACTATTGTAGTCATAAAACACTTACTATTTTACAAATTTTTTAAACAAACTTGATACACACTAGCTATTAGCAGCCATGGAAAAACAAAACACAGGTGAAGGCTAACCTTGGCGTGTACCACCCAGGAAACTCCAGGACCAGTGCACCCAGTGGACAGCTATAGATCATGCTGGGGCACCACCATGCTACCCCTGCACAGCTGATACTCCACGAAGGATGGAGGTTGGTGGGCAGTGGCCAATGACCGTCCCTGCAGCCAACTGGCCTGGGTAAATCCCTCCCATTGATCTGCCAATAGCAACCAAGTCTCAACTACAAGATGAGAGTATACTCAGCCCATACAGAAAGTACACCACGAGTACGCAGTTTGGGTGATGGGGAGACTATGCCACTGAACTCTACAGAATACCTACTACATTAGACCACATTAATAAGACACGAAGTCAAAGCAGCTCTATATAATACATAGAAATAAACATGTGGAGACTGCCAAAATGAGCAGACAAAGAAATATGGCCCAAAGGAAAGAAGAGATCAAAACTCCAGAAAAAGAGCTAAACAAAATGGAGATAAGCAATATGTCAGATGCTGAGTTCAAAACATTGGTTATAAGGATGCTCGAGGAACTTAATGAAGACCTCACAGCATAAAAAAAGATCAATTCAGAAACATAGGATACAGTCATTGAAATAAAGAATAATTTTCAGGGAAACAACAGTAGAATGGATGAGACTGAGAATCAAATCAATTATTTGGAACATAAGGAAGCAAAAAACAAACAATCAGAACAACAAAAAGAAGAAAGAATTTTAAAAAATTAGGATAGTATAAGCAGACTCTGGAACAACTTCAAGAGGTCCAACATTCACATCATAGGGGTGCCAGAAGCAGAAGAGAAAGAGCAAGAAATTGGAAATCTACTTGAAAAAATAATGAAAGAAAACTTTCCTAATTTGGTGAAGGAAATAGACATGCAAGTGTAGGAAGCAGAGAGTCCCAAACAAGATGGATGCAAAGAGGCCCTCTCCAAGACACATCATAATTAAAAGGCCAAAGGTTAGAGATAAAGATAGAATCTTAAAAACAGCAGGAGAAAAGCAGTTAGTTACCTACCCAGGAACTCCCCTAAGACAGTCAGCTGATTTCTCAAAAGAAAGTTTGCAAGCTAGAAGGGATTGGCAAGAAATATTCAGTCATATAAAGCAGGGATCTACAGCTGAGATTGCTCTACCCAGCAAAGCTATCATTTAGAATGGAAGGGCAGATAAAGAGCTTCCCACACAAGAAAAAACTAAAGGAGTTCATCATCACCAAACCTTATTGTATAAAATGTTAAAGGGATTTACTTAAGAAAAAGATACAAACTATGAACACTAAAATGGCAGCCCCCCCAAAAAAAAAAAACATATCTATCAACAATCGAATCTAAAAAACTAAGCAAATAAGAAGAACAGACAGAATCATGGATGTGGAGAGCTTTTTGATGGTTACCAGATGGAAGGGGGCTGTGGAGGATATGGGTGAAGAGGTAGGTGATTAAGAAGTACAAACAGGATTGCCATGGGGATGTAAAATAGGAAATGGAGTAGCCAAAGAACTTACATGCATGACCCATGAACATGAACTATTGTGGGGGGATTGCCTGAGGGAGTAGGGGGTGCTGGGTAGAGGGGGTAAAAATCAGGACAACTAGAATAGCATAATTAAAAAAGAACTCATTCAAGGATAAACAGACAATATGAATGCTCTAAAAAATAACTGAGCAAGTAGAGCAATGAATCTGCATCAGATTTTCCATTAAGCTTGAACATTCCTCTGTGGAAACTATTCGGATGATTCAGAAGTTTTTCAGGGACAATGCAGTGAATGCAGAACAAATAATGTGTGGCACAAATGCTTCAAAGATGGTCAAGAATCTGTTGAAAGTAATCCACTTTCTTGAAGGCCTGCAACAAGCAGAACACCTGAGAATGTTAAACGTGTATGGGCCACAATCAATCAACAAAGATCAGTGACTGACAGTGTGAGAACTAGAAGTTGATCTGGGGATTCCAAAAACTATTGTGTCTGAGATCTTGACCTAGGAACTTGGCATGAAACGTTTTGTGGCAAAATTTGTTCTGTGGCTTCTGCTCTCAGAGCAAAAGAACATTGTGCTGCAGTTGCTAATGACTTGATTCAAATCACTACCAGTGAACCAGATTTCCTCGAGAAGGTCATAACCAGAGATGAATCGTGGGTCTACAGCTACTTGTATGATCCGGAAAAAAGACCCAGTCATCCCAGTGGAAGTCTCCTGGTTCTCCAGGTCTAAAGAAGGCTCATCAAAGTCATGGCAAAATCAAGACCATGTTACCTGTTTTGTTTTGTTTTTATTATTATTGGAAAGGTGTTGTCCATCACGAGTATGCCCCTTCAGGCCAAACAATTAATAAAGAGTACTACCTTCAATGTTCTTCATCAGCTGAGAGATGCAATACAGAGAAAATAGTCACAACTATGGACAACAGGTGATTGGCAGCTTCATCAGGACAACATGCCCACTCATGAATCACATCTCATACAGAGTTTTTTGGTGAAACATCATATCATTCAGGTGACTCAGCATCCCCTAAAGCCCAGATTTGGTGCCCTGAGACTTGTGCTTTTCTCAAAAGTAAAATCATCTTTGAAAAGGAAGAAATATCAGACCGTTGATGAAATTTAGGAAAATATGACAGGGCAACTGATGGCAATTCCAACAAAGGATTTTGCAGAGTGTTTTGAACACTGGAAAAGATGCTGGGGGAACTATTGAGGTCTCAAGGTGCCTACTTTGAAGGGTACTGAGGTGTCATTGTCTTATGTACAATATTTCTTGTATCTTGTGTCTTCTTCAATAAATGTCTCTATTTTTCATATTACATGGCTGGCCACTTTCTGGACTTGTATATGTGAGCCTTCACTACACCTTTATTAGATTTAGGGATTATTTCCTTAGGTCCAAGATTACTGTGAGAACCTACTATTATTATCATATTTAATATATACTGACCATAGAATATGCAATAATTTCAATAACTGACAAAAATTTAAATATTAAAAATTCTATTCAGCATGAAAATTATAAGTAATAAGGAGATATGAAGAAATTATACATTTATACATGGAAGTTGTATGTGAATGACTAAATAAATATAAAGGTAAAATGAATATTTAGCAACCAAATAAGAATGTTTATCAAAGAAATATTTTTAAATCTTTTCTAAATTGAATACATTTTTGAGGTTTCCCATGAGTCATGGAAATAGGGAGACCAATTGTTAGAAAGTATCATATAGCCAAATTCTCTAAAAATTGTCTGTTTTCTTAGAACTGAGTTTACTATTTTATAGATATCATAAAACACATGCATGTCAGTTCTATCAACAGATTTAGAAATTAGAACATCTTTTTAAAATTGAAGATGGCAACACAAAACTTGCACCATCTCAAAATTTTCAGCTCTTTATTTTTAGAATGTTTTTAATGATATGAATTTTAAAAATCAAGATATGCAGTAACAGTGTGCAAATGGAGTAATCTTTCATAACAGAAAATTTTTAATGTTATATTTTAAATGATGATCCTGTGATTCAATGCATATTTCAGAATGTTATTGTTGATTTGATTAAATATAAATATGACATTTATTTCTTTATTTGAGGAAAATGGTAAAAATGTGGCAAACTATGAGATTAAATGGAAGAATTATTCTTATATTTTTATTATATCATTTTGATTAATTGTACAGGAAGAATCTTTACAACAAATTTCAATGAAGTTTCTAAAATAAGAATTCTTTTCTGTATATATACACATACACAAATATGTGTATGTACATATGTATTATGTGTATACATATAAAGATTTATCTGTATATCTCTATTCATCTATCTAACAACATAAAGAGTAGATTGTATATTATGAAGGCTGGCTCAGTAAAGGTAGGAACTTTAGGTATTTTCCTAAATGTTTTTCTATATTATTTCACACCTGAATATTTACATGTTTAACAAGTTAGAAATGAATTACTTATTTCTCAGTCTTCTACTTTATACAGCTACTCTTTCTGAAAATTAATTAAAAAGAGGATTCATACATCCATCTGCTCTTAATAGATCCTGTTTTATTATTGATCTTCTAAAATTACTTTTCTTACAACATAGCCCTTGTTTTGTGAAGCCTAAGGCAATGCTGAATCTGGCTTTAGGGCTCAACACATACTGCCAATATTCACTTCTTTGTAACAAACAGCGCTGCTCAGGAAATCTGTCTTTTCATTTCAAACGAAGATTCTGTCCCGTATCCCACTATCAATTCCTTCACACTGTGCTACCCACACTTTCCAGCTGGAGTAAAATCACATTTAATCTTTCAAAATAGCAGGGACACCATGACTGAAGTAAAATAAATATTTTACTGTTACTCTAGGTGAGTGTGAGGTACTAATTTTTTAAAAGTGAGAAAATATTCTAAAATCACTACTACACAGGTCATCTTGAATTACCTTGAATAGAAAATATGTCTGGTCATGAAGACATAATTTATTAGCTAAATAAGTAAAAGTATTCATATAAATTACAGAAATAAACCCGCAAAAGGGAGGGATTGTGTCAAATGCTGAGCAAAAGACAAAACCCTTGTTTATCTGGCACACAAAAATTCTCCTTCATAGTCATCCAAAAAGTAGATGCCTAATTTGAAAATGTTTGGCATTGAGCCACATAATGATTTATGAGTAACAAACAAAACATAATCCCTCTCATTTCCACTAATGGAATATGATCCAACTAGGTAGGGTTTTCCATTTACCTTGGCAGAGGTATCATGAATTCAGTCTGTCTATTCTGGTAATCTCGGTTTACAAATTGGCAACATTGCACCTCTGATTAGCTCTGTGAAATGATTTTGTGAAATAGAAGGATCTCCCATTCTTTCTATATTTGGCCGCCTTGGTTCTATAAAAATGTCAGTTTTGTCACTCCTTTTATAGTTTCATACAGCTGACTTCTCTCTCTCCCCACTGTGAGATATTAAAAATTTAGCAGGAGCTTTCTCCAAGTGTATCTGGATGGACAAAAAAGCCAGAATAAGCTTGTCAAACAAAAATACCTTGGGAGAGGAGATCTTTACACTGACTGGCTCTTCAAAATATTCCAAGTGGCTCTGCCAACTGAAGATTATTAGCTGTTGATTGAGAAGTGTATATGAGACTATGTCGTAAACTGAAAGCTGTAAAGTAGAAGCTGGGAGATTACTGGAGTGGTAACTATTCTGAAAAACAACGTTATATAATTAAAATATTTGACGCTCAACTCTGCTCTACTGTCTCCATTGTTATTTTAACACAAAATACAATGATGTTATTAAATTCCTATGTGCTAATATGAAATTACTTTGTGGAATGAGCCTCTTTTTCTTTTTTTTCCCCTTCTTCTTTGTCCAGACAGAGTTCCAAGGGAATCACAGGCTGCCCTGACCTGCAAAGGCGCTGTGTCATGGAAGACACAGACGACAGAATCTGGCTTCTCTGTGGCATTGCAGCACTATTCTTCAGGTGGGGATTTGAAAAGTCAAGTCGGGAGCTATATTTAACAGTTTATCATATTTTTTTCTAAATGGAAGTGTAATGATTACTGTAAATAGTTATAATCACATGTACATTGTTCATGTGAGGCAGGTATATTGACTGCTAACACGCCAGTAAGATAAAGATATCAGCAAACAACCTTTTGGCTATACATATGCATATTGTATAGGCAAATAGGTAAGATTTCTAGACAAAAGTATGTCTAAAGACTACTTCTTATTATAAAGTGAGTTACCAGTTAGGAGAAAGTTACTTCTACAACACAATTTTGCTATGGATTGAAATTATGTATATCTGTTGGTTTTATTTATGTTATATACATATGAATTCTATCTCAATATTTAGATCTTGAGAGGCTTTTAAAAATCAAGAGAAAATATTTTAGGAAACAGAAAATTCTTTTAAGGAAAACATTGCACAATATGGAGTTAGATATAATCTTTGAAATACATGTGTAAGTTACTTTACTAAATCTCATGTTATTTTAATGTATGGAAAAGGTAAGGCTTGCAAGTATGGAAATGAAAAAAAAGTGCATACCTATAATTAACATATTTAACGTGTGGAGATCCTATAAAAAGGGTGTTATTTAAGAGTTTATAAGGTAAAAATATATGGGGGTGAGAGGGGGTGGGTTGGGATGGGGTAAAAGGCAGAAAACTATACTTGAACAACAATTAAAATAAAAAATATATAGATTACATAGAAAAGTTTGTATGGCATTATTGCAAAATCAGAGTAGTGGAATAGATTTATCACATTTAAAAATGAGTAAAAGGGTTCAGTTTATAACTCTATGTTACAACTCTATGTTTATAGCTTTAAAGGCCCAACTTCAAGAAACAAAACTGCAAATATCTTACTGGAATGAGAGCCCTGGCAGCCAGGAGAAATCTGCTTTTAGACTCTTAAAGGTTTCTAAAAGTTAGCAAAATGAATGACTGACAGCATGCAATAGTTCTCTGATAAATTTAGCATAGTAAAATTCTGCTCAGAAAACATAAATAAAGCCTTTAAATTCTTACTCTAAGATACTGCATGTGCACAGAAGTGTAAAAATAAAATGAACACTTGGCATGGCCAGGAACCCTCTCCCAGACAAGCCCGTCATTCCTCTCTTGTGACCTTGAACACTGAACACAGTTGTTAATACTTGCTCAATTTTTGCCTTTCCTGAGTTCTAGCAGAGACTTGTCTAGTTTATTTCAACAACATTCTCTTTCTAGAACCGAGCTCAACAAGTATCTGTGTTACAAAAGGGTTAATTCACTATGCCTTGCACAGCAAAGACATTTCCCCTCTGATGATAGTTGTGTTTCATAGTTTAGGCTAAAAATTCTTTCATATCCATTGTGACATATAAACTTGAGTAGAAGAAAGAGGAAGTAGTTTTAATGTCCATTTTGTGCGTTGGGGAGATTGTTTCTTGCCTAAGAATATACAACTGCAATTGGTAAATGCAGAATTTTTGTTCAGGTTTTTCTCATAACAGTTCGATTTTTCCATGTAACAAATAGCAGCTCTCTAAAGACTTAGGCTGGGTATTTAGATTCCACATGCACACATCTCCTTTTTATATTAACTTGCAATACTCCAAGTAGAAAGTGATAAGATAAAAAAAATCTTTTGCACAAATCTTTTTACCAAATTTTCTGTTCTTTGAACACATCATTATCTCCCATTTGTCATTGTTATTGCTGTTATTTCCCAGTCCCCCATAAGGCCATAGTTAGATTGTCTAGTAACAGCCTCCAACAAAATTTGTTGTCCTTTAAGGAATCCTAGAAGATTAGAAGATAAAACTGCACACAACAGAGACACCTATCCCAGCTGAGAATGCCTAAACCAACCTACCAGCTGAATACACCTCCATGGGGGATCTAGGCAAGGCTAGCAGTAAACTGTCCAGTTGAACCCAGTCAAATACTAGACTCACAAAATTGTAAGCAAATTAAATGTTGATTATTGTTTGAAGCCATTATGATTCTTAAGTTGTTTGTTACACAGCAAAATTTAAATAATATAAAATTGAAAAGGGAGCTTTTTTTTTTTTAAGATTTTTATTTATTTATTTTCAGAGAGGGAAGGGAGGGAGATAGAGAGAGAGAGAGAAACATCAATGTGCAGTTGCTGGGGGTCATGGCCTGCAACCCAGGAATGTACCCTGACTGGGAATCGAACCTGGGACACTTTGGTTCCCAGCCCACGCTCAAGAAAAGGGAGCTTTTAAAAAAACAGATTAAAATTGTGTGTGTGTGTATGTGTATATGTATATGCATACATATACATATGTTTGCATATAATGCTTTCCCAAGAGTGGCAAATCAGTTAAAAAGAAAGAAGAAATACCCAAAATACCTTCAAAATTCCAAAAAAAAATTCACAATATTGCTCCTACAAATTATTCTTAGCCTAAGGGACACCTCTGCTCTATGACCAGATAATGACAGGTAATCCAAGGCCATCTCTAGAATAACAAGCACAGAAGAATCTGGACTTTTATCTTGAGTAAGAGCACAGTACTGTATCCCCTCATTTTTGTGGATTGAGAGCAAACTCTAGTTTCTTATTTCCTTGATGTATCATATAAAACATGGTTGCACTTCCTAGAATTCACTGTCTCTAAAAGAACATTAATGTGGTTCCCCCTCCTTTTTTTTCCTGCTATAAAAACCAATAACAACAAAAATCACAGATGTCTGATGATGTCGATTTTGGATCCTGCTTTCCAGCACACCAACTGTTGTACACTTATGGAGGGGATTTTGGATGTGAAGTTCAAGGGAAGGAAAATGTTGTGCTCCATAATTTAGGCACTAGTCATAATATTTAATAAAAAGTTTTCTGCCAATAAATAAAACCACATAAAACTCTTCCTCTGTATATCGCCACTACCTAGAACTATCCCACTAAAAACTACAATATGGAAATTAACAGAAAGAAAACAGATGATGTAAGAAATTGGGTAAAGTCACTTGGATTTCTAAGATAGTATTCATTTCTACACACCCTGTTGACGTTTCCTTGGTTCCAACAGTATCCCTGGAGGAGGTACATACAGCTAAAGAGGAAATGAGATGTTAGCCCTGAGAGTGCCAATCATAACTGCACTGTCCATAAAGATGTTTGCATGTGCCTTTCAGGAATGTTTTCTTGGAGATTAGCAACTGTTAACCATCAGTAGGCTAGATTCTCCCTGGACAAATCAGAATCCATACTAGAGAGCACTGGGAGCACTAATGGAGAGAATCACTTGCCATTCAAGTAAATCCAAAGCAGAACCCAAAAAGTAACTAATTTTAAAATATTATTTAGGTCTTAGTAACTGGAATCCACAGATCAACAGTAATTTTAAACTGTCTCTAAATGAGTGGTACTAAAATTCTGAATATCTGAGACCAATATAGGTCAAAATTATTTGGAGTAATAAGGTAGAAATATGCAACAATGATCTGCGTGCCCTTGCTCCCATCATTTCCTAGCCTCCTTGAACTAAAGTGGCACAGTTGACTATTTCTGGGCATTAGAGTGTAAATGGAAGTGACATGGGTCATTTCCAGGTGAAAACATTTAAAGATCAATGCATGAACTTCCAACTCTCTCTATACATTGAAATACCAGAGAGTCAGACTGGGTCCAGTGAGTAAAAAACTGGACTTGTAAATATGGACAGTAAGCAAATAATGAAATCTTTTTGTTTTGTTACTGAGTTTTGGGGATTAATGTGTTACTGCAACATAGCAAACCCTATCCTGAGCAACAGAGGAAACTCATAAGGGGTTGCCTACATTCTATTATACCAAATAAGGAGATTTGGAAATATAAGCAAACAAAATGTCCCACCATATGCCATCATTATATGAAAGAAATAATAGTTTAAAACCAGAATGGGCATAATCACAGAATAAAAAATGATTCCTTAAACTGAATCAATGTAGTTTTCTTTAAAACATTGCTATCTTTTCCTTAATTTTGTCCTTTTGCTGGGCAAAAATTTAAGCATGAAATAGAACATTTATCTTCCAAATGGTGTCTAAGAACCATAGATCTAGGTACTGTAAAAATCACTGGAGAAGATTTTTGACCCAAAATAATTAAAAATCTCACACCACAACCATGTCTGACTTTACCTGTCTTTCAGTGAGATCCAGATTCACAGCTATCTCATATCGCCTCAGTCTGGTCAGATAATTATGATGGGCAAATTCCGCTTCAAGTTCTCTGATTTGCTCTTTGGTGAAAGCTGTCCTTTCCTTCCTGGGTTTGCTATTGACTTCTGACTTGTAATTGCCTTCCTGGGAGTCTGGCAGGGAGGAAAAAAAAGCAAGAGAGAATTAGATTTAACTAATTCATTCAAACACATGCAATTATGTCATTCATACTAGAAATATCTACTGAGTAACTACTTTTTCAGGTATGTATTAAACATGGGGAAAATAGAGACCAAAAACAATATGACTGATCTCACCCAATCAGGTTTAGTTTTCATGGTTTTTATTTTTTCAATATATCCTCAAGTGACTCACAAACTAATTGGGAAATGTCTAGTTTTTTTTCTTTTGAAATGTTAACAAAAAAATCAATGTTATTATAATGATAAAAAAAATCCTTACCTAGAAAACAATTTTAGATGTAAAATTTTGCCTAATAATTTGTTTAACATATATTGTTGAGTTCTAAGTCTAGTTAAACAGAATTATTTTAAAAAATAGTGGTGACTCAGCATATGAACATTAGAGCAATTCAAACATTTAGCAAGTGAATCATAAAAGTCAGATCCAGATCAGACTAAGCACATGTAAGAGTAAGTGTTTTTATTAGCCTTTTAATTTCAATTTAAGTTCAGTCTTCGTCAGGACAATAGCAATGCTCCTTTTTATTTCCTGTAATACTCAGTGTCCAAGATGGAATATATAATTAAATTGTGTTCATATACTTAAATATGAGCAGAGTTAAAAAAATTTTTATTATCTATGAGATAAACATAAGATGCACAACACCAAAAAAACAGGTATCTAAACACCACATTGTAAAATGCCACGTACAAGTAATAATTTCGAGCACACCATTCCATCTGTATTCTGATGAGTTCAAGACATCATTTACATACAGTATTTCATTTATCCACATAATATCCCTGAGATGTGGGTTAGAAGACCTTCTTAATATAAGGAAGAACAGAATGTGTATCTATAATGGAAAACATTTTCATGGAAAACAAGTAATAGCTAATCGTATCAGCTCTAGTAATTCATGTCAAACTTATCCTCAGTGATATGTCAACACAATCAAGATAAAGGAATGTTTGAACTTTCTTTAAAATTCTTCCAGTTGCCTAGTTATTTGGGAGCATGTGCATACAAATAGCGATGCCTTTATTAGGTGGGAGTACTCTTCGATGAGCCCAAATGAGAGAAGTGATAAAGGAAAAATGATGTTAATCAAAGGTTCCAGAAAACGACATTTTAATTTCTTTTTTATTGACAAATGTAATAAATGGTGCAGCTTCCTGAAGGATCTTGTCAGGCAACTTTTGTTTCTTCATCCAATGATGCTCAAATACACTGATGCAAAAAAAAAAAAAAAAAGACATTTTTAGTGTTTTTTTTTCTTGCTGTCTGGCCCGGGAGAAGTCTAACTGAAGTCAAGAGAGCCCTGCATAATGAATATCCACTAGACAAGGCCCTCTAATGTAAATAATTTTGTTTTGACTCTTACCAGAATCTCACTGGCCAGATGTGAAGTTTTCTAGGTCTAGTAGCAGCAGCCGCAATAGGTTTGCGTCAAAATTTTGGCACACTGGCCATTACTTTTCCTCTGCGGGACCACAGAGTATGTTTCACTGACTGGTGTGCTGGCACCGTCAGAAATTCTTCAGAATTCATGGACCACAATGTTGGGTTTGTCACTGGCTCCCCACCTTGGCTGGGCAGGCAAGGCTTTATGCAAAGGAAAGAGTGGTTTGTGACATGTCACACACAGGCCCCACTGCACCTTATGGTAAGTCACTGGGACCAGGTGAGTTACGTAATAAATGATGTGTGAGCTCTCACGTAAGCCATGTTTACTTACCAACGTACCCAATGCCGACTTACCAGGCCCTGAATGCAACCCGCAGTCCAACACCCACTTCTTCTAGCTACAGATCTGCCAGCCTCCACGTCTTTCAGATGGTTTAGCTATTCTGGAGTTGTGTGAGCAAAACTTCCCAATGATTAATTTTTTTAAAAAAATTTAACTTTTCCACACTGGCTATTTTGGCAGACTGCAAACTCAGTCACAGCCCAGAATACTCAGATAAGTCCCTCTCACAAAGAGCCGTGTTCTCACGTGAATCAAAAGTAATTTTGCCAATTTGGAGCCATGCTCAGTCTGAAATCTGTGGTTGATTATTCTTTAGGTGGAGACAATGCTCTTTTCCCTTCAGTAATGCAACTCTGGAAATGAACAGTAAAGCCAGAGCATTTTTTCTCATGAGCAACTCAATGTGAATGATTCATAGTTAACATATTCCCTTATATAAGCATGAATGAACAAATTCACATTGAGAAAATCTTATTAACTTATATTTATTTTTGAAACCGATTTCCTTTAACTTTTATGGCATTCAAAAGTACTTGAAAATACCACAAACACATAAAACACACACCCATACACAAACAAACACAAAAAAACACAAAACTTGGGCCGATGCTTGGAAGAAGGGTCTCCTGTAATGGATGTCTGCACATTCCCATTGTAACTCGTAATATACAACAGGAGGTTTATACAGCCAGTGACTGAATTTAAACAAAAGTCTGGCTATAATTCAACTTTTAAATCCAAAAGCAACTTACTGACTGCTTGAATTCCAAACCAAAGTAGCTCGTGAGGTTAAATCCACTGGCTAACTTGTTGTAAATTGTGCACACTGGCATTTACATAAGGACAAATGGGATACTTACCTAGTAATTGCCATGACAAAGAGTGGAGTGTGCTTCTTAACTTCATTACTTGAGAAAAAGTCCCTGTAGCTGGGGTTGCATCAGTATTAATTAATTAATGAATCTTTGTCATTGTGATTCTGTTGTGGTTTTCACTCATGACACTCCCACTTTTTCTTTGCCATGAAAAGCATCTCCCTTGAGATTGCATTTCTGGACTTATATTTTCTATAATCTTAAATTTTAAAAATTCTTTGACTTTTTTCTACATTTGTCAAAACCCATCATTTGCTGACCCCAAGGCCTCAACTACTATCACCAGCTACCTTTTCTAGGGTGGAAAATGGGTGGGATCCTTGGAAGAGACTTTGGGCAAATTGCACATCAGCTTCCATCTGTTCCCCAGCTGTTTCAACTGAGGCAAAACTCCCTCCGTTTTCTTCAACCTCCCATATCCTCTGCTGAATGGTAGGCGTTGAGGGGGGAGTCTGGAAACTGCCTTCCTTTCTTCCCTACGACCACAAACAAAATGTCACCGTCTGAACAGTATATCCCACTGTAAAATATTATAATTGTTGTTCCTCGTTTCAGGTACTTTAATGCACACGTGGGTGCACTGGCCGCTCAGAGGAAATGTTGACTTATGTATTCAGGTATAGTTGGCAGTCACAGTTCCCTAACCTTTTGCTCCCTGGGACTATGCTAATGGAAGAAGTCTGCAATACTTCCGTGGAGGATAAAAATTGCCCTCCAAGGATCAGTTCTGTCTAGCATTGAGAACTTCTCCACATGTGACTTTTCATTTCCCCTAGTGCAAAAGGATGCCAAAAGATAATAATGTTTTATTGAAGACAACTAATGTGAGGGCTTGGACTATTCACTAGTGGCACAGAATGCTTTTTCACAAAAGAGAAATATTAAAGCATAATTGAGTACATTTTTGGCTACCTTGGGTAAACTTATTAACTTGTCTAAATGAAGAACATAATTTACTTCTGTCTGTAACATATCAAAATGTAAAGGAATGTCTCTATCGCTTAGACTAAAATGAATACTTTTTCATATTCCCAAAGAAAGAATGAAAACTAAGCCCCAGTCCTTTACAACTTCTTGTATCAACGTTTTGTAAGCTATTCAGAATGACAGATATTCTGTTCTTATTAACAAAACTGAACAAATAGTAGGTGTAGAAGCTAATGGTGGTGACTGCCACAGAGAGGGGGTGGGGAGGTAGAAGAGGGTTAAGGGGCATAAATGGAGAGAGAAGGAGATGTGACTTGGGGTGGTGAACACACAGTACATTAGACAGATGACGTACTGTGGTATTGTATACTTGAAACATTTAATTTTATTACCAATGTTATCCCAATAAATTCAATAAAAAATAAGCTAATGATTATTTTTACATAGATATAGGGATTGTGGATGGAGGAAGGAAAATTTATAGAATAATCTTACTGATGCTAGTAATTTTCACATTTAAAAGGGGAAATTGCCTTCCTTTGGGGAAATTTATCCAATTTGCTACCCCAGCCTCTTAATGAGTGGGCATTTCAGCCTCTCCAGATTATTTTTCAGAGTAAACAACTTTCCCAAGGAGTTCTTAAAGCCTCTCAGACTGATCCACTCTCCACATTTCAGAACCACTGCCACAGTGAGCTACTATTACTAATGAATGAGTCTACTATAACCTGAGGTGTGTAGGGAAAAAGAAATAGTGTTGGAAACTACTATGCTAATTCTAGGAAAGAAATTAGCACTGAAAACATCCACTAGTTCCTGTACTTTTGGTATGAAAAAAAGTACAGCTATGAGAATAGTTTCTCTAATAAAGCAAACCCACATTTCAAAGACATGAAATTTCCACTTTTTGTGTTCAGCATGCAAAAATCACTCTATGGGCTGGGCCAGGGACAGTCAGTTGGTAGATATAGTCCTTCACCATCCTGCCTCCCTATTCACTGTCTCCTTGATGATCATGGGTTATCTACTACATTCTCAGGGATGAAATCATTCGGATAAACCCCAATTTAGTACAATAAAAGATATACTCATTTTTGCTATATTTGTGTAGCCAATTGATGTTTTGAGCAAATAATCTATAGAGGATTTTCTATTTATTTCTGTTAAAACCATTGGAGTTCCTATGTGGTGGTCTGTATTAAAATATGAATTGTGTATAGCTAAAAAATATACATCATAGAATAGTTACTATTATATAGTAGTAAATTTTAGTTTATAGATTTAACTTTTTCCTAGAACATTTGAGTTATTTTATATAGTTAATTCTTAAGTGAGATTAATTGAATTTAGTGTACAAGACTGCATCAGTATTTAGCAATAGCTAGTTATGTAAGCAAATATAATTGCTGACTCATTACACAACTATGTTATACAAAGGAAAGAGTATGGAGACCTGAGATACTTTATAAATTCTATCTGTCTTTAGGTTGGAGAGAGAGAGGAAGAGAACTGATAATAGCACAGGATTGGTCTTAAACTGGTGCCAATTTAATAACTTAGTATTAATATGAGTATGAATAATTTCAAAACATATACCTCAGAATGTATGTAAAAATAAAATATTTTAGCCTCTGAAGTTGTCCACACCTTATATGTAGGTATTTCCTCAGAATAAGTAAGGGCCCTGTCCTGGCCTTGCACTGCACTCCTGGGACCAGCTGGCAAACACACTGGAGTTTCTCTCTCTTTCTCTCTTCTCTAATTCTGAGATGATTGCAAATGTAAAATTGTAGTCAATTTAAAATAAGTATCTATCAATAGCTAATTTTAATTCCCTACATTTTTGTGCTCGTCAATATAAGAATGTAATTTTACCTTATAGCCTCTTTTTAGTGGAGGCCCTTTGTTTTGAAATAATGAGACTTTAAAAGTTGATTTTGCTTTAATTTCATTACCTTGCCTTCTTTTATTATTTATTTACTATGTAGCTCTTTCAGATCTTAAGAAGATGCTAACTTACTGGTTCTTCCTTTATGACATAGATACAAAGAGAAACATACAAAGAACTAACAAATTATAATGAAATTAGTATCATGATTAATGTTGTAACACCCAATATATCTAATAAAAATAGTATTTTTGTTAAAAGTGTAGAGTTCAAAGACACACAAAATGGAAATACAAT
This sequence comes from Phyllostomus discolor, assembly GCF_004126475.2. Lineage (NCBI taxonomy): Eukaryota > Metazoa > Chordata > Mammalia > Chiroptera > Phyllostomidae > Phyllostomus > Phyllostomus discolor. The sequence goes on along the minus strand of NC_040912.2, from coordinate 20,332,816 downwards.
GCCACTTAATTGAATACAGTTTAGCATAGATTTAGTTATAACTATCAAATTCAAGTATTTACTGCAAAAACAAAAAAATACAGTACATGTCTTGTGTGTGGATATAAACTTCTTCAATCTTGTAACACACTCTAGGCTTAGAAATTGGTTACAAATGCTCAGAATTGACTTCACACCTCTTACCATATCCCAGAGAGAAAATGTAAACTATAAAAATATCATGGCCAGCCGCCCATCAAAACAAAGCACATGTGAATGCTTGGGCAGTGCCTAAAGCAAAGGACCTCATGAGGGTCACCATTTGCACCTCTGATGGCATTAGGAACCTGAGAGAAGAGATTTTGATATACAGCATTCCATTACATCTTCCTGATCATATTAGCTTAAAGCATGCAACCCTCCCCAGAGATCCCATCCAATGCTCTTTGTCCTTTTTTTACAATGCTTACCATATTCTGCCACTATATGGAGCCTTTATTTCCTCCACTAAAATATGTATTTCATACCAACTACAGTTCTCATTTATTCAGTAACTGAAGGTGAATAAAGATAATATTAGTGTTCACATTTATGTTTTAATCCATGCAGAAGCAACAGACAAGGGCACAATGTAAACCTCCACATGCACCCCTCCATTCCACATGCACCCCTCCATTCGCCTCCTGTTCAATTCTTCAGTCAGCAAATGGTTTGGCATTCTATGATATTAGTGCATTCTTGAGAGGATGAGGAGGAAAAGATACTCTTTTTTCAGCAATTAGGAGCAATAGGTAACTAACCTGGCCATGGCTAGAAGAATTGTGACAGTTCTAATTTACAGCTGTCAACAGGACATAAAGGACTGAGAACTCTATGACATCAGACAACAGCACACAGCTTTTGCAGTGAGTGAAGTGCCAGAAAATTCAAGGTCATTTCTGCCAGCAGCTTGGTAAATCCTTTGGACATGGAACAGGACAGCTTCCACAAAGTTTTCCTTTATATTCTGGAAGACAAGTACATGTCTCCTAAGAGTGTGAGAGCTTGCATTTATGCCATGGTTCTGAGCCATTTCTGGCAAGTCACCATAGTGACTTTAGTATATTTTTATAGCAGTAGAAGTCATAAATTATTGTGCTTGTTATTTATCTTCATCTCTGCTTTGCTTCTCTGGATTCTATACTCTAAGTAGTTTAATATTAAGAAATTTGCCTTATTCATTTTCATATCCCCAATGCTAAGCACTTAATTCTGAATTTCTGCTGGATCCTTGGTTTTCATTCTCTACTATTGGATTATGATTGCAGTGACAACCATATGGGGCTTTGTTCTAAGAATTTAAACAAACTTCAACTTAGAAAAAAGAAAACATAGGAAAATACTGCTTCATATTAACTTTTGAAAGAACTTTTACACATCTTTCATATAAGTAGTGGCAAGTGGGAACAGGTAATATTATCTCCATTGTATATCTGTAATGATACCTCTAAACATTCAGATGGAAAAGTACTAAATAAATGTCACAGAAAATTTAATCCAAATTATGCCAAGTGATGGAACAGAGTGCACATAGATCATAATTCCCACCCTTAGCAACACTGGCGTTTTGGACTGGATAAGTTTTGATGCATTTATGTTCAGTGAGATATGAACATATTCAAGATAAATGGGTGGTGACAGCTGTCCTAGTCACTGCAGGATGTTAAACAGTGTTCCTGGCCTCTAGTCTCTAGATACCTGCAGCCACCCCCACCACACTTTAGTGCTGCCAGATACTATCCAAGACTCCAAGTTCAATTTAAGATCCAGATAAACAATGAATAATATTTTAGTGTACGTATATCTCAAATTCTGCATGGGACATACCTATATTAAAAACATTGGTCTTTGATCAGAAATTCACATTTAACTAGTAACTATATTTATATTGATTAATCTGGAAACCCTGCCCCAGTTGTGACACTCAAAAACATCCCCAGACATTGCCAATATCCCTGAAGGGGCAAAATTACTCCCAGCTGACTGCCAGTGAACACAGAGAACATTTGAGACAAGACATCAGTAACTCCAGGTTGCACAGCTCTCTGCAGGATCGACCACAGAAGTCAGTGTGGATTTATCGTGTGTAAGTGACTCCACCTTTATCCTACAGCCGTGCCTTATCTCCTCCAAGCCAATGGCTAGATTGTCTATATATTAAAATTGCTCAAGAAGTGTTTTTGTCAATGTGTACTATATTGCTATAATATATCAAAGCACATAAGAGCTAAGATGAATTATTTTATTAAATAAAGATTTCAGAGGCATGGGTTTTATATCTTGAGCAGTTTCTTACCACTTATTTCTACCTGCTCTATTTTTGGATGAGAAAAGCAAGACTCAGTGACTGAAGTTCTCACCATAGGTCGCTTCCTGCCGTGCAGTATTTCTAGGCCTCAAGCGTCATTCAGTGATAGAAATAAACATACATACATTTTCTGAACTCCCCAAATACCCTTACCCATTGCATGGCCTCTTCACAAAAACAAGAGTTTGAGAAATGGCCCCATTTAATTATGATACTAAGTATTGCTATGAAAGCTAAACTACACAGTCTTTATTACCCGAGGTGCACAGATGTTCAGAGCATGGTCTCTGCCACTTACCTATTTATTAAGCCACAGATTTCTTTTTTTCCTCATCTTTAACACAGACTTAAAGTGGAGAGCATCAAAATAAATAAATCCTTTAGTACAGTACTTTGTAAGCAGTCAATAACCAGTTGTAAGTTCTGGCCATTATTTGGGAAGGACGATGGGAAGGACTTCAGTAACTGAGAATGACGGACATGATAAACAGAAACCCGTAGACACAGAAACAGTATGGAGGCTTCCAGAGGGAAGCGGAGTGGGAAGTAGTAAAGGGTAAAAGGGGGTCAAATATACGGTCATGGAAGGAGATTTGACTTTGGGTGGTGGGCATACAATGTAATATATAGACTATGTATCATAGAATTGAACGCTAGAGTCTACGGCCATACCACCCTGAACGTGCCCGATCTCGTCTGATCTCGGAAGCTAAGCAGGGTCGGGCCTGGTTAGTTCTTGGATGGGAAAATTGAACACTAGAAACCTATATAATCTTATTAACCAATGTCATACCAATAAATTTAATTAAAAATGTTTCTTAACTGTAAATATGTACAGCTGGGGGCATAAACAGTTTCAGATGTTTTATCTGAAGGTTTTAAGTGGTTTGATAATTTCTTGTGATATGTTTTAAAAGCAATGCATACATAAATATGATAAAATATGCTGCAACTGCAAAAAATAAAAATGATAGATTTTACAGAATCAGGAGTTAAAAAGTTTTTCTTTTTAAGTGTAGGAAAATTTTGTTCTGAAAACAGAACTTAACCTAAAACCTAGGAAGTTTAAAACTTACACAGTAACTAGCAGACTTCTATTTTATATTCAAAATGGATGGATTTTTTGGCTAGGCTACAAATGAAGCTGAAGGTTTAATTATGATTTTCCAATGAAACTGTGGAGGTGACACTTTACAAGGCCCAGTGGGATCGATATATGAATTTTTGTTTCCTCTGAAAGTTTTACTGGGAAATTTGATGAAACTTAACCAAACCTGGCATACCAATAAGCTGGAGTCAGATAGTGTGCTTTCGTGTGGGTTTCTTTTCCTTTAAAGAATTTTCGGGGCCAGATCTATAAATTTAGGTAGAATAGGAGTCACATTCTCTTTGGCTGTTAGAGTGTGCAAAATGTTTTCACTAACACTGTTACGTGGGTTAGAAAGTCAGGTCAGAAGTATTTACTAAACATTAATTATAAACCCACTGTCTTAAAAACTGTTCTTATGTTTGCTTGGAAATATCATCTAACTTCTAACTTGCTTCACATAAAGTCTTTAAGGGGAAAATCACTTAGGTATTTTTTAACCTTAGAAATGATCGTCTTGGAAGATTAATGACAAATTACTTATGAAATGATTTTCTTTTAATTTCACAGTGTAAAAGACAAATTATTAAAATAATAAATAATACATAAAAGGAACAAAATAAAAAGAATTGAAAAACCCCAACCAGGTTGGGGCTCTGGCCCATGCATCAAGGGGCAATTAATTAATTAATTTCCTTTTTGAATGCTGCTGGTGGCAGTGAACACTCAATGTGTTCTATTCCTCTCTATTGCAGCTGCCCTGGCAAGAAGGAACACAGTCTCAGGATAACTCAGGGGCATTAACGTCAATTTGTTATTGTTTTTGTAAAGGGATTTTCCTGATTAGAAGTCTAGGAATTTACAACTTGTACTTATGGAATACTATGTAATATTCTCCACAAACAGATTTCTTCATTCACATGGACTAAATATTTGCTTTATAAATGAATAAGTAAATAAAATCAGTGTTCTGTGATTAAATCACACTTGTTTTGTGATTCAAAAATTTCCCTAAGTAATAAAGAATAATTCTGATATAAAGATGTTGAACATAATAACACAAAAATGACAAAGAAGTTGCTGATGGCTCTCCAAATTTATGTCATATTATCCTCCTTCTCCTTATCTCTATAATTACCAATTTTGAGTTGAGACAATCTGCAATAAAATTTACTTGAACAACATCTGAAATATAAGATCTGAGTTGGGGGACAAAATGATCATTAAAAATAATTTTTTTATTTTTAAAAAATAGGTGGTTGGTGGCAAAGCCCAGTAAAGCCAGAACGGTTGCAGTGGTTTAGAAGAAGAAGAACAAGAGAGGAAAGGTGAGGCCTCCATTTAGTTTACACATATCATCCTGAGAGATGAAACAAGAGGGTGAGCTCAAAGAGACAGATTCTGAAGTTCCACTTGGACAAAAGGAAGGATGAATGATCACTGAATCCAAGATCTGCCTGTTTATGGAGAAAGGGGTATTGGGAACTGAGAATCTTGCTAAACTGTTAGGCTCAATGGTAGAGTGTCATGTGCATACCAATTTATGCTATAATCCATCTTTGAACCAAATATCTATACCCTATACTCTATATTGAGAGCATGGTGAGTTACATACACACATGAGTAGTTTACTGTGTAATGTGCTATGAAATGGGCTAATATAAGGCAATATCTATCCTAAAGTAGCTTACAATTAAGTTGAGATAGAAGCTGCTTAAGATAAATTCATAATTAATTATAGTCATTTTGGATATAACATCATGGCAGTTGTTTATTAAAATTTGATGTTTTGGGATTCATAGTCTGTGTGTTTGAGTACTTTTATGAGAAATGCCTGAATAATATTGCTATTACTCCATTTGATGGAAGGAGGAAAATATAGCTAGATGGTAATGTATATTTGCATATATTATAGACCCTAACCATCTACCCATGAACCCTTCCTTTAATCCCACTTATGGTATAAAACATTCTGTATAAAGCCATAAGAACTACTAACTATATAGGGAGCTACTAAAACCCTGTTTTGAAAATCTGAAATGCAAGTATGCATTTGACAGAGAAACATAGAACTTAAGTGCATTATTATCTATGCATTTGTAATATTTTAGGGCTAACTTGAATGTGACACTACAAAAATTACAGTAAGAAAATAATTTTCATTGAATAAAAATATAATTGAAAATAAAAATACCACCATTAACTTTACATTAGTTTACAGTATTATATTATATTAGAAATATGTACATTAAGTTGAAAATATCTTCACCTATTTTTATTTAATCTTTATTGTATTTTTTTTCCATTATGAGTTAGTCCCCTTATACCCCCTGCCTCCAGTAATTGCCACACTGTTGCCCATGCCCATGATCCCTTTTTCCTTTTTGTTCAATCTTCTACCCCGCTAACTTCGCCACCCCTGCTAGCTGTCATCGGCTCTCCATCTATAAGTCTGTCTCTTTTTTGGTTGTTATTTGTTAGATTCCACCCATGTCTGAGTGAAATCATATGCTATTTGTCTTTCTCTGACTGGCTTATTTCACTTAGCGTAATGTTACACCTATTTCTAATCTATACCAAGATAGCATATGAATGGTGTAGAGTTGAGTTGATAAGGAAGTAAAGCTTTCATCTAGGTCTTGCAGATAATTCATGGGCTACAATTTTACATCAAATTGAGGCATTCCATCAAAACTCACAATTTAATAATTTCTACATGTGTCATAGGTCCCAGTTTATAGCTTTTGAAATGTTTCAAAAGGTTGTGAGGCATAGACAATAAATAGCATTAAGCATTCTATCACAATGTGGAGGAAAGGGGACTTAAGTATCAAAAATTCTGTTGTACCTCACACATGTGGGTCAACACCTGTGTTGTGCAAAACACGTGCACAATTTACTCCTAAAATATAATGTTCTGAGCAAAAGTTTGTGAGTAGAAATCCTTATCTTGCAATAATTTTCAATCAGTGGGAAAAAGATTTTGATCAACAGAATTGCGGTTGTTTTAAAGCTGTATATTTTTACAGCTTTACATACTGTTTACATCTTTTACATATTTTAACAGGAAGAATAACTTGTGGAAATATCAAGAGCTTTGAAGCCAGCCAACCTAAGTTGGAAATGCATTGTGGCTACTTACTGTGTGGTCTTTTGAAATTCAGATTCCTCATTTAAAGAATCCACACGTGATTGTTGTAAAGAGGAAAACTGAGGAATTTCAAGGTGTATATCTGAAATGTAGTACCAAGTCAATGGTATATACGTATTTTTAATCATACTCATTATTAAAATGTATTATCAGTGAGATTTATTTAAATATAATTTTTACTAAATCACATTTGCTAGCATTTTAATTTTATTTGAATCATTAACTGTCATTTCACATGTAGCATTTAGTGAAATACATCTTGATATATTTTTTAAATAAAATGTATTTTAGAAAGGAGGTGATTATCTTTTCTAGCTCTTTTTACTAATACACATTTTAAAAGACCCAGCTGTGCTCATAATTTCTTTGGCCAATCAACAAGGTTTAATTATGCTCCCTTTAAAAAAGTATATGGGTTTTTCAAGTCTGTATGATTTTATTTCTTTCATATTTCCTTTTATAGCTTTGCTACTAAAAAGTGGAATCAAAATTAAAGCATACATTTCTTTTTCTGGTTGTAATTAAACAGAATGACAAAATAAAAAGTGTATGTATGTGAGTGTGTGAGTGCCTAATTGTTTATATTCTAAACATTTAATATATTTTATTTAATCACCATTGTTCATATATGTATTTAGTGAAATTAATGCAAAACTTTTGTACACATATAAAGCATTTCCAGATTTCAAATGTTTCCATCAATTATGCAATATTTTAATTCTGTTTATGAGTGTTTTAGAGTAAATTATACCCAGTTATGAACTCGTAGGAGGGGAGAAATGTTCTGGTTTGTAAAATTTGTCACTTTCTATGATGTAAGTATTCTCACCATAGTGAGTTTTAAGTCAGTAGGTTAAGGTAATATCAACTGGCTCTCAAACTGACTAAAAATTCAAAAATTGGCCCCCTAGATCCTCTCCTAACTAACCCTAGAACACCACTGTGCATCCTGCTATTTCACAAAGTAAATTCTGGTATTCAGAAACTATCATAAAACCATGGATAACAATCTCTACAGTGAAAACCTCCTGAAAAAAAAAAGATTAGGCTAAAAGAGTATGACAGGTTAATTTGTGAATGACCTTAATGATTAGATAACAGTTTGTAAAGCTGTATTCTAAAGTTCATAGAACAAACAACATTTTTCTATAATTCATTGATAGCCCTTCTTGCTGTGATGATCTAACAATCAGTTCTCTAAGATGGGGAGTTGTTATAAATAAGTTAAAAGGGGTTTTTTTTTGTATGGAATACATAATAAGTTGCCACTGCTAATCAGAGTATTAGGGTATCCACCAATGATTTGCCTCATCTCAGCTTTTTGTTTAAATGAAATAAGAGCTGCATCAAACCTACAACATAGAATAAAATATGTCAAGGAGAAGAACCACCCTTCAGTATGCAAATATTGGAAACTAAAAGTATAAAATGGTCTCACCCCAGTGGAAAAAAACGTGCAAATTCCCCACAACAATAGTGATACATTTTTAAGATAGAGATTGGAATTATTTTTTCCTGAAAACATTTCTACATTGGAATTACTTAAGGAACTTAACAAAAAAGTTAATAGAGTACCTGAATTGTTAGCATTGTCAGCGAAGAAAAGAAGCACTTCTCACACAGTCTCTTGACTATCCTGCTATTTTAAGCACTAGATATTATAAGTAAAATAAAGTACCTGGTCTCTCAAAACAGTTGGCTTACGAATAGTAAACAGAAGGAAAGTTACCACAGAAACATACACAAATCTTGTATTCTGAGGAATGTACCTGAGTATTTTTGTGTCACATGAATTTTGTGCCACATGTATGTGGATGTACTTGTGGAAATGCTAAGTAAAAGTGTTTTCCTGTTTTTTAGCTTAATTACAACATCAGAAGGGACTCTTCCTTAACGGGCACTTACTATGAAATATTAGAAATTAAAAAGAGTGTGTTTATAATTGAACTCCACACAAAATAGTAGCCGCACAATAAATGTTCATTTATTTATACTAGAACACTAAGTTTCTTGGCGGTAGCTATGGAAATAAAAAAGGAAAAAGACTAGGCATCCCCATCCATCCTGTCTATCTCTCTGATAGTTGTGATCCCTCTGTACTCAGCCTCATCGGCTCCTTCAATGGACTAGTGAGATACTGTACATGAAAATACTTTATAAGCTTGAGAGAAAGTTCCTACAGCACTTTGAACTATATATTCACAATAGAATTCTTTTTCTCCCCAAACCTCAGATAAGGTGACATTGACTTTCTAATAGCATCTCTCTAACATACCCATACATTTACTTCTTTCCACTCTGGAATACACTATTTCTCAACTGGAGAAGAGAATAGTTTTATGAGATAGAAATGTTTTGAACTTGAGTTTGATAGAGCATGTCAAACTCAGTAAAATACATGATATTAAAGATCTGGGCTTCTGGAAATGCTGTTTTTGTGATTCTATTTTAAATATTCATTACAAATAGAGCTTTATTATTCACTAACCTATATAGCAATGTCTTATTAAAAGAAAGTTTTTTATGATAGAGAAAGCTCTATAATTAATAATTATAATAAAAAACAAGTAAAGCTCTAGAATGTTTCACTTAAATAAATTACACTGACATAAAATTAATATCCAGAGGATTAAAGAAGGATGATTTAGAGTTAACTCTTCCTCTCTAAGATAAAAATTGTTTTTTATAAGTGTTTTCTCTATTGATAGTTCATTATATTCAAGGCACTGTACTGAATTTTTTTGCACGTCAAAGTACATTTGCCACACTAAATGCAACTTGTATCTAATATTATCTACTAATTCTCTGTGTTTTTATAGATGGGCACACACAGCAAGAAACAAATACATTAATTATGTAAAACAAACTATAGCTGAATCTGGTATCTTATCTAATGTTCATAAATAAGACTCAAGTATTAGAAAAATCCCTTGAATTAGGTATTTTAATTTTTCCTTAGGAAGAAATTTTTATTAGCTTAAGTAAGGTCTTTTTCTGATAGTGATTATGTTCTAAAACTATTAACTAAGGTTTCTCTTGAGAAAAAAATTATTATGCAATTCCCACAAACCTATGCTACTTAAAAATGTATATAATGCATGTTGGAAAACATCATCATTGCCCATTTTTACCAACACCCCAGGTTTGCCTCATGAACTCACCACAGAATCAGTGCGGTCTCTGTGCTCTCCATGTTACAATGGTAAGACTTTTTCAGATGTGTAGCTCAAAGATATGTTTTAGTAAATTCTGTAGCTAAGTTCAATAAGCACTATGATTCTGCTTATTATGCAAAAGTCTACTTTGATGGCTCAATTTCTTTGTCTTCATATATTATGCTATTTCCTTTCCTTAGTAATTTTTATGCATTAACATAGCAAAATCTCAAGGATCATAATCTAGGTTCAAAAATGTAAAGATAGGAAAAGCTCAGTTTTATGGAACATAAAACTAAAGCTGTGCCCTGGCTGGCATAGCTCAGTGGATTGAGCTCGAGCTGCGAACCAAGGAAGGCATCGCAGGTTCGATCCCCAGTCAGGGCATATGCCTGGGTTGCAGATCACGACCCCCAGCAACAGCACATTGATGTTTCTCTCCCTCTCTCTCTCTCTCTCTCTCTCTCTCTCTCTCTCTCTCTCTCTCCCTCCCTTCCTCTCTAAAAATAAATAAATAAAATCTTTAAAAATTGTCTAAAAATAAACAAAAAAACTAAAGCTGTTGCGAACAGTTATTATCTACTGGTGGCATTTCTACAAAACTAAACATTTGTAATTGTTTATAATAGCCAACAACAAATCACAAAAAGTTTATTATTGCAATGCTACTAAAATTATTAGAACATGATTTCTCACTTAAAAAGATAATTTAGTAAAACAATACAACTTTTAAAATTTAATTAACTTAGAAACACAATCACTTATTCTAGGATTATCATGCATGCATTGGTGTGTCTTCTTTCATTTCTTTTTTCAAAGACATGACTTCAGAATTCTCCTTTATAGTTAAAAACCTTTGATTTACAAACCATGTTTTGGAGAGTTCCAAAGTTGGTTTAAGACCAACTGAAATCATGGAAACATAATAATCTCAGAAGAACTTTCTTATCAATTTACTGAAATGGGAAAAATCTGGTCTCAAAATGCTAAATATTACCTGGTGAACCTATCATGCTAGAGATAGTCCCAGAGCATTCAAATTCAGCTTTATGACATGTTTTTTAATTAAATTAATACATATGGAAAAATATCAAGAATAGGCAAGGTTCATCTCATATATTTAAAGACTTTGAAATTTAACATAGTATTTGCTTCTCTGAATTATCATTAGTAGTATAAATAAAATGTTTCCATATAAAGTACAGCAATTTTAAAGGTAAAGACTTTATTAGCATTATTTAATTGAAAACAAGACAATTGTGAACTATAGGATCATTATATAGGGGACTGCTATTATTCCTTTTAAAAATGTAACCACCTACACATAAAAAATAAGATTATACTGTTGTGGATGAAGGAAAAAAACAGGAAAGTGAAGATCACATGATGATAAATAAATGACAGGTTTCATTGGAAAGGTTTAAGATGGCCCTCCTTTTGGATGCTGTGTAATACTGCCAGGATATAGAGGAAAGGATAGCAGGCCAGAGAAGGGGATCTGGGTCCTTTATTGTTACCATTAAAATCTTCCATAAAACTGTCTCCACATTCCATAAAAATGCCATGGTGCTTCAGGAAAAATAGAGACCTGAGACAATAGTTTATTTTGGCTAGAACTAAAGTTCCAGAACTGAAGGGTTACTGCCAGAAATAGGAACCAGCTTTGAGAAAAATTTAACTGAAGTAGGATGCAGTGCAAGTGCCGCAGCATTAATACCCCAGTGCTTCGGGATCTGAATCAAGGGTCCTTTGTTAGGAACCTTGCAACATAATTAATCATCCAGAGGAAGCAAAGAGGTTTGAGGTTGGAGTCTAGTTACCCAGGGAATTCCCTTTTCCTCTGGCACCCACTTGCCAGTACAGCTATAAATAGGAGCAGAATTGTCTCACTCTGTAAATGATTAATAATTGCTGATTTACATGAAATTAAGTTGTTTCCTAGCTAAGTGGAAGTTGACCTGGGTTCTAGAGAGGCCCTCCCAACAACGCCCTCTGTTCCCCTTACTCTCCCCTCTTAGAATGGGGAATTCTCCGGGGGCTGTGCTTAGTCTGCTCATCTTCCATAAAGAATTTCCATGCTGGAACAGTTCACCATTTCCAAGGTGTCCATTGCCACGTGAATTCCACTCAATAAATGTTTATTGAAGAGGTACAAACAAATTAACAAATCAGTAAGTAATGTATCATTAACTTCATTAAGGAGGTTATAAAAATTGTGTGTGTGTATGTGTGTGGTGAAGATACCAGATAAGGGATTTAAAAAAACAAAACATAAAAAACTCAGAACATAAAAGAATAAGCTTAGTGCCAGTAGAAAGTTACAAGCACCTTTGGATAATTGAAGAAGGAAAATCACATGAAATTTAGTAATCATGAAAAGTGTCATGAACAGATTGCATTTATACAGGTTGTTAAAGAAAAGGCAAAGCATCCTCAATGGGAGACAGCAGAAGACAACTTTCGAGGTAAGGGGAAAATAACAGCAAAAACTTGACTAGTGGGTGCAGAAAACACTGAGTACCTGGGATGTGGAGAAATGATGAAACCATGCCATGAAGATAGATTGAGAACACGTGGTGTCTTGAGTGATAGGCTAAGGGAAGTAATATATTTTTGAGTGGGAAAAAATGTGTTATCACATTGGTAAGGAAGGGATATGGCAAAAGTATAGGTGCCCAGCCTATGGAATCATGAGACAAGTAAGGGTCAATCAGAATACTATAGAGATTAAGGGGTGAGATGGACCCATATAATTTGCAAAAACCATTCTTTCTAAACTCTCAAAGTTAATGAACAGAGAGGCCTAAGCCTCAGTGGTTCAGATTGTTGATTTTAGAGAGAAAGGAAGGGAGGGAGAGAGACATCGATGTGAGAGAGCAGCATCAATTGGTTGTCTCCTGTTCGTGCCCAGACATACCCACAGCCTAGACGTGTGCCCTGACCGGGAAGCAAACTGCAGACATTCGGTTACTGTATGGCACTCTAACCAACTGAGCAACACCGACCGTGACCTGAGTGTTTTGTCACCAAGTAGGGGTGGATGTCAGCAGAGTTCTCACCTCTCCCACTCTTCTGACTGCCTACTGGGCATTCCCAATTGGTTGTCCCACAGATTTAAGTTAAATTCTTCCCCAAAACTAAACTTGCTTCCTTTTCTAACCTATCAGAGGCACAATAGTTTTCTCATTTCCAGGCTCAAAATCCATAGTGGATTTTGATTCTTTCTACTTTTCTCCATCCCTCACAACTGTAAGTCACAATATACTGTGTAATTTTCCTTCAAAATGGCAAACAATAACTGAGTCACATTTGGCATCTTATGCTAAGATTACTGCAATAATTACTAAGCCCACCACACTTTTGTTTTTTACCTGCTTTCTAGAAATTTCTGAATTGCTTTCTCTCTGTCTTTGAAAAGTATGTTCTTATTATATCAAGGTAGGTATTATATGTTTAAATGATGCTGGTGGCATTACTATATCTCAAGAACATATTAAACCAATTACACCTCCTATGCATACAATTATTCAAAAAATGTTTACTGAGTGCTTCCTAGTTTACTGAGTGCCAGTCACTATACAGGGCACTGTAGACACAAAGATGAGGAAGAAATTGTTCCTGCCCTTGAGGAGCTCACAGCACTGGAGAGAAGAAAGAACGAGGGGGAGAGAGAGAAGGAACAGGAAATGAGAAGGAAAATGATACATAGATGCTAAGTAATCTCTTATTTGTACTACTCTGTACTTAAAGTTTTGAAATACAAAGTCAGCCTGAAAACTAACTCGATACAACAAAGAAGGTGCTTGTAGAGCAGAGGAATTTCCATAGTGGTTTCCACAGGGGACAAAAGAAAGCAGAGTGGAAGGGAGGGGAAGAGAGAAGAGGGGAGAGGGGAGGCACTCAATCTGCTTGATTTTAGTTAATCAGGAGTCTCATGAAAGATGAGTGTGAGCCAGAACCAGGAGAAAAGTTTGCCCAAAGGAGAAACCAGGAGTTGCGTTAAGATCAGAGTAAACTGAGGATGGTTAGAGCACTGTAATGGACTAGGAATACTGTCTCAGAGTGCTGGAAAATGAGGATGTGGGGAGACAGGAGAGGTGAGGACAGGGTCTGCCTGTGAGAGCCGTTGATTTCTACGTTGAGTGATTTATCTTTTTTTCCCTAATCCTCATGCAAGCACATTTTTTTCAATGCTTTTAGAGAGAGGGGAGGGAGGGAGAGGAACATTGATGTGAGAGAGAGAGAAGCATAGGTCAGTTGCCTCCCATACACACCCCGACCAGGGATCGTATGCCCCTGGACCAGAACTGAACCTGCAACCCAGGTACTTGCCCTGACCCAGAACTGAACATTTTGGTTACAGGGTGATGCTCCAATCAACTTCACCATGCCGGACAGGGACTGAGTGTTTATCTTAAAAATAGAAAGCTGTTGATGGTTTTAAATCAACAGTAGTAAAATATTGGTCTTGAATGTCTAATTTTGGTATCTATAAATAAATTTGCTATATGCTTCCTCTGTACTGCTGTGAAAATATTCGTGCTCCTATCCAGAGCAATTGAAGGAAGGAATCATTTAATATATCATCACCAGTCATGGTGCAATGTAACCATTGAACAAAAATCAATTAATTAATCCAAGCATAATCCTGAGATGGTCAAAGATGGTAAGCTATTTTCTCTAGGTAAAATTCCAATCCAATACCATTTCTAATCATTACAAATGTAATTTTTTTACAATATAATTTTTACCACATTCTTAATGTTGACATAATAATAATAGTTAACCTTTAAGTAATACTTCTTATGTGCCAGGCTATATTATAAGCATCTACATTTATTGACAATCAATCTGTCACTTCAGATATTAAGAAACTGAGGCACAGATAGATTCAGTAACACATGCAAGGTCACACGGCCAGTAGGGCACAGAGCTCGGGTTTACTCCTGAGCAGTCTTCCACCAGAGTCTGTGTTCTTAGCTGCTGAACAAGACAGTCTTGTCCAAGTACTCCATTTGGAACCCATATCAAAAAACATCCTACAAAGAGAAACACAAAATAAGGAGGAAAGAATGCCATGAACAATGTGTTAATGGCTTGCACTTTCCCAGGCTAAAAACTCAAAGCCATACACAATTTCAGAATTTTCAAGGTCTTTAATTACATGGGTGACCACATCATTAATAGACCAACATGACTACTTGGTAATTTCACTCCGCCAGCATAAGACCACTGGATATTAACAAGCATATACTGGGAAGAAGAAATGATCTAGAGCCCATTCAATAATTAACCCATTTTCTCAGCCTTAACTTCTACCAGCAAGGGATCTAAACAGCTTGCACAATACCATCTTTAATAGTGTGATGTTAACATTGGTATGGTGACAGGGTATTCAGCTTCAAATGCTTTTAACCTATAGGCTTCTCAGCATTGAATTAATTTTCTTGGGAATTTTCTGAAAATATGTTTTCAACTGCAGTTATGCTTTTTTTACTGCTCCAAAGAAACCACCCCCACTTTGTTCAAGGGTCAACCGTATGATAGGCTAACTGAGACTAGGATATTCTTAGGATGCCTTTTTGAAACCTATGTGACAAAGTGTAAAACTCCTATGTAATTACTTATATTTCCTAAATACTCTCACCAAGCAGTTTACAATATTTTCAACAAAATGTATGTGGCGTAAAAGCATGAAACATATGTTGTGACATCTTCTGTAAACACCAGTCATGTAAGCAGATCTTCTATTCTCAGCCAAAAAAAAAAAAAAAAGTAGTTCCTCTTGGGAAAGCAGCACTAACATCTCATTAGAAGAGAAAATGTCTATTGAGTATAAGCTGTATCATGGCCCATACAAAAAGTTAAATAAACATTTATATTGTATATAAAGATGTTCTGAAGTACTACTAAGCCATCATATTTTTAATTAAATTAGCCTTTTTATTTTGAGATAATTATTGATTCACATGTAATCAAAACTAGCATAAGAAAATACTAAAACAATAAAATAACCCATACAAAATGCATCCTTTACCCAGTTGTATCCAGTGGTGATCTTGCAAAACGATAGCACAATATCACAATCAGAATAGTGACATTGAAATAGTCAAAGTAAAGAACACTCATCACCATAAAGGTCCCTCACACAGCTCTTTCACAGCCACAGCCAGTTCCCTCTGGTCTCCGCCTCTTCCTGAACTCCTATCATTTTTGTCCTTTTAAGAATGTTACATAAATAGAATAATGCACTACATAACCATTCGAACTGGCTGTTTTCACTCACCATAATTCTCTGGAGATTCCTCCTACTTATTGAGATTCATCCTAGTCATTGAGATTCATCAATAATTCTCTTCTCTTTAATTACTGACCCTTTTAATAGGGTCTTTCACAGAGTAAAGAGTTGGTTTGCTTGAGTAGAGCAGTTGTTGTCTTCTAGTATTTTAGTTCCTGAGGCTGACTGCCCCTTTCCTGGACTTTAGCCTAAAGATAGCAGACTTTTGTTGGAGCCTTTGGCGTTTGTGTTTGTTGGTGTTTTGAGGTTGCTGCCTTCTTCAGCTCCAAGTCTGGGACATAAATGGCAACAGCAGACCCAGGGAACTTCCCATCATGTCATTTCTTGAGTCTCAAAATTTCTGGCCAACCTCCCTTCCTTTTTCTATCTTTCATAATCTTCTTAAGTTTGCCTTGTATGTGATATCCACTGTTTTTAGTCATGCATTTTGAAAGGACATAAGAAATGTACATTTATTCTTTGTGGAAGCAGAATCCCCACAAATTTACTTATAATATTTAAATCTACTTATAAAGTATGCAGTATTGTTTTAAAATATGACTGATATAGAAACCATAATGTTGCATCTTTCTTGCAAGCAGTTTTCATGTGTTTATTTGAAAGTTCTATAAAGGGATTAGTAGTGGGAGGAAAATGATCTTGCACTCTCCTGTGTGTACATGGAATGCAAATTTCATGTCTATGTCTGCTATATGTCAAGGAATATTTAATGTATAAACCCAGAATTTTAAACACTGGAGTGTAAAGCAGATCACATTTATTTATTTTTAAAAGTTTCAGTGCATTTAGATCATTCTCTTTTACAATGATTCAGGTACTTATTTTATTCTTTTATCAGATTTTTAAACAGGAACTCTGTGCCAGACATTGGCCTATGCACTTGGAGCTAAAGACTCAGTCTTTGCAATCAAGTTTGGTAGGCACAATTAATAAATAATGTTAATGTAAAAGGACTCACTCAAAAGTGAAAGGATAAGCAGCAAGACTTTGTAAAGGAAGGAACTGACTACCTTTTCCAGAGTGAGTTAAGGATTGCTTCAGAGAGGAAGCAACATCTAGGGTGGGTTTTGAAGAATGAGTGGAATTTCTGTAGATGCAGAATAAAAGGGTATTCCAGGCAAAAGAAACAGCAAGAACAAAATTTTAACAAACACGGAAAGCAATGTTCTCTCCTGGGATTGAAGCTCAGGACACAGAGAATGCTGGGGAATTGGAGGAAAAAACACTGGTAAGCATCTGTGGCTGTGAGCAACAGGGAGTGTATTAACGTGAGGGTTTCAATCAGGGCAGAATTAGATGTGTGTGACTGACAGCAGGAACCTGGCCTTATTCTTCAGTTTCTCTCCATCTCACCTCTTCCCAAGAATTTCTCTGTTCAGACACTATTGACATTCTGGACCAGGTCACTCTTTGCTTTGGGGGCTGCCCTCTGCATTGGAAGACATTCGGCAGCATCCTTAACCCCTAATGATATAACCACTAGATGCCAATAGCATTCCACCCACCTTCAAGTTGTGACGATTATTTGCTTCTAGATACTATAAAAGTCTCCTGGGAAATAAATTCACTCCAGTTCTAGAACTGATTCTTCCCCTAAAAGTTTAACTCAGTGCCTGACACAGTCCGTGCTCATTGACAGATATTTAAAGGGTCACATTTGCATTTAAAAAACCTTGAGGAATGAAGCATTGGAATAAACTGGAAAGGGACTCATAATGATCTGGTAAAAAATGTATTTCTAAACTAAGAAATTAGAGTAAGAGAAATATTAAACAGTTGTTCAGAATATAAAAATAATAGATTTTGGTAACTAAATACATGAATAAGTTCTCTATCAGTAAATGGCTATCTTCTTTCCATATCAAACTTGTAATAATCTGTAACCAAGATCTTAGAGCTAAGTCACATAGCATGGTTTGAGAAATACTCAAATTACTTCAATTTTCTCCTTAATTGATGAATACATTAACATATTTATTAAATTGACTTGGCTGCATAGACACCTACACTATATATTGGGCCTGAGCTTTAGACACTTTTTGCTTTTTAAAGTGACCACATATTTTACTAGAAATACAGCATTTTGCCAATGAGAGGCAGTCGATATGCACATTATTAATGACTAAAGAGGTGGGGGAAATGAATCAGTCATCTTAAAAATATGATCAACCATTTCAAAGTGGTATTCTCAAATGGGTTTTCCACTTACGGCTGGGCAAACACACACAGGTCCAGGTGTAGCACAGAACGCATTTATTATACGTTTGGCAATGATGTGAGTGGCATTCTATGGCACAAAAGTCGTTCTCTGAAAGAAACTAACAACACGAAACCTACCACTGTGGTTTGGCATTATGAGCAACACTCCAGCCCCTTGAGCTAATTGACAGATTTTCCAGTACCAGATAATGACTGGCTAGGGTTGCAGATATAGGTGCTACCCCCGCCAGAGTTATATTTAAACACATAATACGAGATAGCATTATGCAATGGAACAAGTTAAACAGGGTAAAATAAAATAATTTTATAGTTATGCAGAACTTTGCAAAATTAACTTTTGTTTTTATTTCAGGCAAGACCATCATTACCCCGTAGAATTAAGAAAGGACAAGATCACTGACACCCAACGCTACAATTTATTCTCTTTTTTGGTGTTAACTAAGAACGTCCAGAACAGAAAATCAATACCACTACTGCTATTTGCCTTCCAGATTATTTCTGAAAGGGGAAAATGAAACCAAGCCAAACACTATTATTTAGGGAATTCTGTATTCAGTGACTTTGTGGTCTTCGAAGAAGGGAACCGTGTTAATGTACACATAATACTTTTTCCTGGGAGAAGTGCTTGAGTTTGTGTTTTTCAGTTCTCCGTTTTTCCTAAACTAAAAACAATTAAGTAGCTACAGAAAGAAATGTTGAATCAATTCTCTTTATAGTCAGTTTAAAAAGTGTATGTATCAACAGCTCTTATAGCATGAGGAGAATATCAGCTGTACAATATTCTAATGAAAGTTTTAACTGCCAGCAGATCAGAACTTTTGAATGATACTAGATTCAAAAATAAAAGAATAAAGATAGGACTGGGAAAATTAAACATATTTTGTAGTTGCCAGGCAATATAATATTTCAAAGTTGAGTAATGCATTAATCCCCTATAGGAATAAGCAGACTTTTAGTTTCCACCGTCTTAGAAGCCAGATTTTGATGTTTTTGGCTGAGAACAATGGAGCAAGCCCCCATTCCTTCAGACTTTTTCCACATCCCCTTTAATATGCACACAGTGCCATGACTGAGAACTTGGAGTGTTTTTGGTGATATATTTGTATTTCATCCTGAGATTTATAAAAAATGAAACTACTCCGAAGATTTATGACTAACTATAGTGCATATGAAAATTTAAAAACACAACCCCATTAAACCAATCAGTGTTTCCCATAATTAGAAAGTAGTAGCCTAATGGAAGATAAATTCTTCCCATTCTAGAGGCCAAAGTCCAAAGTATTATCAATATTTTAGAGAGCAGAAGCCCTAGAATTAAAAGGCCGATATACCTTTTTTATCAAATAATCCAGAGATGTAAATTACTCCAGCCTCCAATATACTAGCATAGCAGTCATTCTTATATCTGTAAATAACAGAATATCAACTTTCCTACTGTAGCTCCCAGGTGCAAAGGTCACACAGAGCATACTGGTATGACTCTCTTTCACAGCCACAGACTGTATTTTGTTTAAAAGTTTCAGGAATTTCTAAAATCAATATAATCATAAATTTAATGATGAGAATTTAGTGACTAGAAAGATCCAATTTTCAAAAAAATGGAATGGAATAAGAACTCTCATCTTGTGGTCAAATCTGTTACTATCAAGCAAGAGAAATTCCTACAATAACTTTTAACCTATCCAAAAGGCACAGCATGATATTAATTTGTAAAAGAAAAAAATGAATGTTCAAGCTTATGGAATGCAGAACCAGTATACATAACTGAACAGTGCAGACATCCTTACAATAAGGACAGACCAGCACGAGGCACACAGTGAGAAGCAGGGGTTCAGCCGCGCCATCATTCCAGTCACTGAGCTACTGACACCTGCAAAGCAACTTGCTGTCTTGATCTCCCCAGTTAGTTACACGCCTGGCCCTTTCAACATCCTCTATTTGAAAAAAATATATACCAATATATAAACTTAGTAAGTTTATCAAATCATGAGTGAAGAAAAAATTTAGTTCAGAAAAAATTTAGCTTAGATCAAATGTGTGTGTATTTTTTTGTCCCATTATGATTGTTAAAACAATATCAACCACAGTTACTGGTGCTCAAAGAACTAGCAACTACAGATAAAGAAGACATGTTAAGGAAGATTTGCTCTGTTATTGAGACAAATGAATTCCTTAATCAAAAAGAAAGGGTGAATGCAAAATATAGGGAAAATAACAATGCATCACATTTTGAAATTTTGTCTGGGGATACCTTTTCAGTTTTCTTTTTAATGTCTGCTTATTTCCTTTGTATCTTACTTGTTTTTGGTCTTTCTAGGAGTTTGACATTTGGCTTCTTCTTGCTGCACATTTACATGAATTTGTATTTCTCTTGTGGATCGCTGGTTAGAATGCATATGTGTTTACTTGAAAGGTGTTCATTTACTTTAATTAAGATAAATAAAAATAAAACATAAGTCTGGAATTCTATGAAATTAAATAAGCAAGCAAGCACACAAAAAAAGCCCTCGTCAATTGATGCTGGATGTTTACTCCTTAACCAAGACATTCCTTTTAATCCAAGTTCTTATATGAGGATCAATGACTATTTGTTTTAAAGTAGAATATGAAGTAATCTGAAGATAAAAACATCTCTAGAGCCAATTCTGTTGGGGGTCCAGGGCCTCCAGATTCCCAGCCTTTCCTCTTCACATTTCCTGTGTTCCTACAATTCATGCTTTCTACTTAAGAAACGTTCAAGGGCTCTGCAGAGTTTATTCTTGGCTTCGTTTCTGCACTTTTGCTGAACGTCAAGGTTTGAGGTTTGTTTGAATTCCTGCTCTGTGGAGCACTTCTGTACTTTCTAGCAGGTGTAAAGACCCCATGGCTCCTTCTGTTGCATCTCATTTCCACTTATTAAATACTTTATCTTGGAGGATGAAGCAAAAGTGACTTTCGTGTTTCCTGGCAGTCTCCTGCTTCAAAGGACTTAATAGTGATTTGTTTATTTCAGAGGAAATGGAAACCAGTCAGTGATGACAGATTTATTAGTTAAGTGGACATCACACACAAAAAAACCTTTTCTTACAGTTCAGGCTTCCTTCTAACCGCACTCTAAATGTTCAAGACAATGTTATATATTTTGGCAAATCAAACCCCTGTGATTTAATAATTGATACAACTTCCTCCACACACATTTCCAGAGTAACTTAGAGAAAAGAAAATGAGCAAAGAAAACTAATATTACCCTAAATTAAAAGGTAAAAACAGCATCCTAATAAATTGGTGATGTTGAATATCTTTAGGAAAATAACTGAAGGAACAATAAAACAAACATGGTGAATCAGAAGGATTCAATAAGAAGTTCAGAATTTGGAAAGAATATTTGCAACTGGACCCTGAAGTTCCAGCTCATGAGGTAATATGAGCATAATACTGTAGATTTAATCATCATATTAATCACTGATAGAGTATTTCTTAATGTTTAAATTTTCAAAGTAAAATGAAGAATAGCCATCAAATCCAGAATGGTCCAAATTCTTCCTCCTTAATGAATGACTGATTTTAGGAGTAAATAAATGTTATGCAAGGAAGACACCAGTATCTCATCAATGGCAAATCTCTGCCTTTCAGATTAAATTTTTTAAAAACCAGCTAACTATAACCTTCAACATTCATTCAAATAAAATGGACATTGGTGATAAAATTATAATATTACTATCTGGGACATAGATTTATATGTTATCCTTATGTTTATTGTAGAAAGAAACCAGCTGGGAAATCCTCACAAGGAAAATGTCAAATATTTGATATCTTAATAAATAATCAGAATGAAATTTTCAAACAGCAGAGTATAGAAATAAGAGGAAGGTACCGAATTGAAAGTTATTAGTCCCAGTTTTGCAAACACTATTTAAGAGGCCCCACTCTCTGAGCCTCAATTTTCTCATCTTTAAGATTGGGAGTGTGGTTTTGATGAATTCTAGAATCACTTCCAATTTTAATATTCTGTGAACGTGCAGGAAAGTCTTACCAGTTTTCAAGATGAAGATGGAGAGAAATATCAAGAAAACTAAAGAAAGGAAAGCTAGGAAGGATGAAAAGTTGTTTCACTTGTTTCCCAATATTCATCTAAGTCAGTTCCTGAAATGTGAGAGTCTGTATATGAAAGTCACGTCAATGGTACGTAAATGTTCTCCACGTGTCTTCCATGCGCCTAATCCTCACTTGCCTTATCAAGATGACACCAATTTCATGCCCAGAATAATACAGCATATTTACCAGCTAGCAAAATATCTCACCTTTCACTATGATTTTATCAAATGACATCCTGGGAATAATACTTTTGAATTACAGAGTTTAATTATGTATGATCAACTGCTACCTGCATACCTTGGTGCATAAGACAAAGGAATGTTTCAATGATAAAAATTAAGGATCTGAACAAGAATGACCAGGAATAAATTTTGTGCACAATTCCAGGAACCCAAACCCTACCCTGTATTTCATGTCTTTATCAATCAAAAAGGATCCTTCTATATTTTTCCAAAGGTGATTTGATCCCGGTCAGTGTAATAGATTTCTGTGCACTCATTTCTTCAGAAGGTAAAAGTAAGAAGTGAGAGAAATTGAATTAAGACATGTGTCATCTTTTCCTGGACTTTTCCTGATTTTTCTTGATTTTTTAAATCATATAATAATGGTTCATTATTATATCCTCTATCATATTGTTGCTTCAACATACCCCCAGAACCAAGTCCCTGTACACAGTACCCCCAGAACCAAGTCCCTGGCACATGGTGGGTATTTAGTGAATAATATCTGAGTTTGTGGATTACCACTGAAACACCTATTCACCTATTGCATTAGTGTGTGTGTGTGTGTGTGTGTGTCCTGGGTCAAGGAAAGGGTAAGCTATAGTTTGAAACTAATTACCATTTATCTCCATAGTTCTTCTCTGAGCTACTTGTTTCTAAGGAATTCAACTTAATCTAAAATACTAATGCTGCATCCTAAGATTAACAGGTAATTCAAAAATGCAGTGAAATTCTATTAGAAAGTGTAAAATGAGGACACTTTTTAAAAATATTAGAAGCGTAGGAAAAAATGTGAGATAGTATTTATATCTGACCTAAGAACCTCATGCAGAAAGTTGCTGAAGAAGATTTCTGCTTGTGGGTCTCCGTGGAGCAGCCCCTGGAGCTCAGCGCTGCTTTAGCACACAGTTAAATTAAGCACCCACTTTACCCCATCCACTTTGAATAACATAATAAAATTTTCTATTGGTTTAGTTTGGTTTTCTCACATCCTGAGTTTTCAAAGTGAAACCACTCACTTTCGAATTCACCTATTTCTACTGTGTACTAACCTGCATTATCTTGGTTGCATGTAACTAACATACTTTAATTAGTGATGCTTTTTAAAAAGAGATGCTTTGCATATGCACACTGTTTCTTCTAAGACATTTATGTAAAAATAAATAACGTCTTATCTCCACATGTGTCCATGGAAACAGTACACTCTTTTTAACTGGGAAAAGCTAAGGTGCACTCATCTAAAGCAGGGGTGTCAAACTCATTTTCACTGGGGGCCACATCAGCCCATGGTTGCCTTCAAAGGGCCAAAATAATTTTAGGACTGTGTAAATGTAACTACTCCTTAACTGTTAAGGAGTTGAAATGACATTTGGCCCTTCAAAGTCAACTGTGAAGCTGATGGGGCCCCCAGTGAAAATGAGTTTGACAACCCTAATCTAAAGTAAAAAAAATAATAATAATAACTACTATTAATAGATTACACATCCACATATTTACATAGCAATGGCTACCAGTATCATAGGAGAAAATTTTCAATGTAAAAGTACATTATCTATTTCACTTACTGAAAACTACTAAAATGTTTTACCCACTTTTTACACTGCTGATAAAACTTTATTGCACATTACATTAGGTCTGGCTTGCTTCTCTTTCAAAATCTCTGAAAAACAATGAGTTGCCTGGACACTTATGCAGACTTAGCCCAGTACCATCCGCATTTGTTTGTTTGGGGTTTATTTATTTATGGTCCTAAGATAGCCTGAATTCAATCATTAACATTTTTCTACATTTTCATACTTGAATATATACCCTCCACTTACAAATTCTAATGTGAATGTTCACTGATATCTTTGCTTAACTTAATATGTAGTGTTAATGTTAACTTTTCTCCCACAAGTCGATAGTAGTTCAATTATCAATTAATTACCAATTAATCTTTCTGAAAAATAAATCCACTCATGAATAGTCCTCCTACTTCCCGACCTCCATATCCAGAACTCCATGGCTGTGACAGCTTCCCTGTGCAATGTACGGCCACAGCCACACGGGCCCAGATGCTCCGCAGGACAGACTAAGGGTCCTTATACACTCACTGCTCTTCCTTGTGTTTGCTGTTTTTCTGATGCCAAGATGAATACTTGACACTCATTTTCTTCCTCAGAAGTTAAAAATCTCCCCTAACAGGCTCTTCTGTTGGTCATCTACCTGACTTTTGTAATTCTGGAATTCACACCAGAGACTGTAAAAGACCAAATATTTTGAGAGGCTTTAAAAGTTAATAATTTTTTATCATTAATTGCCACTGTCTGATTCTATTAAGTTTTCATACTTTCCCCTGGAAAATGTAGCCTAATTCCTGGCATGTTCCCCACCCTTTCCCAGAAAAATGTTCTCCTCCCTATTCCTCAAGAGGCCTAGAAGAATCTCCCTAGTTGACCTTACATTTTTTAATATACTTTCATTGTTTGCCTTGCCAGTTCCAAGATTATATCTTCCAACATTTACATCCACTGTTATAATATGTTTTACTTCATTTCAATGCTGTATTATAAACCAATAATTTAATATCTCTATTTTGCTTTTATTTTGATAACTGCCCATATCTCAGGCTTATAGATTAGGATTAACTAATAATTCTCTTAGGATACTCTTCAGCCTCTTTGAAACCATTGAAGTATATTAAGTAAACATTTGGTTGAGTAAACTCAGCATTATCCAAATAGTTTTAGCAAAATTATGTTCCTTACATTTTACTTTCAGATACGTTTCAACTGTTACACATTTTTGTTAATTTTACTTTTTTAATTTTTAAATTACAGTTTACATGCAATATTATTTTGCACTGGTTACAGTAGTAAAGCACAGTGGTTAGCCGGTCATAAACTTTGGAAAGTGTTCCTGTTGACATTTCCAGGATTCACTGGGCATCACACATAGCTATTGTATTATTAATGACTGTATTTCCTAGGCTGTACTTTATGCCCCCAAGACTATTTTTATAACTTCCAATCTGTACTTCTCAATCCCTTCACCTCTTTCACCCAGTCCCCCAACCCCCTTCCCCTCTGGCAACCATCCGTCTCTGTATCTTTGAGTCTGCTTCCGTTTGGGTTGTTCATTTATGTTGTTCTTTAGGTTCCATATACAAGTAAAATGCGATAGTTGTCTTTCTCTGACTGGCCTATTTCACTTAATGTAATAACCTCTAGATCCATCCATGCTGTCACATATGGTAAGATTTCATTCTTTTTAAAGGCCAAGTAAGACCCCTTACATGTATGTATGTATGTACCACAGCTTTTTCCATCCACTTGTCTATCAGTGGGCCCTTGGGTTTCTTCCACAGCTTGGCAATTTTAAACAATGCTGCAAGTGTATTTGTCTTTGTTTGGTGTTTGAATTCTCATAACCTCTTTCTCCACTTTAGGAGGTTCTTATCATTGCCCCATTGGACTTTCTAGTACATGGAAATGTCCTGTGTCTCCCTTGTTCACTATGTCAGCCAATAGCCACATATTGCTAGTGAGTATTTGTAATGTAGTTAATGACATCGAGAAACTGATTTTTAAATTTTAGTTCATTTAATTAACATAAACTTAATTAATTTTAATAAAAATTGAATTAGTTAAGTAAAATATATCTTAGTTAAGTTAAATTAATCTTGATTACATTTAAATTATCTGAATTAACTAACATTTAAATAGCCATGTGTGCTAGTAGTTACTGTACTGCACAGCATAGGGGAGTATTATTCTTGGTTTTTTTTAACATTTTATTTATTTATTTTTAGAGAGGGAAAGGAGGGAGAAAGAGAGAGAGAAACATCAATGTGCAGTTGCTGGGGGCCATGGCTTGCCACCCAGGCATGTGCCCTGACTGGGAATCAAACCTGCGATGCTTTGGTTCACAGCCCACGCTCAATCCACTGAGCTACGCCAGCTAGGGTGGGAGTATTATGATTATTGGCAAGAAACACAGATATGCAAAGGCTACTTCCACTAAATCAATATTCTTTTATTGAGCAACTGGGTGTGACATTACTTCCTATATGCAGAACAGGATGAAGGTTTAAATACAGAGTCCCTGCCTCTAAGAATTTTTTAAAACTGGAAACAAGAATTTTCTAAACTGGTAATTCTCAATCTTGACTATTCATTAGAATCACTTGAGAGCTTTTTAAAAATAACACCCAGATTAAATGATAAGTTATTTACTATTTGTTTCAAAAGAACTGGGACAAGCTGAGCTGAGGGAAGACTGGGATGGTATAAATAGGACAAGATTAGCCATCTGTAGACAAATGTTGAACAGAGTGTGCACATGAGAGCTCATTATACTATTTTCTCTATTCTTTTGATGCTATAATATTCCATTATACATTTTGTTTACATTGCACCTTTAATCTTGATTAATTCAACCCTAATCAATGAGGCATCAGTATTTATAAAGAGTCCCAGATCATGCCAATGTAACATCAGTATTGAGAGTTACTGGTCTTAATAAAGTTAATGGAAAAGGCCAGAAACATGGATGGTCTGAAAGTTGTTTTTCTGAATGAACAGAAAGAATTGTTGAAATAGAATCAGTATCAGAGTCATGGATAACAGAATTTTTTAAAAAATGCCAAACATGTAATGTAGTGTAAGTTAATTTTAACTCTTACAGACATAAATTCTACCTCACTGGCACAAGTAGGCTTGCCGCAAACTTGCTTTTCATCAGATAGTTATGTGATATGTGACTAAACTCAGAACCACAACTGAAATAATTTTTTAAGCTTGTTCAGCCCTTATCCTCACTGTTCTTTCTCTACTAGCCAGGCAGCCTCATGCGTGGTCACCTGTCAGTATCTCAGGTCCATATTGCCTAATTACGTGCCATTGTCTGGACACAGTCAACCAGTCATACTCAAAGCAGAATAACACAGATACAGGGGTCATGGATCGACTCAGCATCATGGTACCAACGTAAACCCTCATAAAACGGGGTTTACATTTTTAGAAAAAATTCAGTCTACTTGAAAATATTAAAAATAAATAACCTATTTTTCTTTTTCAAATGATCATTTGTTCTACTATCCAATACTACAGTGCAGATTAATTAATATTCCACATTTTCCCCAATTGCCCAGTGTCAGGTTTAATTTAATTTTTTTTGGTTTTGTCACATAGACATTTCAAATATTGTGACTACTTCACTGTATGTGATTGTAAAAGCCCAACAATGCATAACATACTGCACAGAATATTTATAGAATTTCATGTGTCAGCTAAAAACAATGGAATGAGGCATCCATACATTAGTTGGGTTTAACAATCACTAAATTGTTGACAATATAGGTACCTTACCTTTCAAAATGTAGATTTTTGCTGACTTACTGTAAAGTTTTTAAATAAATGGATATTAATTTTTGTCCAGATTTATTCATAAATGGTAAATACATGCTACCTAATCATAGGTATTTCACTTTAGGAAACATCCATAAAAATCAACAGAAACAAACACAGATAATTACTTAAGCTGGATATTCATTAAACTCCCCTCTGGACTGTTCAAGAATCTTTTGAACTCACCCTACTACTAGACACCATGAATCAAGAGTCTCAGAAAAACCCTAACACAGATGATTCATTCATCATCACTGATGCATTTTTTATACCGCAAATAAGATTTAGCCAGCACGTCTACGCACCTGGCCCAATGTTGGGTGTCACATTAAAAGAAAAAGGAGACACTGACTTTCACTTTGAGAGTGCACGTAATTCAAATCAAAACCTGCAATGTAAGACAGGAACAGTAAAGAGAACTGCCAGGCAAAATTTAAGTGCATTCTTATGCAGTCTATTGACATTAATTTAGTAAGAGAAATGCAATAATTAGTGAAGAGTGGTACTGACCTGAGGAGGAGTTGCAAGCCATATTTTAATTAAAATAATATATATTAGAAAAATATATTACAAGTTATAGGATCAAAATACAACATAAATTGCCAGGCAGCATAGACCTAAAGGCACGCACACACATAAGTGCATGTAAAACTAATGAAATCTGGATAAGGTTAGTATTGTACCAATATCAGTTTCCTAGTGATGTTATTACATTATAATTATGCAAGATATTACCATTGGGGGAAGCTGGGTAAAGGGTATATTGGATGTCTCTGTACTATTTCTTACAACTGCATGGGAATCTACACTTTTATTAAAATAAAGATTTTTAAGTGATAGATATAAACAAGTTTATTAAAGAAATATTAGTTAAAATGAGAGCAAAACAAATGCTAGCAAAATTGCCCCAGATGGTCAATAAAGCCTTTGATGATGGAATTGGGAGATTACAGATGGAAGCCAATTTATTTATAACCCTAAATTTTTATCCAAGGAAATTAGATAGTAAATAATGTTCTTGAGTAAATGAGAGATGCAGAAAATCTTGTGTAAAACTCCTTATATGCAACTATGACTAAATACATTTAGGTACCCACATTAGAAAGTGTAAGAACATGGGTTAAACTAACATTTAACATTGTGATCCATAGACTATAAAAAGAATGCCTTGTCAGGAAAGCACTACTATCTATCTATCTGAATATATATATATATAATATATATCATATTATACATAGGAATATATATTATATATTAATAACATGTTTATATATGTCTGATATTATATTTTGTTTCCTCACAAGGATCAGTACAAGTGAAATCTAGTAGTACATCATTGATGGACATAAGTCATAACACTACTTAACATTCAATATAGGATTCCATTGGGGAGGAATGAAAAGAGATAAAGATATTCAGAAGACAGCTACATTAGGAGCCCTAGAAAGGAAACAAAATTAAGTGCAAGAGATAGTAAAGTAGAAATAGCAAAAAATATGGAAGGATGTGCACTAGAGTGGGTTGGGACTGAGCTCTGTAGGAGAAAGCAGCATGGCTAAATCCTGACTATGTTTCATGCAAAAGGAGAAATCATCATTTGAGACCACTAATGTGAAGGCATTTTGAATGCAAATTGTGATTAGCTATGCAATAAGGAATTATCTTTTATTATTTTGGAAATAAAGTTGTGTCCAGACAAAAGAAAAAAGAAAAAAAACCTCTTGGAAAGACCAACTGTATTTTTCATGTTTCATTTTGTTTTGAGGGTTTAGTAAGAACTAGAGATCTGGAATTGGCATGTGAGGTCAGTGTGAAGAGTATCCCAGAGGTTTATAAGGTTCATTGTATTGGGGAGGAGCAGATGGGTCTGGTGTTTACAGACTGTGGGAAAGAGGGGTGTGGGTAGAAGAACAGAAAAAACAAGGAAGGCACATCTGTTAGCAAGGGCAAAATGCCAACCATTAATATTTTTGAGTATCTTCTGTGTAAGGAGATTACAGGGTGGGGCGAAAGTAGGTTTTATAGTTGTGAGTGTATGACACAGAGTTTATTCTTGTATTATTATGCATTAATTATTATATTATTTTCCTTGCAAACATATGGAAACAACAGTAGGTTTATTCCTTATAAATGTACTTTTGCCCCAGTCTGTATATTAAATTAAAAAATAAGAGCAATGCTTATCTAAGGATGAAGATAAAGTTAATGGCCTGAGACAAAGGGGAGTTGATAGATGTCTGCTTGTTGCTATTTATTACCTTGAACTCAAAAAGGCAAACGCATTATAGGTAACACTTAATTTAGCAAAATGTACTTGTATTAAATTTAAAAAAATTAAAACAGGTAACAAATCTTCAATTCACAAATGGAAACACCAAATATGATCTGTTTATATAAAAATCTAGTATTTATTAATATAGCAAAGACCATATACACATTGCCAGATATTAAACTCTGGTTTAAACTAAAATACTATGGTTTATAAATATATGAGGTGTCAAAAATATGCAGGCACATTAGTAATCAAAAACAAGAACTATGTCATTAGAAAATTAGAAAATTGAAGCTAAGACAGTATAACAGTGTTCATATTCATTAAACAAGAATGAAGAATGACTGAGGTAATATGACATAAAATCAGATTCAGAAAAAGGTAGTTTACACCCAAGTAAAGCACTTTGTGAAATTGCACTTTATTCACTCAAACGCAGTAGCCAACATTTTAAATGATGCTGAAATTTGTTTTTATTGGGAAGACTAAAACCTTAAGGTTTAAAAATATTTTACGAGATTTTCCTTTTAAGGGCACTAGGCTGAAGTCAGGATATGGAAGCTCAGCTGCCACTACTTGGCTGAATGGACAGACATTACTTAACTTCTTTGGGCGCTTTCTCTCCTCTAGGAAGTACATTCACTGAATTGGGTGATGCCTTGGGTCTTGGTAATTCTGATTCTAATGATCTGTTCAAACATTATTGATTACAACTTATTTTTTTAAAAAACTAACAAATTAAGGCTACCCTGAGAACTAGTTGATGCAGTTGGCCCCTTCTTGTCGCTGCCATTTATTACTGAATATCTAATGTTTCATTCTTCCTGCTCACCTCTCCCTACTTCCTCCCAGCCTTCCACTATCTAGCAAAGAAGCAAGCACTAGTTTTCTGAACTTCTTTTATTTTAGGGATTAAAGTGTCCTGAATCTAGGAGTTTTGAAAGAGTTAACTCAGCATTTAGAATTTTAATACAATATTCGATTCTACTCTTTATTCAAAAGCAACTGCCACAGCCCATCACTACAATAATTCAGAATTTCTCTGAAATACATTTCTGAATTGCCCACATTGAACAGTAGGGAAAAGAGAGTTGACTAAGCTAAATAAAGTAAAACGAACTAATCACTCAGAATTTGCAACTCTGGTGAGTTTTTCTTTTGTCTCTGGCCTCACTTAAGAAATAAATAAACACACAAGAAAATTATTATCTCTGAAAAAAAGAAATTATCACCAAACTAAAATGGTTTTTATGCTTTTATTTGGGATATTATGCATTTTCAGTTTTTAGTGGTATTTGCTTATTTGCCATTTATGAGGGTCTCCAAATGGAACCACCAGAAATAACAAAGAGCTATGATGCATAAACTCCTTCTGCAATAAACTTTATAGCACAGCAAGAAAATGTCACACCCCACCTACAAATTAACAGCTGAAACAGAAATCTGAAATATCACTGTCATATGTAAATCCCTTTGGTTTAAGTTCTATTCCCTGTTGACCAAATGTCCCTCTCTCCATTCCTCTTGAAAACAGGTGTTCGAGAGAGAAATGGCAGGATACACATAAGAAAGAAGGTGAGGAGATACCCAAGCAAAATGAGCTATGGAATGGGAATCCTAAGGGCGATGAATTAAAGGCAACTTGAGCCTTTTACACAACTTGGTCTAGAACTCATCCTACATTTCAGGAAAATAGCACGCTACTTACAATTTGAGGGGCAGTTGTAGATTATTTTAAATCTTCAGTGATCTTTTAAGCGAGCAACATGTTCTATAGCATTGTTTGTAGTAAAATATAAATATACAGGCAACATAAATCAGAAATTGTTTGCAGATGGTACATACCCATGCCATAATTGCACCTACACTGATACATGAAAAAAATGACACCTACTGAGCCAAACATTGTTCTAAGTGATTTATGTTTATTAACTCACTATAATTTTTAGGAAACTAAGGTACAGAGAAGTTAAATCACAGCTAGTAAAAGACAAAGTGAGGTGTTGTGCTCTCCTAGATCTACTCTGGCCACTCCTCTGGGGCCTGTGTTCCTTTAGATTGACTTGTATGGATGTCAGCTACTGGGACTCATGAGCTTACCTTCCATGTCTCTGAGTGCATTTGGCCAATGCAGGCAACAGGAGATGGGAAGGCATGAAGACGGATTACTGGATTGATATTTGCTATCACCTGCAATCTTCCACTTGAGGTATTAACTTTCCTAGGAGTGTCCTTTCTCGTGCCTCCCACTGGACTCTGGATTCTTACAAAAAACTCTCTCTCCTTGCCCATTCAGGTTTAGAGACATTATTATTTTTCCAGCTGTGGGTAGGCCCTGGGTGACTTAGCATTTCCTATTGCTTCCCTACATGCTACCCATCACCAAACAGTTATCATCAAACTCTCTTAAATTATATCTTTGAATGTGTCACCTA
Organism: Phyllostomus discolor; assembly: GCF_004126475.2. Taxonomy (NCBI): domain Eukaryota; kingdom Metazoa; phylum Chordata; class Mammalia; order Chiroptera; family Phyllostomidae; genus Phyllostomus; species Phyllostomus discolor. The sequence continues at coordinate 20,300,190 of NC_040912.2, read as the reverse complement.
TTTCCTTGTCTCATAGGATGACTAAGAAATAAGATAAACCCTTCATCATTTATCAACTAATGCCTAAATATGCAAAAAAGAGTGGTGCTGCTTCTTTTAATTTTCCCAAGCTTCTGGATATCCAAGAGTAAATTTGGCAAAGCTCTATTTGCAGAAACAAAGAATAGTTCTGGAAGAAATGGTACCTATCATTCCTTGAATTCTGAAAAGATGGTAATCCTAAAAATGTGAATGGGAGCAGGCCCTCAGATTTGCCTGCCTAACCTCTGCCTTTCCTCTCATTTCAATCTGTCTCAATAGTTTACATCTACATGCTGTCTAGTTTAATGCAGTCAGACATGTTTATATTTCAAATAAGAAGAAATGTTCCAAAGTATATGTAGTTTACACCTGTATCTGCACAGATTTTAATCGAGAAAAGCAGTAAACACACTGAGAGCCCATTTTATTTTTAGAAAAAAAATAAGGAGAGATGTCACTTAATTTCAATCTACTCAATTAGTAAGTAAAGTTCTCTTTAGGTGGCTCTTTTTAAAATTTTTTTAAAAATTGATTCTCGAGAGAGACATCAATTTGTTGTTCCCCTCATCTATGAATCCCTGGTTGAGTCTTGCATGTGCCCTGACCAGGGATCCAATATGCAACCTTGGAGTGTCAGGCCGATGCTCCAACCAACCGAGCTACCCAGCCAGGGCTACATGGTTCTTAAAATGTAAAAGCCATTTGCCAAATTACTGGTTTCTTGCAAAATCAAAGCTACATTTTATGTATTTAGTTCCCACTAAGTTTTTGATTCTATTTTACTGAACCACATGATTTTGCTACCAAAATAAAATCAATCATCTGAAAAACTTACTTGTATTCATTGTTTATTTGATAAGAGTCCCTACCCATTTTATTTTTTTTCCAACTAACAAGAATACACTCCAGTGTAATTTGCTAGTTTTTCAAGAGGGTAAGAAAAATTACCCAAGTTTACTGTGCAGTCCAGACAGTGGAGGAAACCATCACAGCAGACACTGAACACATTTCACTACTACATTTGCGAATAACTATCACTTCGCAAAAATAAGTTTTTATTTGGGTGTCATTTCTGGCAAAGCTTTAAGGCTATATTTTCAAAGAGCAAAATTCCAGGCCTTTAAAATTCTATTGGCATCCACCAACCTAAGCTGGACCCGCCTCCAGGTTTCCGCAAAGCCTGAAAGATGACTTCATCTTAATCATTTTCTTGCCCACAGTCATGTAAGATAACTGGAGACTTTCTTTCTTATAGTATTATGGAAATCTCTTGTGGCATGTGGGAAATAATGAGCTAGAAGGGAAAAAAAGAAAACAAAACTGCAGGAGAGTTGGCATATTTAACTTCAATGACTATCATTGATTAGCAGCCTCAGCCTGCTGGACTCTCCACACAGCTGCATATAATCCAAGCCTCATATTTTATTTTGTAGCTGGAATATTTAACATCAGGTTATGGTGTTTAATGTGGGTGCTGTAGTTCAAATGATCGGTCATCGGGTAATTAAATTGGGAATTCCATCTATTAGTGTGTGTGTATCTCTACACGGAATGATTATTTTAAAGTATGATTTTAATTATTGATGCCATGTCCTTGTTAATTCAGCACTCTCTCCTTTTTTAATTTTATTTTTATTGTTTACACTATTATGAATGTCCTATTTCCCCCCTTTGCCCATCTCCACCTTGCCTTCCTTTCTACTAAAATACAATAGAAACTTAAAACTAGAAAAAGAAATACCTTGTACTCATAATTTCAATGAGTGTCCCTACCTAAGCTTCAAGAAACATACCTATGACATATTAGAAAGAAAACTTATGAAAACAAACAATAGGATTTTTAAATACATTTGAAATATTTGCATCAAAATTATGAAATTTGTGAAGAGAAACACTTTTTGAATTTAAATATTTAATCAAAACCATGGCATGTTTACTATGCGAGTATTACCTAGTAAACTTACGGTATGTTTGTAGTAAAAGTAAAAATTCCAAGGATGTAAGAATTGTCACCAAAATACACAAATATTTAGAATCATTAAACTTTTAAGAAAATGCTAGCTTTTAAAAGTAGTATAGCAATACCATATAAGCTAAAGATCCAATTTATTATTTTTAAATCTATATAGTATAGAGAGAGCAAAGTGATTATTTTTGAAGAACTTTTCCTCTCGCTCATACAAACCCTTTCCAAAAATATATACTTCTAATACAGATTTTACCTGATTATTCTGGTTCGTATGCACATGTAAGAGACCAAAGAACATACTATAAAATATTTTCAGAATCTTATAAAAACCAATATTCCAATACATAGACCAAATTTATAGACAGTAACATATAAATTCAGAAATATTATAGTGCTGTGGAAAATGTAACATTATACATGAAGGTTTTATTAATAAGTGTATATTTAAAATGCCAAGTATAGAGGAAAAAATCATTGACCCATTCAATCACATATGAACATTTACACTTACCAAGTAACTTTCTGCTAATTTAATACAAATATATTAAAGGCTTTAAATAGAAATACTCTGAAATATAAAAACAATGTCCAAAATTTATACAGATGACTCAATAGATACATTATTATTTTGTATAAAAAAATACTATCTAATGTAACTTCCTTAAAGTGACCATGAATCTCCTACACTTTTATAATGTAAGTGGAAAACCAGAGAGGAAAGGTCAACAGAGTTAAATTAATTTTGCCTCAACAAAAGGTAATGCTAATTGAAGACTGAGACCTAACAGACCTTTACCATTGTAAGTCTTACTCCATGAAAGAAATAAAATATCCTGCAAAGTCTCAACCAGCTGGATTTTGAACCTCACCTATGACTATGACTATGATTTAGGAGTAGTGTAGAAAGTTCTGCAACTACTTTTCTTTATTGTTATTCCATGTTTGTTGGGGAGTTTCAGCTTAATTCAGCTATTCCAAGAAATAGTCATAAGAGCATCACAAAAATAGGAAAGACGTTAGTGCTTCAGTTTTTCTACAACATTACCAAAGAAGTTATTAGTGATGACTAAACCATATTAATGACTAAAACACATACTATAGAGAAATAAGTTGTGACAATAAAATGTGTTTTGTTGCTTAAATAGGTTGAACAGGAAAGACATCATACTTACCTCCATTTCTAATTTGTGGACTTTGGTCTTGGTTTGTGTTTTGACTTTTTTTTTTAAATAAACCATTGGAATCAGTCACCAATAACATAACACAGGAAATATAATTTAACTTGTCACTCAAGAATTAATCCTTCTTATCTTGATTATAATGGGGGGTGGGAAATGTCACTGCTGATAGTCTTGCTTCATGTACTAATATATTTTACCTATAAAATATTTTATTATAAATTAAATATTACAAAAATACAGTAAATTTGAGAGAGTCGTCTCTTCCATAGTTATCAACTCAACAAATATTAAGGAATATCTGTGCATATTTTATTTTGTAATATTTTTCTATCTTTATATTTATCATCCATAGATGTTTGTAATCACTATAGCAATGCTTGGAAAGGATACACACTCTGCAATTTTATTAAAAATTACTCAAGCGAACAGAGTCTAAAACTAAAATATTTTGTTGCATTATATCAGTTTTCCTCATTTGAAATAAAATCTAAAAGGCCCTCACATTATTGTTTTGTATTTCTTGCTGCCATTTTTTAAGATAGTAAATGAATACAATTGGCACTGTTACCAGGCCAAGTATATGTAAGAGAATTCAGCTCATAATCAATCCATAGGTTATTTCCCAAGTGAAAAAATGTTAATTCCAATAAATAGGGAATTAGTCTCCCCAATTCTCCTGAATCTAAGGGTAGGGGTTGATTTCTTTTGATATTTCATTTTTGTTTAAAATTAATTTCTTAGACTCTTAAGTCATGCAACAAATAGTGTAAGTTACTATAAATTCTAACTCTGTGATGACGGGTATATGTTTTTAACACAGAAGGAAAATACAGCAATGCTTAAAATAGATCTAAATATTATTTTTTAGGTAAGATAAGCTTACAGGGTGCCAACATAATGGTTTCCATTGATAATTACTATAAACAAAGACTAAAACTTTCAATATTTAGTAATGGGTTTTTAACCCAAATGAGTATTTTAGAAGTGCCATGCTCTACATTTAACATATTTCCTTTTCCAACTATAAATAAAAATATTTACAGAGAACTGGAAACTATTTCTATTTCTATTTGCATTTTTTCTTCCATTTTTTTGCTGACTTTCAACAATAAAGCACTTAATTCTAAAGAAATTGCTGCTTTTGACTTTTGAGTGTAATCACTTGAGAGCATGCATGCAGGTCAACGGTACTTAGATGATTTTAATGTCAGGTCACAATTTTAAAATGTTCACACCTAAAAGTAATATACCACTCCAAGAAACAATTTAAAATGATATTTTACTCTATGAATTTGAGACATTTCATTTGTTCAACATTGTCCTATAATAACTAAGACCTAATAGACTAGTTTTAAACTTCCAAAGCAATTGTTGAAAAACCATAATCCAGCAACACAGAGGTGAATGATAAAGTAACATTTTTTTCCCCTTTAGAAAACAGGATGATTGAAATATCTAGGAAAAGTTACACCATAATACCAGAGTTAGGGTGGGTAAGACATTACCCTGTATTTAACTTCCATCTTTTAATCTTATTCTTGTCATCCTGTAGGGTCAGGCATATAGACAGACATAATTTGCAATAAATATTTTATGATCTTGTAGCTATAAATAAAATATTTGTCATTTTACAAGAATCTAATATGATTCAAAACCTTGTTAAATCCACATCCCCAAATCACTCCCTTTTTAATATAATTATTTTTCATAAAATGTGTACTTATAGTTATTCAATTAACTTGAATTGAAAATATTTCCATATTTATAGAGTATATTATCTGCATAAAATCTAAAGTTAGATTGACTAATATATTTTGGTTATTTTCACTGAAAGTGGGTATTTTATGCCTAGTACTACATTGCTTGGCAAACAATCAAATGTAATTGAAGCCAAGTAATTCACCCTATTTATAGACTTTTTTTCAGGATCACCTGCTTTGTATAGATTGTTTTAAGTACAGTTGTAAAGTTTCAATTTTTAAGAGTTCCTTTGAAGAAGTGGCAGATGTTGGCTTTACTAATAACAGTAGAAAGTACAGCAGGCTCAAAGTTGCAGAAATGTTTAACACATATAAAAAATAACAGTGTGCTTTTCTATTAAACTTGGTTATTTTCAATTGTCAATAAAATATAATGGAAGAATAAAGTCCATAAATATTTGTTTCTAGATCCTCAAGCTTCTTGAGTTTGTAAATGTGTGTGTTTGGAAGGGAAATGCATGTAAATGTATGCTGGTGAATGTTACACATTGTAGTTTTACTAAGGACTGTAGTCTTTAGTATCATTGCCATGGATAAAATTTGGTTTGTCAACATCTTCTGGTGCATAAAATTCTATTAAAATTCCACATGGTCATTCACACATACATGATATCTAGGTAGTAGATGCAATGATACAGGATTTTGGTTCCGACTTAGCCCTGGATTTACGTACTACATTTACTCTGAACTATAAATACAGAGTAATTATAAACTGTCTAAAAAATATAAATGGTCTCTACTAGACATGATGTGACTTTCATCTAGTATGATTTTTAAATTTCAGGAGTTCAGAAATTAATTTAATTTTTGGAAATAATATTGAAATATTAAAAATGTACTAGAAGCAATGAGAGATTATATGTCAATAACACATAAGAATTATAGTGATTTTCTACATTCCCTTAATTTTTGCTGGATCAAGATGCCTTTATACTATTAAAAAATAGCTGTGAACATAAATTATGGAAGACCAATTGCAATATCATCACAGGAGGAAGATACCTTGAACTTAAATCTATCTAAAGATCAACAAATAGAAATTAAGACAAATAGTGAAATTTGGAAATTAAATTTTATTTTTATTGAGCATACATATATTTAACTAAAAACTACAGTGATATTTCTTTTCAATTAGTCAAAATTTCTTTCAAAATATTCCATCAAGGAAACGCTCATTCTAACTCCCTGGTGATTCTACCCTTGGTGATAACTAATTGTATTTCCCACTTAAGATGTAATCTATCAATTTTTTTTCCAGTACTTTATTAGATTCAATGTGTAAAGATAAACTTACTTTGTTAGATGGTTATTTCCCATCAAAACAGAGTGGAACCATTAATATAACCAATGTTCTTTGAAAAGTTATTAAAATAATTTAAGGGACCCAGTTCTTAGATCCCACTCTCTCTGTTTACTCCCAGTCCAGATAACATACATCTATATGAAAATTCAGTTTGCCCTAAGAAACTTGGTTGCAGTGGTTCCGTTCAGGAAGCATAAAGAACAACAATCTATCACACAGATTTCTCACTGCAGAAGGCAAAGTGAATCGTAAGAGCTTCTGGTAATTACAAAAGTGAGCTGACAAATCTGAACTGAGGTCTGTTTCCAAAAAATTTATATTGGTATCAAATGCTATGTCTACTAAAGGACCGCTACATCTAAAATTGACTACTTTTCTAATGGATATGGAAACCTTCTTGCTATGATTAACCTTTTAACTCGCTGTCTTACGAGTTTCACTTATGGTTAGTAAAAACCATTAAAAATGAGTGATTCTTTTGGTAACTTTCTTAGATATAAACTAATTTGTGAGCGAGTACTAAAAGTTTACCCCTGACCTTGGAAAGTAAAAGTTCGACCCCTAACTCAGGCTGAAGAACAATTGACAGCGTCGCTGCAAAACAACATGGAAAGAACACGAAACAGTGCGGCTCGATCATTGTCATGTATGTGGGATCTTGCCTAAAGCGTTATAAGAGATAAACATTTTTCCAGTCCTTCACACCAGTATCTGGAATTACCTTCTAGAACTGTTAAACCAATTCCTCAGAGGCAGGAAATATGTAAATACTATATTAAACAGATGCCACTTTCCAAAAAGATGGAATGCAGGTTGCGGTGCTATAGCTACGGAAGAACACTTGCTTAATTGTAAAGTACGCTTTAACACTTTCACAATGAGACAGGTGAGGGTTTTGCTGATTTGCCTGAAGAACTTGAGTTTCTCTGGGTCGTTACAATTTACTTGTCAGGCTGTGCCTTCCAGCAGCCCCCTTTGCGTGGCTACTCCTCTCATCCCCAGGAGGATCAGTGCCTCCTGATTGCGCCGTCGCATACCAGCCTCAGGGTCACCGAGGACCCACGCTGCTGCGGTTGCTGCTTGTTTCCGATACTTGTCTCCGATAATTCTCAATGGAAGGAAGATACTACTTTCTACTTTTGAATCTCAGATTCTCTTTTTTAGATTAGTACCACAACAGTACAACTACTATTAAGACTCGTATTTCTTCAAATCTGAGCACGTATTTGTTAAAATTTTTCAAACACATTTCTTAAAATCTTCTGAATTCCTAGATTATGGCTTCTTCCCCTGCAAGGGAAATTTTTTTTTTTTTTTTTTTTTTACCATTTGGGAAAGGGTGCTATTTAAAGAACTCTGAAATCAGAATTAAAAAAAAAAAAAAACTAAAACTTTTTTCTCATACGCTCTGCCAAGTTCCATGGCAAGTTCCAAATATTGTGCAATAATTTGGAAATCCAGTTAACGATGGAAAAAATCGAGCCACTCAGAGTCGGGAACTTGCACGGGAAATGTCAAGAAGCGGCACCGCACGCACGCCCAGCGGATGCTGCATCCCAGGGCACACTCCCCTCCCCATCGCTCAGATGCAAGGTCACGCTTTGCAATCGATTTCACATACTGCCACTTGTCCTTTTTTCCTCAACCCTCTGGTAAACTAGTTTGAACCCTGGAGTGCTTAGTGCTGTTGGCTACAGTTCGGCCCTCGGAGAAACACGTGTCCCCAAATACCAGGACTAAGGCAGCCCCGCGGAATTTGGCGGCGGGGAGCCAGACGGAGCAAGACACGTACCATCTTCCCTGCTGCCTCACTACAGAGAATCTTCCCAACATCTCCCCGCCCCTTTCGCCCAAGGTGCCTGGCGCGTCCTTACCTGAGCTATCGCTTTTCCTCTTGCCGCCACTTCTCTTCTCCGCCTCCGCGGGTGACAGCGCCTGGCGTCCGTAGTCCCCCGGCGCACACGCAGCCCCAGTCGGGGTGCTGGAGCCCAAGCTGGAAGAGTTGGAACACAAGACCGGCGGGCTGCTGCCCATCTCCGGGGGCCCTCCCGAGTCCGGCTGAAGGCAGAGGCTGTGCCGAGCCGCGCTCGGGGGGGAGGACATCTGCGGGAGGTGCCAGTTGGTTTGCAGAGCTTGGTGCTGCTGCTGCTGGTGGTGGTGGTGGTGATGGTGGTGGTGGTGGTGGTGCCCCCTGTGATGCTGGCTGGCAAACATGCCCTCCTCGTTGGGGTATCCCGCGATTATGCAAGACGAGGAAGAAGTGGAGAGCTCGGGGTAGGACATATGGTCAGATCTTCCATGGAGGGCGAGAGAGGACTGGGAAAACGGGTGCAAGCCTTGCGCGGTAGCGTGAGGGCTGCGCAAGCAGCCAAAGAGCGGGTGTTCCATAGCATGCAAGTCTCGGGTTCCAGGCAGAAGACTTCGCGACAGTTGCAAACACCACCACCCTCTGTCACTTTTTCACTGGAAATCGTGTGACTTTTCCCCCTCCTCAAGCAACTGCCGCCCGCGTTTCTGCAGAGCTTGGATAATCCCGGTCCTGAGCCCTAGCGGCCAGTCTCCTTTACATATAAACAATCTGACCTGGAGGAGCTTCCCTCCGAGCTACTCAGATGTCAAGAGTAGGAGAGGTTGAAGCCAAAAGAAGGTGGTCCCAGAGAACTGCTTTCAGGGGTAAACGGCTCTGAGAGGTTATAAATAGAGTGTAATGTGAGCTGGGGGCTGGCTTAGGAACCCAGCGCTGACCACATGCAAACTCCCTCCAAAACTCCCGCTCAGTGCGCGCTCCGCGCTTCCAGTTCCACTTCCTAACGCCGGCTGGACGCACACAGAGCGTCCACGCCCGCCCGCCCCTGCCGGCCGCCAACGCTGAGATCTGAGCATCCAGCGCCTAAACCCCGGCCCCAGGCGACAGTGGTTCTACTCTCCCGGCGCCCGCAGCTGAGACGCTGTGCGGCCCTTGTGCCAGACCCAACCCGCACCCCGAGCCCCACCCTCTCACTTCTCTCAGGAAAGGTGTTTCGTCAGTGCCACTTGGGCACTGTCACCTGCTGGAAAGCTAGAATTGCGCCTAGCTCTGGAGGAACACGGAAGGAACGTTAGGATTAAGTGGGGGCCGGAGGGGGGGAGCGGGGGGAAGCAGAGCTAGTTAGGCGCGCGCTTGGGGAAGTTTTTCAAACTTTGCATTTCCTCGTGCCCTGGGATCAGTGTCGCACCTAGCATTTTTCAGTTTGTGTCTGTGGGTGCATCGTTAATGGCCGCGGAGGCCAGGTCTAAGGTTGCAGAAATGCACTCTGTGTTCGGGAAAGGGCCATTCTGGTGTCAAGAGAGAGAGAGACCTGTTGGGGTGGGTGGGAGGAAAGTACGGGACAGTGACAGTTGCAGATGCCCAGCCCTGACATCTTCACCTGAGGTACCTGGTGGAGTTCCTTTCCCCCTGCTTGCCGCAAATTTCCTCTCTCCTACTTTTCTGGTCCCTTTGAATTTCCACCAAGAACTTTTCCTGGGTCAGGAATATTCCAAAGCGGCTTTGTCCTGGTCACATGAGATCTGTAGATTGCACGCACATTTCCAGTCTTTCCCCTCAGGAGCCAGCCCATGTCTCCTCATTACCCTGCAGAAATCACCCCTATCCTGCTCAAAAATAAATCAGCTAATAGCACCCCCTCCCCCGCCCCAGCCGTGGTGTATTTACTAGAAATGTTACATCCCCCAAAGTTCACCAAAGCTTCAGATCTCCCTGGTCAATCTTGCATCACAGAAAATGAGTAAGAAAACTTGCCACCAGTGAATTAGTGCGAGCGTCAGCTGCGCTTTGATGGTGCCACTTGCTTGAGACATTGTCGGCTGGGGGCAGAGTCGTTTACACAAGGCAAGCAAGCCTCCCATAATGAGCTGCAGGAACAGCCGACACTTGCCTGGGACAAGTCGCATCAAGAGAATAGAGGCACTCACATATCTAGCCCGGGCCCGCGCAAGTGCCACCAGCAGCGTCGCCCTGTTATTTTCATTGTCTCAGGTGTCCAGAGGATGGGGACCAAGTCTTTGAAGTTGTTAATGGGATTAATGGGGACAGCAAACTAGACTAGCCATCTGGTTTGAATTAGCAAAAAAAGTATTGATTAATCTTTGGGAAGTGTCTCCAAAGCAAACCTTGTCCCTGGCCCAGACCCTCGCTTCAGCCTATGTCCCTATTCTTTTAAGTCGTACCGCAGAATAGTGGCTTCGCAATAAACCTTTACATCCGTGTGAAAGTTCGAATTGTTTTCCATTGCTCAGAGGTGGGATGGGGTGGGGGTGATCAGGAATTCTGACATTTGTAAGCGCTGCTTTCTTTAACGGAAATTGAGCCCTATTTTGAGGGAAATTAGTTTTGCAGACTTCGTTTAAAAAAAAAAAAACCTAAAACTTTTGTTCACCAGCTGCTCAGCTTTTCAGTCTGGGTCTGAGCTGGAACCTGCTGCAAGCGTTTGACGGTAAGACTTTCTTTGCCGATATTTTGGGAATCTAATATTGTTTTAGACTTCGCAAGGGGGTGTTCTTCAGGTTGCACGTTTCTAAGGGTTTTAAGCACTCACAGGATGGCGTCCAGGGCTCAGATCTTAAGAATGTTTCTTCCTGCCACTCCCCATGCCCTTGGCTCTTAAAGTATGAAAAAGGAGGGGGCATATTCTTCTAATATCGTTGGAATATTTTTTGAATTTTCATTGTGTTTATGGTTTCAATATGTGCCCTAATATTAAAAGTTGAAGTACAAAGGGCATCACTAAACTTCCTGAAACTCGGATGGCTCCTCCATGGATTCTGGGTGAAAGCATTAAAGGCTTTCTCGAAAGAGAAATTTAGGCAACCACCTCCATAAACAGTAACCAGAAATATTTACATAATATGATGCTGCCTACTAAAAGCATTGTGGAAAATGCCAGACAGGACTAACTAAAGATACACTTGCTCTGCACACATCAATGAAAAACATCCATAAAATCCTTTTGGTTTGCATTATAGTGGTTGAGAGAAAGCAAGTGATTGAGAAGTGAATGGATATGAATTTAACTAGTGTGTTGCAAATAACTATCAACTAGCAAAAACACAAACTTTTCATCTCCAGAAGCTGCCACTTTCTTTGAACCTGCCCAGTGACTTTGCTTGTTTTTTTCTCACTCACTGTGTCAGATGTTAACATCATGCCCAGGAGTTTCTGTACAACCTGTTTCAGTCAGTCAGCCTCTGGAACTGTAGGGCTAGAAGTCTGGGAAAGAAAAATTAGAAAGAGTTTGAAAGAGAAGTTTCTTTCTAAGTCTCTTTGAAAGGCACACAATTAAAATAAACTTAGCAGAAATAATATTTTTAATTGAAGACCCAAAACAAGATTCAGTAAAAATTATGATGTCCAGATTTCTGACAGAAAGCATACAATAAGGAAAATGTTATTTGGAAGAGAAAAAAAGTATGATTCAAGAAGACAGGGGTGAAAAAAAGAGGTCCTTATATATTCCAGAATTAAATATAACATTTTTTCTGAATTTCCAAAAATATATTAATTATTCCATAAGCTATTTTCAAAATGTTCATATCTTAGAATAATTAGAATATGATAAAGTGTTGGTTTTTATTTTCTAGGCCATAGAGATTTTTTTTTTTTAAATGTAGTAATAGGAGAAATTGCTAGCATTTCCTATAATAGCTACTTTTAGTATTCATATCAACAAAATCTAATGATGGAAGTTAACTTTTTTGCCTCTAATGGCTAGTTATATCATGAAGAATGATTAAAAACACAAAATTTATTATAGAATTTTTATAGCATTTACTTTAAACTGTATATAGCATAATGTTTATCTTATATGTACTGTATACCTGAATTTTCCTGAAAAATGTTCTATTACTACAGTATTTTATGTAAGATTTGATATCAAGCAGCACATTATTGTAGAATGGTGAATATATAAAAAATATAAACTTCTCATCATTTGGAGGAAACATATTCCAAATTATTTTAAACAGGTGCTCTTTAAATTTGATAAATGTGTATATTATCCCTTCTGCTTAAATGAAGTGATATTTAGTAGTAAAAGCAGAGACCTTTTAAATTAAAACTATTTTATTTTAAAGGAAATAGAACTAAAGTTAAGAAATCTGAAAAAAAAATATGCTTAAATTTTATTTTAAGAATCATGATGATTCTCTTGGATTGCCATTCTTCTGTACATCTGTGACGTGAAGTCTGATGGGAATAAAAATATTTAATATTAAACATGATCATTAGCTGCAGATATTATAAACTTTAATTTGCATTTTGCCTGGTAGATAAGTTTACCTTGGCAACATATAGTCATAATACATGAATTTAAATGTGGAAAATTAAATTGAAACTGGAAGTTGTCTCTGAAGATTTTTTTGAGGATAGAAATATTATTCCTGCTATATTTCTCTAAGAAATAAGTTATCTCCTTCAGTTGTATTTTTATGAAATAAAGAATTTTGAAAATATATTAAAATATACTAAACATTCTATTGTAATTTGTGTAATTTATATAATGCACTTCATTTTTAAAAACTAGAGAATTGCTTTTCTCCAGGTATTATGCTTATGAATTTGAGGAATGATTTTGCAATGGTTAACACATGCTATTTAGTGTTCTATATACTTTTACTGTTTTTTTAAATAAATTATTATTTTTACATATTGATTTGTGCTTTCACAATTAACATTATGTTTTTACATATACTAGAAGAAATGACTACTGAAAAATTATGAAAAGTGGAAAATAATATACAACATACTTTATTTTTCTAATTTCTATCTCTTCCTACATTTAGATTTATTATTTCTTTCAGATATTTGGTAGTATTCTTCAATTCAAGTAACATATAGTAAATAACTTACAGAAAACTGGCACGAAATACAGATTGTGACTGATTTGATTTAAAATTCAAGATATATGCAATCTTCCATAATTCCAGTTGTTTTCTACATGCATTTCATGAAATAATTACTTTTGTGAAGGTGTGTTAAAATTAGGAAGACATTGACTACCTCTCAAATTTCAAAGACTTCTAACTGAACCTCCCTTTGTTCACCTGTTTTAAATTCAGAATATTAAACAAAGTTTCCTTATAATGATGCATATGGGGAATAATTACATTGAATTTCTATATTTTCCTTTGCATTCACCTTGTATGTTATTTTTATTGATAAGTATATGCATTTCAATTGTTTACAATTGACAATTGACTCCTTTGCATATCTAACTATATGACGCAGAGGCACAATAATGCAAGACAGTTTTATATAAAATGCTATATATTGTTATATATTCTATACCGTGAAGCTCATAAGTACTAAACTTCCATCCATAATTTAAGGGAAATAACCAATTTATTTCTTCAATGTCATAAAAAGAGATACTATGCTTTTAAATGGATTAAATTTAGAACAAGTTCATACAACTCGTAGAACAAAAATTCAATCGAAAGTAAGATGGGACTTATAGGTAAAATCTTAGTGTTCTGTTTGAAGATTTCCAACTTCAAGAGTTTAATATGGCTAATAAAATTTAGTCACTATAGAAGATTGTCTTTTTACATATTTTTATTTTTCCTACTTCATCACTTTGTAGCATGTTTTATTCCTAAAGTGGTTCTTTAATATTGAGGCTAGGTCTATTATTTGAATCATTGAAAACCTCTGTGTTTTAGCTGTGTTGTTATAGCTCCTTCATAATATTTAATTGCACATTCTAATTTTATATCATTCAGATTCAGCAAAGAAACATCAGCTGCCTTTGATGTCAATATTTTAGTTCATAGGAATAAAGTAAAATTTTGCATATTTGTATACCAAAGTGCAAAATAAAGCCAAATACATGATCTCTTATAACAAAATACTTTTAAGAGTTTACTATTAGTACTTTGATTTAGTTCAGCTTTCTAAAAGATTTTGAGAAGGGATGTGGAATATTTTAATACAAGGTAATGGCCATATAGAAATGGACTAAAACAAGTATGGAGATGATTAAGTGACAACTGTCTGCTTTTGTCTCAGTTGACCTATGAAATTAGAAGGATGATAGGACAGAATAGGCCAAAGAAAACCAGAAGGTGTTTAGCAGGATAAAAGACAGAGAAACAAGATGAGCTTAAATGTATGGAAAATCATTCTATCTTTGATAATACAAATATGCAATTCATAAGCCACATACACTTATGATAAACATAAAAAGATCCCAGGTACATGTTTTAGTTTAATTGAAATTTTAAAAATTCAAGAGAAAAAATTATTTTTAAAGATACACAAAGCATATATTTTTTAATAAAAGTAATACTAGCTGAATACTACTCTTCTGAGACAGTTTCAAGTAAGCGCACATTCAGAACGTGCCACTAAGGTGAAGATGTGGTCAATGCCTAGAGCATGTGCAAGGCACCGAATGTCTGAATAACCACTGCCTTCTTGCCTTACAAATGTGTAACCTGAAACTCATTGTAGTCAATTGTTTCATAAATGTTATTTATTTTTGGAGGATGATTTCCGCTAAGTTAGGGTAATCGTATATGGGAAGGGAATAAGCCTATTTTCAACAGTTTTAAGTCACCGAGGGAAAAAAAAGTATTGGGCTAAATGCATCTTAGAGCACTTCAAAGCACGAGGGAATTCTGGTAGAATCAAACACTAGCCAGGACTCAGAAGAAATACCAGCTCTGAGCTTAAGAGCCCAGGATAAGGCAATTCCTCATTCCATCGTTTCACAGTTGTTTTCACCAACAAGGGGAACTGTGATCAAAGTAAAGCTTTCTCTACACTATGTAAGAGTGTGTAAATACTATGATAAAATCTCTTCAACAGTTAGGGAGGCTGCAAAAGATTCTTTCCCCCTAGTTGGCATATTCATTTTGCACAACCCTTGCCTTATAACCTCAGAGTTACAGGAATAACCTCAGTTCATTCCATGTTTCTTATGACTAATTCTTGAGAGCATAAATAACTAGTGAATAATAAAAAAAAAAAAAAAACAGAGCCATGACTGAACAAGTCAAAATAATGTTGGAATATGTTATGATAAAATATGGTAAAACTCACTACTGATATTGAAAATGGGCTGTATGACTAAAGGCAAACCTGACAGTTTTTTTCCTCCAACCTGCAGCATCTATAATGCTCTGTCACAGCATTTCTGCAAGTAACTTGCTAAAGATGATTACATGCGCTGGTTACAGCAAGGTTAATGTTTCTATGAAGGCATACCCAAAGCCAATTTAAATAAATTTGACTCATAAACAAATACTATAACACCTCCACGTATTGCAGAGAACTCTTTAAATATTTCACTCACACTGTCAAACAGAAAAACAAAAAGAGCACAATTATTACTTTCCAGGATAATTATATTTTTTCAGTCACGGTCATCATCTGTTGACTGGTAGTAACTATCAAGACCTGATGAGATATTTGGATATCTCCAAGCTTTGTTTTCAGTCAAACCTTGTATCCTACAATGTGCAGTTAATGTGATTGATCAGAGGAAATGCTGAGTGCCTTTTCATTTTTAAGAACGTATTTTCCAAAATATGTGGTGTGCCGTCATCTAATGGTATTTACCCCACCAGAACAAATTGCTCAGGCACAGGTGGTGTCTCTTGGAACTGTTTTTACAGGTCCAACAATAAGCACATAATTGTACAACTCCACAAAAATGCCCAGTGTTGCATGTGCGATGACAAAGCTGAATGAGTATCTTTTTTAAAAAATGATATAAAGAAGCACATAGAAGCTTATAAATGTTATACACTGCAAACTGGAGTTTGTTGAATTAGCTGTTGAGCTTCCTTTTTCTGTAATAACATTAAAACTTTGTCAATCTATATGTAGTTCTGTTATGTAGACATCATGTTTTTGTAAGTGGTTAGCAGGTGTTAAATCATTATCATCTGGAATCTGTAACCAAATATAAAAGTCATGGCTAAAATTAAAAAGTGGGTTAGATTCTTCGCACTGTACTAAATTCGCGTGATCAAAAAATTACTGAACTCTGACCTCATGTTAAGAAGCCCCACCCCATGGCAGTCTCCCTGGGAACAGCATCACAGCCCACTGAGTTGCTCAAGTCAGAAGTAGGAACCCATTCTCAACAAGCCCCTTCTTCCTTATCCTTCATGTATGCAATCAATTATCAAGTAGAGCAGTCCCAGTGATACCTCTTAAAGTTAATATTCATCAACTCTACCCTACACTCTACCATCAATGCCATTACTTCATTTGGAGGCTTGGCCCTTCTTGCTTGGATCACACAAGACTTGCCGGGGAACTCCACTTGCCTAGAGTACTGCTGCTCTGTCTTAGCTCAGTCATTTTCTACTTCTGTGAGTGCATTTGTTAACTCAAAAAACTATTAAAGTGAATAAATTCAACACTGTTGTGAGTGTGCCTAACAAAATGCCTAATAATTAAGGTAAAATAAACCTGTTACATCTAGAGCTGCACTGTCATATACAGCCTCGTGCAGTTATTGAGCATTTGAAATGTGGCTAGTCCAAATTAAGATGTGCTTTGAGATTAAAACACACATGAGATTTCAATGAATTTATATGGAATTATAGGCTTTTATATACGAGGTATGTCTGGAAAAAGTCCAGCCATTGTTAGTATAATGAGAATGGTTTTCCTGGCATTGATGTAACCTGGCAGCCAAGCAGAGCGGACTGGAACGTGCATGAATGAGCAATGGCAACTTCACTGTACTAGTCAGTGGGAGTAGTAGATGGTATTGAGTGAGCATGTGGACTGTGTGGCTGTCACTTTCACAGTGACTGAGCGAGTAGAGCAACAAATCTGCATCAAATTTTGCATTAGGCTTGAGCATTCCTCCGGGGAAACTTGTCGGATTTCAGAACCCTCAGCTATTGGCAACTGGTGATTGCGGCTTTATCACAACGATGTGCCTGCTCATGCACCATATCTCATGCAGAGTTTTTTGGTGCAACATCAAATCACCCAGTGACTCAGCCCCTCTACAGCCCAGATTTTGCACCCTGCAACTTCCAGTTTTTCCCAAAACTAAAACCACTTTTGAAAGGGAAGAGTTTTCAGACCATCAATGAGATTAAGGAAAATATGAGAGGGTAGCTGATAGAAATTGGGGGAATTGTGTGAGGCCCCAAGGTACCTACCTTCAAGGAGACTGAGGCATCATTGTCCTATGTACAATGCCTCTTGTATCTCACATCGTCAATAAATCTCTATTTTTCATATTATATGGCTAGATACCTTCTGGACAGACCTTATAGATTACACATCAAAATGATAATTATTGGGTACACTGGCCTAAACAAAGTATATTAAAATTAATTTTATTTCCTTTTGGTTTTTAATGTAGCTACTAGAACATTTAAAATTACATATGTATTTTGCATTACCTTTGTCTTGTACAGCACTGATCTAGAGGATGTCATTTAACCTTTTTTTCTTTTATCGCCCCTCAGAAACAAGTACCAAATTACATATCTATCTGTCAAAATGATGTAGGACCTAAAATATCTCTGTAATTTGATCCTCTTGACCTCCTGATTAGGAGCTTCACAATGGGTATCGCACCTGGAAACCTCCAGAACAAGACCTCGAGGAAACACAGGAAATTCCTGGAGTGGCTAAACATCCTATCTGAAGACATTCAGTTACTCCTCTGTGTATGAGGAGCATCATCATTAATTAACTGTTGATATGCATGAAAGAGTTCATTTAGCAACAGACTTTGCAAAGAAAAAAAAGAAGAGACACGTGTAATATTCATGATGGACTACACCATGCTGTCACCATGAATTAATAACCTCTATATCTCATTGCCTTAGCAAAAGTTTAGTTCTTATTCCTGCCAATTCTGATACAAGATGGTTGGCTCTTCAGGCCACAACTGATCCTGTGAATTAGTCAACTTAACATGTTTCTCCAAAGTACCACAGCCAGGGAAAAAGGAGGTGGAGGACCACATACCGGCTCTTCATACTTCAATAGAGAGGTAACACATGCTATTTCTCCTCATAGCTTATAGGCCACAGCAAAGCCATATCCCTGCCAGGGGACTGGAAAATACTCTGGAACACATCTACTCTGGACAGTAGATGTTTCTGCCATGTCAAACTTCAAATTTGTTCCCAATAGGTCTAATTCACACCCCTAAACAGTATATTCCTTGAGTCTTCTGGTGTATGTGTTGGTGTTTGGCATAAACTAAGCACTCAACAAATACACTAAACAGAGCACTTAGGCCTGCAAGTTTCACTTTATCCTTTTACTTTAGTTTCCACATAGCTGCTGTATCACATCAGGAAAGTGGAACTGAACGTGACTGCAGAAAAAAGTTAACTAATAAAGTGATCAACCTAGCTTCAGTTTTGTCTTGTTTATTGTTTTTGCCTTGATTTTTGCTCTAGAGCTGAGGTTCATTTTTAATTTTCATTGGAATTAAAACAATTGTGCCCTCATATAATGCCAGTAATTTGTGTTGTTTGGAAAAGTTGCCATCAAGTGACTGCTGTTGTGTTGTAGCACCAGTCTCTATATATAACTTAGGTTCATGCTCTGTCAGATGTTTTATTATATTTCAGTCAGTGCTGTCTATTCTGGAAAATGGTTCATAGCATAGACTCTGGAGATGACAGCCTGGGTTGTGTCTTGGTTTTTTTACTAGCATTTTGAGTGTGATGAGGTTAACTTTTTTGAATCCAGGTTTCCTGATCTCTAAATAAAAGCATTTATTTATATAGCTTCATGTTGACAAATGATATAAACTAGCAAGTCACCTAAGTAAGTGTGCCTATAAAGATAGATACTATAATCATTACAATATTTTTATTATCATTAATCCTAAGGATCTTGTACTACCTACAAAGCAGCTCCTGTAACAAAATCTGAGAGTATTTAACTTATATCTAGCCATTCATTCCTTTTTCTCCCCAATCAACACTCTAATATCTGGAGATATCCTGTCTGAGGACAAAATCCATAGATGTTTGTTGAATGAGCAAAAAAAATGTCCTAATGAGAAATGGAGCTTAATTATCTCGACATTTTTATATGGTAATGTATTTAGATTGCACATAACTCTCCACTTTTCTCTTTGCTTCAAAATACGATTTCAAAAAACCTTGCACAATATAAAACTTAGAAATTGGGTAGTTGGGAAAGCTCTTCATTATGATGGACAAGACTATTAAGTTCTAAGGAAGAACCTATATGACATTGCTTAACTATAATATTTTGGAATTAATTTATAGTAGCATTTGGCACGTCTTATTATAGATTTTACTACATCTGGCCTTTAGTTCAAAGCTAATCAACTACTCTAACAACAGATGTTAGTGGGACAATAATAACTGGATTAAAACTTCTGTTCTAAAATAAGAATACAGGAAATCAATTATGATATAATGTTAAGAAAAAAAGCAGGCTACAATCGTGTAAATGATGATCCAAATACAACCACATCATATATCTTTTCTTATAGATATTATATTTGTATGTATATCTCATATACTTATGACAAAAGATATACTCTAACAAAAATTTAATATCTCTGGATGATGAGATTAGTATTTGTATTATTTCTTCAAATGGTTCAAAGTTGTTTTATAATTTTGTGCAATGAATGTATATCACTTTTAAAATAAAATATTATGTCTATACATTTAAAAGATGCCCAATGAAACAGAAAAAGCCTTTGTGGTTTGAATAAACTTTCTACATGTTAAATTGTTCTGTTATGACAAACATATTCATCACATAATTCTTGATTGGCTAGCAGCTTGTGTCAAATGCATCCATTATCTTTGCCATATCTTTGTCTTGTTCCTCTTTTTAAAATAATGTCCATTACTCAAAAACTGTATTATTGTGCTACCTCCAATTTGGAACTCATCTGAACTAACTCCAATGTGAAAGATTCAATTGTCTGTTCACACTGTATGGTGAAGCATATGGAGTGCATTACACCTAAGCCTGAGTTTCGCACTGGCAGTGTCTGCAGTACACGCCAAGGTGTTGTCTTGGACAAACATAGTCCTTAATGGTTTGAGTTATAGTAAATTTGAAACCAATTTTTCTCCCATGTGTGAAAGTAAAGATTGGGAGAAGAACTTTTTTTTTTTCCAATGGCAAGGTATAATCTTTAGTGGGAGTTAGAACAGTAGAAGGTGTTCCCCTATTAAGGTGTGACAAGTAAAAGTTCAGAGTATCACATGACACCTTCTATTGTCTAAAAAGCATGATCTGCTATAGTATTAGAGCAGAATTTTACAGTTCCAGTATCTGCAGATTTTCACACACACTACAAACTTTTCTCCCAGTGGATATCATTTTGGGAAATACGTAATATTTAACTAACAATGCCAAAATAGCACATTCAAATGTCTGCCACATAACCAAAGAAGTTTTCTTTACCTACTTGATATTGAATATACTGCGCAAGGAAACACAGTTTAACAACATTCACTCCAGTAAACATCACCTCTCTCTGGCCCCGTCCTGCTTCCCTTTCCCTCTCTCCCACCTTCCTCTTTCTGGCTCATCTGACTTACATACTGTTATTGGTATCTTTGACATCAAAATACCCTTGATATCATTAAAGTTTAAACCATGTGGAAATTCATTGAAATGTAAAATTAAAAGCATATCTTAGAGCTGAGAGTTTAGAGTTCACCTGGTTTAATTTCCTTCATATAAAAAAGTATACAAAGACTACTGGCAAGTTGTAAATGGCTCATAAGGTCATAAGTTAAATTAGTAGGAATTCATTAATAGGATGTGACAAAATTTCAATCTCAGCCAACAAACCTGATATTACTTTTTAAAGCAACATTGACATGTGCTATTATTTTATTATTACCAATTGTAAACTTTTATTAAGGATCTGAAGAGGTCTCTCATTTTTAGTTACATATTTTATTTAGCTAGGGAGGGAGAATCTAGAAATATAAATGATACTCATAAATATAGGAATTGACAGAACCTAGATGAATGTCCCATGAAATTAATAGCACAATTCCATATTTTTGAAGAATTTTTATTGAAGTATAACATACAGAAGGAAAAGTGGACACAGTTCTATTTTGATGAGAGAATCATTTTAAAAATTTAAAATAATAGATCCACTGCAGTTCTTTAGCCCAAAATGTGCAGACGAAAACAAACAAGAAAGTTGCAAATTGGATTATTAATTGTTTATCATGGCTTTCCCTCCAAATCCCACCAGTGCTGCCTCAGCCAGAGTACAAGGAGCAGTTAAAGCAAGATAATGAGTGCCTCCAGTGGTGCCTGCCTTTGCTGAGGTCTTTAATGTAGCATGGCCCCAAAAGAACTGTGAATCACTTTGTATTGCCAAAGTTGCCAGGCTCATATACAAGGGTATGTGTATACAACCACAAAGAGCAAGCTATGTTATATATGAATGTAAGAAATTTTATCTGAGAATAATGAAAGTGTAATTATTGAAGCACTTGTAATACAAATATCCCAAACTGCTTGTCTTCTACGCCATTGTTATTACAGCATGCACATTTTATTTTTAAAATGCTATTTCTTATTTTACTTTTCAATTACAGTTTATGTTCAATATTTTTCTATATTAGTTTCAGGTGTACAGCATAATGGTTAGATAATCCTATATTTTACAAATGGCCTCCCTGATAAAAAATGCTGACTTTTAATATGCTTGCTTTCCAGTTGGAAACAGAGATTTTTAAGCAAAATTTTTTTTACATTCTGTTCAATTACAAAGTTAATTTGGCTATTAATGATTTGACCCAAAATGTCTTTTTTTTTAACTTTTTTCATTGTTGTTCAAGTACAGTTTTCTATGACACAAAATTTCTAAGTGGTCTCAGTTAACTTTCATGCATGTTTACATCTTGATAGAACTAATCTAAAGGTTGAGAAAAGTGAACTTTCTTACTTCATATCAAAAGGTATGCAGAAATACCAATATTTTATGGTCCCCTTTAATTTTTAAAAGATTGTTTGTATTTTGTATAACCAAGGTTAACTAATTGTCCATAAAAATATCCAATATGTATTACTGAGGCACTACCAAAATTTATACTTAAAAAGTGAGAAGAAAATATTTCCCATTGGCTATAAATTATTATATTATCCCCAAATTCCACCATCTCCTAAGGCCTCAACATTCTTATGGATATGTATTTTTTAATATATTTTTTAAAGATTTTATTTATTTATTTATTTATTTTAGAGAGGGAAGGGAGGGAGGGAGAGCGAGAGAGGGAGGGAGAGGGAGAGAGAGGGAAAGAAACATCAATGTGCGGTTGCTGGGGGTTATGGCCTGCAACCCAGGAATGTACCCTGGCTAGGAATCGAACCTGGGACACTTTGGTTCCCAACCCGCACTCAGTCCACTGAGCTACGCCAGCCAAGGCTTGGATATGTATTTTAATTGTAAAATTAAATCTCTAGTGAATATGTATTTAATTGTAAAATGATGAAGCTAAAAGGCCTGTGTCAAAATTTGCAGTTATAAAGAACTTTCAAGATGCCGTAGATATAAAGATGCCTATTAAATGGAGAAAAACACATCATATTTTTGTCTAAAAATATGTCAGTAGTGTATCTCCCTTTTTACCTTGATTTATGTTGTTGCCATTCAAAAGCCGCATTACATTTGACTCACTGCAGTTGTGGTACTAGAGGGTTTTAAAAAATGTATGCCTGACACTATGATGGGAGTGTTTGGCTCTAAAGCAGGCCACACATTTCACTTTTATCAGATCAGACATGGCTTGGATCCACAGGTGAGTGCAATAAATTTACATTATAAAATTTGCCATCAGCTCTGCATTTTCAAAAAAGGTATAATATGAATATGAACCACTTGTTTAGTTTTTAAAATTTACCTTACTGCTATGCCGTTTGAGAATGTCTTCGTGGAAAAATTGAACAAGTGCTACATTTAAGAACGTGCTCTGTGTGAGCTGTACCATCTAAGTCAAGGACTGAGTTTCTGCTCCACTGTTTACTACCAGGTGGTCTTGGGAAGGCAGCTTATACCTTCTGAGCCTCAGTTTCCTTTCTATCAATAGAATAATTGTAGTAAGGATTAAATGAGGGTGAGCATGTAAAGGACTTGTACAGTATTTGGACCTTATTAGTCAATCATTAAACTTTAGTTCTTCTGTATTTATTTCTACATTATCTTTGTAACTTACTTTTAATGGTCAAAATAATAGCAATTAAATTGGTGATTCCTGACAGAGTGGAAGGATGGAGGGCTGGATGAAAATGGTGAAGGGATTGAGAAGCACAAACTGGTAGTTACAGAACAGTCACAGAGATGTAAATTATAGTTTAGGGAATATTCTCAATAATATTGGAATAACTGTGTGTGCAGCCAGGTGGATACTTGAAATATCGGGGGGGAAATCTATAAAATACATGATTGTCTCACCACTATTCTGAACATCTGAAACTAATACAGAATAATACTGAATGTAAACTGTAATTGAAGAATTTAAAAAATAGTGATTCTTACCTGACATATTACAGATATACTCACATGCATTACCTTGGTATTTTCAGCAATGCATTTAATTTAAGCACCTAATTTAAAAATCTCATATTTTAAGACTCTTACTCTTAAAAGTGTGTGTGTGTGTACATATGTATATGAGTACACACAAGATATTTAGTGTTTCTTATTAAGGATAATTTTTCTCTACTTTGGATATATTATGTATGTATATTTATAAACTTAGCTTCAAAATTCAGATTAGACAAATAATATTAAAATTTTTAGGAATATATTTATTAAAAATGTCTACAACTGTTGTTTTCTTAATACCATAGTTTGACAATTATATAACCCACAAATAATATTATACAGCATAAAAACAGATTATACTTCTAATGAAAATATGTTAATATTGATCAGGAATTATTAACTGAAATATAATGAAAACCATTTTCTGCATTTATTGAAGGCAAATTCACTAGTTTATCTGAGAGGTAATATATACGTAACGTATGTATTTTCTACTACAGTGTTTAGTGCAAATAAAAACTGTCAAGTTAATTTTAAATATTTAATTCTGTACTAAAAAAATCAGGTGAATAAAATATATTTCTATGCATTTTAAAGCAGGTGTCCATGCTTACTTCAGTAAGTACTAAAGGATACACAGGTTTTTGTATTTGCCACAATTTGGTTCTATCGGTTCTCCTTTGAAATAAGTAACAACCGTCTAGGGTTTAAAAATAAATGGCTGCAGATGTTTTCTTCTGCCTCACCTTTTGCATTGGACTGCACCATTTTATCTTAAATATATATGTAAATAAATATTTATTCTGTACTAAACTGTTTCAAGTTTTAATTACTAAATACCTAGCTTTGCTAGAAAACTGTTAATAATCTAGTAGTTCAAGTAAAGTCAGACCTCTTAAAAGTCCACATAACTCCAAAAAATGCTCGGTCATAAATGTAATATTTTAAAAGTATAGACAGATTTCTGTCCTGAGGAAACTTGCTATATTTCTAGTAAGATGAGATTTATACGCATGAAGCAGTTAGATAATAATACAGGGATATATAAAAACGGATGTTCTTCTGTAATCTATGAATGTACAAAAAAAAGGCTTTACATATCAGAATGATGCAGTATAAATTTGAGGGGAGTCTGGAATTTCATTTAGAGGGAATGCTTGTGCATTATTGGAGGCAGCAAGTTAGACAGGAATTATCAACTGATTATATTTTAGGATCAAAGTAGTAGTTATTCATGGCCATTGTGTCTGTACTTTTGGGACTAGGAGAACACTGTATTTGACAGAATCAGAAACATCAAAAAGGGATCTAATCTAGAGAGGAAGATGGTGAATTGTATATAGCATACATGGAATTTGAGACAATGGTTGCTTCTTAAACAGATTCCTTTAGTAGATCATTGGAGCTTGCAGTAGAAGTAAGGCTAAAAGTAAGGTGTAATTGCCAAATGATAATTGCAACCATCAGTATGAATGATTTTTCTGAAATAGTATAAAGAGTAAAAATATAGATATAACATAATAAGGTCTACTCCAAATACTACTTTAGTGAAGTTGCAAACTCTAATTAATAGCTGGAGTGATGGAAATAGACAAAATTAAAAATTTTTGATTTAGTTAGTTTTTTATCCTTGCCCAGGGACATTTTTTAACTGCTTTTTAAAAGAGAAGAAGGGAGAGAGAGAAACATTGATATCAGAGAAAAGCATCAATTGGTTGCTTCTGAGATGCATCAGGACCAAGGATCGAACCTACAACCTAGGTATGTGTCCTGACGGGGAATCAAACTCACAACCTTTAGATTACAGGACAATGCTCCAACTAACTGAGCCATAGCAGCCACAGCATAATTTAAAATATTAACAAAATAATTTGGCTCTTAGGCATATTCTTTTAGCTGCACCTATTTTAGCTCTGCTATTCAAATTCTATTGACTTTAAAATTGTAGTGTTTTGTGACAGACACAAGATCCTAGACGGGATTTCAAAAACACCACTAAGTAATATCAATAGGTTTCTGTGTAAAAAAATATTGAAGAAAAGTAGTAATGCCACTGCACTGTTGATGCTAAATGAAAGTCAATATTTAATCATGTGTGATATGTACAATATAAAGGTACAGGAAACAAAGCTATGAAAACTAATATAAGAGAAGAAATATTATACCAATAAAGTATACTATTTGTAACTTGTACTTTATTAACTGAAAGTTATACAATTCCTATTTCAATGAAAATTACATGAAGAATGAAAGCTGGGGGACTGATATTACTGAAAATATGAACACTATTATTATACTCTTTGAAATTAAATTTAACTGTAGTACTTGACATAAGAAGACCATCAAGAGTTCACACTATTAAAGTAAAATAGGTACAAGTCATTTCACTTTATTAACCATATCTGCTCCATAGAAAAATTTCAGGGTCTACTTTTCCTGGAATTCCAATGAGATTTTGATAAAATGCATTTCCTTTGTTGCATAATATCTGACATATAATTCATAATTACTGAGCCTTTATGCAGAGAATAACTAGAAAATGTA
This sequence comes from Phyllostomus discolor, assembly GCF_004126475.2. Lineage (NCBI taxonomy): Eukaryota > Metazoa > Chordata > Mammalia > Chiroptera > Phyllostomidae > Phyllostomus > Phyllostomus discolor. The sequence continues at coordinate 20,273,872 of NC_040912.2, read as the reverse complement.
ATTAATTTTATGCCTGTATCATTTGCTCTGTCCAAGTTAAGTTCATGACAAAAACCAGGGTCAATTAGCCTGTGTTTCACACTCAGTTCAGTCCATTCTCACTGAAACAGAGTCAAATATTTCTAAGACATAAGTTATTCTAGAATCCTTCATTTCTTTTAGCCATAAAACTCTACCAATTTTCAAACCTCATCTATTCTATCACATAAATTTGTTCCGGCTTTTCCCGTTTCTCTTTATAATAACCTCTATTGCATATTTTGTAAAATATTTTCTATATTCTCTTAAACATATTTTTATTTTATTTACTTTTAGAGAGAGGGGAAGCTATGGGGAAAGAGAAGGAGAGAAATATCAATGTGTGAAACATCTATCCGTTGCCTCTGTGTCCCCAGTGGGGCCTGGGCCCCCAGCCCAGGCACATGCCCTGCCTGGGATTTGAACCTTTTGCGGAAGGACACTCAAACAACTGAACCACACCACGTCTGGGCCTTTTCTACATTCTTTTGCATCTAGTTTAGGCCTTGTCAAATCCAACCTGTGTACTGCTGCCAGAAGAATAAAATCCAAACCTGTTTATAAGATTTTTTAACACATATATGAAGCCTACACATAATGCCTGAAATATAGAAGGATCCCAATTGAAGTTTTAACAATGCTGTTTCCCTCTTGGAAAAAAAAAACCTTTCTAAATTACCACAAAGTTCCCTTTTGTCTTGATGAATTGATTGAATGAACTTGTTTCAAGAGACCAGGCTCAGTGGAGAAAATTTGTTTCTGTTTTCCATGGAGGTAGAAGTAGTTTGTTTCTCCTCGATTTCATCCTATTTAGGTCCCTTTATTCCTAAGCCAGTTATTAAAGAAGAACTGAAATCACTATGATAGGCTTTTCAATATCTGGAGAAGAGTTTTCTGGATTACAATGAATACTGAAGAGTCAAGCACACAGTCCCTTCATGTAACATATCTCATTGTTGCATGTTGTAGCCCCAGATTTACCTATGCATACATTACGACAAACTCCCTGGTTTCCTAAATGCATTTGCTCTTCCTCCTCATTAGCCAATTTTCTTTACTTTGCCAAGAATGCCTTTCATTTGACTAATCTTCAGCATTCTGTAAAGGTTAGCTTAAATACCAACTTTTGTGGATACATTTCCCTCACACTACCAGGTTGAATTAAGAACACCATTCTTATCTTTGCCCCAAGCACAATATTTCTGGACCCCCTGCACACTGGGGTTACTTGATAGACAATGTCAAATTACTAATATCCTCAAAGTACTCTCAAAAAAACTGATTCAACTGGTTTGGGATGAAGCCTGGACAAGGGAACTTTTCTTTTTTTTAATCTCCAGTGATTTTAATGTGAAGTCAGGGTTGAGAATCCTGTTCTAGCATACCATTTGCCACACCTGATTATCAGTACACATTAGTCTTCCTTCTCTGCTGGGCTATGAGTTTTTGTGGACTGTCTATGCAGCCCAACCTATGTAGCCTAGACATGTGAAAGGGTGCGTGATACAAAGTCAGTGCTCAACATTCTTTGATGAAAAAAAGGACTGAGTTTCAAAAGATGGTTATTTCAGCTCAATTTAATGCCCATTGAGTGCCTACTGTGTGCTGCACTTAATAGGAGGTGTTGGTGTACAGAGGTAAATAACACAGTGTCAGCCTTTAGGAGAGCCATTATTCAACGGCTTGCTCAGAAATTAGCATGTGGATAGTAGCATCAGGCCACTACAGCTTAAATTGCTCTCCCAGAGCTTCCAAATGAATCAAGTCAGTTTTTCTTGAAATATTCTCTTTAAATAAATTTCCTTTATATATTATAAGTGAGTGCAAATTTAAAAGAAATAGGGTCTTACAAGTATATATTTATGACTATTTAAAGTCTAACTATAAATAAGCTTCCCTTTTGTTTTTTTTTCTTTATTCATATACACAAGTTTCTTTTTTGTTTTTATCTGAGCTCCAAAATAAAAATACTAAAAAAAATCCAATAAATTTTGCTTTAATATCCAAGGAAAGGCAAGTATTCACTAAATAGAATGAGAAAATTAAAAGCAGTCTAACTTCAGCAAGTCCCTCTGAGCCACAGTTTAAATTTTTTTAATGGTTTTAAAATATTCTCAAGCTGTCAATGGAAAAAAAGTGGCTTGACATTGAACACATACCAAGTCAGTAGCATAACTATTTTATAATGTCTGATTGGCCACTGAAAAAGTTTAAAATTCAATCCATGTGATGGAAATGCCACTTAGAAAAAGACCATTCATAATGCAGAGCTGCAGGAAAATTGTGGTTATAACAGTTCCCATTTCATTCAGCAGCAGCATTCTTAAAGAATTACAAATGGAATGGGTCCTAGAATATTGCATGTTGAGTATTATTAATATAAATTTACCATAAAAACTCACCCTTAGTAAAAAGAAAAAATGTTATTTTTTTTCATCCTATGGGTTAAAAAATTAACATGTTAAAAAAGATTATCAGGTTAATTTGTGGGAACCCTCTGGGAATGTCCATTCATAATGTCACTAAGACATTAATTTAACTAAAATGTATTGAGTGCTTGCTGCTATTGTTTCTCATAGTGAAAGGAGTTTGCCTAGTCATCTGTCCAAATTCCACTTATATTAGTCATGGATTTTAAATTCCATTTGTGAAGTCTTTGAGTGAATATTAGTGATTATAGGTTGCAAAACTACAGATTACCTAAACAGAATTGATTGTGTCCAATAACTCCCTGCTCTGCAAAAATTTTTAAAAAAGTCAAATCAAATCCATCAAATGGTGAATTACTAAAATTTAAATACTGTGATGGGAAATTGTTATGAGAAGCTAAATGGACTTCAATCACATGTAGATTATCAAATTTGTCTCATACATATCAGTACTAGTGAGTTTTGAGGCCTGCAAGCTTTAAACTTTTAAACTGGTGCTAGTATCAACTAAATGTCAGTTGCCAAGTTTTGAGAAATCCAAACTCATTTATTTACTTTCATAGCTATTTTCATATGGACTTTGGGGTTTTTTAATTATTGATTATCAAATTCCAAAATAAAAAAGGCAGGAAGAAGAAAAGAAAGTGTTACAAATAAAACAGAATTCACCCTATCTTGGTTATCAGCTCTGAAAAGTGATTTTGGTTAAAGGCTGAAATTAGTAGCTAAAATAAAAGTTTCAGATAACATGTGGATTTCCAAGATCTCTTTTACCTTTTTATACCTTACTCTCCCAAATCAAGACTGAATCCTACCATGTAAGTATTTGTTTGAAATTCATTCCATTATCATATATAGATGATCTTTTCAGTGTCTCCATAGTTTTGCCTTCTCTAGAGTGTCATTGAGTTAGAATTACATGGTATAGAACATTTCCAGATTGGTTTACTTCACTTAGCAAATGCATTTATGGTTCCTCCATGTCTTTTCATGGCTTAGCAGCTCATTTCTTTTTCAGTACTGAATAATATCCCATCACCTGGATGTAATACCGTTTATCCATTCACCTTCTGAAAAATACTGTATTTTGGTTGCTTCCAACTTATGCAATTTACAAATAAAACTGCTTTAGACAACTGTGTTCAGGTTTTTGTGTGGACTTATTTCAGTAAATGACAAGTGGTACAATTACTGGAACACAGGGTAAGGCTATGTTTAGTAAGAAACTGCCAAACTGTCTTCTAAAGTGGCTGTACCATTTGCCATGAATAAGATACCCTGTTACTTCACATTCTTATCACCATTAGGTGGTGGCGGTGTTTTGAATTTTTGCATTTTTAATAGGTATGCTGTGGTAACTTATTTTAACAATCAATTCCCAAATAATATATGTTGAGCATCTTTTTATAAGCTTATGAGAAGGGACCCAAAAGCCTGGAATTTATTTATAAGAAATTGTGTATTTATTCTTACATATTTAAACTTCAGTCACTTTCAAAGTACTCTCCATTTGATACAATACACCTATCAAGATGTTTTTTCCACTGCTCAAAACAGTTTTTGAACTTATCGATCTTGATGCCTTTTAGTGCTTCTGCAATTTTTTGTTTCAGCTCTCCCATGTGGGCAAAACATTTCCCTTTTAGGGTTTTTTTTCACCCAGGGAAACAAACAAACAAACAAATACAATGGTGCTCCCCGTGAGATCAGATGAATAGGGAGGGTAGGGCATAGGGGTCATGCAGTTTGTGGTGAAAAACTGCTGAACACTCAGTGTGGTGTAGGCAGGTGCACTCATAAATCACTCATCATAAACTGGGCAAACACATTGAGCGAGTCTCAAAAAGTTTCACTAAAGCCAAATTCAGTGTCTCACAACAATGGCAACTGGTACACTGATACTGACGGAGTCCTGGAACACTCCCCTAGTGGGGGAAGCCTGTACTATAAGGGGCCTGACCTCCAGAAGATAATTCCATTTTTTGAGGCCCCCCTCATATTTATCATCTGTATCTTCTTTGGTGAGGTGTCTGTTCATATTGTTGGCCCATTTTTATTTATTTTTAATTTTATTTTTTTAAATACTTTAAATTTTATTGTCATTCAAGTACAGTTTTCTGCCTTTTCCCCCCACCCCAGCCACCCCCATCTCCCTCCCATGATTCCACCCCTCCTTGGGTTTGTCCATGTGACCTTTATTGTTGTTCAGCAAACCTTTCACCCTTTGACCTTCATTATCCCCTCCCAACTGCCCTCTGGTTAATGTCAGTTTGTTCTTTATTTCAATGTCTCTGATTCTATTTTGCTTGCTTGTTTGTTTTGTTGATTAGGTTCCAGTTGAAGGTGAGATCATATGGTATTTGTTTTTTACTGCCTGACTTATTTCACTTAGCATAATGCTGTCCAGTTCCATCCATGCTGTCATGAAGGGTAGAAGCTCCTTTCTTTCTGCTGTGTAGTATTTCATTCTGTAAATGTATCATATTCTTTGATCCACTCATTTACTGATGGGCACTAAGGTTGCTTCCAGCATTTAGCTATTGTAAATTGTGCTGCTGTGAACATTGGGGTGCATAGGTTCTTTTGGATTGGTGTTTCAGGATTTTTAGGATATAATCCCAGCAGTGGAACTGCTGGGTCAAAAGGCAGTTCCATTTTTAGTTTTCTGAGGAAATTCCATACTGTTTTCCACAGTGGCTGCACCAGTCTGCAATCCCACGAACAGTGCACTAGGTCTCCCTTTTCTCCACAACCTCACCAACACTTACTGTTGTTGCTTTGTTTATAATGTGTTGGCCCATTTTTAAACTGGTTTGTTTATCTTCTTATTGTTGAATTTGAAGGGCCCATTATACATTCAGACAATAGTCCTTTATCAGATGTGTCTTTTGCAAATACTTTCTCCCAATCTGTTGTCTTCTAGTTCCCTTGACATTGTAGTTCACAGAGCATAAGTATTTTTTATTTTAATCAACTCTAGCTTATCAAGTCTGTCTTTCATGGATTGTGCCTTTAGTATTGTGTCTAAAAAGCCATCACCATACCTGAGGTCATCTAGATATTTTCTTATAGTATCTTCTAGGATTTTAAAAAAATTCAGTTTATAATTATACCTGTGATCCATTGTGAGTCAATTTTTATTAAGGGTGTAAGGTCTCTGTCCATATTTATGTTTTTGCATGTGGATATTAAGGTTTTAATGTTTTTGTTTTGACCTTTTTTGTGATATAAAATTTGTAAATTTCATTATATTCATTTTAAAAATACAGTGCACAGTTAAACTTAAGACAGGCTACTAAGGTCAAATAATCCAGAATTATAACCACAATGTTTATGAAAAAGAATACCCTTAATAAAGGCATTGGAAGAATATGTAACACAACTTTCATAGAAATTAGCATTCCCCTACTGCATTTTAAATTATATATTACTAAATAATATCTTGCTGGAGAAATAGTGGATGGTGGTTCTACTATTAACTTCAGTAGTACTAGTAATTATGTGTTTGGCAATTTCACACCTAAACTTAAAAAAATACCATCTGTAAATAGGATGGCATAGTTCCTTATAATAAACCCAAGCTATTGCTTTATAGAAATGATGAAAGGAAAAGCAAAGAAAATTAATATCTAGCATGTTCATTTAGCCTCTAATAGTAACAATTTGTGTATTAATCATTGTATACCTTATTCAAGGATTACTACAAAAATATATTCTAAGTCTATGGGCTTACTTTAGAACTATCCACCCTTTAAATGTAAAAAATGCACATGTACCATTAAAAAATGTCTAGGGTGAAAGGTTTTTAAGAGTCATTGTCTGATACTGTGATACATTACGTGTCTTTTCCTCAAAAGGAAAATAATACCTTTTTCCCTGTGCATTCTTAAAATAAGGTCAGAAGCCGTGGTGAGTGTGTGTGTATGTATGCATGCATGTGCCTATACACACACACATGCTCTTTTATCATGCATATGATGAGAAGGTAAATCATTCTTCCTGGACTTTGAGAACTGTGTATTTATGTCTCTTCCTAATCAATCACAACAAGATGGTGTTAAAAATAATGAAATACACCCAGAAATGAGAGCAACACAATTCATTCACAAACAAAAAGAATCTATACAGACAAGAGAGTTAAGTATGTGCAGAGAGAAGTTAAATCAGTTACAGTTTTCCTGGATATAGCTCCATGCACACATTATTTCAATAGCTTATCCTTTGGGGAGCTTAAAAGAACATATTTTGTTTTTTTTTTCTATCCTAGGTAGATTATTTATATTATTAACATAAGCAGATTTCCCCTTTCTCTTTCCTCTCAACCCCTGATCCATTTTCCAATCCCCCACTGATTCCATGTCAGCATGCTCTGTTTTTGACTAGACAAATAGTATACAGATTTATTCCTACAGAAACAATCTCTGGTAAAATCGTAGAGTGTCTGCTTGAATAATACCCAAAAGTTAACTGCATGCTTTCCACTGGCCAGAAATAACTCACAGCAAATGAATCCACAAACCAGTCAATGGAATATTATAACCCTCTTAGGGGAGCCATTGTACTATGAGAGAAATTTGAGGCAGTGAACCAGCCTTTATTTTACACACACACACCCCACACACACTGTACTGTGTATGGTATAAACTATGGTAAGAATAAGTCAGACTATTAAGCTGTGAAAATTTTCCACTTGAAGTCACATAATGTTACCTTAACAGTCATTTCATTTGCATTGTATCATAGTAATTTATAAAAATTGTTTCCTTTATTGTTGTAAGACTGACAATGAACTAGATTGCAATAATTCTATAACAAGAATAAGACTGATATTACTTCTTGATATAAACCGACATGGATTATAAAATTGGTAACATGGGATCTGTGTTCCTTAACCCACATACCACAATTTACTTCAGGGGAAAAAAATCTCACACTTCCAGTGCATACAGGGATTCTGTATTTCTGAGATCACCTATAAGCATTAATTTGACAGATTCCTTTTACTAAAGTTACTTTGGAATTTGGTGGCAGAGCTAGGGCTGAAAGTATGGAAAATGAAGATGAAAATAAATTTTTTAGAAATAAAACTCAAATTTGTGACATGGGAAAAATCATTAACTTTTCAAGTAAGAATGTCTGACTATTGTTATATCATGGTTCTGCCAATATGCAGATTCATCACTTTATACTGATTTTTGGTGTTATTTTTGGAAGCACAAACACTTTTGAAACTTTCTGGGGACATATTGAAAGAGGAAAAATGTGCCTAAAAAGGAAGAAAGAAAGGTAAATTTTTAAAGGAAATCAATGTACAATTAAAAGTGGGAACATTTTCTATTTGCATAAATCGTGTCTCTTAGATATCAATGGCACCAAGAATTAACAGTCTTCCTTTCAGCCCAGGGATCTCAAAAAGTCTTTTCCCCTTCCATGATGATAATCCAGGGTATTTCCAGACCTTTCTTTCCGATTACACTTGATTGCTTTCTATCTCATCACCTAAATCTAGTATTTCCTAGGATATCTATACACATAAACACTAATACACATACTAACTACAATATCTACATTGTGCTCCTTTTAACCCTAGTCATGTTTCTTAGTTCATCGAAATTCTGGGCTGGTCACATTTCTTGCTTCACCTAATTTCAGGGATAGCCACATTTCTTCATCTGCTTTTTGGTCAAGGGCAAGATTTACCATGTCAGGAATGATAGTGACACAGGCCAAGATGAAGGTGAGGAGAGCACGCCCTTGTCTCCTATTACGTCTACCCCATGACCCCTGAGAATATGGGTCCTATCCTATCATTCATCCTTCACAGGTGATGCTCCAAGAGCTAGAAGGAAGTGATCAGATTTGCTGCTGGTTAGAGCGATGCTGAGTACACAGGTCCCTCCACAGGAACCTCACCTTCAGTTTTCCATCATTATTATTTCCGCATGCTTATAAGTCTATATTCTTAATGCAGAAGACAAAAAAAGAAAAGAGTCTGGAGGAGATAAAAATGGAACCCTGTTTACACAGCCTTTTCATTCCATTTGTTAAGAAGTACAAAGATTTTTAAAACATCAGTGAGCTTTTGTGTTCTGCTTCAAGGACAGGAGAGCAGAAAAAAATCTTCTGAGTCCATTCTGTTTACAGAAGGAGACAAAATAAAGGAGGCTGGTGAGAACAAGTAAAGCCTGCATGGAATTTTGTAGCCAAATCTGTAGCCTCAGAGGAACCCAAAAAACAGGCAGATTCTTGGATAGAGAAATGTGCTCCTCAGGGAGCCTTCCTCCCAACCCACATTTCCACCTCCCCACTGGTCCTTCCAGACCCCCTGTCCCAGAAGTGGCACAACCAACTGTAGCTTAGAGCTCAGGAAATGCCAAATAATGCAACCAGGTAGGGTTTTCCTATTCCAGTGTCACAGCTGGGGTACAACTGTGGCATCTGAACATAGGACTTTGACTAAGTTTTGCTTATGTTTAAGCATTTTATTTTGGCAATCTAGTGCAATTATTCTTAAGCAAATACAGAGGCTAAATAGAACATTGTGAGTCAGTTTGGATAAACAGCTGCCACTGACTACATTGATTTTATTCATTTGCTCAATGAATATTTATTAAGCACTATATGAATGTATTTTAATTTGCAAATGAAGGAGAAAAAAAGAACCATAAGTTTCTTAAAATGAGAATCACCTAAATATGGGTGGGGATTAAAATGTGTATGTTGAAGTTATTCCTTTTCCAACTTAAAGGCTTAATGCTCTATTCCAGAAGATAGCAAAGAATGAATTTCAATTAGTTTAATCACCTAGATTTAATATAACTTCTCCAATTAAATGTGTTGTGGTTAAATTTTCTTACTTTCAAAACATAGATGACTTATATCCTAATTATTGAGACAGATGACAAATTCTCTGATGGTCTCTGTTTTTTTTTTTTTTAATTTTCAAATAGGTAGGTCGGTAGATAGATACATAGGTAGCTATCTGTATTTAAAAGACATATTAGATATTGGACAAATATTAGATATTAGACTATATAAAGATATCTGTATTTTCTATAGATAAAATGTTTACAGACAGATCTCTATATATCTGTTTAGATTATATATATGTACATATATATATATAGTTGAACAACTATTGACATACATGACAGTACAGTACACTCTGTGATCTTCGTAGAGAAAAGAGAAGACACAAATGTTATCTTGAAGAATATTCCTTATCTGTTTTTAGGATGAAACAATAATCTAAAACTACACATTTTTAGATGATCTTTCTTTAAATTTTTCAGCTGTTACTATTAGAAAATGGACATCCTTAGGTGATAGATGGACCCTATAAATTTTGTAATCCTTTAAGCAAAGACGTTTTGACAATGGTTACATATGTACAGTATTTTAAAATTTATATTTTAAGTGTAGAATATAAACCAACAGGGGATAAGTCCTTTAGACAGTTACAGTTTAATTTCTAATAACAGATGTAGAAACAGACTTCTAAGGAGTGTTTTATTGTTGTTTTTGTTGTTATGAAATGACCCATAATATGTAGATGTGGAAAATCCCTATTTTTCCAGTGGTCAGATGTTTTATACTCGTGTTGACTGAACCATACAAATGGCTGACTCTACCGCTAAGGAAATTAAATCTGAAAGATATATTTCTTTGTTTTGTTCCTCTTCTTTTATTTCCTCTGCATTACTTGTTCTTCCTACAAACTTCAAAAGCCCTTCTCTTATATTTTAACATTATTCATTAACTTCTTGAGCATGTGAACAAGATGGTCTTCTCCAATTACGCAGCTGAAAGGTGATAGAAAAGAATGTAGCATCACATAATTTATTATTATTTTTTTTTAGCCCTGCATGATTTTAAAGGTTTAGGAGTTCTGGAATGGGAAAGTTGCACTGAAACTCAATATAGTCAGTTATAGCTATACACAAGAATGGTTGTTTTCTCTAAAGAGCTTCTACTTCCCACACCTGAATGATCCATCACTAGGACCTGGATGCATGGGGAAATACAATAACAAAAACCAACTTAAAGAAAAAAATGGAAAATATGCCTAAGTGGTGGAGAAGTGAAAGTTTGTCAGGTACGCCAGACTTAGATATCTTAATGATCTGGAACAACATCTCACCAAAAGTATGTCTCAAAATACAATGACATTTATGAGAATTACTTAGAAAATCAATCTTTAATACCTAAAAATATCCACTCAACAGATTCTGCAAATACAGAACTGGCTTTGAAATTCTGAGAAAGAGTGGAAGAGTGTTTTCCTTTTGAGACAATGAATCACACCCTGTCGGCGCCATCTACCAATTGCAGGTAAAACTGCAATGGAAAAAAGATTTTAGAACAAAGCCTCTGAAAATTTCTTAAATAATGTAATACACAGCTATGTCTAACATAAAACACTTTTGTTTTGAACTGAGCATCTTACACTTCTTCTATGGCCTCATAATAATTGACATACATGGTTTCCAGTTAGCCAAAAGTCACATAGTCTATGAATTCCTAAATATGATAGATTCATGTGTCACACACAATACAGCCTCCTAAACTAATTACTATTTGAAAATTCAATGTATGTTAATCAGGACCAACATTTTCTCCAGTACAGTATGGTGGCCATAGTTTGCCCATGTCATGATTTTCTGAATCACTAGCCACCTCATGGTATTCAAGGTCAAGAAACATCCTATCTTTTATCACAGCACAGATCTGAGCTTGATATTTAAAGGCCTAGAAGGTTCTTTATTTTTCTCTTGTGGTACTTGATAATGGTTGAAATGAAACTTACTACTAAATCATTAAAGCACTATCATAAGATGTTTTTAATATGGTAATTAGGTTTGGTGCCTGTGGAATGGGGAGCATATTACGCTAAATAGTACCTTGAAGCCCTACTTCAGTTAAAAGACATTAAAGTCTCTCTGGGGCACGTGGTATAAGCTTTTCTTTCCGAAACTAACAGTCAATTGGCTCCATTTTCATTTCTTTCCTTCATAGTCTTCCTCTTCCTCTTTTTCTTTTTTCTCTTCTGACAGAAGAAGAGAAATTATTGAGCTTTTTAAAATAAATGTCATTTGGGGGCCCAATGTGTCTCTCTTCTCACTACACAATCAGAAAAGCAGAAGAGGATATATAAACTAGAAAATTGCTACAAACTATGAGGCCAAAGGGTAAGCAAGTTTCCAAGATGAAACACAAATGTTTTCATGGGTAATTGAATTGGTTTTGGCACTTGAATTTACTCTAAAAATCAGAAAAGTAATTTGCTTATAAGCATAAATAGTAAAAAGTTGTACACATAAGTTATTTACCTCAGGTTATTTCTTCTTTCATATAAAATCCCCATTATGCATTACAAATAAATGAACAAAAAGAATATTGTTGGATCATAAATCTCTATTTAGTTGAGTTCTTATTTAAAAACTTTATTAAAAAGTTTAAAGGGGCACAAATAATGTTCCAACTGTTTTCCTTTTAGGAATAAAGAGAATTCAGTTTGCATGTGTCCAGACCTCAGCAATATAAAGGCTTTTTCCTTTTTGGAAAGGAAGCTTTTTATACCCTTGGTCGACTTCACAAAAAACAATCTGAGACATAAATGTAGGCAATTTAAACTAGTCGTTTGGGTGAAAATCTCTCTGTCTTCATCTCACTCAAAATATTACCTAAATGTAATCTGAACCATTTAGAGTAGCTCTACTTAAACCGTGTTATGTTTTCAGTAGTAAAGACTGATAACTTGATAGTTCCCAAGGGTTTGATTCTTACAGTTTAAGTACAGAGTTGACATTACATGCTATTTTTCTGAAAACCCCCGGGGCTATAGTAGAGATGAGATAAGTAAAGATATATGGGATTGTTTAGAAATCTGTGGGTATCTTCAAACCCAGCACATTTAGTCAACATCCGTACAAGCTTCTTCATTCTCACATTAATATATAATCTTGTTAATTGATAATTAGAAGATAAAAACTTGCCTTTGAAGTCCTAAATATATGTATATTATTTGTACTGTGAAAATGCCATGAAAAAGCACATGGTTGCTATTATTTTTTGGAGGTTATAAGTTCATTTTATTGTCTCATTCATTCTCTTTCTCTGTCCCAATCACACTCTCTCTTTCTCTCATAGAATTAGAAGTTTATTACCAGAAAAACTCTTAGTTCAGCCATTATAATTTCTGCTCCAGAGTATTGCTTTACTCTCTATGTCCCTAACCTCAGTCTCACCATTCTTCAATTCATCTTTTCCATAGTTATCAGATCCATCTTCCCAATGTGATTATCGCACCATCACTGCATGAAAATATACACTGGTCCTCACCAATCCCTCGTGATGAGGCCTCACCTCCCCACTTCTCTATGTCAAACCTAAAATTGAATCACAATGAATTGATGACAGGTATTTTAAAGGCCTTTTGCTTTCTCTCTGTCTCAGTTCTTCACTCCTATCCCCCAATCCCATATGTTTAGAAATCCTCATTCATTTTTTTACTACCCACTAAAATGGCACTCCTATGAGAAATCCTTCCTGACCTCTTGAACCCCTCTATTCATCTCCCCGTGGTTCCTACTCACATTGTACTGTAACCACTTACTTGGAGTTCACTAGTCTGAAAGATTTTAAAGGCAGAGAGCATAGTTGGTGCCTTTAGTAATCCTAGCACTGGACAATGCATGACTGCAGAGAGAGCTGATCAATACAAGTTCACAGCATAAACGAATGGATGATTGAATAAACAAATAGATCAACTCCTTAACTTTAGACACAAGGGAATTGAGAGGTTGTTTGATTAGGGACTTATCTAAGACCACCCTTTGAATAAAGGTACTATAACCAGATAACAATTATCATTCTTTCCTCTTCTTATATCTTGATAGCAGTCCCTAAAAAAAAAAAACCCTAATATTAATAGCATTAGTTTATAACTAAATCTTAGCTACACACAATGTCCCAATAAAATTAACATGTTATGTTTTTTCCCTTTGTATTTAAACAAAGAATGTAATCTAAAACAGTGCAATTTGAATTTAGTGGCCTCTGCCTCATGCCTGAGATGGAAGCACAGTTTTGGGAACTACAATTGAGTGACAGTCCTACTTGTGAAGCAACTAGGCTGCCCACTTAGCCCTCTTTTCCATAACTCTTAGATACTTGGGTTTTCCTGACTTCCTCTAGTGTTTTTTTTTTAAGCTTGGGGAAGTACAGCCAGCTGGCTAGAATCTGTTTTCCATGTGTTCTTAATCACTTTTATTTCCCTACAGGCTAGCCTATGCTTCTCAAACCTGGCTACACATGAGAATCACCAGAGTAACTTTTAAAAAATACCAATGTGTGAACCCTAACCAAAGATTCTGATTATATTGGTCAGGGGTGGATCTCGGGCAACGGTAAGTTATAAAACCTCTCATCTAATTCTAATGTGTGACCAGGCCAACTGCACTCTGGACTTTCTCAGGCGGAATACCAGAATGGCCTGACTTCTTATTCCATTCATACATCATTTTTGCAAACAACTTCTGGGGGAGGGGCTGCTGCATGCTCCATGTATACTTATTATTCAAATGTGGGGGGAAATGATGTATTCGATAAGCTTGTTCCTTCCTTGCGTTTTAGTTTGGGACTGTGGCCGGTCAATATTACCTATGCCAACCAACAAGTAAAGAAGGAATCATTGGATTCCTTACCATCAAAGTCTGACCTCACCTTGGAAAGAATATACTGAACTTCTATTCAGACTTGGCTCTGGAAGGCCCTCCTTCCCATGGAGCCTGAGGCAGGTGTTGAACGAGTCTGAGTGCAGAACAGGAAACCATTTGCTTTAATTTATCTTTAATTCCTCAATATTTTCTTACTAAATTGCCATTCCCCTAAACTTAACTCTCCTTTGAATCGAATATGTCACAGGTGGCAAACATAAGGCCCACGGGCTGAATCCAGCCCTCCACCTTGTTTTACCTGGCCCGGCACTTTGTGCCTACCTGGGTGGCAGTGCTGAGCTCTCCCTTAACTGTTCAGGAGTGGTTACATTTATCCAGTCCTGAAATTACAGTCAGCCCTTTGAAGGCAACCTCGAGGCTGATGTGGCCCCCAGTGAAAATGAGTTTGACAACCCTGGATCTGAATAGGTCCTACACTGATGTTACGTGTTTAACAGAAACTGTTAGTATTAATACAGTAGAAGACTGATGAAAAATGAATAGTGAGCTACACTTGGCAGAACAACAGGGATGAGATACTAGCATTTTAGTGCCTTATCACTGCCTAATCAGTGATGATTCTCTTGAGATATTAATTATGGAGTTGGTGTGAGTTTAGGGAAAGGAGATGGCAGTTAATGGGTAAATCAGTTCACCTGTCTTTTCTATGCCTCCTTTTCAGAGACGCTGATCTGGCCCATAGCATCTGTTGACTGCCGGTCTAAAGGACCCTCCACCTCTGGCCACCGCTGACTGGACAAAAACAGATGTTTGATTTAAAGTTACTCAGTTTATTGGATGACCAGTGGTCAATCTAATTTTCTTCCACTCATACTGTTTCAGGGGTATTCAGAGGTTTTGGACATTGAAATCTTTATGTTATATATTCTGGCAACTGACGGCCAGTTTCAGCAATGTGTAATAAGTTAACTAAAGAGAAAAAATAAGATGGCAATGAAATGTATTGAGTATTTGATGTAACGCACATACCTTATAAAGAGTGGCAGAGAGGCAACAGAGAAACACCAGGCTGACCTTCTCACTGCTGTTTCTGAGGTGGAAGCAGAAGCAGCCTGGCGTGCGTGCTGGACGCCGCTGCTCCCGGTTTCACGCCCTGAGCCTTCCTCCTTGGTGCAAGGCCTGCTGGGAGAAAGCCCCTGGCAAACCCTCCTGCCCCACTCTCACGTTCATCCCCACCATTGGGCCTTGCGCCTCCAGGGACAGCCTCACTGATGGAGCCAACTGCATGCCAGGTCCTGCCCGCAATCTCTCATCAGCACCGGAAGCTGTGCTCTGTGCTCTCTGCAAACGGCCCTTTCCCATTTGGGCAAGGTATCCAGACCTCCCACAATAAGACACTAGCTCCTGCGCCCAATGGCAACCATAACATAAAGTTACAACACCTGCTGTCTGTGCAACATAAAGTTCAGCACCTTCATTGCCCATGAGAAGTACTACTGGCCCTGCACACCACCGAGCATGTGCAGTGATCCAGCAGCCACACAGAGGACTGGGGGCCAACTTAAATGCCCCACTTTGGTCTCTAGGAGCAGAGGGCAGTGTTCCAATTTGCACAGGGATGTCCGCTGGCCCTTGGCTGTTGGGGACTCTTGGTCCGGGGAACATTTTTCTTGCGCTAGTTCTGTTTTATTAAAATGATACTGACCTTAACTGGGAAGAATAATAGAGAGTTTCAGAATATGGATATCTAGATAAAGCTGCACTTTAATTTTGTTTTGGTAAAAAGAGATTTAGTCTTGGATTGATAAATTTCCAAGGAAGGTTTTTCATCAAAAATAATCAGATTTTGAAAAAAGCGTCACAGGCTTATGTGATGGAGAAAAGGCAAGGAGAACCTGAAAGATGAGGAGAACATTTTGAAAGTTATTGTACTTCTTATCAGTGAGTTATTTCTTCTTTCACAGTATACATCATAATATTCTTTACATGAACAAAAACATTTTGCGTACTTACATACACTGGTAAGAAGCATAAATAATGAAAGAAAAATGCTGTCATTTTTTGGAATGATTGTTAATATTTATGTGCCAGCCTGTGTGCCCAACCTATAACTAACTTTACATAGAATATAACATTAAATTCTAACAACAGCTTTATGAATTTATGAAATAAAAATTTTTATTAAATATTCTTCTGCCTATTTTATGCATAAGTAAACCTGGGTGCAGAGTGACTAAATCACAGGTCTGAAGTCATGTAGTGGCAATGTGGTAGATGCAAATTGCAAAACCAATTGAGTCTTGTTTTAGAGTCGCGCTCTTAAACACTCTGCTTTATTATACTTAGAGGAAAACTTTCCTGAATTTCTGGAGTTGAAGAAATGGAAAATTAGCCAGGCTAGTGGCATGCAAACCATCTGAGAAGGGAGAGTCAGGGACTGTGGCTGTCAGAGAGACAACATTTCATCATAGCTGGTGTTCTTGGGAAGTAGAGACTTTGTAAAAAAAGAAAAAGACTTAATTTGAAAAAGATTATCTTGACATATCTGTGTTGATCAGAAAGAGCGTGACTATTTTAGTAATTAAAGCGAAATAAGGTCATGTGGGCTTGGGTAAAGGTTGTCACGATTTGTGGAAGTTGGCACAGAAGAAAAGACTTACAGATGTTTCTAAATGTTGAGCCTACTGGACTAAAAATTATGGTGTCATAGGGAGCAATCAGAAAACTGGAAAGTGTCCATTGTCGGATGAAGGAAAGAAAAATAATTCATGTTTTACTGATGGCATAATCAAATTGTGGGCAAAGATGTGACATAGATCATTTTTTTTATTTGTGAATTTTCTTCCAGTTCCGTTTTAGACAGATCTTCTAAATGTGTGGCTCAGCATCACAACCTCAAATGAACACTGGGGCTGGTCTGTGGTCTTTGTCCTGTATTGGGACTGTGTGTTTTATCCCTTTGCCGTGATTCAATAGTTGGATAGTACACTATTTTCATGTGCTGATATTCTCATGCTTTGGTTGAGGGCTTGAATGTGTATGTATGTACATGAGTGTTTGCATATGTGTATACTGTCATGGTTAGGCCAGTATAACTAAAGGGTAGATTCTTGGAAGTTGAATTAATTATTAGGCAGAGAGTAGGCAAATTTCAAAGTTACACACATATTCCCAGGTAACTCATATCTACTCATACCAAATATTTATGAGGGTGTTTTTTACCACATACTTGCCAGCACAGAATATTATAAAATTTTTAATGAAATATCTAGGTAAAAAGTACAACATTATTTTAATTATATTAAATTAGTAAAAATGAGGATCTTTTTGATGCTTGCTGATCACTTATAATTCTTATGTTAGTTTGTACATTCATTTGTTATACTCATTTTCTTATTTTACTAAATTATTTTAATAAATTATTAAGTGTTGTTTCTCAGATTTTACTAGATATTTTATATGTAAGAGTTACTCTATTAATGTGCTACTGATATTTTTGGTGTAATTTATTAAAAATAATTAAATTTATTCTGTTTCAATATATTTTAAACTTTATTTTAAACAATGGTATTTGGAATAATTAAAATACCATTAAAAAAATCACAATTGAGCCCTGACCAGGTGGCTCAGTTCATTGGAATGTTGTCCACACACCCAAAGTTTGCAGATTCAACCCCTGGTCAGGGCACATACCTAAGTTGTGGGTTCCATCCCCAGTCTGGGAGTGTATGGGAGGCAACTGATCGGTATTTCTCTCTCACATTGATGTTTCTCTCTCTCTCTCTCCCTCTCTCTCTCTTCCTCTCAGATCAGTAAACATACCCTCAGGTGAGGATTTAAAAAATCACAATTGATTTTATTTTTTGGATTGTACATTAATCAAGGACTACATAGATAAATAGACTTCACTTATCTAAATGCACATGCAGTTACAACAAACCCACAACCCACACATGCTAGACTTTAAAAACATGTAAAATATGTCAGCTTTGTACTGTCTGTTCTTAATCAGTGTATTATTTTAAAGGCAATTTTAAAAGTACTTAGCAGGCATAACTGATGTATTTACTAAGAATAAAAATACTGAAATTATGTTTGCCAGAAGTACTATGTTTTCTACAGTTCTTCATAAGCTACATTTTTAAGGCACAACCAATTTTCAGCATACTTATTAGAGGCATGTATAAACAAGTGTACTGTGTTATATTTCTACAAAATACTTAATAATTTTGAAAGATGAGGACTGAGGAAAGAGAAAGAGAAAATGAGAAATTATGGCTGGAGAGAGATACTCAAGGGGCAAATCCCAAATTACTAAGAGATTCAAGATAAATGTATTTAGCCCTGGCTGGTGTAACTCAGTAGATTGAGCACTGGCCTGGGAACCAAAGGGTCTCTGGTTCGATTCCCAGTCAGGGCACATGCCTGGGTTGCAGGCCAGGTCCCCAGTTGGGAGTGTGTGGGAAGCAACCACACATTGATGCACTTATATAAGAGACATTTTCTTTCACTTATTTCTTACCTTTCCTTCAGCCCAATCTCTCTTAATTCTTCTAGGAAAATAAATCAGTGGGTACAGTTGAATATGTCTATACCCATATACTAATAGAAATCTGTTATCATTCTTTTATATATTGGTTTCCAAATGCATAAGTTAGATCAGCTAGAAATGGTCTTCACTACACTGAAGCATCTTGGATGATGACAAAAACATGTCTAAGAGTGTTTCAAAGGACATAAGTTCTTGCTGTCAGAATTATAGCCAGCACAAATGTCCCTTGTTTTCCAAGTGCATAGTTGGTACACATTCAGGTTAAATGTTATGCATGTTAAAATCAATATGTGTGAATTTGAATAAAAATTGAATATTTATTGTGTAGTTATGATATACTCGAGAATACAATAATGAATCAAACTGGGAAGTTTCTTTCATGAAATGCACATATATTTTAACCAAAATATATTTTAGTTTGCTTTTTAAAAATATATAAAGAATATAGTGGTATAGTACAGTGGTATAGTATAAATTATGGGCTTTGGGGCTTCAGATGGTTAGATTCTTGTCCCAGCATTGCTACTTACTAGCTATATGACCTTGGGCAATTTATTTGACCTCTGTAAGTGGCCTTAATTATGTTGTCAGAGATTATTTCCTCCTGTCATTCCAGAAGGTATAATGGGAGGAACACTGAACTAGAAGAATCCTAGCTTATTGGTTTCCACTCGTGGCACCTTACACCTACTCACTCTGGGCCTCAATTTCCTTATCTATGAAAGAAGAGAATTGAATCAGGCAATTTATTAAGCTTCTTCTATATTTTAGGACACAGAGAATTCTTGTCTTCATACTCAATTTCACATTTATGAGGTAAAGTTAACTTTCTTAGTCTTCCCAATTTTTTTTTATTTTTTAACTTATCTTGCAAGGCTAGTTTTGAATCAAGGAGCAAAATATGTGGAAAGCTTAAAGTTTCAAAATCATTTCTTTACCAGAGAAGACCTTTGCCATTGGATTTCAAACAATGATAGGAGTGGTTTTAAGAAACACAGCCTACACTACAACTTATTTCCCAAGGGCTCTGAAAGAAAGACCTTTCCTAAAACTTAAATTTTTAGGAAAGGTGGAGCTGAACTCTCATGTGTAGAAAACATCTGTCAGAATAAATTACTCATTGCCAGAAGCACTCTGTTGGAATCTTTTCTTAATAACAATAATGTATAACAAAAAGATGCTTTGTATTTCAGTGATGCCTTTATTTAGACCACCTTTTGGAATCATTTATAAACATGTCTAAGAAACACAGGCTATGTCTAGACTACCAAACAAAAAAGCTACCCAAATCAAACAGGAAGAGTGTTATAGCATTGCTGAACTGTAGTAGTCTGAATATTTATTTACATTAGTTTATTTGACTGATAAGTTTCATGAAGACTGTAGAAATTGTAGAAAGAATACAATTTTATGGCAGCACATTTAATTTAAGTACTTAGATCTAGGATTGGACATATTTAAAACATCTTTATTCACTGTGACATCAAGAAATGTTGGCAGTGCAGGGCTTCCCCACATAAAAAAAGATAAAAATCAAAACGAGTGTCTGTTAAAATCCTTTATTCATTTTTAAGTTGTGTTATCTTTTAATTGTTGAATTAGAGGAATTCTTTACAAATCGGAGATACAGGTTTGTTATCAGATACATGTCTTGCAAACATTTTTTCCTAGTTCTTTGTTGCCTTTTTATTTTCATACCAGTGTCTTTTGAAAACCAAATGTTTTATATTTCCATATAAATTTTATAAGCAAATTGTTAATTTTAAAGATAAAGTCTACTAAGAATTTTATTGGGATTGCATTGAATCTAAAGATGAATTTGCAGAGAACTGATATCTTAACAGTATTGAGCCATCTAACTTATTTTTTTTTAAAGATTTTATTTATTTATTTATTTTTTTAGAGAGAGAAGGGAGGGAGATAGAGAGAGACAGAGAGAAACATCAGTGTGCGGTTGCTGGGGGTTATGGCCTGCAACCCAGGCATGTACCCTGGCTGGGAATCGAACCTGGGACACTTTGGTTCCCAGCCCACGCTCAATCCACTGAGCTACGCCAGCCAGGGCTGAGCCATCTAACTTATGAACACAAGTTATTTCTCCATTTCTTCAGGTATGTTTTATAATATCCAGTGTATAGATCTTACAACTCTTATGTCAAATATTTATACCTAAATATTTTGTATGTATTATTTTCATAATCTTAATTTTCAATTGTTCAATTTAAAGGACACATGGACAAAAACTAGGGGGAGGGTGGTAATGGGAGGGAAGTGGGGAGTGATGGGTGGGTGGGCTGGATTGGGAGTAAAAGGGAGAAAACTGTACTTGAACAATGATTAAAATTAAAAAAATTCAATTGTTCCTTCATGCTATAATAAAAATATAATTCATTTTATAAATTGATCTTGTATCCTTCTAAACTCATTTACTAGTTCTGATAACTTTCTCTGCAGAGATTTTGTAGCATTTTCAACATAGATGATTGATTTTTATTTCTTTTTCTACCTGAAAGCACAAGCTGGAATCTCCAGTATAATGTTGAACAGAAATAATGAGAATGTACCATCTTGTTCTGTTCTTAATCTTACAGGGAAAACAATTAGTATTTCACTATTAAGTATAAGCTGTTAGTTCTTCATAGATGCCCTTTATCAGGTTACAAAGATTTATTTTCCATTGTGGATATTTAAGAGGATTCACCAGATTCCACAGAGCACACACATGTGAGGCCATTATTTAGAAACAAAGGCTAACGTACAGCAAGAGAAAGAGAATGCAAGTACGCAACAAGTATCGGAGAGACGTTTCATACGGGAGTTTCCCTGGGCTACTATTCTTACACATATATCACACATCTACCATGCTGCCTCCCGCTTGAACCAGCTGGTCTGTGCAAGGAGAGTTTCCTAAAAAGCGTGCTTTTTTTTTCTTATCATGTAATTGATCAATCAGGCTTGTCAAAGTGGTTTGTCCAGTTGCAAACATCAGTAAAGAAACTAATTGTGTGGGTCATTAGAAGAGTTTCAAACCTTAAATGGTGCCCAATATTTGCTGCCCTTATCTGGGCCAAAAGTCACAAGCCAGGCATCCAAGTCTTCCCAGAGATAAGGGGCTCTTTCAGTCAAATAGTAAACCAACTCATTGTCTCCTTACAGTTTGAAGTTCACTTGTATTTTTAGTTTGCATAGAGTTTGTATCAGGGATAGACAATGCATTATGTTAAACAGATTTTCTGCAAGCTATTCAGATGAGCACATGCTTTTACTGTTTCAGTTGTTAATAAGGAGAATTACACAAATTAATTTCCAAATCTTAAACATAGCAGGCATTCCTGGGATAAAATCCATTTGGTCATAATGTATTTTTTTTTACATATTATTGGATTTGATTTGCTAAAATTTTGTTAGGAATTTTTATAACTATGTTCATGAAGGATATACATCTCTTGATTTCTTTTCTGGTGTTTCCATTTTTACCTGGTTTGGGCATCAGGATCATAATGGCCTCACAGAGTTAAAAAATGTTGCTTCCTCTGTTACTTTTTTTAAGAGTACTTGTTTTATAAAATTGGTGGTAGTCTCTCCTTAAATATTTAGTAGAATTTTTCAGTGAAACTGTCTCATCCTGGAGTTTTCTTTATAGGAAGATTGTAATTAATATTCACTTAAAAATAGATTTAGGGCTATTTAAATGACATGCTTCTTTTTTAAAGATTTTATTTATTTATATTTAGAGAGGGGAAGGGAGGGAGAAAGACAGGGAAACATCAATGTGTGATCGTCTCTTGTGCGCCCCCTACTGGGGACCTGGCCTGCAATGCAAGCATGTACCCTAGACTGGGAATCAAACTGGCAACTCTTTGGATCACAGGTGGCACTCAATTCACTGAAACACACCATCCAGGGCAGAAGTATTTCTTTTTTTCACATTTATTTTTAATGATATTTGATATACAATGTTCTAGTAGTTTCAAGTGTACAAAATAGTGATTCAACATTTATATACCCTACAAAGCAATCACCTCAATGAGTCTAGTAACCATCTGTCGTAGTACATGGTTATTATGGTATTATTGACTATGTTTTCTGTGCTATACATTACATCCAAATGACTTATTTAATATCTGAAAATTTGTAGTTCTTAATCCCCTTCCCCTTTTTCTCCTATCCTCCCATCCCTCTCTCATCTGGTAACCAACAGTTTGTTCTTTTTATCTAGGAGTTTATTTCTGTTTCGTTTTGTTTGTTCATTTGTTTTGTTACTTTTTAGATTCATGTATAAGTGAGATCATATGGTATTCGTTGTTCTCTGTCCAACTTATATCATGTAACTTAATACACTCTAGGTTCATCCATGTTGTGGTAACTTAAAGAGGAAGGACATGTTTCTTCGTAATGAACTTTGTTGGTTTGTATTTTTCAAGAAAGTTTTCCATTTTATCTGAATCGTCAAATTTATTGGCATCAAACTCATTAAATTCCTTTATTATCCTTTGAATGTATATAATATTTGTAGTAATATCACCTACCTCATTCCCCATTTGCTAATTTGTGTCATTTATTTTCTTTATCAGTCTGGTTAGAGGATTATCAATTTTATTGCTCTTATCAAAGATGTAACTCCCACTTTTATTTTTTTGTTCCCATTTATTTCTACTTTTGATGTTTGTTACTGTAATTCCTCTGTTTCCTTTGGGATTAACTTTCTCAGATTTTGCTAGATTTCTAACATAGACTATGACTACTGACATACTGACAGTAGTTGACAGACTTTATAATTTTATTCTTTTTTAAATATAGTTATTTTTCCTTTACATACAGTTTATCTGCATTCAAATTTTTAGATGTTATATTTCATTTTATTTAGTTCAGAATACCTTCTAAATTCTTTTCTTGTATTCTTTAATACATGTATTATTTAAAAATTGGACTTATTATTTCCTAATATGTTACTGTTATTAGTTACTAATCTGAATCCATTTTTTTAAAGAACTTTTTTAAAAGATTTTATTTATTTATTTTTAGAGAGGTTAGGGAGGGAGAAAGAGAGAGAGAATCATCAATGTGCGGTTGCTGGGGGTCATGGCCTGCAACCCAGTCATGTACACTGACTGGGAATCGAACCTGCGACACTTTGGTTCACAGCCCTCGCTCAATCCACTGAGCTACGCCAGCCAAGGCTTGAATCCATTTTTATCAGAGAGCAAATTTCGTATTCTTTATTGAGAATATAGAATGTATCTTTGTTTGGTAAAGGTTCTGTGTGTAATTGAAATGAATGTGTACTCTGTTGTTGAAAGCAGTAGCTTAGAAACATCAATTAGTTTATGTTCATTGGTAGTTTTGTTCTTGTTTTCTGTACTCTTCAGGATATCCTATCTATTTGTTCTATCGGTCATTGAGTGAAGGATGCAATCTGGTGCTACATGTATGGATCTGTCTAGAATTTTTCTTGCAGTATCATCAGCTTGTCCTTCATATATTTTGAAGCTCTTTTATTGGTGTACTCACATTTGGACTGTTAATTCCCTGATGAATTGATCACCTTTATCATTACAAAATCACGTCTTTTATTCCTTTTGATATTGTTAGTTCTGAAATGGATTATGTGTGAAACCACCACAACCATATTAGCATTGTTTTCACTAATGTTAGTGTGGGATATCTTTTCTTATTCCCTTAATTTTCACCAATTCCTGTCTTTATATTTAAAGTAGGTTTCATATAGGCAGTGATTATTGAATCTTTTATTTTATCCAATCTAGCAATCTCTGTCCTTAGGTTGAAGTGTTTAGGCCATTTATATTGAATGTGGTTATTGATATTGATTAAACACCTCATTGTTATTTGTTTTCTACTTGTCCCTGTTTTCCTCTTTCCTCATCCACATTTTTTATTGCCTTTTTCAGGCTGAGTAGTTTTATGATTCCATTTTACACCCTTTGTGGGTGACTAGCTGTACTCTGTAATTGATGACAAATAAGCATATGAAAAGATGCTCAACATAATGAATCACTAAGGAAATTCAAATTAACATTACAATGAAATACCACTATATACTCATAGGAAAAAATATTGGTAAAGAAGTGGAATAATTAGAATTCTGATACACTATAGGTGGAAATGTAAAAATTGGGACACTACTTGATAAAACTGGACATGTTTTAGAAAGTGAAACATATATGTATGTTATGACCCAACCACTTAACATGTAGGCACTTACTCAAGAGAAATAAAACAGATGTCCATATAAAGATTGTATACAAAGTTTATAGCAGCTTTATTCATAGTAGTAACTTGAAAAAATAGTGAATGAATGAATTGTAGAATATCCATGCAATGGAATTCTACTCTGTAACATGGGTATCAAAATAATTATGTTGAGTGTAAGTGCCAGATAAAAGAAGTATTCGCAATGAATGATTCCTGTGGTGACTGGACCAAGGAATCCAAATAGCAGGTTAGACATTATTTCTCAATGTGCTTGTGAGGGGGTTACTAAAAGAGTTTAGCATTTAAATTGCTGGACTGAGCAAAGCAAGTGGCCCATCTCATGTGTGTGAGTATCCTTTATAATCCATTGAGGGCTTTGAATAGAACAAAAAAAGGAGAGGGAGGTTGGATTCACTCTATTCCTAGCTGTTTTAGCTGGGACACTGATCTCCTGCTTTCAGTGCCCCTGGTACTTGAACTTAGATGTATCCTAAAGTTAATGGGTATATTTATGAAGGTAGTTTATATTTAAAAAGGACCCTGATTTTGAATGGTGCTAAACACTATCAGTTTTCTGTAACTTTACCCTGAAAGAATGTCTTTATATGGAAAAGTAGAAAATAGTTGTATTCTATTCCCCCCTTTTTAAAGTATATTTTATTGATTATGCTATCACAGTTTTCCCAATTTTTCCTCCTTTATCCCCATTCTGCTCCGCACCCCACAACCCTCCAGCATTGTCCCCCCTTAATTCATGTCCATGGGTTGTACATATAAGTGCTTTGAGTTCTGTGTTTCCTATACCATTTTTGATCTCTCCCCATCTATTTTATGCCTGCCAATTATGCTTCTTACTCCCTGTTCCTTCCCCTCCATTCTTCTCCTCCCCCTCCCCACTGAAATCTCTCCATGTGATGTCCATTTCTCTGACTCTGTTCCTGTTCTAGTTGTTTGCTTAGTTTTTGTTTTCATTGTTTGTGTTTTTTAATTATATGAAATGTTAAAGGGACTTATCTAAGAAAAAGAAGATCAAAAATATGAACAGTAAAATCACAACAAACTCACAGCTATCAACAAATGAACCACCTTGTCCTATTCAAAACGTTTCCATGGGGCTACTTATTTCCTGGGTTTTGCTGGGGGGGGAGGGGGCACTGTCTTTGCGTGCTATCTAAGGTAACCCTCATGTCTTCTTCTCATCTTATTTCAGTAATTAAAATGTCTAGATCCATGTAATTATCAAAACTCAATTTCATTAGAATCAGTGATCCTTTCTCTCTGCCCTTCCTTGTTGTACCCGCCCAGCTATGGAGGCTGCAGTGAAAAGGGCATCTGCCTTCATCTTCTCTGTTTTGCAAACCATTGCTTCTTTTTCTCTACATCACCCATTCCCCCCAGCTTACTAACCCATACTTTTATCCTCTCCAGGGCAAGAGGAGTTGAAAGGAAAGAGAGGTTGGGGGGCGGGGGGGGGGGGGGACATTTTCACTTATCTGGAACTGTTACAATCTTGCTTTAGCATATGTTTAAATTTGACTCTTTGTCTCATGCAGTATTCTACCGCACTTCTGGTTAGTCAGGTGATAACATTTCTTTGTTTGTCCCCTGCCCTCCATCTCAAGATTTGCCCCCCAGCCTTGTATTTCTGAAGGTGTACCATTTGGTTGGGGTAATATCAAACCTGCAGATGATCCTCTATAAATCCACTCCTGGCCAACTCCTTCTCATTTGACACAACTCTAGATTGCAGAAAATACTCACATATTATTGCAGGGCTACCTCTCTCTCTCTCTCTCTCTCTCTCTCTCTCAAATTCCTTAGGCATTTGCATGCCCGTCCCTTAGAGCATATGTGTGTCTGTGTCTGTGTGTGTGTGTGTGCGTGTGTGTATCTCAAGATCCCCAAATGGTTAGATTAAACCCTGTAGTAAACTTCAGTCAAGAAGAAGTTTACTCCTGCTTTTCCCTTTTCATGAAGGGAAGGGAGGAAATGCCATGGCAATTCAACAGCTTTATTTTAAAATGTTTTTCTATTTGCTTCTTCAACCTCAAAACTTACGCCATGATGCATATTTAGCTAGGGCTTGAAAAAACAGTTTTCATTTTTATTTCCTAGCAATTTCCTTTGCTAGTCTTATATATGCAGTATATTGCCTCAGTGTAGAATGTGGAAGCACTTGCTCACTGTTATTTTCTTTGGAATTTGAAGTCTCAGCCAAAACTGAAACAGAAAGGTTTTCATTTAACATCCTGTTAGAAGAATGTATACTGTCAAGGATAAGATGTGATTGAATTTGACTCTCAAAGTCTGTGGTTCTTATGACATATGATAACAAGAGCTATCATTTATGAACATCTCAAAAGATTAGAATTAAGGTATTTATTATTTTGTTTATTTGTATTTCAGACTCCATGTCAATATGGCATTAAAATGTGGATTAGATAACAAACCAAGATTATTTATAACTCTAAAACTTTCAAAAATTTTAGGAAAAAATCTTATTAATATAATTCTCCATAAAAGCTATGAAAATAGAAATCATGCTTTGAAAAATAATTGTTTTAATAACATCACTGCTTTATGTAAGTTGACACTAAAATCATGACTTTCTTCTTGCAACTAATAATGTATGATTATATTGGGTATATGACTAAATGTCAAATATTTTTATTGTGTCTTAAAGTGATCAGTCAGAGTTTAAGATTGAAAAATTCATAAGTTAAAATGATTAGGTCTTTAAAACTATTCCATAAAGCGGGGGGGAAACATGTACAAATTTGCTTAGAGTTGTATCAAAGACAAAAATCCAGACAAGATAGGAAAATTATCTTGTTCAGGTTATTCCAACAGGGAGAGCACCTCAGATAGGAACACCCGAGTTTCTCAGCAGAGTGGTTTTGCTCTGGAGATATACAAACAGGAATAACCCATTTACATGTGGGGTGATCACATTAGTCGGGATTGTTTTTGCAATCAGTGGGAGTCTCAGACCATCAGCTCTGTGTCTAGCTGGTATTGGGGAACAAACATTTCTGCTAATCATTTGTGAGACAAAGAATGGGAATTCAGAGGGTATGTATCTCCCCTTGTGATAGGTAAGCAAAGGGGTCATCTGCAAGTATTTGAAGAGTCACAGAAAGAAAGTGGACGGCAAATTTAATATAAATGGCAGGAGGAAGGGTGGTTCTTGCAGCAAGCCATTTCCTGGAACACAAAAGGGTGGAGGATCTAGAAATGAAACAGTGGTGGAGATTTCCTAATCAGCCCTGTTTTCCAGGAGTAAAGTGTTTGGGTAAAGATCGACATTGCCAGGATTACCTCTGGGAAGGTATTAGAAGGTTGAATTAGCAAATCTTCCTTTACGTAATTTTTTTGAATGATGGCATTGTTACGCTTTTAATTTCTGGCATTGGTGCTTTGTAAATAAACCAGTATTCTCACCTCCAAGTCCAACATGCACAGGAAGAGTTTAGAAGTCGCCAATCCCATTCTCACAACAACAATGACAACAACAAACTGAACAAACTGAAAATCCACAACTCTAGAATCGCCAGAAAATTGAAGTCATGTGGCAAACCAGTATCCTGAAAACAGGAGGACAGGAGAATGCAGAGACTCATTGTTTACCAAGACGAGGAGCAGCCGCAAAGACAGCAGCCAGTAGTAACATTTATATGGACAACATTGTACTTCTAGTCAACAAAAATATATTTTACACTCAAAAATTTGTGGAGGTTAGATCTCATATTAAGTGTTCTTTCCACAATAAAATAAAAAAAAATTAAAGTGCAATTGGCTAATTGCTAGAGACTGACTTTGGATTAACTCGAGAGATGAAAACTCCTAGACCCAGCCTTAAAGGGACTGCCATGTGTTCTGGGTTTTACCTCCAGGAGTTCACCAGTTTCTCAAGGTGAAGATCAGAGGAAAATCTTGTCATGCTTGTGACAAAGGGGTGGGAGGTGGGAAGAATAACCAGTTGGACATATGCTCATAGTATTCTCTCTTCCTTGGCAAAGGCCTGCCCTCAAAGGAAACGATTTTACCAGGGCCTGAAAGATTTGGGTTTTACCAGAGACTGAAGGACCTGAGGGAAGGGAAGTATCCAACCACAGCCTGCTCTGGCTTCCTGTCTCACCTAAAAAGGGAAAAATCCTGAGAAGCACTTATGAAAGTCACAGTCCAGGGGCACAAGCTCACGAAAATATTAACTAGAGGGTTATGGAATGCTTCCTGTCCTCCTACACATTACAAAAGTCCGCAGTATTATAATAGGCTTACAGCTGGAAGAAGTGCGAAGCTCAGAACCTATTTAAGAAGAGGTCTAAAAGGAAATCCAAAGACAGAAGGGGCACAAAAACAAGCACTGCGGGGAATTTTTAGCCTTTGACACCTACAGCACAACAAATTGTAAACTCAGCCCAACCTCTAGCCAAATAAATCTGAAACCTCACATTAAAGGTTTATTTACCTCGTTTCCTCTTACCTAATGCATCCTATCTGGCTTTCAACAAAATATTACAAGGTGTGCTAACTAGGCAAAAACACAGCCTGAAGATATGAAGTAGCATCAGAATCAGACTCAGAGATGGTAGAGATTTTAGAATATTCGGACATGAAATATAAAATAACTGTGATTAATATGGTAAGTGAATGGAAGAAGTTAAGAACATATAAGAATGGTTGAGTAATATAAGTAGAGGGATTGAAACTCCTAAGAAATAATCAAAAGGAAATGCTAGAAGTCAAAAACACTAACAGAAATGAAGAAAGTTTTTGTCCTGTTCAGAAGACTAGACCCATCTGAGGAAATAATTGGAAAACCTGAGGTATATTTTGACAGAAACTTCCCAAACTGGGAAACAAGGAGAAAAAAAAATGAAAGAAAAAAATAGAACATCCAAGAACTGTTTGGCAATTACAAAAGTTTATATATACATATACAAACATATATATGTGGGTATATATACACACATTCATTCGTTCACACACATACATTCACTCATACACATATACATACATATATACATACATAGGTGTGGCAAAATGTAGGTTTACAGTTGTTCATATGAAAAATAATACAATAATTACTAAAGAGTACAAGAATAAACCGTGTGCTTTTTGAATCCACAACTATAAACCTACTTATTGTACTCCTTTTGGGGAATACCATAAAGAGAAGAAAGGCAGAAAAGAACAGAAGAAATATTTGAAGTAATAATGGCTAAGAATTTTCCCAAAATAATTCACAGACACCAAAACACAGACCCAGGAAGCTCAAAAACACCAAGTAATATATTTACCAAAAATATCCACCTAGATGTTTAACATTCAAACTGTCAATAATCCAAGACAGAGAAAAATCTTTAAAAGTCCAAGAGCAGGGAAACACCTTACCTATAGAGGAGCAAAGATAAGAGTTACTTCAGACTTCTTTTCAGAAGTCATGTAAGCAATAAGAAAGTGGAAATATTTAATGTTGAAAGGAAAAATAAAACCTAGAATTTAATATCCAGAAAGATGATCATCAAATGTGAAGGTTAAAGACTTTCTCAGACAAACAAAAATTAAAGTGATTTGTCATCAGTAGACCTGTTTTACAAGAAATGTTAAACATTCCTCAGGAATAAAAATAGGTTTAAAAATGTTCTACACAAAGAAAAGGAATAGCATTAAGGAAGAAATTTAATGAAGATAAAATAAAAATTATTTGTTTTATTATTTTTTATTATGATCTTAATTGATCTAATAGATATGTTTGTTTAAAATAATAATAGCAGCAATTTGGTGACTATAGTTTATTAAATGAAATGAGTGACAGCAATGTTACAAGGAATGGAAGAGGATGAATTGGGAGTGTTCTGTTACTAAGATGTGTGCCCCACCTGTGAAGCAGTTTAGCGTTATGTGAAAATGGACTTAGGTTACTTATAAATGCATGTTAAAAACTCTAGGGCACCTCCAATTTTTTTAAAGAGCCAAAATTGATATGCTAAGAGAGGTGAGAATATTGAATCATATGGAATGATCAATTAAACTAAAAATGGCAAATTTTTTTAAAAGTGAGGAAAACATAAAAAAAAAGGACAAAGAGCAAGGCCAATTAGAGAAAACAGTGACAAATATGGTAGAACTTAAGACTTTAGTAGGTGAAAAAATAAGGGGATATTGAAAGATAGATTATGCTAACATTAATCAAAAGAAAGCTGGAGTAATGATATTTATTCCAAACAGAGCACACTTCAGAAGGAAAATTATCAGGAATAAGAAGGCATTACATAATCATGAAATAATCAATTCTCCAAGAAGCTATAAAAATCTTTAATGCTTATGCTCCTAACAATAGAATGTCAAAATACTTGACACAAAACAGGTAGAATTTGAAAGAGAAGTAGACACATCTACTATTATAGTTGGAGACATCAACACCCCTAAATCAGTAATTGACAGGTGCACCCAGTGGAAAACCAGTAAGCATCTAGTTGAACTGAACAGCACCAACAATCAACTGGATTCAATAGACGTTTATAAAATACTTCAACAACAGAATGAACATTCTTCTCAAACTCTCATGGAACATTCCCCAATTTAAACCATATTCTAGGCCATGTAACCCACCTTAACAAGCTTAAAAGAATAGAACTTATATTCTCTCAGTCCACAATGGAGTTAAACAAAAAAAAATAGTAATAACAGGATGATAGTTGGAAATTCTCCAAATACTTGAAGATTAGACAGTATACATTGAGGTAACACATAACTCAAGACATCTCAAAAAAATTGAAATACATTCTGAACTAACTGAAAATGAAAATACAACATATCAAAATTTATGGTATGCAATGAAATCACTGCTTTCAAGAAAATTTAAAGCATTGAATGCATATATTATAAAATAAAGGTCTAAACTAAAAAATACAAGTTACAACTCTAGGAAACTAGAAAATTAAGGGCAAGCTAAATCTAAAGTAGAAAGTAAGAAATAATAAAAATTAGAGCAGAAATCAATGAAATTGAAAATAGAAAATTGATAATCAGTGAAACAAAAAACTGGTTCTTTTAAAAGATGAATAAAGTATATAAGCATCTCATTAGGCTAATCATGAAAATAGAGAAAACACACAAGTTACCAGTAACAGAAATCAGAGAGATGCCATTACTACTGATTCCACTGATGTTAAAAGGGTAACACAGGAAAGTTATAAATAACTCACTGCCCACAAATTTGACAACTTAGATGAAATTGAACAATTCTTTGAAAGATGCTGCTGTTCTAAGAAGCACAGTGAAAAACATTGTTTTAATGAACTCAGACCACCATGATTTAAAATTGTTTCCATCATTCAGTGTAATATATCATCTTCTTTACTACTGAATTGTCCTTTGCCATTTCTCTTCCCTCTTAAACCCACATTGAAGGCCAGACATCTATAATTATGTGCCCAGTATTCATCTATTAATTTTTATTGTATACTTATGACTTAATGAGCACTGTGAAAAATGCAGAGGGTTGGGTTAGATAGACCCATTTGGTACCAGTGAAAAAAATCCTAAGAAGATAAAGGAGATGGAGGAATTCACTGGCAGGAATCAATCTAGTGTCTACATGAACAAGGTCAAGTCCATATGCTCTCTGAGGAAAACCTGGATGTGGTAGCTCTGTCTTTGGTAAATCTGCACTGGGGACAGTATGGTGGAAAGAATGGCCACATGATTGAACCTACATGGATACACAGGTCCTTTGATCCTTTTGTATTATGATGTGGCTGCAGAGCCAAAGGAAACTGTTTCCTGACCTCTACTACTCTTCGAAAGTTCTCCAGTAGTGTTTGCAACCAGCTTCTGATGGCCAATGAAATGTTAGCATAACTGTGTAAAAAAAAATATCATTTCTTTCTACTATAAGAAAGTTACCTTATATGATACATATTCTAGCTGATCAATATTAATCCTGTCTAATTTAGTAAGCCATATATATTATGGTAAATATAATAAATTTATTACATGGTCTCCAATAAAAACTCAGCAATACAATTCCTGAAAAAGTAATATGTAGTGTTCTCTGATTAAATACATATTACAGCAGGCATAAGCAGCTATATCCCTGTGATACTCTGAGGTACATATGATTTTCATAAATACTTTAAAACATTATATTGAACTCAAAATCAGTGACATATGTTTAGCATTACCTGTTGGGGAAATTTCAAGTTTATGTTCAATAGTTAAAGTAAACAAATGCTTATAAACATAGAAAAATTCTTATAAACTGTCACTACCTACTGTCATGAGTCAATGTCAACATTTTCCAGCTAACAGGAACACAGTCACTTCCGGCATGATCGCAGTGCAAACCATGCCTCAGTAAAATCTAGGGAAATGAAGCAAGAATTTTCATGCAGATGAAAGAAGACAAAAGATGCTCTACTGAATTTGGAGAGATCTCAGCTGGTCCTTTCCTGCTTTGTGCAACAACTAGGTAGGATGGCCAGTGGCCTTCTTGGGTTCTGAGGACAGAGAGGATGGGATGGGTATTCTTCCTTGGATGGCATCCTAGGGTAATTTAAGAAGGGCTGTGTGTCTGAACTGGCCTGCGGGACACACTCAATGTCTATGCTGCTAGCATGCCTGGAGTTGTCAGGATGGAGAGCTATCAGTGTATCTCGACTCGATAGAGTATTATACAGTCAGCCTGGGGTGCCAATGCATTCAAAAGAGTACAGATGCTCAAGTAGGTGGTTGGTAAGGGCATTGGCTATCCTTTTTATCAGCATCTCTTTGTAGCTTGGAGTGGCCCTGTCCCTGAAGCTGGGATGTTGACAGAGGCTGATTGCTGCTAAGGTGGGATGTTTTAACAGCTCATCTTGGAATTCCAACTCCAGATGCTGTGGCAATATTCTTTGGGCTGGGTATATTTGAACTGTTTACCACTCTCCCTTCCTGGTAATAAGTCAGGGAGTGGACTTCTGGAACATAGTTCAAGTCCCAGGTAATCTGGATAGTAAGAATATGTTTCTCTTTAAACTCATTTCCCTTTATGATTCATCTTAAACTTAGAGATATGTGAATGCTCTATCCTCATTAGTTGCCCTTTGTCACCTCTAGAGTATGAGTAATCAAGATCTCAGTTTTACCAGTAACTGGTTGAGCAACTTTTAATATCTGTATGCCTTACTTAAATCATGGAAAGCAAGGATAGCAATAGGATTTAACAGTAAATATTCTACAGCAAGGATACCAACCATTGGTATACTCAACCATTTTCTATCTGAGAGACCATGAAAAAGTCATTTAACCTTCCAGTGCCTCAGTTTCTTCTTCTGTGAAATGGAAATCATAATAGTTCCTACCTCATCAAGATGGTGTGAAAATTAAATGAGTGTGTGTGTGTGTGTGTGTGTGTATGAATATATGATGCAGCCTGGCACATAACAGATACTATGTAAGTGGCATTATTACTATTACTATTATTATTATCACCATGACACTTTTACAATAATGGAAAGTTGGTGGAGAATTTTTTCATGCGATTATTGGAATCTTCTGCATTCAATTGGCCAGTGTGATAATGTAGAAATTACAACCAGGTGAAACTTTAGAAAATAAAAGTAGGTAGTGCTATAGATAAATAATATAAATAATAACTAGTATTTGAGTGGCATTTCAGTGAGTTATTTCTCTTCTAACTTTCCTGTGGTTTTTTGAATTTATAAAGAAAAATATAATTTTAGTAAAAATACAATCTTGAAAAATGCTTACACATGACAACGAGTAAACATAAGCATGTGGAGAAGGGAAGTATTATTGAATGTGGTGGGTAGACAATTGACTAGCTTCTATCAAAATAAATTTCTAAAGGAGAAAAATGTAAATGTTGAGAAGTCAAATAATTTTTTAAAATTAAAATGTAAGGGGACATTTAACAAATCTCTGAAAAAAAGATGGAAAATTTTAAGATTGAAATAAGAAAAATAATGTCTCACCACAACAATATTTTTGACTTGAGTGAGGACTTCTGGAATTGTGGAATGAGAACCTTGGTAAATCCTCTTCTCCACAAAAGCAACAAAAGATCAATGAAATTACCTTTTTTTAATATTTTATTTATTTATTTTTAGAGAGGGGAGGGAGAGAGAGAGAGAGAGAAACATCAATGTGCGGTTGCTGGGGGTCATGGCCTGCAGCCCAGGCATGTACCCTGACTGGGAATCGAACCTGCGACACTTTGGTTCGCAGCCCATGCTCAATCCACTGAGCTACGTCAGCCAGGGTGACATTACCTTTTTGAGGGACTCTAGATGTTAACCAAAAGCTTATAGCAATCTCAATAGTGATTACTCAAGAAAAACTGAACTTCAGTAAAAGCAATAGAGTCGTTGATTAAACTTGGCCTACTCCCATCCCCCTGTCCACAGAAATGCCATTTAAAACCACAATATGATACCATTTTACACCTTCTAGAATGTTATGATAAGTAAGACAGAAAATAATAAATATTGGTGGGAATATGGAGAAATATAGAGGGTTGAAATGTAAATGGATACAACCACTTTGGAAAACAGTTTGAGTTTCTCAAGTAGTTAAAAATAAATTACCATGTAAGTTAGCAATTCCATTACTAAATATCTATACAAGAGAACTGAGAATATATATCTTGTATCTACACAAAGACATGTTCATGGTTACATTATTCATGATATCCAAAAACTATCCACCAACTTGATAGACAAAATAAATGGAGATAAAAGTGTGGCATATCCATGCAATGAAATACCATTCTGCAATAAAAACTATTGACTATGGTATGTCGATTTGAATTTCAAAACATTGTGCTAAGTGTAATAAGTCAGACACAAGAGACCACATATTGTATGATTCTATTTCTTTGAAATATCCAGAAAAGGCAAATTTTTAGAGATAAAAAATAGATTAATGGTTGCCTGAAGCTGGCTGTGGGAGTGAAGATTAACTGTAAATGGGCAAGGGTGATCTTATCGGAGGAATAAAAATGTTCTAAAACTGATTTATGTTGATGGTTATACCACTTAATAATGTTAGTAATCATTAAATTGTATGCTTCAAAATGGTGAACTTTATGATATGTAAAGTATATACACCTTGATATAAGTGTTTTACAAGAATATTTTAAGCTCGCTCCCCCACCCAGTAATAATGGAACACTTTGCTAGGTATATTCTGGGATCAATGGCCTAGAAGCCTAATTGGACAAAGATACAAAGTTTTAATTACCAATAATTTGCTGTGCCCTTTACTAGGTCGAGGACAGAGGAGTATCCCTATTTATAAAGCAGTACCTTGGGGGGCCTTTGAGGTAAAAATCCATTGTAAAAAAATGACCATTCTTTAAAAAGGGAGTTCTGGGTGTGGAATCAAATTGATGGATAATGCAGAGTCAAATATGTGTTGGTAGATTTGAGGCCAAATTTAGGAAAGAGAAGCTGGACTTAACAACTGGCCTTGGACAGTTCCATGTAAGAAGGAGCTGTACTAACTGCCACACTCATTTCCTCTCCTCCTAGGTTCTGACTAAGGAAGTGAGGATTCATGGGTCACCACCCAAGAAAAAACAAAGTAGGGCTTCATTATTATTGACAAACACTCTTATCACCAAAGCTGAACTTGGGGAAAATCCAAATCATAAACATAGTTTTTGTTAACTTTTGTCAACTGCATATTTCCTCTTCCTCCCTTAATAGAGGATAGTATATTCACTCTGTAGTTCATAACTATTTAGCAAACAATTATTGAACAAGTATTATGTTTCAAGTCCTTGTCTAAGCACTTGGGGTATAGCAGTAAACAAAAAGATTGTAAAGTCATATGTATATTGGTAAAGTTCTAGTTACTTCAAGGTTTTAATGTTTAATTACACCCTCATACAAATAATTATCTAAATCACAAAAACTTTTGCAATATTTTCAGAAATAATAATGGCAATCAATTATTGAAAAGCTTCTATGTGTCAGGTATTTTGTGAAACACTTTAAATAATTTATCTTAATCCTTAGAACAACCTACCAGGAATATTTCAGCATTAATTATCTTCATTAACAAATGAGGAATCTGAGGACTGGGGAGTATAAAGAAACTAAGATTACATGGGTAATAAGTAGCACATCTAAGAACAAGCCCTAGTCACAGGGTCAGGTGCAAACCTCTAAGAGCTTTATTGCAAACAATTCTGTCTGATGGCAACAAGAGAAATATTCCCGATATGAAGCTGAGTAGTGAAGAGAATAATCACTGTCAAGGGCATGAGTAGTACTCCTGAGTTTCGCTTTAAGCACCAATTACAGTTCTTCATCCCACTTCTTGCAAGGGACATTCAGCCACCATGGGATCATCCACTCTCTGACTGATAAGATAGAGAATCAGGAGCTAAAAACTTGAATAATGACACGAGAGCTGATACTTTAGTAAAAACAAAGACAATTCAGTTACATAAATTTTCACAGGAAAATGTATAACCTTAAAAGTGTGATGTGGGATAGGGTTAATTCTCTGAAGATGTACAGGAAATTCGTTCCAGCATTGGAGGAGCGGAATGCGCTGTTTAACAAAAGTGAATTGCTGAAAAGTTGTCATTGCAAAGAAATTCTGAAGTGTGCAATTGCTTTAGCTGAAGCACATGGAGTTAATCATGCCATTTTAGAGATTTTTTTTCACCTCCCTTGAAATAATTAGCCACAGACTATAAGTACATTTTTCATGTCAAATGGACAGTGGCTTCAAAGCAATTGGAGGGCGGAACTGCAAGAGAGTGACAAAAGAAGACTGACTGGATGCACGAAAGACAAAATATCAACATTTCTTGTATAACCACTGAACATGTGTCAGCAAGCATGAGGTCACTTTTCAACTGAAACAAAAGAACCGAAATTGGTAGTTTATTGTGAAATAGAAGCATTGAACTGGAGCTCATCTTGCCTATCAACTCAAAAACTTGTAGGGTATTGGAAAGTGCATGGTGTTTTCATTAACTCTAACGTCAAACACTGCGAGGGAAAGCACCGCAAACCTTCTGGAAAAACTAATGTTAAATATGCCTGGAAAGGAAGAGCAAAAATCTAATTGCCACCTTGATCTGATTGAACTTGATATCTTTCAGTTTGTACTCTGCACTTTGCACAATGGTAGCATGTGTCAGCAGAACATGTATGTCATAGAGGGCATATTAGGAGCCTTCTTATTCACGGCTCTTAAACTGATATTAGGTTAGTTAACTCTCTTTTAGGTATCAGGTCAGTTGGTCATATTTTCATTCAAAATGTTAGTTATATGACTTCTACATGTAGTCACCTGTACCTGATTTTTTTAAAAAAGAGTAGTCAATGAGTTTTATGAATCTCACTTTAGTTTCTAGTTACTCAAACAGAAAGAGGATGGGTACACTACTGTTTTGGCCATGCTAGGGCTTCCTATTAATAAAACCTATACAATGCCTCACTATCATCATCATCATCATCATCATCATTGCATTCTGGTCAAAGCACTTTACATGTGTTAATTCTTGTCACTGTCATAATATCCTTTGACTTAGGTACCACTGTTATATATTCATTTTACTAATAAACAAGTGGAGATGCAAAGAGGTTGTGACTTCACTGCACCACACAGCTAGCAAGTAGCAGAGCTGAGATTGAAACCCAGTTATCCTTCATTTGGATTCTGTGTTCTTAACCAAAATATACTTTAAACTGAGACAGCTATACTGAAACCACTT
This sequence comes from Phyllostomus discolor, assembly GCF_004126475.2. Lineage (NCBI taxonomy): Eukaryota > Metazoa > Chordata > Mammalia > Chiroptera > Phyllostomidae > Phyllostomus > Phyllostomus discolor. The sequence goes on along the minus strand of NC_040912.2, from coordinate 20,235,238 downwards.
TGCTATACATATGCCATACTCTCCCTTTTGGATCTAACTAAAAGGTTCTCATTTGCTATTGCTAACTAGTCTGTGGAGTATCTCTTTTTGCTTCTTCTCTAGAGTAGCCCAAGTCAACATTTATGAGGATGCCATAACTTATATGTAGCTTCAGGGAAGTAGAATCAAGTTGCATTTTTTCAATATCACAGACAAGATCCTGGGAGGACTAAACATAAAACGAATGGAAATTTACCCAATTCAAATATACAGCATCCTGTATATCATAAAATAGTAATGCTCAGAGGGGCTATATCTGAACTCTGCTTATATAAACTGGGACTAATGATGAAAAATGTTTTTCAAAAACTAAAACATAGTGTTCTAAGCAGTTTTGGAATGAGTAATTGATGTTTGTGGTATCCGGGGACAAATTACTCATTCTGAAATTTAAGAAAGGAAAAAAGCCCCATGGGTGTTGGTCCAAATCTTATATTTCTTCTTTTTTTTTCTGTTGTCCCTGTTTATTGTAATGATCTGTCTGATTTTTGGATACCTCTATCCTTTATCCATATAGGTAAGAATGCATAGGGGACACCTGCATATTTTGGCATTTCCTAAGCATAGAAGCCGTGTTGGTGTTGGTCAGTGATGATATAAGGAGACATAAACCAGAGACGTTCACTCAGTCCTGACTAACCTACGGCTCCTCTCTCCTTACAGTCTAACAATACCCTGGATACATGACCCTAAGTCTTAATTTTGTTTTTATAAGTTTAGCTACTACTGTAGCCATTATCTGGGGCTGCAATATGTCATCCCCTTGCTTGCCTCCCTTTCTAAAACTAAAACCAACTGGAATTCTACCTTTTGAATTTAATTCTTGTAACCTAAGAATTTAAACTCTTGCCTTTTCCAAACGTTGGCCTGCCCTAGAGAAACTGTCTTTCCAAAATCACTTTTGAATTCATTCTCCACTTTACTTCTGGCCAGAATGGCCTGGTGCAGACTGTTATTTCAACCACTACTTGTTTCCTGTCATCTTTTTTTTTTTTTTAAATTCATGACCTTTCTCTAGAGGAGTCCTTCTGACCCATAACTTGGTTACATTCTTCACTCCCTGCTCTGACCCCAGGCCAAAAGCCCACCCTAAGACAGCTATCTCTTCTGATGGTCCTTGTTTTATATTCCTTTACTGTGCTATGAGAAATTCCAACTTGATTTTTTTGGACAACATGGCACATTATTTCATGCCTAATTCAGAGACTGTTAGCCTTGAAGCTCCATAGGGGCAGGCACACTCATTTCCTTTAAGGAATCTTCACATGGTGGGTAGCACACTACCTGGCATGTAGTGCACACTCAAAAATATGTGTTGAAAAAGGGAAAAAAGCAGGTGGGCAGAATATGAAGTTTAACGTTCTTGTATTTCAACTTAAGCTTAACTTCTCATTAGTTGTGTTAATATGGATAGTATATTAAGTTCCATGTGACTCATTTCCTCACTGGTAAAAGACTATAATACTTTTCATGCAGATTAGGAAGAGTTAGTGATTTTTACCTCTGAGAGAAAGGTAGAATATTTGTTTAAGTATTGGAGCAAAAAGGAATGATATTATGTAAGAAAATTTAGTGATTTAGAAGAAATGTTAATATTTTAGGTTAACAAAAGGCTATAAAGAGTTTTTAATGACATTATTTTTGAATAATCATCTACACAAAGAAAAAAAAAGCACAAAAGTATGTCTTTATAAAAAGAGCTACCAATAATTACCTTTGTGTTGTGGCTTACAATGCTTTGCTGAGCATTTCTGAGTAGCAATATATATTATACTTGCAAGTCAAAAAGATATATGTGTATGTATAAGTGTGTGTGTATATACATATATATATAGTATCTGAAGTAAACTCAACTAAAAATATATCAATTTTATATAACCATATAATATATAACAATTATATATGTGGTATATGTAATAAATGGGATACCAGCTAATATATAGGAAAGGGGAGTTTAATGTTAGAGATAAGTATATTTGGTTTTCTAAGGACCAGATAACTGATAGATAACAACCTTCCCAAAGTAACACATTAGCATCAATAGACCACTTTTACTATTTGTATATTTTTAATTCTAGATTTAAATTAATCAATGAATTAAAATCTGTCATACATAAATTTCCTTTCCTTTATGAAAAATTATTCTGCGTTTTTAAGGAAGAGTGTAAGGAAAAGTATAAGAAAGCTTGCAAAAAGTTTTGGGTACTTTGAACAGCTAATCATTGACTACAATAATGATACATGAAAAGAAATATGATACAATATAGTTTACACTGCCATGATTCAAGGTCTCCCAAAAGTATTGTGTAATCCGGTTCACTAGTTGCACTGGTCTATTTCACTTGTCCTTACGGCAAGCAAGGTAATGAAATAGGAAATTATTGGAGCCAAGTAATTCATTGGAAGTAATTCAGTTCAACTGTAGTTTTTTAATCTCTCCAAGACAAGTCAAAATACACCTTAACTTACAAATATCCAAAGTTCTGACCTTTTGATTTTTCATAATTTTTTTTTACTGACATGAGTTATTCTTCCCACCCTTTTCCAGTTAGTAATTTGGATTTTTTCCTGAAGAGGATTTTTCCATGCACACCACATAAAGCCATCCATCAAGTTCTTCCCATGCTTAGGCTTTTATTCATCTTACCAATACCAATTTTTGTTGGAAACAAGTCAGCTACAAGGGAAGCTACAAATGGAAAAGATATGGCATGTCAACCAGTATAACTTCCTACAAACAGGATTACTTCTTGTAATTTATTTAGTTTATTTTATTATACCTGACATCATCACAATAGCACCATTACCCTTTAATCATAGAGTGAGAATGTTATCCTTTCTCAGTGCTTAATATAATACTCTGTTTTATGTTTTCTTCCTTCCCAGAGTTGGAGGAAAAAATGAAGAGAAATATTTTGGCTCCATAATTCTTCTCCTTTCCCTGCCCATGCCAAGCCTTTTCCTTTGAGCTCTGAACCATTAACTCTTACTGCACTCAGAGGCATTAACCAAGCTAAAGGGGATTTTCCTTACCAGGGAAGATGGAGGAACAAAACCATTCGTCATTTGCTAGAGAAGGGAGAAAGGAAAATTATCCAAATATAGTCTTCTTTGATTGAAAACAACTAGCACTATGGTCCTCCAGATGGCTATCTCCCTCCTCCAAACTTTCTTGTCTATGACTCTTAACTTTCTTACACAATTATTCAACAAACATTCAAGTAGTTTATACTATGGTATACAATGGTATCATTTAAAATGTTTAAGTCTAGATAATGGATGACCATATTCTATAGCAAAATGAAAGTCAAAAGAAACACTTAAGGATTGGCGAGGTAAAAATTTCTAAAAATCCCTGCTTCCATAAAAATGATAAAAAGTAGTCACAATCAACTCTGGAAATTGACTCCCGAGGCTTGCAACAATACTAACAGCATTTATTTAAGAAAAATTGATGATGTGATAGTGATATCAGCAAGATGACTGAATAAGATGTTTCTTGTTGTATTCCCTCTTTGATACAATAATTTAGCATCTATCAACAGGCGAAAGTACCTTTGAGAGAGCTGTTGAATCCAGCACCATATGCCAACAGACCTGAGAGAAGTCTCACCCACCTGTGCATTGGGTAAGAGGTGAACAGACCCAGGGAGTGGCTGTGGACTGTACAGTGACCCATGAGCTGGATCTAACTAATCTCAGTACCCTCTCTCTTGTCTCTTGGAGAACATGATTTTAGACAATCACTTATGGAGAAATGTGTCTTTGTGAAAGTCCAGTAGAACAGCAGAGAACTATCAGGATATAATGGAAGCAAGAAAAATTACAGGTCTGAATGCTCTAGAGAGGGTAAGAGGAAAAATTTGACTTTACATCACCCCACAAAGGTAGCACAGCTCAGTGCAAAGAGGCTTTCTTGGCCTGAGATTTCTCCCAAGAGGGAATGTAAAAGTGAGCACCCAGCTTTCCCAGCTAGGTGGACTCTGCTACAAAGGCCCATTTCTCTGTTTTCCCATCCAGAGTACTGAGTTGTGAGCTGCACAAGTTGAGGATGCAAAGAGGCTGGGAGAGTGGCAATTAAGACCCCCTGAGGGCATTAAACAGGGGTATAGGTCCTACAAACCACATGTGGACTCCATCAAGGAGCTACCCATGATCCTATGGGGATGGCTGCCCCCAGTGCTCTGTACACCTCACCCACATGCCTGTGGCTAACTACCTGTGCATGCACCTGATGGTGGTAAGAGTGAGTTTTGGCAGAGGACTAGTGAGCATGTGCATAAAGCTGGCCTCAATCTGCAGGCCAGAGGGAGGTCACAAACTTGATCCTATTGGTAAAATTCAGTAAAATCAAGGGCTGAGCCCTGGCCTGTGTGCCTCCGTTGGTTGGAGCACCACCCTGTAACCAAAGTATGGCAGGCTCAATTCCCAGTCAGGGTACATATGTAAGTGATGGGTTCAAATCCCTGTCCAGCCAGGCACATGCAACTCCTGGCCTGGACATGTAAAATCCCTGGTTTGGGAGAACATGGGAAGCAACCATTTGATGCTTCTCTCTCCCATCGATGTTTCTCTCTCCCCCTTCCTTTTTCTCTGAAAACAGTGAAGAAAGTGTCCTTGGGTGAGGATTAAAACATAAATAAATGAATAAATAAGTAAATAATCAAGGGCTAACATTTCATTAGAAACCATGGAAACTGGAAAGCAATGAGATGATATTTTCAAAGTGCTGAAAAATATTTAACTTGATTCTGTATCTTACAAAAATGCCTTTCAAACAAAAGGGTAAAGTTAATTTATTTTCAGGCACTAAAATTAAAAGGTTATCATTAGTAGATCTGCTGTACAAGAAATATTAAAGAGAGTGGTTCAGGCTAAAATGAAAAGACACTAGATAATAACTGCTATAGAGTGAATAAATAAAGCACTGATAAAGGCAACTACATATTTTAATAAAAAATAAGAGTATACATATATATGTTATAATTTTTCTTCTATATGAAAAAGGCAAATGCACAAATAAATAATTATAAAACTTGAGAAGATTATAAAGATATAATTTGTAAGACTATAGAAACACAAATGGTATAGAGGGAATGAAGCTATATTGGAACAAAGTTTTTGTGTAATATAAAAAAATAGATATTTATTTGAGCTGTGTTAGTTTAGCTAAGGTGTTAATTATAGTCTTAGCACAAAATTTAGGGAATAAGTAAAAAAACAGTAGCAGAAAAAGCACAAGTTTGAAAATAGTATATTAAAAAAAATATCTGCTTAAGACAGGAGAGCCCTAGCTGGTGTGGCTCAGCAGACTGAGTGTGAAGCAAAGGGTCAACAGTCTGATTCCCAGTCAGGGCCCATGCCTGAGTTGCGGGCCAGGTCCCCAGTTGGGCGCACTCGAGAGGCAACCACACATTGATATTTCACTCCCCCTCCTTCTCCCCCTCTTCCCCTCTCTCTAAAAATAAATGGTATTCAGACCACAGTTCAAATCTGATACTTTGAAGGAAAGGAGGAAGGAAGGATGATTGCTAAGAAAGAATGGCAAGTTGCAGTACAATTCTAAGTAAGTTTTGGCCAGGCTAATGTAGGGTAATTGTAAATATAGTAAGTCAAATTAGTTAAGTTGCTTTCTATCCCTTGTATACTAGTTTCTTTTTTTAAATCACGAAATGCATTAAATTTTATCAGAGGCATTTTTTCCGTCAACTAAACTAATCACATAGTTTTTTTCTTTACTTTTATAATGCAGTGAATTATATTGGTTTTCGTATTAAACTAAACTTGCATTTAAATAGATTTATCTAATCATGATCTCTATTCTGAGTTTCTTGGAATGATGCTTGAGAATAATTAAAAAATTTATGCCAGGTGATTCTTAAGCACATTAAAATTTGTGAACCAATATAATCCATGCATTCATCTCCCATGTTTCTGTATTTTAGCCATATTATATGTAGATAAAATTATGAATTCATACCTAAATCTTCAATTCCAATGTAACAAAACAGGTTGTTCTAGCTTTTTCCCTTTTGATATTTATAAATACATTCTCATACTGTGAGCAGTATGGCTCTCATTACTTTTAATATATTTACTTATTTGATTATTTTTCTGGATGTAAACAACTTTTCATCTCTGCTGCCATCGTATCATCATTGTGGACATCTCCTCACTTCATTTGAGCTTTGACTCCCAATGCCTAGTCCACCATCCTCCATATGGATGTTTTCTTCAACTCTCCTGGGCTTCAACACCCCAGACTGAACAGCCTCTCCATTTGGGCACCCTTCTCAACCCGCTCAGACTCTGACTCTCCATCCATGAGGACCTGCCTTCTTGCATGTTTAGCATGCTTGGGCTCCAATAGCTCATGCTGGGCTGTCCTTCTACATAAATTTCTTCCTAGCTTTGCTTGGATTCTAACTGATGACAACAGACCATCTCACTAGCTTTGATGTCTTCCTTGCCCATCTTGGCCTCTGATACTCACCACGCTGTCCCTCCTCAGGAACAAACCCCTCACCCTGCTTTTTATCTGACTCCCCACATTAGAACCTTGTCCTGCGTGCTTCCTGCCCCCTTTCACTCAGGCCCTGACACTCGGTGTGGGACAGCCCTTCTACAGGGAAGCCCCCTCACCTTTCCTAGGCTCTGATACCTCAGACCAGGATGACTCTCCTAACCCAGTAGAACTTGGATCATATTTCCAACTACCCATGCTTTATGGGCTAATCCCTCCTCACTTTGAGCTCTGACACCTCTCCCCTCTATAATCCCCATGTCTCCTGTTACAATACTAACATAGCAACTTATCTTACTCTGCCTAACCCAATGTTTTCAGAGCTAAATTGTTCAATAAGAGAAATAATGGGAAGAGAAGATAAAGGAAAGAAGACTGAAAGAAATAAAGAACAAGAAAAAGGAAGCACTTGCCATAATGTTTTAAGACTAGCAGGAGGAATCAGAGGTGCTATTTCCATTTCAGACAGATTCACGCCCAAATAAACTGAACTGCATTCCACCCCCAAATGCATATCTTAAAGCCTTAGCACCCAACTTGGAGATAATGAAGTACTTGACGTTAAATGAAGTCATAAGGCTGAGGCCCTAATCTAAATGGATGGGTGTCCTTACTCGTGTCATTGGATATACTATCTACAAACCAGGCGTATCAGCATTAACTAGTGTGGCTTTGGAGGATGCCAATTAAAAAATATAACATAGAGATCACCAATTAAAAATGTACATGTCAATAATGTTCACTTATATTCAGAGATTTGTGAAAACATCACTACAATCTAACTTTAGAACATTTCATCACCCTCAAAAGAAATTTCATACTGATTAGGCAGTCATTCCCCTTACCCTGCTCCTACCTCGCAACCCAAGACACAGGCAACCACTAATTTACTGTGGTTTCCTATAGACTTGTCTTTCCTGGATATTTCATATAAATGGAAAATGTGGTATTTTGTGACTAGTTTCTTTTCGTCTGTCTAATGTTTTCAAAGCTCATGTATGTCATAGCATATATCAGTACTTAATTTTTTTATTGCCAAAAATGTTCAATTGCAGGAATATATTACATTTTGTTTATGCATTTATTAGTTAATGGACATTTGGTTTTGTTCCCACATTTTGATTGTTATGAATAACACTTCCATGGAACTCATGTGGAAGCTTTTGTGTGGACATCTCTTTTTCAGATCTCAAGTATTGTATTAATCTGCTCAAGCTGCCATAACAGAATATGACAAACAGGTTCACTTACACAGCAGTAGTGCCTGTTCTGACAGTTCCAGTGGCTAAAATTCTAAGAATAAGGTGCTCCTATGGTTGGTTTCTGGAGAAATCTCTCCGGGCTTGCAGTTGCCTACCTTCTCATTCTGTCCTCACTTAGCTTAGTTTCTGTGTGCCTACACTCCTATTGTCCCCTTTTCTTCTTATGAGGACACCATCCATTTAGATTAGAGCCTTATCCTTCTGACCTCATTTAACTTTAAGTGCTTCAGTAAAGGCTTTATCTCCAAGTTGAGTCACATGGTGGGTAAGGGCTTTAACATACGCATTTGGGGAAACACAATTCAGTCCATAACATGCACCCTCTGACACCCTAAACCTCCTGCTCTTCTCACATGCAAAAGATGTTCATCTTATTCCAGCAGCCCCCAAAGTCTCAACCCATTCCAGCATTAACTACAAGTCCAAAGTCGCATCTAAATATCTAAATTAAGTATAAGTGAAGATCGAGGAAGGATTTCATACTGAGGCAAAATTTCTCTCCATCTGAGTCTGTAAAACCAGATACGTTATGCGCTTCTAAAATGCAATGGTGGAACAGACATAGGAAAAATATTCCCATTCCAAAAGGGAAAAATTATAACTAAGTTGGAGGTGTCAGGTTCCAAGCAATTCTAAAACCCAGCAAGGCAAATTTCATTAGCTGTTACAGCTTCAGAATAATCATCTTTGATTAGATGTCCCACCCTCTGGGGCACAACAGCAGTGGCCCCACCTTCAAGGCCCAAGGGAGCGGAGCTTCACCGTCAGGATGGAACAGCAGCAGCCCCAGTCCCTTGGCTCTGGCTGGTGGCCCTGTCCCCTCAGCCAAGGGCTGTGGCCTCGCCCCTGAGGGCCTGAGCAGGAACAGCCTCGCCTCCTGAACCAAGGAGGCGGCCCCACCTTCTGTGATCCAGGAGCAGCCAGCCTTGCCCCAGCCTGGCTTGTGCACCCTGGGCATGTGGTGACAGTGAATTAATTACTAGTCGGCATGCAATGGGGACAGGTCTAGGAGAGGAATTACTGGGGTATACAGCAGCTCTATGTTCAACCTTTTGAGGGATCTCTAGAGTTTTTTCCAAAATGGCGAAACTACTTTATATCCTCAGCAATGAATGAGGGCTCCAACCACTCCACATCTGTAACAATACTTGTTATTAATCATGGCATTTTAAAAGCTCTCTTGAGCTACTCACTGACACCACAAGCTCTCACATTCTTCCCTCTGTCCGATACTGTCTGCCATTCCCATCATTCCTTTTCATCAGACTAGTGCCTGCCTACTCCCAGAAAGCCAAACATAAAAAACAACTTATGCAGCTATTTAGGATTTTTATTTATTTATTTTTATAAGTGTGTTTTTAGTATTATGACATTAGCCATCACTTAGTTAATTTGATTTTGCAAACCTGGTTAATTTTGCTGAAACCACTTTCCCTCTATTTCTTTCCAGATAGTTCGTGATTGCCTAGAGTTTATCTAAGTGAGCCTCAGGCAAAAACTGTCTAAAAAGTCAGAGTGTGTGCACTTGAGGAAAAAAGTACATATTTTAAAAACCAATATAACTAATTAATATAATAGCATAAATTATGTAATTGCTTAGTAATTTGTGCTGTTTACATAGCAAATTAACTCATGGTTTAAGACCAAATTTATGCCCTTACAATAACATCTTCGCAGGCACCAATCTGGGACACATCTAAATACCAAGGGAGAAATAAATGGGGTAAAATAAATATTTTTTATTCAGTTAACTCTGAATTTTCTTAATAGCCCAAGTAAAACTGGCGCTTCTGGTTTCCAGCTGTGTAGTTCCTGTGTGTAATTTTTTGTTAAATGGTTCTATTTTGGTTCGCAGTGGTCACAGAAACCTGAGATATCCTCTTTAACTTTCAGTTGAAGATTATCAGTATCAGGCTAGCATTACATCACAAAGGCTTATTGACTGATTCACTAGGGCTGCTGTTGTACTGTTTCTTCAACTCATAAAATACGTTTACTGTGAAGCCAGTGCTTCAGAGACTTTCTGATACATGCATATACATCTTTCCATGGAAACAAAGATGATCTTGTCATTTTGTAATTTACTAGAGTGAAGTAATTCCCAGGAAAAGCACATATTTGAAAAAGTCAGCAGATGCTTAGGACAGGCAGAGTAAATTCCAGGCCAAAAGTAAAGACTTTGTAAATGCCTACGATTGTAGTCTTTATCTCTAAGGCAGGTGTTTTAAAACTGGACTGGTCCCAAATATATATTTTTTTCTTTTCAGTTATTGTTTTTCTAGAAGAAGTTGAAAAGGATGTCAAAGATAAGGCGGGTGTTAAGATAAGATTCCTCACCAGGAATGACTCATCAGCAACCAATCAGAGGTTTTGTGTCTGAGAACATAGGATGGGGAGGAGGGGCGGGAGAGGTGGGGGCAGTGCCTTGGCTCTGGCTATGAAAACTCCCTTCAGTTCAGGGAAAACAATATTTTTAAACACATGTTTGAAATATTCCCACTTTAATTAAAAAAAAGTCTTTGTAGCCACTTGTATCAATTAGGTAACGACTCGATTACTGTGCCACTATAAATTTAGCAGCTCTCATTTCAATGTTGCTGACTTTGTGAAGGAATATGATATCCTTGATATTTAAAATTTGGTATTTAAAATTCGGTAAGATGATAAGTTAATCTCTTAGTACATCTAAATTAAACATGTCATATGAATTATTTTTAAAAAGCAATAACGAATGAGTGACTCAGCAGCAAGAGGGAACAGACATGGAGTTTAAGATGTTCAATATTGGTGTCTTTCAGAGCTATGCCAAGTTATTTTTCCTAGGAAGAAACTGGATTAATAAATAATACAAAGACAGAAGTTTATTGGCCCTTTTGTCATTTACCTCCTCTGGGAATCATGGCAAGAAGCAGTTGCCCTTGTTAACCTGTGAACATTTTTCACTCCCTTAGGTCATTGACTCTGGCTCAGGAGTCCAATTTTCCTTTCATTCATTAACCACATTGGGAAGCAGAGTTCCTAACCCTTTCCAGTCTAAATGTGGAACAATCACATCCCCTCACAATCAACTGCCCGTGCGCTGGGACCTTTACGTTTCACTGTGCTCTCGCAGTGACGCAAGTTTTTAACAATTGAAGGATATTAACTCAAAAACTTGTTTTCTAATTGGAGGAGCTCAAGGGATTTTAAATAAATGAACTTGTATAAACTGGAAGCTTGTACATGTGCCTTTCCAATTATTTTTGTTCAAATTAGGGGAGAGGGCACTGCTAATCTCAGAAAGCAGGTTTCAGAAATTATTTCAGCTATCCAACTCAGGATAACAAAACTGAGCAGTTGTGAATTGTTTGAATAGCTAAAAAGACATAACCTTGTCTTTTATCTTAGTAAAGATGTCATATATTCAGAACAATGTCATTTCCTTATTTGAATATGCACATTTTTGTTCATCCACTGGATTATTTCCTTTTATTAAACTCAGTGGAAAGAAGAAAAAGAAATATCTAATGGAATTCTAGACTTTCACTAACCTTTTCCACTTTCCTTTATTTTGCATAACTTAACTGCGAATTAAAAAACCACACAGCATTCATGTATAACAGTTATGACTAAAATATTGTCTTTGGAAATAAAAAAAGCATTAACAAATCTATGTCGTTAACATCATTAGGAATCATCTTCCCATCACATTTGAATTACATGCATCACATTCTGGAGACTGGAAGGAATATGTGAAACAGGGCTTTCTAGGAACTTTAAATATGTGTGCTGCCATGGTGAGTTATGGAAACTTGTTTTGGAAGGATAATAGGGAAGTCCTGCGTGTTCTTTATCATTTCCTATTTCTTCACTCATGCAAGTGGGGAAAAAATGGTTGGGGGGGTCCTTTAATGGTTAATTAAGATTTTAGTCAGATAATATTAGGTAATTTCAAGATTTAGGCACTTAAAATCTGTAATTGATCTTCTCAGGGGAGCATTATCTTTAAGAAAATAATTTATCATCCAGGAATAACTTAATGTAAAATTATATATTAAAGTGTAAATATATCAGAAAATTCAATGTTAAGACTTTTCCAATACACACACACACACATTCACCATTCCTCCAAAATAGTGTCTTATACTTAAGCAATATTTTTTTTAGTCAGCCCCTAGAATTGAGGCACATACTAGGCAAATTAGTAAAGTATGCAAAAATTTGCATATAGGATTAGAATAATTCACTTTTTAACTTTTAATTATTTAAATTGCAGAAGTAATTTATAAAGACATCTTGTAAAGGATTCACACTATACACAACACAGCTGAAAAACCAGTCACATGAGATAGATTCCAGTAGTAAAATTTTTAGAAAAAGGGTTAATATATATTTTCATTCCCTTATTTCTGTTACAAATATTCATTTTGTTATATATGGCAAATTACCAGTTTGCAATTGCACCCAGAATATGTAAGAGTGCCTGTTTTCCCAGAGCTATATCAAGACACAATATTATCCATTAATTGTTTTCAATATTATGAATAAAAATGTTTCATTGTTTTTTTATCTGTCTTTCTCTTATAAGTGAATTTGAGCTTCTTTCAATATATTTATTGACTATATATTACTTTTAATTTTCTTTCTGTATACTTTACTTGTATCCTTTAGGTTATTTTTATTTTTCAGTTTCATTTTCTCAGAGCTCTGCATAGTATCAACTTGGGATGGTTTCACTGAGTGATTCATTTGCTCAATGTATATTTACTAAGGACACTTATTGTAACTTAAGTTAGTCACTGGCTTATGTCCTAGAAAAGCCATAGTAAATAAGACATTCCAGTAAGGGAAGACAGACTAAGAATAAATAAACAAATGAATACATAAGATAATTGCTGTGAAGAAAAGAGATTATGAAGGAAAATTAGATAACAGTCTTTCATCCCTGGTGGGAATACAAAATGGTACAGCTAATTTGGAAGACAGTTTGGCAGTTTTTTACAAAACTAAACATACCCTTACCAAATGATTCAGCAATTGTACTCCTTGGTATATTCAGAAACGAGTTGAAATGCTTGTCCATACAAAACCCACTCACATGCGTTTATAGCAACTCTACTGATAACTGCCAAAACTCAAAAGCAACCAAGATGTCCTTCACTGTGGATGATTACATAAACTTCGGTGGCTCCAGACAATGGAATATTCATTATTCAGTCCTAAAAAGAATTGAGCTATGAAGCCATGAAAGTATAGGAGGACATTTAAATGCACATTATACATGAAAGAAGCTGGTCTGAAAAGTCCACATACTGTATAAAGCCAACTATCCGACATATCGGAAAAGGCAAAACTTTGGCGACAGTAAACAGGCCAGTGGTCACCAGGGGTTGTAAGGGGGAAGGATGAGTAGGCAGAAAACAAAGTATTTTTAGGGCAGTGAAATTATTCTATATAATACTATAGTGATAGATGCATATAATTATACATTTGTCAAAAACCCATAGAATTTATAACACCAAGAACTAACCATAATGTACAGTCTGGACTTTTGGTGATAATGGTGAGTCAGCATAGGTTAATTCATTGTAAATGAATTCATTAAATGAATAAATGAAGCAAAAGCCTGGTGCAGGATATTGGCAGCCAACAGTGGTGTATGGGGTAGGGAATATATGGGAACTCTGAGTTTCAGCTTAATTTTTCTGTGAACCAAAAACTGCTCTAAAAAATTAAAGTCTGAACAGTATAGTAGTTACTAGACAGAAGGGGAGTGGGGGTATTCAAGGGGGTAGAAAGGGTAATGCATGGTGACAGAAGATGATTTGACTTTCGGTGGCGGGCACACAATGTGATAGGCAAAGCAAGTGTTATAGAAATGTACACTTGAAATTTGTATAATCTTATGTCACCCCAACAAATTTAAATTTAAAAAAATAGAAAAAAACTTGCTATTTAAAAAGTACATTATTTGGGAAAAGATTCTTCCCTACAGTGCTCAGAAGGAGCATGGCCCTGCCTACCCCCTGATGTTCCGCTTCTAGTCTAGAGAACTGGGGGAGAACACATCCTAGTTCTGCTACACCACCCAGTTACTGGTACTTTTTGTGACAGTTAAGGCAGTCTGTGAATCCTGATCTTTCTAACAGATTTTTTTTAATCTGCCTATTTAAATTTTGATTGGTGGTATGTTCAGACATCCTCCTGCAGTCATATTTTATATATTCTGTTTACCAAGCTCTTGATAATCTTTATCCCATTCTGTCTGTAAAAATATTCCCCTAAAGGTATTTTGAAATTATTCATTCACTTCTTGTGTTCTGTTAAGAATTATTATTAGTTTATAAATCCTCACTTAAATAATTCTATCAAAGTCTACAATTAAGCAATATCCTATCCCTCAAGCCACTTTCTTTCAAAAATTTACATATTTTTCTTTCCCCATTTCTAAATTTTCCTTTATTCCTAGGTTCAATGTATCTGAATTTTAGGTTTATATTTTAATGTATTTTAAAGTAGAAACCTGCTCTGGCTGGTGTGGCTCAGTGGATTAAGTGCTGGCCTGTGAACCAAAGGGTCACCGGTTTGATTCCTAGTCAGGGTACACACCTGGGTTGTGGGCCATGTCCCCAGTAGGGGGGCACACGAGAGGCAGCCACACAGTGATATTTCCCTCCCTCTCTTTCTCCTTCCCTTCCCCTCTCTAAAAACAAATGAGCAGAATAAAAATAAATCAAAATCCAATTCTTACTTAGACTTAACATTTAGTATTTTTTCTTAACCATATGTCTGTTACCACTTTTAGTTCCATTTATTGGATTTATTTTGAATTTTGCTGGAAATAATATTCTAGTAGTTCTGTTTTAGAAGGTGTGTGTTAGGAAAATTTATGAGTATTTATGATTTATAATGTCTGTATTTTGTTTTTTTCATCAATTGGTGGCTTGGTGAGATATAAGATTGAGACTCAAATTCATGATCTGCTCCCGGAACTTGATGAAGACTGCTTCCTGTGCTATGGCATCTACTGTTGAGAGAGAACTTAATATGCATCTAGTTCTTGTTCTTTTGTAGGTAAGTTGTTTTTCTCTTTCGAAAAGCTTTTAACTTTTGTATTCCTCTTGAGAGTGCTACACTCTACCATACAGTATGTAGTTATTTCAGTATGTAGTTATTTAACTTATTTGTGTCTGGATTTTATTGTATGTACATTTACTTTGATGATGGTAATATTTATGGGAGAAGTTTTCTTATCCATTATTGTGATTATTGGACTTGCTTCATATAGCTGGTGGTTTATTATTGTGTGCTCATTTTTTTAATAAAACATCTTCAGATTTTGTTAGAATTGTCTCTGATTGCATGAATTTGCATGATTGTGAAAAATAGAAGATGTCTACAAGAGTTGTAATTATAATTTGTCTTCTGGATTTAGGGTTCCATCTCCTGTTAGACAGTTGCTAACTACATGAGTTATTCCAAATGCCTTTGCTTTTCTTGATCACCCAAAGCAGGAGACAGGAGTGTCTAGTCCCAGTGAAGTTTATAGTTAGTCTTCCAGACAGATCCCCTGGGTATCATTCTGATTCTTAGAAATCAGAATGAATTAGGTTCAGTTACTTTGATCTGTTTTCCATGATAGCTTATCTATAGGTGTTTCATTCCACATTATGCTGCAGCTTTCCTGTCCATCAGATTCTACCGAATTTCTATTTCACCGAAGCCCCTATTAATTTCTAGTCCACCCATGTACGGCTGCTATGTTATACACGGCACCCTTTGAGTCATGCCCTACACAGTCCATTTCTATGAGTGTTGGGTCATGCTTTTCTAAAGCTGTTGAGTTTAATCATTGATTTAAAAATAGTTTGTCTACTGTATTAAGAGATTTGCTCAGAAATCAAGTAGAAGTATTTTATTAGTCTGATATTTTCTAACAGATCTCTTTATTGACCCTATCACTTGTCTGTTGTTGTCACTGAGCACCATCTGAAATCTTTTTCTTGTTTGAAATGATACAAAAAGATCTCGCCTTGTCAGGGATGTAAGACTTTTACCATAAGAAATCAGAAATATAATTTTCTTCGCTTCTCTCTTTTTTCCTTTATGTAACATAACAGTGCATATTTCTGAGGAAATTTGGAATGTGTTGCCTCCAACCAAATTACTGTGTTCTTTAACTTAAAAAAATTGAAATTACAAAAATTTTTGATAGCTCATTATTTAAGAGAAGCAATAAAGGAAACTAACTTACACTTTCTTAGCCTTTTCAGAAGAAGTGCAGCTTGTCAAATTTTGATGTCTGAAATGATTTGTTTGACATCAAAGATTTTTACCTGGCTTATGTAATAGAGATAGTTTGATCCTGACTACAGCATTTTAGGAAGCATAAACATGGCTTTCTAGGTAATTAGAAAAGAACTTCAGGAAATATGATGTATTTCTTTCTATCCTCTACACTTCCTCTGCCCCCAGAAAAAAAGCATTTAGACATTTTTCATTTTCCCTGATCTGACTCCATACAATGAGCTCCTGAACTGATCTTCCCCTCATACACAGTCCATTATTCTGCAGCACTTCACCCACTATCCAAACCATCTGGAGCTTTATTTAGTCACTTGCCAAAATCCTCCTCCTTCTTAAAGATGTTCTGACCCACCTCTGAGTTTTCATTTCCTCCTACTCTACCCCAGTGATGAGCTCTCACCTCTTTCTTTCAGATGTCAAACCCGCCTACACTCCCGAGGCAAAATATGTGCAATGTGCTTGCTTCTCTGCCCACTGTTCACCAAGGTACAAATGAATTTCCATGTCAAGTGTCAAAAGAACACATTTTCAATTGGAAAAAAAAATCATGTCCCCTTTTTACATGTATCATTGCTCTAGCAAATATATCTATTTGGATGCAAGAAAATATTTTAGTCTCAACGATTCTTCCAATTCCTTCAGTGCAAACACATGAGTGTAAACACACACCATATTTATGATAAAATGTATCCAAATGGCCATTTTCTATATATTAATTTATGAAAAAAATTATACTGTCATGTTTCTGAATCACTTAGAGTCAAGATTCCTAATTATTTCTCATTTGTGTCTTTTATTATGTCTCCTTTTTAATAATTTTTATAGTTTTGATTGCATATAAACCAGTCATAGAATTAGTCATATAAAATCTTAACAGTAGAAGAGAACATAGAAATTATCTCATATGGCTTCCTTCTCCCAACATGGAAGCTCAGTTAATTTTAGGTATTTACTGTTTTGTGATGACATTTGTTCATTGTTCAGTCATTTAAACAAGAAATGGTTATTGAGTGCTTTCTTATGTCCCAGGCTTAACCTAATGGCTATAATGAACATAAATCACACATCTCTACTTCCAAGGAAATTACATGGTAGTGGGAAGAGACAAAGAATAAGTAATAAATGTGATAATTAAGTTAATAATATAATGTTACGGTGTAATCTGGGATTTTACCAACTTGGAAATTAATAAGATGGATACCATGTTAACTGTTTCATGGATCCTGGTTGAAAACACGAGACCCTGGGTCAGAAACAAGGTTCTCTGCCATGTGCAGTATTAACATTAGCACATTTTGCATGGAAATTATGCAGAAAGAACCAGACGGATGCTGTGCACACAGTAGAGTTGTATCACAACTGAGGAACACCGAGGGAGGGAAAATCATTACTTTATAACAAGCAATAAGCAAGTCATCTTTCAGGTTTTGGGGAGGTTTTTTTGGCTCAGAAAGTGACACAAACTTCTCTCTTGAGATTGCTTGCTACAAAGACAACTCAAAGAAATGTCCCTGTTAAAGAGCTATCAGCACTTCACATTCTTGGCACACCCAGCAAGATGTGTAGAAGCACACGTGACACATGAAGGTGACTTCCCAAAATATAGAAGGTGGTATCTGCTATGGAATAAACAATGAAGTAGATCGGGGTCACTAAGACAAGGGGGACAGGAGAAGGGATAAAAATTTGCAATGTAAAGAAGATAGGCTAGATTATACTATAGTCACACAGAGTTCCAAATTTTAGTGGTTTACAATGATAGAGATTTTTTTTTACTCACTATACATGTCCACCATGGGTGGGCAGGAACTTTGTTCATAGCAGTCATCCTTTCTCTTGTAAACACACTAATGGAGCAAGAACAGTATTTTCTTAGTCATAATGTTTGTGATGAACAAATATAGCAAAGCACAACCTATCAAAGCTTCCTTCTCACGTATGTCTTGTTAGCCAATGAAAGTCAAATGGCCAAGCCCAACCTTACATTAAAGAAGGAAGTGGATGTGATAATAAAATCTACCACAGTGGTCTTCATTGAAAAGGTGGAATTCGAGCAAATAGCTTGAAAGAAATGAGGAACCTAACCAAATGTAGGTACAAGGAAGCGGATTCTATGCAGAAAGAGAAGCTAAGAAAAAGACTTTAAGTTGACAGTGTGCCTAGGATGTTGGAAGCCTATCAGTGAGGCCACAGGGGAGGGAGCAGAGCAGAAGAGGGGAGTTAATTCCTCCAGGCAAAACGAGAAGGTCATGGCCACTGCAAGGACTCTATGCTATACTTTAATTATAAGAGGTAATCACACTAAACTGTAGGAGAGAAAGTTAGAAGCAGGAAATTTGGTGAAAAGCTCCAGCACTCGTACAGACTAGGTGAAATGGTGGCTCTGACCCAGGTGGTCTTGAGGAAACGGGTGCTGGATATATTTTGAAGGTAACACCAACAGGATTCTGATAGATTGGATATGGGGGCTGAGACAGGAAGAGAGAGAATGAGAGAGAGAGGCTTCTAGAACACTTGAAAAGTTTCTATTATGAAAGGTTATATATGCTATAAAATTCATATTAAATTTGCACTGATGTGAATTAATAGTCTTTATTTTTAAGATATTTTGCCTGCCTTTTTAAAGATCAGTTTCTAAAGTCCAGGTACTCAACATCTCCCAATATGATTGTGCAGAAGAATTTAGAATTGTCATGTCTTTCTGTCGGACTGATAACTTCATCATTATAAAATATTTCTCTCTGTCCAGTAATACTTCCTGCTTTAAAGTCTCTTTTATCAGATATTGGTATGGCCATATCAGATTCCTTTTGTTTTGAGTATACATGGTTTATGTCTAACATTTTTACTTTTAAACATTCAATGGCTATATCTTATACAGTTTATGGTTGATTTTTATTTATTCTTTTACCTGGTCAGAAAATTTTGAATTCTAACTGGATCACTTTGTCAATTTACATTAAAAGTTTTACTGATAAATCTGATTTGTATTTGAATTTAGCATTTATTATATGGTTTGTATTTTCTTAATAATTTTACACTTGTGTTTCTTCCTTTTAATTTTTAATCTACATGTTTTATTATTTTATTTTGTTAGTTTTGTATTCCTTAATTATTTTTGTTGTTACCCTGGAGATTACAAGATTTATCTTTGACTTATTAGACCATATCTCAAATTTGTACATTTATCACTTTCTAGGAATACAAGGTTTGGGTTTTCTTTTTTTAATTTTAAGTCCATTTAACTATCTCCCATCTTTATTTTCTTTTGCTAACATTTTTTAAATCTGCATATATTTTATACCATATGAGACATTGTTACTATTGTTTTCTATAGTCAATATTTACTATATTTACCCTCATATTTAGCCTTTCTATTGGTTTTTATTCTTGCTTCCCTTACAATATTTTAATCTTGGATAATTTTCCTCCTGCCAGGAAAAAATTCCTTTAATGTTTATTTTAATGCTAATTTCTTGCCAATATGTTTTTTGGTCTGAAAATTGTATGTATTTTCTCTTCATTTGTGAAGTTTAGTTTTGCCGATTACAGAGTTGTAAGTTGCTACTACTGCTTTCGAATTTTAAAAATGTCATCTACTGTCTTTTGTCTATTGAAAATGTGAATTTTAATCTACAGTTGCACCTATGAAAGTAATGTGGTTATTTTTCCTGGCTGCTTTTAAAATAATCTCTTCAATTACGGTCTTCAACAATTTTTCTAACCCATAAGGAGGTATGGTTTTTTATTGTATCTATCCTAATTAGAATTCATAACATTGAAATACCTAATTTCAATCATTGCATTTTCTAGTTATAGAATTTCCACTCAATCTATTTCATAAATTCCACTTCCTTAGTGAAGTTCTCCATTTTGTATTTTTTTCTTGAACATAAGAACAATAAAATTCATATCTGGTAAGTCCAATATCGGGGTCACCTAAGTGTCTGTTTTTATTACCTGGGGTTTTTTTCTCCTGGTTTTCAATCATTTGGTTCTGTTTTCTGGCATGCTTGGTAAATTTCATTGTACCTTGTACATAAAAATCTATGGAGTCTTTCTCTTGTACCAGAAATTTAATCTTTACCCGGCAATAAATTAAACTATGGGTTGGTTAAGTTGTTTCCATTAAAGATTAAAATAATTATTGTGTAAATATTTTTGAAAGCTGGCTTATTTCTGGTGTGCTTTTAAACCTAGGAAGGATCTTTTATAAGGGCCTCAGTTTATGAGGGCCCTTTCTCCTTGCTGGACACTAAATTTTAATATTTTTCTCTCTGTAACAGAGTGAGACTGATAAAATGTGTTTCACTCCTTATCAACTATTTACTGTTTTTTTTTCCTCTTAAATTTGGCCCACACAAGAGTGGCTTATAAGTTAGAAAATCCCTTAAGGGGAAACTGTACAGAGAATGTTGAGGTCATTTATCTGTGATTATCTTTGTTAGCTGGGATCTTGGAATCTGAAATTTTGGCTCTCTTGGTGGTCTTGAGCTCCAGTTCTTCATCTCCTGAACCCAGTTTGCTTGCTTAAACCTACAGCCTGATATCTTCAGCTAGTCTCTATGCTTAGTGCTTTGAAATAACGAATGTCTCCAGGGGAAAATTAGAATGGTAAACATAAGATTTGTTTTGATACATTTCTCTTTTCTCCTTTTTTTTTCCAAACTCTCCAATTGACTGTTTTTATTTTCTCTTTTGCGTATTATTGCTTTTATTTTTCAGTAGTTAACCTAAGCAGCAGTCTCACGCAACGTGCTTTGTACAAGAATCTATACCATACAATATATGCTTCCCTGGACCCTGTTTGGCATACAGTTTTATATTGATGTCTCTTTAACTTGTACTTACATTTTCTAACAAAATTTCACATCGGTAATGGAAACCATGACTCTTGTTATTGTTCATGCTATTCCTGTGAGCAGAGTGCTGGGTGCATTGTTGCATTCAATAATTACTTGTTGAATTTAACTGGGGCATGAGTTGCAAAAAAGAAATTGGCAAAAGAGGGAATCTCATTTCAGTTTAAAAAGTTGAAAAGACATACAAGGATTCACACTTCTTACAACTGTGCTTCCAAGAATGTTTTATTTTTGTTCTCTTTGATCACCGGAAGATGTAAAATGTTACATCTAGTGAAATAGATCATTTATTTCCTATATCCTAACGGGTAGAAAATACTTCCAAATCACATATTTATTAATTTCTGAGACCAATTATGGCTTGGAACATGCACCATTAGCTTGTGCAAACATATGAGAGCCATTGCACTATAAAAATTGCATTAATGTCTTTTGTTACTTGAAAATAATTGATTTTAAAGTTTGGTTTAATGATCAAAATTTTCAGGCTCTTTGGTAAGAGAGATAACTCAGAGAAGGCATGAACTATAAAACTCTCTCTTTAGGAGCTCACTTGCCCTGGCCAGTTAGAGCACTCTTAGTACAAGTCCTGGTTTGTTAAGCCGGGAGATCTACCTATAACAAAACTTCATCTAGCTTGTCTCAGTTCTTTGTCTAATCCTAGCTTTAACAAACTTCATATAAGCATTGGGGAATCTTTTTTTTTTATACTTTGTGCATTGACTTTATCTAGATTTTCTTTGCTTTCAGATTCTCTCCACAGAGGGCTCAAGTTCAAGTTGTCTGCTAAAGATACCTGTATAATTCCAGTAACTGATAATATGAACCTATTACCAAGATGGTGTAATAGAAATTTAGAAATCTCTTTCTCTCTAGTTCATAGGGAATGCCTTGGCCACAGCACAGTATAAAAACTAAATGTTCATTAAAAGAAATGAATCAAGCCTATCCAAGAAAAAGCCTAAAGGTTGCTATAAACAGTTGTTTAAATGCTTTGTATACTGAGTGGTCTTCTAGGAGAAGTTTCAGATTTGGAATGACGATGAGTCAGGACATAAAATAGATTTTAGCCAGCACCAAGTTGGCTTGGCTTTAGAAAAAGAAAACAGAACAATATTATCTGTCAAAGGTGTGGCTCACATAAAAATATTTCAATACCAAGAGCATTTGTAATAAGTTTAAATAAGGCATTCATAAGTTATATTAGTCAAAATATTAAACAAAATAAAATACCATTCACTAGCCAACATATTTATGTTACTGTTATTGAAATTATAAAAATATTTGTCAGTTTTCACTCTCTTTTCCATCTTCCTCATTTAAAGAAAGTGTCTCTAGGCTTAGACCTAAAGATATGATTATGGATCATTGAATAATGTAATTATTTGATGAAATTCTTCTGGAAGCCTTCCCAGTATTAGGTCGCAACTGTTCTATAAGAGAAAACATATAGAAAAGCCAATTAGTTTGCCAGGCTCCATAGCATTTTAAAGCTGGTATTTAAGAGAGGCTCATGGGCTACTTTGATTTTACAAATTTCACTAGGTGATAATTTTCCAGCCATCAGAATTAATGAAAATTCAGGAAATGTCAAACTTCAGGGAATATAAAACCTCACACAGGAACATTTTAGAAGTATCCAGTAACCTTCTCAAGTAACAAATCAGGCCTTTCTTTACACACGTTGGAGGGAGAAGAGAGGGGAGAAGGTGAGGTGGAGACGGTTGGCAAAGATGGATCTACAGCTCTGGCAGGACAGTTTGCTTCTCCCCGCCCCTGGCCATGGAACAGTCTCATGTAATTAACCAGTCCTTCTCACACATTCGGCAAGAATGAAGTACATGCTAGGTCTCTTGTAGAATGTAGTAACGGGGAAGATGGACAGAAGTGCAGACACAGGAAGCAAGGCTGAAGCTTGCCAACTTCCCAGTCTAAGATGATGCAGACATGTCCATTCTGACCCTCAAGAAGCCCTTATTTGAAAAGCCCTGACCACCCTTGAAGGAATTCACCTCTCACTGCATTCTTCTTGAGGACAGCTGTGAAGGTGATTGAAGGTATAAAAGGGAGAAGGGAAAATCACTCAGGATTATATAGATTGAATTTTTTTTCTTTTCCTGAAAAAGTGCATGCCTCACTTAGCTAAAGAGGGAAACATTCTCCTTTGGAGCCATCAGCTCTAAAGCTTTCTGGAACTCTGTTAGAAATAGCATATGTATCTTTCAAGGTCCCTTTGCACAGCCCCCACCTTTCCCTGTGCCTTCAACCAGAAAACAACAAATCCTGGATGTAGATGAGTCAAGGGCTTCTCAGCAATGGCGCTTTGTGTGGGTTACCCTGTGGAAGGCAGTGCAGTCATTTGTGCCATTGCATGCATCCCTCCATCTATTCAAAATTGACCTACGGGTCTCAACAATAAATTGACCCAATAGCACTCTGCATCCATTTTTCACACTGCACTCAGGAACTCAGCCGATGATAAAATGACCATGAATCAGAGCCATGGGAGTTCCTTCTGTTCCTGGGGCTGTCCTCTGGAAGCACTTTCTCCCTCCCTGAAGAGCTTATGCTTTTACCAGCTAAACTTAAAATGGGTCTTTCCATGTCCATTTCCTGCATATTTTGTTCTTGGTCCAAAGTCTTTTTTTCCTCTGCCTTTTATGTTAGTATAAAAAAACTCTCATTGTGCCCTAGTGCATATATTAAAATATAAAACAAAAGGAGATTAAATGTGTGAATGGAAAAGCCAGCAAGCAACTAAAGAGCCTAGCATGCATGCACACACAAGTAGGTTAAAAGGTTACAAAGGAAAGGAATATGGGTTTCTGGAAGGAGTTTAAATATAAACAGCCCCCCTGATCTTGGGTTCAAATACGGAATTAATAGAAAGGTTGGACACTATTAAGGCAGACGACTTAAAAAATTTAAACCCCGGCTAAACTAAAAAACATCCGAGGAAGGCAGTATTCAAATGTCTACCCTCAAGTCCAAGAGGAGGAATCTTTAGGGATTTTCTGAAGAGAAGAAACTCGATTACAACATTTTCCTGGCCTTAAAGTCTACTTAGGAGGAAGTGAACAGGACCCAGCCTCAACGCCAAATTTCAGGCTCAAGTGGATAGATTGCCAGGACATCCTACACACCGGACAAAGGCAACGAAGCCAAGACTACCCACATTCACATGCTTTTAAAAACTGGGGAACCTCAAGGGGGTGCTTGATTTATGTGGAATAACTGGCCTGCCCAAGTACATTTCAAAAAGAAAACCTTTTCCAACACCCTCACCTGGGATTGAGAACTCTGGAAAATGGGGGTGGAAGGAAGAAATAGATTAAATTACTGTTTGGCTAATGCATTAGGACTCTTGAAAAACAGCACAAGGCTGGGGAAATAAAGATAGCCAGCAGTTATTGAGCACTTTCTGTGTGTTGTGCCATGTAATTTTATGTGTAGAACCCCTTGGCCCCCATCTTCACAGAACTCCTACAGGGCATATGAAATTATTACATCAGTTTTTATAGATAAGGAAACGAGCCTAGATTGGTTAACTAACCAACGAACATGATATGAATGTGAAATGAACAACTAGTGAATGATAGAGCTAGAATTCCCCCCCAGGTCTGATTGACTCAGGGCCCACACTCTTGACAATCTGCAAAGCTGGATGAATGAATGAGCTACTGCAGTGATGATAATCATGAATTAGGAAGCAAGCTAAAGATTTGTATATTTTTCTCTCAAATTAATGAATCTCATAAAAAAAAAAAAAAGGATGTCAGAGAAGGCTGCTTAGAGCTCATCTGTAGAACAATAATAGCTTAGAGGACCTAATGTTGCAGGGTACAATTTACATATATTTCATTAGACTTTAAAATGTGGAACCTTTACAGATTAGTTCTACTCCTTTCCAACTGTTATTGATTGAATTTATTGACGTTAAAATAATGCAAATTATAATTTAAAGTTAAGTGATTATAATTTGCTACTTCCAGTGCTCTGGCTATATGTATTCACAAACATTCTCTGAATCCAATGCCCAAATCAGTGGTTAGCATAAAATATGCATTTAATAAGTATTTTTTTAAATAATGAGATAGGTAGTATTTTCTTCATTTTATAGCTGTAACAACTGACACTTGGAGAAAACTTACCAAAGACCACAAGACCTCATATAGGATTCAAACTTCGTTTTCCTAACTTGAAAACCCATACATTTGGTACAATATCAAAACCCACAAAATTACAAAATTATGTTGTTATAGAAATGAATAAAGTGAGTGGAAAGGAGATTACACTTGTGTGGAGTCTTAAATAATGACTAAAACTTTTCATGGAAAAAAATTGATTGTATATAGGGACGTGGAAGAGTGTGCAGAAAAATATTCCTGGCCACTGCTTCTACATGTATTCATATTATAGCACATATAATATTTTTACAGCGCACTGTGGGAAGTGCCGAAATAATTCTCAGTAGGAGGTGACTTCCTGAGTGTTCCGGCCACCCCTGGCTCTGACCAGCTGGCCCATGGAAGGGGACTCATATCTTTGCACATCGTTGTTAGTCCATTGGCTACATACAAATATTCCAGATTTACCAGTTGAGAAGTTTAGTTCTGGGTATATGAAATAGCATGCAAAAATGCTGATACAAGAAAATGCATGAAACCTTGTCCAAGCCTTGAGAAGATCAGCTTGGCCTAGGAAATATGGTGGGAGGTGAAAAACAGCTTAAGGGCCAGATTATGGAGCTTCTTGTGTGCCCTATATTGAGACTATGAAATTACAATACATATGCAAAACACCAAAAGAGTGCAATAATGGGGAAAACAACTTTTTCCAATTTTTCTTCAAAATCGCTTCATGTATTTGAAACTATATTATTATATTTATAACTCGGTTTCTTACTGCAATACAGTAGTTGGTATTAAACAAAACCTTCCACTGAGATTAACTATTAAAGCTGATTAAAGTGAAACAAAATAAAACAAAAGAGAACAACTGTTTAAAATTATTCCCCAATAATTAAAGCAACAAGAAATGGAGGAACCAAATTCCTGAAGAGAAACGAAGTGCATTGAAATGAAGCCTACATTTGTCTCCACTTTTCAGCCTCGGCTGCCAAGCCATAACACAGAGACTGACCAGAAAACAGCAGTCTACAAACTGCAAGAAGACCCAAAAACCTGAACTTGAAGATAACCAGAAGAGCCATAATTTGAGGGGGTCAAAATCAGGGGGCTTCAAAAAAGTGAGTGGGACAGTCTACACATGATTCCTGCTCTAAGCACGCACTGACTGAGACACAGAGAAACTCCAAGCCTCTGCTCAGAAACTAAAGAGTTTAGCAGAGCTTGTGAAAATCTCATGATGCTAGGCAGAAAAGAAGCAGGGCTCACATCCCCCAAGTAAGAATGATCTCATTGAAACACTTAACCTTTTTTACATTGAGATTCCAGCAAACATTGCATACAAGGAGTAACAACAAACTAAAACAGGCCAGTTTTGCCTGGATGAAACTGATCTGCCTATAGTTAAATGTGGCTGGAAAGCAAACATACTAAATCCTGTCTGGTGGAAGATATGGGGAGCCTCTGCATTTTTTTCTTTCATACTGTTCAGCATTTAATAAAAACTTACAAAAGATAGAAAAAAAATAACTGAAAACTTGTAGGTACAGACATGCATGTTTACCTATTTAAATTACTTATCTACTTAAATTATTCAGTAAGTTATTTCAATTTTGAAGATAACCATGGATTTTTAAAATAACTTAGATTTACAAATTTAATAAATAAGACAACAATTTGAAAAACTTTACCATAGCACGATTAATTTTGAAAAAGAATCAAACATAAATCTTAGATAATTGAAATTAAGGATTTCAAATGGGTTTAACGGCACCTTGGTAATTGCAGAAGACAGAGTTAGTGATTAGACTTTAGGCCAGTAGAAAACAACTGAGAACAAAGCATAAAAGAAAAGAAAATGCATACATTTAATAAATATATAAACTATTATATCTCAAAACACCAGTTAAAAAGAATATATGCATTCCTATGTTCCTGAATTGCATTATTTACAATAGCTAAGATCTGGAAACAGCCCAAGTGCCCATTAGGAGATGAGTGGATAAAAAAGCTACGGTACATTTACAGAACAGAATGCTATGCAGCTGTAAAAAATAAGAAACTCTTACCCTTTGTGACAGCATGGAAGGACTTGGGGTTTACTAGGCTAAGCAAAATAAGCCAGTCAGAGAAAGACAAATACCATATGATCTCGCTCATATGTGGAATCTAATGAACAACATAAACTGAAGAATGAAATAAAACCAGAGGCAAGGATTCATAGAACAAGGCAACAGATCTCAGAGGAGAAGAATGTGGGGGAAGACTGGAAGAGATCAGCCAAAGAACATACATGCACATATGCACAGCCCATGGACACAGACAGAAGGTGGTGAGGGCCATGGGAGGGCGTTCGGTGGAGGGGGGCACAGGAGGGAAAACGGGCGTTCGGTGGAGGGGGGCACAGGAGGGAAAACATTATGACATCTGTCATAATGTCAACAATTAAGAAAATTTAACATTGTTGCTGATTATGAATTCTGCATGGAATAATTACATTTATATAGTAGCTATAAATATTTAGAAAATAATAACTGAAAAGTAACTTATAATAGTTTGGAAGTAACAAGTATCTAGTAATAAATCTAATGATAACTGTAATATTCCTACACAGAAATCTATAAAACATTACGAGACAAATAATGAGAAAACCTACATAAGGAAAACACTATGACCAGAGATTGGAGGATTCAATATTTTTAAAATGCCAATTCTCTCTAAATTTATCTACAGTTTCAATACAATCTCAGGTAAAATCTCATCTTTTAAAAATGTAGTAGCCTAAATTTAAATGTATGTGTGAATGCAAAGGACCAAGAGTAACCATGACCATCTTTAGGATGAATAAATTTGGAGGGTTTATATTACAAGAGATCAAGCTTTTTATAAAACTACTATAAGAAAAAATGTGATATTGGTATATGAATAAAGAATTTGACCAACAGAATGAAGTCCAGAAGTGGAGCCATTCATTCACACTCACACGATTTACAACAAGTTGCCACTAAAATTATGTAAGGAAAGGATGATTATTCAGTAAATAGTAGTGGGTCAAATAATTTTTTTATGGAGTAAGTGGTAATTTATTCCTACCTCACATCTTATGTACAAAATTCAGTCTCAATAGATTATAGACCTAAACATAAGGTGAGTTCCTACAAGATCAAAGAACATCATGTCTTTTGGTAAGAAAAAAAAAAGTTTCTCAAAATCTTTTAAAAGTTATTTTCAATGATAAACCACTATCCAGAAATAAAAGCACAAATAAATTAGATTTTATTAAAATTTTAAAAAATTCTGTTGATGAAAAACACACCATTAAAAGAATGAAAAGATATAAACCATAGAGTTTGAGAAGACATTGGCAATATGGATATTTGGCAAAAGATATGTATCCAGGATATATTAAAAAATCCTGGAAAATCAATAAGAAAAAGACAGCCAGTTTGATCTTAACAGCCAAATCTTAAACAAGAATTTTGAGATGTTGCAGAGGTCCAACAGCTATATCTAAAGGTGCTCAAACTTGCTAGTAATCAGAAATATGCAAATTAAAATCACAATGAGACAACACCAAGTATTGGTCAGCATGTGGAACACTGAACTCCTATATACTACTAGTGGGACTGTAAATTTTATAACTGTTTTGGAAAACTGACAGTAATTATGGAGTTTAATGTATGTATACCTCACAAGCCAGCAATTTCACTCCTAGCTGTGTAATCAAGAAAAACATATGCCATAATACAACAAAAGAAAAGTGTGAGCATATTCACAGTAGTAGTATTTACAATAGAAAACTGGACACAAACTCCATCAGCAATACATTTTGTACATTTCTATGATGGGATGATATACAGGAATAACAACAAAAACATCTCCTGCTGTTTGCAACAACTAGATGATCCCCGCTGCTAGATGAGCCAAAGCCACCAGACACGAAAGAACACCTAGGTCATGACTCCGCTTATTTAAAGTTTGAATCTGACAGAATGAATCTAGTTGATAGAAGTGAGGATATTGGTTAATATTTAGGGGCATTTTATTTTAACTGGTAGGCTGTTAGGAGTTAAGATTTTTTTGGATGTCCTATATATTTTGTATGTTCTATTTTTTCAAGTGGTTATTAGTTATATAAGCACGTTCCCTTCACAAAAATAATTTATTGAGTTGTGCATTTCAAATATGTCTACTTTATTGTATGTAAGTTATATTTCAGTATAAAGTAAAAATACCTTTATGTATAATGTAAGCACATTTATTCATTTTATTATGCATACATTTAAGTTATTTCCACTTTGGCCAATATGTTGCCATCAGTTTAAACTAAGCTTACATGGTCATCCTGTCTTCAGTTCCAAACACCTCCTCACATCTCTCTCTCCCCTTTCTGGATCATCACGGGGCACGAAAATCTGAAAAAAACAAGTTGACTTTTTGTACTTCTGTACATATTTAAAGTATAAAAAGTAGGTTATATTACTTCAAAATTTCTTTCCCTTTATTGGACATTTCTTCATAACGTTGACTCTACTTTTCCTTACACATAGCTTTTCATTGCTCCCCTGAGCAAATTCTGAAAAAATATTAATGAGTAAATTTCAATTTTTCTGCTTGTTTTTTTAAAAGATTTTATTTATCTATTTTTAGAGAGAGGGGAAGGAAGGAAGGAAGAGAGGGAGAGAAACATCAATGTGTGGTTGCCTCTCACATGCCCCCTACTGGGGACCTGGACCAGAGCCAGGCATGTGCCCTGACTTGGAATCAAACCAGCAACCCCTTGGTTCACAGGCCAGCATTCAATCCACTAAGCCACACGAGCCAGGGCTCTGCTTGGTTTTGAAGGCAGAAACTATTCTGCCTGTCCATTGTTATTCTTGCAGTTCCCAAGAACATTTCTCTCCACTGGCTTATTGGTCCAGAATCCTCAATGCCCCCAAATTCCTACATAGTAAATTCTGTTACTTCTCTTTGTCTTCCTTTCTCTTTGATTCCAGCTAGTTGTTCAAGTCCCCACTCAAGCTTTCTTTCCCCACCATTAGCTTACTGCTGTAGCCCTCGTTGATGTGCCTATTTTCAAATACTTTGCAGATAGCATGGTATAATCTTAAGCTATCATGCTTTGGCCTTACCTGATCATTATGTCCTTCCAAGGAGATATCAGTTAAGGAGAGGAAATATGGGTTTGCATTCCATACCACTAATTTGATACATGCAGTTGATGTAAAGCATTTTCCAATGCTATGGAGAAATATTTGACATGCAACACTGTATAATTTTAGGGTGTACAGCATAGTGCTTTGACTTAACTTCCATATAGAGGGTGGGGCAAAAGTAGGTTTACAGTCATGAGCACATGAAACATAGAGTTTATTCTTGTATTATTTATTAATTATTATACTATTTTCATATGAACTGTAAATCTACTTTTGTTGCACCCTGTATATCACACAGCAGTGGTAACTATAATCATCATGTTGTATATTGCATCCCTAATACTTATTTATTCTATAACTGGAAACTAATGCCTTCTGACCACTTTTATCCAATTCTCCCCACCCCCTCTTTTTATCTGTTTATGATTCATCTGCTGTGATACACTGTCAGAATCTGGAGACCAGGCTTCTAACTTTGCTCTTCATTTCCTAACAAACTGAGACTGATATTCTGCACACAGAAAATCTTTAATATATAGTTAATATTTAATAATTTTCTGATTGTTTTCTGATTCAAAGAAACAAGTAGGCCATTATAGTATTAGGAACTAACATCACAGAAGCTTCCTTTACTCAAATGTGTCACACCCTACATGAAATCCCAACCACTTACCATGTGCCACAAGCCTTGTCGGACCCAGCCTTTGCCTAACTCCCTAACATTCTATCCCTACCTTTCTCTCTTTGTTTCTTCTCAGCCTTTAGCCTTATCCTCCTCTCGGCCTGGAATGCTATTCTCCCAGGTCTTCATGGCACCTAAGTGTTCACACATTTTAGATCTTTCTTCAATGGGTACCTCCTTAGAAATGCCATAGTCAATCTTATCACTCCCTGTTCATTCTTCTCTTATTTTTAGCATAATTTCATCACCCTACCCAAAACATAACTACTCAAAAGTAGGGACTTTGAATTTCTTGTTTTTGGTGTATACTTATATGTATAACGTGTTCAATAAATATGTTGAATAAATGTATAAAGAAATGAACGGATGGAGCAAACACCTACACTAATAAGTGAAAATCTAATTCACTCCACCGTTCCATCTCTGGGGACTCAGGCCAGCAGCAACAGAGAGAGTGATGAGTGCATGTGTCCAATTCCACTTATCACAGGGTAAGTTAAAAATGTATTCCTTGAAAGTCATCATTTTTGTGATTTTAGAGCACATAGATATTTGTTAAGTATACACATTCTGTAGTTTTAATTTCAGTGCCTTTGTTTTCCTTTTAGATTTACTACCCAGGGTTATATTGTCTCTTTTTACTTTTCAATTACATTTAACATTCAGTATTATTTTATATTAGTTTCAGGGCACAGCCTAGTGATTAGA
Source organism: Phyllostomus discolor (assembly GCF_004126475.2). Taxonomy (NCBI): domain Eukaryota; kingdom Metazoa; phylum Chordata; class Mammalia; order Chiroptera; family Phyllostomidae; genus Phyllostomus; species Phyllostomus discolor. The sequence goes on along the minus strand of NC_040912.2, from coordinate 20,203,593 downwards.
CAGTACTTTAGACTGTACTTTACAAAGTGTCCTGCCCTGTATTTCAAGTACCCACCTGTCACCACACACAGTTCTTACAATGTAATTGCCGATGTTCCCCTTGCTGTTATCTGTCCGTGGAGTATTGTGCACATCCTTCAGGGTTGTGTCGATGAACAAATTGACAGTCAAGTCCTGTTTGGGGGCCCAGATACTGGATACATATTTCCTATACAATGAACATGCTTTTGTATAACTCATTTTGAATTTGTTCAACTAATTTGTTGAAGTCATTAATCAGAAATGCTAGGGCTAAGGATATCTAAAATTTACATTTTGAGTCAAAACTGTAGCTTCCCCCAATTGTAACTATTCCTCATCAGTCTGCCTCTTGTGTTTGTTTATGGGATTTCAAACTGTATAGCACAATGTTTTTACTCTTGGACAGTGTGATAGTACAGAGAAATTATTCACCCATCATTGTTCAGGTCAGTCATCATATTCTTCATTGCCATTTGTATTCTTTTCTTTTCTTTTTTTTCCAGTTCTCTTGGATTATTAGTATCTTTGTAATTGGTTTCTTAAGAGCTTGTTTATGAGTAAAATGTTAACCATTTCTCATGCACTGAGAATGAAATACCATGTTTTTGTTATTTTACTGTGCTGTTTCACTTTTTGATTGTAAACAGTTGTATATTGAAATACAATCATGTACTATTTTTAAAAAAGAAAGAAAATCTAATTCAAAGCACAGGTTCAGAGTGAGTCAAAGTTGAAGGTCCTAAGGGACAGAGTAAAATATCAATCATATAGAAAGGAACACAACCTCAGAATCTATATATATAATTAATAAAAATTATAAATATGAATTGTGGGCAAATTGTCTCTACATAATAATAGGATAAGTGATAGTGTTTTAAATCTTCTGAATTTGACCTAAGTTGAACATGGAGCTAAGTTGATTATCTATGTTGATTCTTATTATAAAAAGCAGTGCATCTGGGGGCCAGATGACTCTAGAATCACATTATAGACAATAATTCTTTAATTCTTTAATATAAGTGGAGACAAGGATCATTACCCCATTTAGCAGACCTTAAAAGTTGAGGCAGTAAAAACAAATGGCTTGTCTAATGTTTCAACATTAATTTTAGAGTGAACGAATTTCAGTTCATTGCCACATGTTCATGCATTTATTACACAATTTATATTGCAAACATGAATTTCAATGTAGTAAGAGAAGCATCACGCTCTGTACTCTATATTAGATTTCCCTTCTGTAATCATCCAATTATGGGTAACCAGAAAAGCAATGAATACAGCTCTCGGTATTAAATGTGGACATATGCCCCATTGATTTATTCAGAGAGTATTGTCAGGAGTTGGTTCATTTTTAAGAGTGGTTGACTTATGGACAGAAATGAATTCAAACACAAATTAGAATCTTAAAGGAAGCCTAGTGCACCAGAAAGGAAAGTGGGTTTGTAGTGGTCAAGTTATAGCACATACAAATTTGATGACTCCTGACAAATCACATAGCAGCAGTTCAAGAAAAATTAAATCAAAATTTGGAAATAATATTAGTGGTATACAATTATTTTCCCTCTTGTTTGCCACTTCCCATAGATTTATCACTTCACTTTTACTTATTTATTTTTATTCACCGATATTCAAAATTCTCCTTTCTCAAGAAAGTTCCAGCCTCAAAGTTTTTAAAATAAAAACAATTGTTGTTAAAATGGAAAATAGAAGCAATTTTTATCATTGGCCCACCACAGTTTGGCTCAGCTCTTCCAGTCTCTGCTCTAGTGAGAACGAAGCCAGACCACACACTGAGGCTGAATTACAGCACTTCGAAAGGAGGAAAAACACTAATGGAAAAAGTCAAATGGATTTCCAAATATGAGGTGGTAGACATTGCAGAAACCTTTTAGCACAGCTCCTACAAAGGCTGAACTTTGAATCCAAGGCCCCAGCACACAATCATAAGCTTGCACAGCCATTCTTCTGTGGCTGTAGGACAGGAAATGTCCATTCAATTGCATATTGTACTAGAATTTATCAGCTTGATTGGGAATGCGTTTTTAGAGCCTTTAACCCAACTCCCACTTGTTGCAAAGAGATTCTGCAAAAATAAAAATAACAGCTGCATGGAATATTTTTCCATAAAATCATTTTAACAAATGAATGAATATATTAGGGAATGAATAATTGAAAGGAAGACCTTAAGTTCCTTAAGTTGGTAGTGACATCTTGGTCACAAAGGAAGCTTCCTAAGTCCTGGCATCCAAATAAGTGTTGACAAATCAAACTGTCGGAAGGGAAGGGATGACGTTGTATTTCACAGAAATATCAGAAAGAGTACTTGATTTTTCTGAAATGTTCTCCATCTCTTACCTCTGGCCTAGACACTATGATACAGTAATGAGCAGAAGAAGATACTATCTCTTCTTTCAGAGAGACAAATCTAAATTTAAGCACAGCCACAGCTATGGAAAATTAGAATTGCTGTGAATACTAGAAAAGATAAATACAGGTTACATGAGGGTGCAGAAAATGTAACAGTAGAGTCAGGGAATCAAAGAAGAAATACTTTGAGTTGACCTGTATACTGTGTGCAGAACAATCTCAGAATCATGGAGGAGTTTATACCCTGAGTACGAGAAGCTGAGAAGGGCTCCCCAACACTATAACTTGGTTAGAACTAAGAGAGTTAGGGTCTTCGGTCACATATATATGTTTCCATGGCTCTTTCACAAATAGTATGCAAATTTCTGAAAATCTAGACCCAACTTGGCATTTAAGGAGCCCTATGGGGAAGAGCACAAGTAGGACCTTGAGGGATGCTTTCAAGTAAACAAAATAAATAAAAGGGGGAAAACAGAGAAAAGAAGCAATTGGGAAAAAGAGGACATTTTTAAGTGGCAAGTAGAAAGTAGGTGGTGATATGTTATCTGACTTAACCCGCCCCCGCCCCCGAAATACTATGGACACTGAGTCTAATTATCACATTTTACAAATGTGGGAACTAAGGCGTGTGAGACTTAAATACTTGGCTGGTGATGACAAATCTAGTAGCAGGTAAGTTAATGATTTGCACACAGGACTCTGGGGCTAGACCAATGCTCTCTTTTCCCCCATACAGAGTGCTGCTTCTCGAGGGCAAGCTCTCGGGGCCTCAGGACTGGGTAAGGGGTGCCATTCTAAACTCGGCTTCTGATCCAGTTTAAATAAAAGGAAATGCTCCTGAGAGCTCAACCCAGTTGACGTTATTCCAAGAGAGAAATTCCAGAGGTTTGACTTAACTCTGTGAACCTTCAGTAACGATTGTTTCTGTCAACATAATCATACGCTGAACTTTTTCTTATGAAAATAAATTGTTCAGTCCCCTAACTAGGGAGCTAGGCCCATAATTCAGGTTGTAATAATAACACATCCCTCTTCTCTAGGCACAGTATTGGACAGTGTGGCAGGCATTGTACTTTGTTGCAGCCATTATTCAAATATAATCCCATTCTCCTCTTCTTGACTCTGTCAGAGGTTGGAAAAGTTAAAGAATTCATTTCCCAGACTCCCACGTGGCTGACTGTCAGTGTGACCCATGTCTGGTCATTGAGGTATAGGTCTGCTGAATAGTGCTTCTAGGAATGATTTGGCTTCTCTGATAAGAAAGAACAGTCAGGTGACTTGTCCTTTTGCCCATTTATTCTCTTTCCTACCTGAAACTCAAATGCCGTGCCTGGAGATGCAGCGCTCAGTCAATAAACACAACATAAGCCAACACCAGCGATGTTGGGACAGAAAAACAGAAAGAACCTGGGCTTTTGAGCCATTTCACTAGCAATTAACTGTGTTCCCTTGTTTTTATTTTGGTTTTTCTGAGGGGGAGGCAGGAAATAGTCCTCCAATTGTTTAAGCCATTATTATGAAGTTATATTTGTTTAACTACCCAAAGCACTCCTGACAGATCAAGTCAGAATTGTATATGTGAAACAAGCCAGGCCAATTGGCCTTCCTCAGGACATTTTTGTGCTGGAGTTGGAAGGGTGATGCTCTTTTTCAATGTTTTGTCAGACGGAAGTGGTCACAGTCTTTGTAATTGAGGACAGAGAGCCCGCGGAAATAGGATGGACCCCCCAGAACACAGTGTGCTTTAATTTGGATGTCTAGACTGATGATGCCCCTTACAGACAAAAAGGATATTAAAAATTTAGGGATAAATTAGAAAACAAGATATGCTAGTTCTGTACAAAGACTATAAAACATTGCTGGAAGACATTAAAGATTTAGTTAAATGGAGAGATACACATTGAACAGAGGAGGGAAAACTCAACATATTAATATGTAAATTATCCACAAATTATAGATTCAAAGAAATTATAACCAAATTCTCAGCAAACTATTTTTTGGGAAAAGTGATAAACTGATTTCAAATTTTACATAGAAATGATCTAGAATAGACTGAAACAATTTTTTAAAACAAATAAGTAGTTCAGGGACTAACACTTGATTTCAAGACTTATTATAAAACTATGATAATTAACATAGTGTGGTACTGGCATCAAAATAGACAAATAGAATAATCAATTACAAGAAAGAATCCAGAAATGGAGCCACATATATATGGATAATTATTTTTTGGCAAACATGCAAAAGCAATTCAATTTTAAAAAATACAAAAGCAATTCAATCCAAATGGTGCTGAAACAAGTGAGTATCATTATGCAAAATGTAAAATTCAATCCATGCCTCATATTTTATGTATAAATTAACTATATATGGACCATAGGTCTAAATGTAAACCTAAAAATATAAAACTTTGAGAAGAAAACATATGTAAAAACCTTATGACATTGTATTAGGCAAAGATTTCTCAGACATGACACTATCGCAAAAATAAGTAATACTATTTCATTGTGATTTTAATTTTCATTCCTTAATAACATAATTTTGAGTAATTTTTCTTCTGCTTATTTGTCATTTGTCTTTAGTGAAATGTCTTATCAAATCTTCATCCCAATTATTGAATTTTATGTTCTTTATATATTTGAATACAAGACAATTATTAGATCATTGTTTTGCAAATATTTATCCTCATTTGTGGCTTGCCTGTTTATTTAAAAAAAAATTCTTTCTAAAAGTAAAAGTTCTGCCCTGGCTGGTGTAGCTCAGTGGATTGAGCACGGGCTGGGAACCAAAGTGTCCCAGGTTCGATTCCCAGCCAGGGTACATGCCTGGGTTGCAGGCCATAACCCCCAGCAACCACACATTGATGTTTCTCTCTCTCTCTCTATCTCCCTCCCTTCCCTCTCTAAAAATAAATAAATAAAATCTTTTTAAAAAGTTTTAAAAAATAAAATAAAAGTAAAAGTTCTAAATGTGATGTAATTTTTTGGTTCTTTTATGGATCAACTTTATAAATTCTAAGAAATCTTTGCATATCCCAAAGTTATGGTGATTTTCTACCATGTTTTCTTCTGGAAGTTGTATAGTTTTAGCAACATTTACATCTCTAGTCTTTTTAAAGTGTGGGTAAAGGTTTCAGGTCCATTTTTTTTTCTTTCTATATATTCAGTTTTCCATTATCTGTTGTCAAAAGTCTGTCCTTTACTCATTGTCCTTTACTTATCTTGACAACTTTGACAAAAATCAGTTGTTCATATATGCATTTCTGGGTTTTCTATTCTGTTTAATGGATCTATTTGTATATCCTTAACACTCATATCACAATGTCTTTATTATTGTATCTTCATTATATTCCTGAATCTGGTAGTGTGTTAACTCGAGATATTTTAAAAATTAAATCTATTTCAAAGTTGGTTAGCATATTCTATGTTCTTAGAATCTCCACATAAATGTTAGAGTCAGTTTGTACATTTCTAAAGAAAAGTCTATGTATTTAGCTTCTTTTTTTTCTTTTCCTTTCTTTCTTTCTTTTTTTTTTTTTCCTGATTCACAAATTCCAGCAACCTTGGCTTCCCAAACTCTGAAATCAGTCTTTTTAAATCTGAAAATCTGTATGGCCACCAGACCCGATCTGAGCGCATCCTTCCTACCCTGAGGGCTAGAGACTGCTTCCAGGAAGGACACTGGAACGTTTATAGGATTGGCCTTGTTTGTTTCCCTTCCTTCAGGGATCCCAGGCCTCTCCAGTCTGTTGTTCAATGTCTGGAAACAGTTGTTGCAAATATTTTGTCCAGTATTCTGTTTATATTGAGAGACACGGCCTGTAGCTGTTAATCCTTTATGGGCAGAAGCAGACTTCCTGTCATTTTAATGTTAGTCCTTCAAGGGGATGTGTCGTGTCTGTCATTGTGACTTCAGTGACTTACCATTTTGAGTAAATTGTCATGTGCTTATTGGTCTTTCATGTATCTTTTAAATGAAAAGTTTATCAAATATTTTGCTCATTTAAATGTTCGTCAGCCTTAAGTTGTAGGAATTCTTATATATTCTAACAACCATTCCTTTATCAGAAATATGTGTTGAAAATGTTTTCTTCAGATCTTTGTCTTTCTTAATTGTGTCTTTTGAAGGATAGAAGTTTTTGATTTCAATAAAGTTGAATTATTGATTTTCTTGTTTTATGATTCATACATTTTGGTATCAAAGAATCTCTGCCTATCCCAACATCACAAAAAATTTATCTTACTTTTCTGAAAGTTTTATAATTTTAATCTCTATAGTACATCTATAATTCATTTGAAATTAATTTTGCATGTTAAGTGTAACATGCTAAGGGACATGCACATTTTTCAAATGGATATTTAGTTGTACCGGCATTTTTTAGAAAGTATTTTAGAATATTTTCCATATTCTAAAATATTCCACATATTAACCATATATGTGTCTGCATGTTTATTTTGGGGCACTCTACTTTTCCTTCCTTGATTTATATATTTATTTATACTTGAAGTCAGGTAGTACAAGTTCTCCAACTTTGTTCTTTTTCAAAATTATTTTGGCTTCAAAAAAAATCATGAGTTCACAGGAGCAAACCTGAACTCATGTTCAATGGTCAAGAAGGAAAATTTTGGGAAGAAAAAAATTAGGACTTCCAGTCATGATGGCTGAGTAGGCAGACACGACTCACCTCTTTGCACAACCACATCAGAATCACAACTAAAATATAGAACAACCATCAATAGAACCATCAGAAATCAAGTTGCATGAAAGTCTGACAACTACGGAATTAGGGAAACCACATCCATTCAGACTGGTAAGAGGGGCACAGACGTGGAACGGGCTGCTCCCAAACCCATGGGTGGGTGGATGAAAACTTGGGAGGGATATCTCAATAGCAAGAAATCTTAGCCCCACACCAGGCACCCCAGACCAGGGTTCTAGCGCCAGGTAGTAAGTCTCCATACCTACTGGCTGCAAAGACCAGTGGGGATTGAGTTGGTGAAAGACATTGCTTCAGCCCCAAGCAGTTCCTCTTAAAGAATCCACACACAGACTCGCTTACTCAGACTCACTCCCTCTGAACTCTGGTGCTGGGGTGGCAGCTTGGAAGGCACCAGTGGCATGCTGGGAGAGACAGAGGTGTCTGGCATCAAGGTAAGCAGAGGCCATTGTTCCTTTTCTTGGCCCTCCTTCCTCCCCCCGCAAAACCATGGAGCTGGTAAACTGGTATCATATCGAAGATTCCATCAACCTGGCTAATGTGTTTGACTTACCTTGGAGATCCCCAGAAATTCCACCCCACCCAACCTAGGGGCCTACCCAAGCTGTATTTCCATATGAATGGCTGGTCTTGGCTGGAAACTCCCTAAATCCTCTCAAACAAGCAACAGCTGGCTTCAGCTGAGACCTCAGGCCCAGCACAATCAGCAGCAGACAACTTAAATTCATGGCTTGGCTCTGCTTAGGAATCTGGAAGCCCAGCCCAAGTAGCAGCCATTTCAGATTGCTTTATAGCTCAAGCAGAGTGGCTCCTGGGGAAACACAGGTGAGGGCTGGCCTTGATCTGCAGCACCTAAGAAACCCCAGGGCCAGTGCATCCAGTGAACAGCTACAGACCATGTTGGAACACCACCACCCTGCCCCTGCACAGCCGATCCTCCATGGAGGGCAGAGGTTGATGGTTGGTTTTAAGTGGTCATAGCCAGTCCTTTCAGCTAGCTGACTGGCTTGGGTAAATCATTCCCTTTGATCTGCCAACAGTAGTCAAGGCTCAACTACAAGAGGAGGGTGTACTCAGCCCACACAAAGGGCACACCTCGAGTATCCAGCTTGGTTGATGGGGAGGCCATGCTACTGGGCCCTATAGGACACCTACTACTTTAGGTCATACTACCAAGACACAGAGTCAAAGCATCTCTGCCTAATACACAGAAACAAACACAGGGAGGCCGCCAAAATGAGGAGACAAAGAAATATGATCCAAATGAAAGAATAGATCAAAACTCCAGAACAATAGCTAAATGAAATGGAGATAAGAGATCTATCAGATGGTAAGTTCAAAACACTGGTTATAAGTATGCTCAAGGAACTTAGAGATGATCTCAGCAGCATAACAAAGATCTAGGCAGAAATGAAGGGGTCATTAATTAAAATAAAGAATAATTTTCAGAAAAACAACAGTGGAGTAGATGAAGCCGACAATCAAATCAATGATTTGGAACATAAGGAAGCAAAAAACAACCAATTAGAATAAAAGAAGAAAATGAATCCTCAAAAATGAAGATAGTATAAGCAGCCTCTGGGACAATTCCAAGAGGTTCAACATTCATGTTATAGGGTTTCCAGAAGAAGAGAAACAGCAAGAAATTGGAAATCTATTTGAAAAAATAATGAAAGGAAATGTTTCTAATATGGTGAAATAGACATGCGAGTCCAGGAAGCACAGAGTCCCAAACAAGATGGATGCAAAGAGCTCACGCCAAGACACATCATAATTAAAATACCAAAGGTTAAAGATAAGGAGAGAATCTTAATAAGAGAAAGAAGTTACTTACCCACAGGGGAACTCCCATAAGACTGTCAGCTGATTTCTCAAAAGAAACTTTGTAGGATAGAAGGTATTGGCAATAAATATTCAAAGTCATGAAAAGCAGGGACCTACAGCCAAGATTGTTTTACTCAGGAAAGATCATTTAGAATTGAAGGGCAGATAAAGAGCTTCCCACACGAGAAAAAATTAAAGGAGTTTATCATCACTAACAATTATTATATGAAATGTTATATGGACTTACTTAAGAAAAAGAAGATCGAAACTGCGAACAATAAAACGGCAAAAAATGCATATCTGTCAACAATTGAATCTAAAAACAAACTAAGCAAACAGGAAGAGCAGAGACAGAATCATGGATATGGAGGGGGTTTTGATGGTCCCATCCAGATGGGAGGGGATGTGGGAGATGGGTGAAGAGGTGAAAGGATGAAGAAGTACAAATACGTAGTTACAGAATAGCCATGGGGTTGTGAAGCACAGAATAGGAAATGGAGTAGCCAAAGAATTTACATGCATGACCCTTGGACATAAATAATGGTGAGGGGATTGCCTGAGGGGGTAAGGGGTAAAGGGGGAAAAATCAAACAGCTGTAATAGCATAATCGATAAAAATACAATTCAAAAAAATTCAATAAAAAAGCAAAGAAAACTACTCTTTCATTTTGAGAAACTACTTGTAAATAAAGTGATAAGAACAGAAAATAAATAGATAAATTGCAGTATTAAATATTAACCCCCAAAGTAAAATACAGTCCTCCCTTATCGGCAGTTTTCATGTGCATGGTTTCATTATGAACAGTCAACTGCTTTTGGAATATATTAAGTGGAAAATTCAAGATATAAAGCATGTATAAGTTTTAAATTGTGCTCTGTTCTCAGTATCATAATGAAATCGCTCACTCTCCCGCTCTGTCCCACCCAGGACTTGAATCATCCCTTTTGCACACTGTATTTATAATGTATACATGCCTCCTTGTTAGTCAGGAGCCAGCTCAGTTCTAGGATCTACTCTCCTGGTATTGCAATGCACGTGTGCAAGTAACCTTTGTTTTACTTAACAAAGCCCCCACAGTTCAAAAGTGGCATGCTGGAACTTCATATATGCCAAAAAAAAGTTGTAAGGTGCTTCCTTTTTGTGAAAAGGTGCAAGTTTTTCACGTATCGAGGAAAGGAAAAATATTGTATCCTGAGGTTGCTAGGATTTATGCAAAGAACAAATCTGTCCATGAAATTGTGATGAAGGAAAAAGAAATCCATTCTACTTTTGCTATAGCATTTCAACTGCAGAAGTTACCACCACTGTGCATTATAGTGTTACAGAAAAGATGACTCAGACAGCCTCAGAGTTTGTGAAGTGGGGTTTATTCACGTATGCGGACCCAGAGGAGATAAATCCCAAATTCTGGGCACCCAGCTCAGGCTGGGGCTTCCTTATATGCTTGTTACACAGGCAGAAGGAGGAGGGGGAAGGCAGCTGCTGTAAGTAAGCAGAAAGCGAAGGTTAGCATACGACCTTGAGATAACTGCTTATCTGGGAAAGGCTGCTGTCTGGGAACGGCTACTGGTCAGCTCCGACCTAAGAATGGCTACTGCTCAGCTATGTCCTGTCACAGCAGTTATGGTAGAAAAGGCATTAAATTTGTGGGTAGAATTTTTTCAAAAATGTAATTTTTTGAGAGACCACTTTCGCATACCTTTATTACAGTACATTGTTGTAATTGTTCTAGTTCAGTATTATTTACTGTTAAGCTCTTAATTAGCCTAATTTATAAATTATATTTTATTGTAGGTATGTATGTATAGGAAAAAACATAATATATATTGGGTTTGCTATGCTGTGCTGTTTCATAATCCTATACTTGAAGACCAGGGGTCTTGGAATATATCCCCAGTAGAAAATGGGAAACTACTGTAAATATTGACGTATGATACTAATATAAATAAATAATTTTAGAAAATATATATATGGGAAAGAAAGGACAACTCTGCCATTTAGAAGATTCCCAAATAATAAATGTAGAAGGGATGAGAAAATTTCTGTAACATTTTGGTATAAATGAGGGTTGAGCATATGATCTGTTTAAGTAATCATGTGTTGCTTTTCTTATTTTGTCAATATGCTGAATTAAATTGTTAATTTTGAAGTTAAAAAAATAAAGTTAAAAATAAAAATAAAATTATGTATAAGCATTTCTATATTTATAATTTATAAATATATTAATATTATCCACAAATACATTTTGTGTGATTTAATCCTAATAACAATAATGAGAATTACACAAATAATATAATGTTATATATATTCTTGATATAATGACTTCATTGTTATGAGATTTTCTTCTTTATCTTGGTAATAGTCTTTTTTTTTTATCTAATTTCTGATTTTAATATAACTGTTCCTACTTCCTGTGGGAGTTTATATGTTATATGTCTTCTCTCCTTATACTTTAAATTATCCTTTAAAAAGATCTAAATGGGTTTCTCTTAGACAACATTTAGTCATATTTTTTATATCCCATCTGATACATTGTATTTTTTTAAGATTTTATCTATTTATTTTTAGAGAGAGGGGGAAGGAAGGAGAAAGAGAGGGAGAGAAACATCAATGTGTGGTTGTCTCTCGCGTGCCCCCTACTGGGGACCTGGCCTGAAACCTGGGCATGTGCCCTGACTGGGAATCAAACTGGAGACCCTTTGGTGTGCAGACCTATGTTCAGTCCACTGAGCTACACCAGCCTGGGTGACACTTTGGTTTATAAGTCAGATTTTTAATTATTTTATGTTTAATGTAAATATCAATATATTTGAGTATAAATTTACCATATTTTTAGTAGTGTTCAACATTATCCATTTACTTTTTGTTTCTTTTATTCTCATTTCCTGCATTCTTTTAAATTATCTAAGTATTTTTCCATATTCTATTTTATTTCCATGATTATCTCATTATATGTATATACCCCTTGTTTTAAAACTTGTTGATTTGTTAATTTGTTCTAGGGTTTCAACTGTATAAATTTAATTTATTATAAAATAACATCAAATAGCCTGAAACCAATTCATGTATGTATGTGTATATGTGTGTGTGTTTGTATAATCTTATTCCTTTGCATATAATGTGTACTCTTCTTCTCTATGCTTTTTTTTAAAGATTTTATTTATTTATTTTTAGAGAGGGAAGGGGAGAGGGGAGAGAGAGAGAGAGAGAGAGACATCAATGTGCGGTTGCTGGGGGCTATGGCCCACAACCCAGGCATGTACCCTGTCTGGGAATCGAACCTGCAACACTTTGGTTCGCAGCCCGCGCTCAATCCACTGAGCTATGCCAGCCAGGGTGCCTTCTCTATGCTTTTAAAAATTTTCCTTTTAGCCCTTTATTTTCCATAAGTTAGCTCTTATGGAAAATAAAAATTATGGGTGAAGATAGAATTAAAGTTGCTAATAAGCTAACTTTAAAATTGGTACGATATTTATCCTGGATGACCTGTGTTGCTCCAGTGTGTTCACAAAGGTTTTGTTTTCTTGTTTTTTGTTTTTTGTTTTTAATGTGAGGGAGACTGAGGCAGTCAGAGGATGATGTGATTTTGAAAGAAATTCACAGTGAGATATAATGTTGCTAACCTTGAGGATGGAGGAAAGGGTCCATGAGCCAAGTAGTGTGAGTTGCCTCTAGAAGGTGGAAGGGCAAGAAAACAGATTCTCCCTGAGAGCTTTCAAAAAGAGATATAGCCCTGCTAACTTAAATTTAGCCTAATGAAACTTGCGCTAGATTTCTGACATTCAGAATTTTAATAAATTTAATAATAAATATGTGTTGTTTTAACCCACTAAGTTTCTGCTAATTTTTACAGCAACAATAGAAAAATAATAGAGTGTAATCTTGTGTGTGTGTTTATCCTTCCTGTGGGTTGTTAATTTTCACAGATCAGTAGTATTATAGTTTTCATTAAATTTTAAAAAGCCTGGTCATTATTTTTCTAATACAGATGCTTCTTGACTTACAGCAAGGTTACACCCCAATAAACCCATTGTAAATTACAAATATTGTAAGTCAGAAATGCATGTAATACACTTAATCTGCTGATATCATCATTTAGCCTACCTGTTTTCTACTGAATGTGAGTTGCTTTTCACACCATCATAAAGTGGAAATACTGTTAAGCTCAATCATGGTAAATTGGGGACCATTTGTATTTTTTCTGATTCTCACTTCCAAGACTCAAATAACTGTTTGATATTACCTCACAAATCAATGAATGCATGTTTAAATCTTTTTCAGTCTTTTTTTCTTGTCTGGACTTTATTTTGTAGTTTCAGTTGCTATGTCTTTTAAATTTACTAATTTTTTTGTGGTGTCTAATCTGCTATTAATCTCATCCTGGAATTTTTTATTTTTATTTTTAGAAGTTATCTTGGGTTCTTTTTTATAGCTTATATTTTTTTCATGTTTATGTTTTCCTTTAAACACTTGAAATATTTGAAATATATTTACAATAATTATCTGTCAATTTTATCTTTTCTGTCATTTTGGGGTTTGTTTATATTACTAGGTTATAGGTAACATTTTCCTGTCTTTTTATATGTCTACTTATTTTTATTAGATGTTGGGCATTTGTAAGTTTAAATTGTTGAGTATTAATAGTTCTTTAAACATCATTTTAATGGCTGTTGGACTTTGGTCTGGCCTATAGTTGTAACTTATTTTCAGACTTGTTAAGTTTTATTAGTGCAAGTTTAGGGTGGTTTTATTCTAAAGTTGCCTTTTTTTTTCTTTTTAAGTTGTATTACTATGTCTTTCTGCTGTCTGTACTGAATGTCTCCAGTGTTCAGTGTAATCTCTCCATTCTAGCTGGCCAAATTTAATAGTCTTCCAGCCTGTGCAAACTGCCTATTTTTTTTAATTTTCGTGTCTGGGATTTTTTTGTCCTAGATGAGAGGATTTTTTCTCTGTGTGTGGGGAACTTAGAATTCAGCAAAAGATTGAAGGGTGCTCTATGCAGATTTCTGAGGCTCTTTCGTAGTATGGCTCTGCTTTTCCTTATATTCCATTTCTCAGTTTCCAACTGCCTCCACCTCCTTGAGGTTTGATTTCTGCCCCTTCAGACAGCCCACCACTCTGTTGCTGGGATCCTGCTTCCTGCACTATAGGCTAGAAATTGCCTCTAGAGGCAAAGCCACAAAGATTGTGACTTACCGCATTTGTCTACCTTCTCCTAACACCAAGATAATAGTCTTATAATGGTGATTGCCTACTGTCTGCAAACAGTTGTTTTGTGTACTTTATCCAGTTTTCCAGGGTTGGCCAAAACATTTGTTTATTTTTTTTTCTGTAAAGTGGCTCTGGTAGCACTTAGTTGTCTCCAACTTCATTCAAAGCAATTTTATTTGAGTGTATCAGTGTGCATTTAAAAAAATACTTACCAAATTGAGGAATTTTGTATAACTATTTTAATTGAAGATGGAAGAAAATATTCAACATTTTTTGGCATATTGTCCTTTATCATTTCAAGAAAGGTAAAAATGCAATTAAAACACAAAAAAAGATTCACAGTGTATGGAAAAGGTGCTGTAACTGATTAAACATATCAAAAGCTGTTCGCGAAGTTTCATGCTGGAGATTTCTCTCTGGAGGATGCTCCATGGTCAGGTAGCCCAGGTGAAGTTAATAACAATCAAATTGAGACATTAACTGAGAACAATCGTTATACCACACAGGAGATAGCTGACATACTCAAAATATACAAATTAATTAAGTTATTGGTGAAAATGAAAAATGTATCTCTTATTTCATGAGAAAAAAAAACAGACTTTTTGGCCAGCCCAATAGTTGTTTATGCCAGGAAGATAAGTTTTATCCTGATTTTCCCATCTGGACAGGAAGCATAATTACTTTCTTTATTTTGGGGTGATAATTTGTATGTTGAAAGATTATCAATATGACTCACAAAACAGAAAGAAAGAAAAAGCTGTTTTCTTTCTTTTGTGTTCTTTTTTGTATGCTAGATTCTCACCCAACTGCAAAGATTAATTTGTGAGAAAGAATAGGTTGAATTAAAGTGGTACCCCTTAAACACTTTTTCTTTAGTATCCTCCAAAAGAATTTTATAAAAGTACATGTATCTTTGCACATTTCCAAGTTAACATTTAAATATTTTTATTTAAATACTTTTTGCAAGAAATATGTTATCCAGTATACTGCAAAAATTGACATTGAGCCCTGGCTGGCGTAGCTCAGTGGATTGAGCGTGGGCTGGGAACCAAAGTGTCCCAGGTTCAATTCCCAGCCAGGGTACATTCCTGGGTTGCAGGTCAGAATCCCCAGCAACCACACATCGATGCTTCTCTCTCTCTCTCTCTCTCTCTCTTTCTCTCTCTCTCTCTCTTTCTCGCTCTCTCTATATCCTTCCCTTCCCTCTCTAAAACAAATAAATAAATAAATAAATTTTAAAAATTGACATTGAAACAATCTCCTCAATATTTGAAATGTTTGCTTTGATAATATCATAGCAATTTGATGACATGTATAATCCTTTTTTAAAATGCATGTACTAGTTCCTTTTTAACCTAATTTCAATCAAGAACTATTTTGTTACAATGTAGTATATTTTTAGCCTTGAATTATTTTACTGATGTCTGTGTTACGCTTCTCTGCCACAGTAACAGACATTGAAATTACAAGTTAAATTTTATCTTATTTTTTGCTATATAATATTTTAAATTTTAAAAAGTTTTCTCTACATATTATTATAATTATTGCTATTATAAAAAATTGAGTCAACTAATATATTTTACACATTTTGTTAAGTAATTATTTAATTTTTAAAGTGAAGAATTTCATGATATGTATTTCTTAATGTGATGGGTAACACTTTTTTAAAAGTTCAGTTCTTGCCCTGAGCTAGCGTAGCTCAGTGGATTGAGGGCAACCTGCGAACCAAAATGTCGCAGGTTCGATTCCCAGTCAGGGTACATGCCCGGGTTGCAGGCCATGACCCCCAGCAACTGCACATTGATGTTTTTCTCTCTCTCTCTCTCTCCCTCCCTTCCTTCTCTAAAAGTAAATAAATAAAATCTTGAAAAAAAAGTTCAGTTCTTGTACTCTTGGATGAATATTTTTTATCACCTAGAATAAAACGGGTTTTAACATCTATTATTTACCATTTTTCACTTTTATAGATCTAAACCTTGAAGAACTGTAAAATTATAAATAAGAAAACTTGGAACAAGAGGAATTTTATTTTAGCCATGTTATTCATTTTTTTTAAGTCCACTGAGTTATATGCCAAAAATGACATGTTGATTTATCATTGAAAATGGCTTTGATTAACTATTAGTGGATAACTAGGTTACAGCCTACTTCCGTATTCCTTGTTGCAAAGAATTTGATGTCATCTAACATGCCAAAAATGTTTGTTAATAGGTAGTGTTACTCCTTTTCCCTGGTGTCATAAAACCAGTATTTAGAATATTTTTAATCATTCCTTTTTCATCATCCTGGAGCTATGTCCACCACAGGTTATGAATGAAAGAAAGATTCAATCTTTTTATTGTAAAACAGGAAAAATAGCCATTAATTCCTTGGCACTTTCTTAGATAGATGAATCTTAGGACAGAATATAAATGGAATATGAGGATCTGGAAATTCACCCTAATCTTTAAGCTATCCATGTCTGTGTATTACTTACAAAATCTTTATAAACCTCTTGCGATCCCAGATCCCAGATGGAAGATCATGGGACTAGAAGACTCTGGTTGTGATCACCTACTATGAACAGTTCTAGACACCGTGCAATATGGAATGTAAGGTGTGAAATCCCGCTTTTTATAAGACTATACTTTATTTGGCAACACTAGATTACACACTTAAACTACATGTGAATATACTTTATTTTTACTGATAAAAGCTAATGAAGTTCAGAAAGTTTAGGTAGTGTGCCCAGACTCATAAGTAGTTAGTAGTAGACCTGGAACTCAAACTGGATTCCTGATACTCCAGAGTTTATGTCTTTTACAAATACTGTGCTCCAAATGGTCAGAAAAATAATAAAATTCAACAAACTTTATAAATAGAAGCTACTAGGTGAATATGTGTTCTCTGGAAGTTTACATAAAAATAGAGAGGAAAAGAAAAGTTGGCCTTGAAGAATGAGGAGGGTTTGCATAGGTAAAAACAAAGAGCCAGGTAAACTCTGGAATTACACAAACCACTGGGGAATTTGTCAGGCTCATTGTTTGGAAAGGGAAAACAAAAACAGACAGATGGGGAGTTATTTTTGGAGAGCAGGGAAAGTTGGCACATTGCTGTGGAGTCAGGC
This sequence comes from Phyllostomus discolor, assembly GCF_004126475.2. Lineage (NCBI taxonomy): Eukaryota > Metazoa > Chordata > Mammalia > Chiroptera > Phyllostomidae > Phyllostomus > Phyllostomus discolor. The sequence goes on along the minus strand of NC_040912.2, from coordinate 20,186,346 downwards.
CTGGAAAATTCTTAAAACAATGATTCTATCCTTGAGGATCCGGAGTCATTGATGGGCTTGGAAGAAGGGACATGGTTAAAGCCATGTTTTAGGAAGAATTACCAGGTAGCAAGCAGCAGCACAGTCTGAGAACAGCTTTGACAAGACTACCTAAGTAGGCTGTTGTAATAATCCAGATGTGAGGTTAGAGTGGAAAGGACTGGAGTATTAGCTGTGGGAACGTAAAGAGAAGACAAATACCAGAGACAGTATGAAGAATGAATTCACAGGCTGGGGTAGATAATTTATGTAGGGAATAGGGAAATATTAGGCAAGAGTGACTGCCTTGAGCTGCACAGAGTCTTTAATACAAGCTCATGGCTCTGGATATTACAGGTAGTGAGGAGCCAAAAATGTTTTTTTTTTTTTCAGAATGAGGATAAGAATGTTTAAAAAATATTAATAGTGAAATAAATATTTTATCTCCTTTTACAGCAAAGACGTTAGGATATAATTAGAAGAACCTAGGAATCTGAAGTCTCAATTCCATAAATTATGAATTCTATTCCTCAAAGGATAATGTGAATTTATGTATTTGTCATATTAGATCTCAGCCAGATTAGCCTGTTTCTGCTACTTTGTGTTTAAAAGATAGTGTAAGTAGATGTTCAGTGATGTTTTTGGATTGCTCTGAAATTGGCTTATATCAGCAGAGAAAGAGGATGCAAACAGTTTGGGCTCAGACACCCTCTTCAGATGGTAAAGCTTGCTTAAGGAAAGGCTGATACTCCCAACCATTACCACATGCCAGACCCGAGAGGGCTGTCTGCTGGTGATAGTTCTTACCACCAACAGCAGGAGCAGACAGCAGTATTGGAACAGAAGAATTGGAGGTAGATCGCTCAGGTCAGGGAAAGTGCAGGGGGAGACTTTCAGCAGGGCTTGGAAAGAATTTATCTGTAAGTCCCATGAGAGAATCAGAATTTGAAGAAAGGGTGGTCCTGGCAGGAGCATGCTGGATTAGCTGTTTTCTTCAGTGTCCAGGTGGTTCCTCCTCTCTCCCTCCCTCTCTCTCTCTCTCTCTCTCTCTCTCTCTCTCTCTCTCTCTCTCTCTGTTTCCCCTCTTTCTTCCTCTCCCTCTCCTTTCTCTTTCCCTCTCTCACTCTCTCTCCTACTTACACTCTCCAGTTCCCTTTTCCCCCAACTAAAAGGTCACAGAAAGCAGTTTGGCCAATGCTCTGCAGAAGCAGATACCTAACTGAACAAATAAGATAATTGTCTCCTCACTTTGCCCCCAGTCTTTGGAAGTGGCTCTTATGGCACCCCTCACAAGACTGGAAACAAAAATTATTCCATTCACCTCCTACACCTTAGGGAAAGGAAGGAAATGCTAGAATTTCCAATGAGTGATGTCTCAATGAATCATGATTTCATTGATTCTTTCCATTTCCTCTTTGCTTATAAAGACTTGGAGGGAGGTGGTGATAAAGAATGTTTGGAGGAAAGGGGGAGGGTTGGGTGGAGGGGCTGGAACGGGACTAGGGGGGAGAAAACTGTATGTGAACAATGATTGAAATAAAAAAAAAAAAAAAAAAAAGAATGTTTGGAAGTAGCAGAGCTCCTTTGGTATTTTTCTAAGAAAATTGTAAGTGTATCTGACCCCTAAATTTTTAAAGCTTTCTCTTTTTTTGGTTATTTTAAATTTAGGTATAATTTCAAACTTATAGAAAAATTAAAGAATATTAAAAGGAAATTCCCAATTCCCAGACTCACATATTGTCTATGCTTTATCTTCCTATCATGTGTGTATGTGTGTATGTATTATGTATGTATGTATGTATCTATCTATCTACCTATCACCTGAAAGTTGGAGACAGTGAACTTCTTTATCCTTAAATACTGCATCCTGTCTTTTTTAAGACATCTGGTTCTTTTTAGAATGGGCCAGGACCAACAATTTGTCCCTATCTTTCAATTCTAGTGATAAATTCCAGAGCAACTCAAAAACTTCCACTCAACATCCTATTATAAAAACATTCTATGAAACACATTTTTCCTAGAAAGCAAATTTATTAATGGTAATATTACACAGATTCATCATCATTATATAATACCAAACTACATGTTAGGATTTCAAGATATATTTGGTAATGTATTAGTCATTTTGCATGTAGTTTTTTGTTCTCATCATATTTTTCTAATCATGCTATTCTTCACAATCAACTTATAATGAGGGTATTTTAACAAAATGCCTACAAAATATTAGTTCACTATGAAAAATTAGAAAGTATTATTAGTTAATATTTGACTAATTATTAATTTATTCCTTTGTATTTGTATTTGAAAGGATAAATTTGTATTCTATCAACAAAAAACATGATTAAGTAATCAGGAATACACAAATTCTAGAAGATTGTACCAATTAGACCTTAAAGCGCTTACTGAAAGTGTTCACTATGGGCAGGGAGTTTGGGTTGCTTTGATTGTACATTGCCTTTATTTTGTTCTACCCTTCTCCACTGGGTAGCCCTAGAGATCTTTATTCTTTTTTTTTTTATTTTAATCATTGTTTAAGTACAGTTTTCTCCCTTTTACTCCCAATCCAGCCCACAAGATCTTTATTCTTGAACCTTATGGTAAACTTCACTTATCTCTTGATGCTCCAATGTCTCTCTCCACTTCCCTCTTCCATTCTTTTTCTTTTCCTAGTCAATCTGTGGGGACCTTTGGATCTAGCTGGCATAGGATAAGAAAGAACAGCAGAGGCTCAAATGTCTATAAAACCATTAGATCTTTACCCAGGGTGAATCACTGGGAACTTCCATGCTAAGATCTTTTAGGGTCTTTTCTCATCTTTCAGTGTCATCAATGGTAAAAAATAGGGTTAATTAACATCTTTCATATGTCATACATTGTTCCTTCATTTTAGACACAATGCCATTTAATCTTCTGAGGAAGCAATATAACAAATAACTAAAAAATGATGCTGTTGAAAAGAACAGAATACAAGTCAGGTATTATGCATTAGAATATACTAAGATACTAGAATATAAATTTAAAATAATAGAATAGAATATGTCACTAATTGGGGGTCCATCTTATAAAATTCTTAACTTTTTCAGTTACTGTTGTATATCACTTTGAGAAAAAGTATCCTTAGAAGTTGTTTCAGATACTTTTCATTATCCACATACACTCTCTATCTTCTTTTTTTGCTACCTGAAACAGACAGGATTGCTGGAACTCCAGCAAACTTCTTGAATCATAAAGTAATCTGAGAATGGAAATTTTGTACTGAATATGGCAGAGAAAATACCTCCACATCAAACTTAATCTATGGATATCCAGAATATATATAAGATAAATATAATTGTCTCTTTTATAAGCTATTCTAATATAATTTCTGATTTTTCTATTATACAGATGTATGACATTAATGGCTATTAAGCAGGATAAGATAGGATTAGATTTTTTGCTTTAGATTTTGCTAACTACAATATAGAGGATAATTTAATAACTACAACAACACAATATTGGAGGCAGAAAGCCATATTTAGAGTCTGTTAACAGTCATCTAAGAAAAAGATGATAAAAGTCTGATTTGGAAAAGTTGTGACTGGGTATGGAAAAAATAGGAGAGATTAAACAGATACTTCATATATGAAACTTTCAGAAGTTAAGTTTGATTGGTGGTAGGATGATGGGGAGAATAGACAAGTTCCAGAAACTCACAGGTTTCTAAAACTGGTTAGTGCAACTGATACAGTTTTTGAACATTGAAAAGAGAAATGTCAGTGGGAAAGTTCAACTTTGCACATGTTGAATTTGAGTTATCTATGAGAAAGCCAAATGGATATGTGCAGGATGCAGCTGGATGAGAAGACTGTTGGTGTTGCTACCAGAGGAATTCTGGCTGGCACAGTGTGTGTGTGTGTGTGTGTGTGTGTGTGTGTGTGTAAAGAATAAAATTATCAGAGAGAGCAAGAGAATGGAAAAATTAACAACCAAATAACAAAGTCCTGGGGAACCTCAAAATTTAGGGGCTGTTGGAGGAAAACAGAAGGAAAAAGGAAACAGAGAGAAAGAGTGAATAAGGAACAAAGATATCCAAGAGTCATTTCAATGCATTTATCTCAAGAAGAAGTGAATAATATAATGTACCCAGTGCAGCAGATCACTGCTGGATTGGGCAATGAGGAAGCCATTATTGTTCATGAGAAAAAATTTGATTAAGTTGTTGTTGATTTAGAAAAATACTACAAACAGTTAGGAGTAAATTATGGGGATATTTGATTAATTTTTAGAGAAGTAAAAGGAAACATTCAGTTATAGAAAGAGTGAAATCTAGCTTAGAAGGTGATAAAATAACAGCTGATCAAAAATAAGAGGATCAAAGTCTCAATATTAAATAATTGACTAAAAATGTTTAGAGTGATACCTATACCAAAATGATGCCCACATCATAGGTCCAGAGAAATTTTGTCTTGGCTTTCATTTTTCTAGAGAGAGAGCAGCAACTCAATATGACTTTCAAGTTCTGTGGAGTAACTGTTGAGGTTATCTAGATAGCAAATAAGAAATAAGTTACTTGGTTGCATTTTGATATCAGTGGGTGAAAAATGAAATAAATCAAGAAGACACTGAAACAAAAGATTGATATATTTCCAGGTTTCTGCCGGCAGTTAGGAAAAAATATACCAGTCACCCCTGTACTCTCCCAGCCTGCACACGGACCCAGGAACAGACTCTAATTTAGTTACCATGAAGCCAGCAAGCTCATGAAAATGTTGTAACTCACGTTTTTTAATTTCACCATTTCCCAAAGCAAGTTGACCCAATGATCTATATTTGGTGGTGATTTTTATTCCCAGATGTTGAAAACAGCTTCTTTGCTGGCAGTAGGTCCTTGAGGATGCATTTTCCCTAAGCTTTAAATAGCATACTTCAGGGAATTTGTATTACCCAAGATATAAAAAGATTAATAAGGATTTACAATTGAATAATTCCAGTAATTCCTTTAATGGATGTGCATCCAAACTGTTTCCTTGGTTAATATGATAATGGCTTATTTATCACTACATTCCTAAGAGATAACTCTCTTAAGTTTGTGACCATAGGGTTTCGGTTGTAATGCAGTACTGAGGCCACACGCCTTATTTCTTGGCACAACACAAGCAACCTTGCATAAGCCCATGTGTGAGACGCTGGAGAGCCTATCCCTTCCGATCCCCTGTGTAAAATTTCTTTTTAAAGACATCTGAATTTTATCTGTGTCCTTCTGGCTTTCATTGAGAATGTTTATTCAATTCAATGTGAGAGAATTGAACTCTCGACAAGGAGCATGATGAATTTTCTAATTCAAACTGGGTACCAAGAGGTGGCCTGTCATCATTTTCCTTTTGTTGCACTGAAAAAAAATAGCAAATGAGTCTCCTTGAGAGCAGTTCCCACTTCTGTTTCAAGTTCCCCCACCAAGTCATTAAACATTCTCTGGGTTTTGTCAACAGCCTGGTAAACATCCAGAGAAGGAATCAAAATAAGATCGTTTATTTAACATTCTTCTCCTCCAACTGCTGATTAGGATAAATAGTTTGGATAAAACTCCTATCTGATCCAACAATCACAAAAAGAAATCATTTAGCTATTGGTAAAGTTTAGATTGAGTTAGAAATACTTTAAACAGCAAAGAATTTTTTGCACACTTTAATTTTTTTTATCTTCAAATCATCTTGTTAAGGCAATGTAAAAGCTAAACATTAATGTTGAATAAAAACTAAGAAGGTTCCTTAGAATCTAAGTGAAAATGTAGACACCAATTTCCAGAACAAGCTATAGGCTGGCAAGCCTCAAACTCAGTGCTTCGTTTTATTTAAGTAACTACAAGTTGAGTCTAGTTATTTCCAAGGACTGCCTTTGCAGACTGTAGGTGAAATGTGTGCCAGTTCTGCTTATCTGTGAAGAATTCAAAAACTTAGCCAAAGGAGGAGAAAATGTTTCTAATTATCAAAAAGATTTTTAGGCTCATAGGAGATCAGATGTCTTTACATGTGCAAAGCTTTTACATGTCTGTGCAAGCTTTTTTAAGGACATTTGTAATCCTAAAGATGTACTAGAATACGCTGTTGAGTGTGTAAAAAACTTTACCATCTTCTATGATTTATAATTCAAATTTAATTGACTAATTGTGATTCAATAAATAAAATAATTAGCAAATCAAAACTGTTAACATAACATTTAAGATCCTATAGTAGCTAACAAAATCTCCTCTACCTCCCAGCTTCTGTCAGCTTTGCTCTAATTATCTGTCCCATGCTCCAGACAAGAGTAAAATTACAGGGTCCACAGGATGTCACCCACTTTATTTCATTTGTGTCTTTTCTCAGCCCCACTACTTAAAATGCTCTTTTCATTTTTAAGGCTGATTATAATCCCATTCTTTGCCCTAGAATGATCTTAAATGTTACCATGAAATGTTATCTTAACTCAAAATAATGATTGAATCCAAGATGGTAGAGGAGTAAGTGGAAGCTACACTGACCCCCTCCCGGGACCAATCTGGAATAACAACTAAGTTGTAGAGAAATCCTCCTGAAAAACCAAGTGAACTCTAGCTGGAAGGAAGCCTTATAACCAAGGATAGACAAAAGAAATCACTTCAGCACAACAAGACTAATAGGAAGTACAGAGGAGGTATGACAGGGATGGCTGGACTCCCATGGGTGGCAGTTGAAGTTCTGGAGGAATATTTCAGTGGTCAGGGGTTCCTCAAAGAAGTATGGGGTCTAAACCCCAAGTTGGGCTCCCCAGCCTACAGCATCATATCTGGAAAGGAACCCAGATCCTATCCAGCTGTGAAAAGTAGCAAGGTTTCTATCTGCCAGGGAAAAACAAGATGCAGAGAGCCTCTTAAAGGACCAACATAAAATTTTGTTTGTAGCTACTTACCCTGGGCTCTGGCAGAGGGTGGGCAGAATGGACTAGACACCTTTAGGAGACTCTGGGGTTGGTATCTCTGGGGAAGGAACTGAAGGAACAGCGGCCAGGATCCCTATGCTGAGTCATTCCCAATAGTGCAAAAGCCATCTTTCTCAGACAGGGCACTACTTTCCAAGTGGCTTCAGCCTAAGGGTTAGGAATAGCCCTGCCCAAAGGAATTACTCTGCCCCACCCTGTGGCACTTAAGCCAGGCTGCTGATTACAGCTTAAGGCTATACCACTTATTGGTTTAATAAATAAGGCAAAAAATACAAAGAAGCAGCCAATATGGGAACACAAAGAAACAGACCTCAAATGAAAGAACAAGAGAGTTCTCCAGAAGAATTAGATGAAATAGAGGCAAGCAATTTATCAGATAGAGAGTTTAGAATAATGAATATAAGGGTGCTCAACTGCATGAAAAAAGACATAGAAACCATAAAAAAGGACCAGTCAGAAATAAAGAATGCAATATCTGAGATGAATAATACACTGGAAAAAATAAACGGTAGGTTAGATGAAGCACAGGATCAAATCAGTGATTTGGAAGACAAGGCAGAAATAAAAACACCCAGGCAGAGCAGCAAAAAGAAAAAAAGAATTTTAAAAAATGAGGAGAGCTTAGGAAATATTTTGAACAACATGAAGTGTAACAACATCCACATCATGGGAATACCAGAAGGGGAAGAGAACAAGCAAGGTATCAAGAACCTATTTGAAGAAATAATGACTGAAAACTTCCCTAATTTGGTGAAAGAAAAAGACATATAAGTCCAGGAAGCTCAGAGAGTCCCAAACAAGTTAGACATGAAGAGGCCTACACTGAGACACATTATAATTAAAATGACAAGGCTTAAAGACATGGAGAGATCCTAAAAGCCACAAGAGAAAAACACGTACTTACGTGCAAGGGTACACCAGTTAGTCTGTTATCTGATTTCTCAACAGAAACATTTCAGGCCAGAAGGGAGTGGTTTTAAATATCCAAAGTGATGAAAAGCAAGGATCTACAAACAAGGCTACTTTACCCAGCAAGACTAGCATTTAAAATCAAAGGAGAAATAAGGAGCTTCCCAGACAAGAAAAAGCTAAAGGGGTTTGTTAACACAAAAACACTACTACAACAAATGTTAAAGGGCTTGCTTTAAGAAAAAGAAAAAGAGAAAGAAAAAAGAAAAACAGAGGAAAATAGTCTATAAAATGGCATTAAATATGTATCTATCAATAATCACCTTAAATGTAAGAGAATCTGAATAGATATATTACTCTTAGTGAAATTGAAGCAGTAATCAAAAAACTCCCAATGAACAAGATGGCTTCCTGAACCAGATGGCTTCATAGGTGAATTTTACCAAACATTGTGATAAGAACTAACACCTCCCCTTCTCAAACTATTTCATAAAATTCAAGAGGAGGGAAGGCTGCCAATCTCATTTTATGAAGCCAGCATTATTCTAATTCCAAAACCAGATAAACACACTAGAAAGAAAATTATAGACCAGTATTCCTGATGGACACAGATGCTAAAATCCTCAACAAAATATTGGCAAACTGGATAGAGCAATCAATCAAAATGATCATAAACCTTGATTAAGTGGGACTTATTCTGGGAATACAAGGTTTGTACAACATTTGCAAATCAATGAAAGTAAATCACCACATGAACAAAATGAAGGCTAAAAACCAAATGAATATATCAATAGATGCAGAGAAAGCTTTTGATGAAATCCAGCATGCTTTTAGGATAAAAAAAAAAATCTCAGCAAAATAGAATTAGAGGGAACATACATAAACATAATAAAGGCCATATATGACAAACCCACTGCCAGCAACATACTAACAGGAAAAAACTACAAGCCTTCCTCTTAAGATCAGGAACAACACAGGGATGTTGGCTCTCACCTCTCTTATTCAACATAGTACTGGAAGTCCTAGCCATAGCAATCAGACAAGAAGAAGAAGTAAAAGACATCCAAATTGGAAAGGAAGAAGTAAAACTGTCATTATTTTCAGATGACATGATACTGTACATAGAGAACCCCAAAGATTCCACAAAGAAACTTCTAGAACTGATAAATGAATTCAGTACAGTAACAGGATACAAAATAAATATCCAGAAATCTGTTGCATTTTTATATGCCAATAACAAACTAACAGAAAGGGAAATTAAGAAAACAATCCCATTCACAATTGCTTCAATTGTGATAAAATACCTAGGAATAAACCTAACCAAGGATGTAAAAGACCTGTACGTAGAAAATTATAAGACACTGAAGAAAGAAACAGAAGATACAGATAATTGGAACCACATACCGTGTCCATGGACAGGAAGAATTAACATCACTAAAACATTCATAATACCCAAAGCAAACTATAGATTGAACATAATTCCTATCAAGATTCAAATGACATTTTTCACAGAACTAAAACAAAAATTTCAAAAATTTATATGGAATCACACAAAGCACCACATAGCAACAGCGATCCTGAGAAAAAAAACAAAGTTGGAGGAATCAGGCTACCTAATATGAAACTGTACTATAAAAACATATTAATAAGAACAACATGGTACTGGCATCAAAACAGTCACACAGATCAATGGAAGAAAATAGAAAGCCCAGAAATAAACCCACACCTTTATAGTCAGTTAATATTCGACAGAGGAAGAAAGCACATACAATGAGCTAATGAAGGTTTACTCAATAAATGGTGTTGGGAAAATTGAATAGATATGTACAGAAAAATGGAATTAGACTATTTTATGATACTGCACACAGGAATAAATTCAAAATGGAACAAAGGTTTAAATGTTAGACCCAAAACCATAAAAGTCTTAGAAGAAAACATAGGCAGAAAAATCTTGGACATTGCTAGTGGCAGTTTTTATCAGATAGACCTCCCCAGGCAAGGGAAACAAAAGAAAAAATAATGGAACTATATTGAAGTAAGAAAGTTTGCACAGCAAAGGAAATCATTAACAAAATAAAAAGACAACTCACAGAATGTTCAACTCACAGAAACCTCACAGGCAAGAAGGGGCTGAAAAAAAGTTTTCAAAGTCATGAAACACAAGGACCTACATCCAAGATTACTCTATCCAGCTAAGGTATCATTTAGAATGGAAGGGCAGATATAGTACTTCCCAGATAAGGTCAAGTTAAAGGACTTTATCATCACTAAGCCCTTAATATATGAAATGTTAAAGAGACTTATCTAAGAAAAAGAACATAAAAAATATGAACTGTAAAATGACAACAAATTCACAACTATCAACAACCAAACATAAACAAAAACAAAAAATGAACTAAGCAAACAACTAGGACAGGAACAGAATCACAGAAATGGAGATCACATGGAGGTTATCAGCAGGGAGGGGAAGAAGGGGAATGGGGGAAAAGGTGCAGGAAATAAGTAGCATAAATGGTAGGTACAAAATAGACAGGGGGAGGTTAAGAATAGTCTAAGAAATGTAGAAGCCAAATAACTTATTTGTGTGTCACATGGACATGAACTAAGGGAGGAGGATGCTAGTGGGAGGGGGTGTGGAGGGCAGAGGGGAATAATGGGGGGGGGAGTGGGACAACTGTAATAGCATAATCAATAAAATATATTTAAAAAAATAAAATAAAATAAAAAATGGTCAAAGGACCTGAAAAGACACTTCTCCAAAGAAGACATACAGATGGCTAATAGACATATGGAAAGATGCTCAGTGTCACTAATTATCAGAGAAATGCATATTAAAACCACAATGAGATATCCTCTGACACCTGTCAGAATGGCTATCATCAACAAATCAACAAACAACAAGTACTTATGAGGATGTGGAGAAAGGGGAATACCTTTGCACATTGGTGGGAAAGCAGACCAGCGAAGCCACTATGGGAAGCAGTATGGAGATACCTCAAAAAATTAAAAATGGATCTGCCTTTTGACCCAGTGATCCCACTTCTGGGAATATATCCAAAGGAACCCAAAACAGTAATTTGAAAGAACATAAGCACCCTTATATTTATTGCAGCATTATTTATAATCACCAAGATATGGAAGCAACCCAACTGTCTGTCAGTAGATGAGTGGGTAAAACAACCATTAGGCATTTACGCAATGGAATACTACTTGGCCATAAAAAGAAGAAAATTTTACTTTTTGCAACAGCATGAATAGACCTGGAGAACATTATGCTAAAAGAAATAAGCTAGTCAGAGAAAGGAAAACACCATATGATTTCATTCATATGTGGAATCTAATGAACAAACTAAACTAACTGAAAATGTGGACTAACTCATAGATGGAGAGCAGGATGACAGCTAGTGGAAGGGATTGAGCAAAAAGGAAAAAGGAGAAAGGACTCATGGACACAGACAACAGTGTGATGATTTCTGGGGAGAGTGGACTATAAGGGGACTAAATAGCAATGGAAAAAATACAATAAAGATTAATTCAAAAAATTAATGATTGACAAACTATGATTCTTCAGATTTAAGTATTGGGCAGACATATCCTTGAAAATTAATAAAATGAAATGAATGTGGAACTTTGAGGAAAAAACAACTGACAGTAACTGTGATAAAATAGAGCTGTCAAAAGAAAATGAAGAGTTTGGAAGGTTTTTACCTACCACCATGAATTTTGTAGTTTCCTGAAACTTTAAACAATTTTCTGATGAAATTAGTGAGGACATTAATGATTGCAACTTTTCGATAATGTATAATGAAATATGTCAACCTTTGGAAGAATTACACCAATCAATAATCTGTTTTCCAAATGACAAATATATGGTTACACAACCACATATGAGTAAAATAGTCACTTGAAGTGTAAGAAAAACTAGTAGATTTTAATATAACATGTTAAGAAAAGTTGATTGATATGATTTCTAATTTCATATGGTTAACATTCCAGCTAACTATTAAGAAACTACTCCTTGTCAGATTTTGGTGAAGTATTAAAGAAGAATATTTGCAATTATCTGAAAATACTGTTGAGAATTCTCCTCCCTTTTCTAATTACACATCTGTGGGAAAACAGATTTTCTTTATATACTTTACCAAAAAAATCATACTGTTACAGATTGGCTGCAGAAAAGAAAATGTATGAACCCAACTGTCTTCAATTAAGGCATCAAAGAGACTTCCAAAAATGTAAAATAATGCCACTCTTGTCAACAAATTATTGAATATATGGTTATTTTTCAAAATAACTGCCACTAAGTATGTTTTAATGTAACAAGTATTAATTTCTTCATGAAAAATGTAGATATGTAAAAAATGCAACTTCACACATTTTAGCTTAATTAATTTTCTGAATCCAAGTATTCAACTGATGATAAAAAAATATTATCAATATATTTGTATTCCCGATAATCTCATTTAAATTCAAGGATGTCTTAATGCTTATAAATTTAATAAAGATTATTTCTTCACATGTAAATTTGGTAAATGGAGGGAAAATAGGCATAGGATGGTCCAAATGCTACAACTCTTAGTGGAGCAAGGGAGTAAACGTCTCAGTCTTGATCCCAGATGTAGGCCACTTCATCTAGCCTGTTTGCAATAATCTGTCATCTAATGTTTTGCATAGCCGAGACCTGAGGTACATGACAGGCACTGGGGAACAAGTTGAGTACCAGAATGGGACAAGAAGAATGAAAAGCATTTTGATAGACTTTTGATAGACTATCATCACTGTACATGCACACACACATCTTCCTTTTTGTCCATTACATGTGTTTTATGAAATTAATATGGTGGGGATATTTTCTCTTGTCATTAAATATTCCTCTCAATTATAATTTTTAAAAGTTGAATAATATGTCATCATGTTTCATCCAAAAGACATAACTTGATTTAAGAAGTCTCTTGTTATAAGCCACTACACCATAAAAGTCCTAGAAGAAAACATAGGCAGTAAAATTACAGATATCCCACATAGCAATATTATCACCAATACATTCTCTAGGGCAAAGGATATAGAAGAAAGTATAAACTAATGGAACTACATTAAATTAAAAAGTTTTATCATGGCTAAACAAAACATTAGCAATATGAGAAGGGAATGAACTATATGGGAAAACATATTTGCCCTCAAAAAGGGTTTGATCTCCAAAATATACAAAGAACTCATGTAACTCAATGCCAGGAAGACAAACAACCCAGTTAAAAAATGGGCAAAGAACCTGAACAGACACTTCTCCAAGGAAGACATACAAAGGGCCCAGAGATATATGAAAGGATGTTCAATAACACTAACCATCAGAGAGGTGCAAATTAAAACCACAATGAGACGCCCCCTCTCACCAATCAGAATGACCATCATTAAAAAATCAACAAACGACAAGTGCTGATGAGACTATGGAGAAAAGGGAACCCTAGTACACTGTTGGTAGGAATAAAGACTGGTACAGCCACTATGGAAAACAGTATGGAATTTCCTCAGAAAACTAAAAATGGAAGTACCTTTAGACTGCTAGGAATATACCTTAAGAATCATGGAACACCAATTCAAAAAAATCTAGGTACCCCAATCTTCATAGGAGCACAATTTACAATAGCCAAGTGCTGGAAGCAACCTAAGTGCCCATCAGTAAATAAATAAATCAAAAAACTGTGGTACATTTACACAGTGGAATACTACACAGCAGAAAGAAAGAGGGAGCTCCTACCCTTCATGAAAGTATGGATGGAACTGGAGAGCACTATGCTAACTGAAATATGCTGGACAGCAAAAGACAAATACCATATGATCTTGTCTATAATAGGAACCTAAGGAACAAAACAAACAAGTGAGCAAAACAGAACCAGAGGCACAAAAACAGGAACAAACAGACAGGGACCAGAAGGGAGGGAGGCGGGGATAAGGGAGGAAAGACAAGGAAGGACCTAGTTGAAGAACAAGAATAAATGACCCATGGACATGGACAACAGAGTGGGGATTAACTGTGGAAGTGGGAGGGGGCAGCAGTGGAGAGCAATGGGGGAAAATTGGAACAAATGTAATAGAACAAAAATAAAAAAATGAAAATTGCAAAATGTTAAAAAAGTCTCTTAAACATTTAGATGTTTCCCATTTATCGTTATTATAAACAATGAGCTTAAGTGAACATCTGTTCATCTGTTCACCCAAATCTTTGTATTCATTCATGATTATTTCCTTAAGGCAAATTCCTAGCAAAGGAATTCTTCAGTTGAAGACTATATATATTATTAAAGTTTTATGATTTTTCTCCATTATTCTTTAGAATAGCTGTATAAATTTATATTTCAATGAGAGCTATAGAAACAAATATTACTTCAGATATAAAATGGTCATTTAGATATCTTTTGTGAATATCCTTTTGTGTATGTATTTATTGTCCATTTCATTATTTGCATATTAGCCTCAGCATTAGTATTTTAATTATTTGCACTGTAATTCTTTCAGTGATTTTAATAATGCCTGCCTGCTCTTTCTTTTGATGGAATTTAGCAGATCATCCTTTTATTTTTAAACTTTCTCTACCATTGTTTTATAAATATCTTTTTAAAATAACAAGTGCCAGATTTTCATTTTTTGTTAAATTTCAGTTTGAGAAATTTCACATACTCATACATTTTTACGACTAGTATCTAAGTTCAGTCTTTTTTTTCTGTCATCCTCTTTGCTTTCTGTTTTAAAAAAATTTTTTGAGTAAGCTTCTCCCCTCCTGTCTTTTGCTACTTAAAACATATTCTATTTTCACTTTCTTTAGAGATATTGATACTTTATTTTTCCAGATTTCTTGAGTTTTAATTGACAAAGAAAATTGTGTCCTTGAAGTTTACAATATGACTTGACATTTGTATATGTTGTAAAAGCCTTTCTCCCTTTGTGTTCATTACCATATTCATCACTTACAGATATTTACTTTTGTGGGTGTGTGTGAGAACATTTATATTCTACTTTCTTAACAGATTTTAATTATGCAATACAGTGGTATCATCTATAGTCACCATACTATATATTAGATCCTCAGACTTTATTTATCTTAATAACTAAAAATTTGTTTCCCACTTACTAACCTCTCTGTGTTTCCCTACCCCTCAGTCCATGGCAACCACTTTTCTACTCTCTGCTTTTATAAGTTTGACTTTTTTTCAGACGCTGCATGTGTGACACCATGCAGTGTTTGTCTATCTCTGTCTGACTTATTTCACTTAGCATTGTGTTAAGTTCATCCATTGTTTTTTCAAATCACAGTTTTCTTCTTTTTAAAGGCAAAATAATATTCATCATGTATATGATGGAATATGTATATATGTATTTAAATATATAGTAGAGGGGTTAGTGTGTATTAATGTGTGTGTATATATATTTCATTTTTTGATCCATTCACCCATTGACAGACACTTAGGCTGTTTTCATAAATGGGCTATTGTAAACAAGCTGTAATGAACATGGGAATACAGGTCTTTTTAAGCCAATGATTTTGTTTTCTTTAGATATATACCCAGAAATGGGATTGCTGGATCATATGGAGTCACATTTTTAATTTCCTGAGTAAACCTCATGCTCTCTGTATTGTTTCCCACAGTGGCTTTACCAGTTTAGTCTCACCAACATTGCAGAATGGTTCTTTCTCCTTTTCCTCACCAGCATTTGTTAGTTAACTCTTGTGTCTTTTGATAACAGCCACCCTAAGAGGTATCAAATAATATCTAATTGTGGTTTTGATTTGCATTTTCCTGATTATTAGTGATGTTGCATTCCTTTTCATGTACCTGTTGGCCATTGAAAGAATATCTCTTCAGGTAATTTGCACAATTTTTAATCAGATTATTTTTTTCTGCTGAGCTTCATAAATTCTTTGTATACGTAGATATTAACCCATTATCAGATATGTGGTTTGAAAATATTTTCTCCCATTTCACAGATTGCCTTTTCATTTTGTTGGGGTTTTTTTTTGGGGGGGGGTGGTTTTGTTTTGTTTTGTTTTGTTTTGTTTTTGGTTTGATTTAGTCTTACTTATTTTTGCTTTTGTTGCCTTTGATTTAGACACTAAATTCAAAACAAACAAAAGAAAAACAAAAAAAAAAAACCATGGTATAGCCAAAACCAATGTCAAGGAGAGTTCCCCTGTATTTTCTTCTATGAGTTTTATAGTTTCATGTCTTAATTTCAGATCTTTAATGTATTTTGTGTTGATTTTTGTGTATGGTATAAGATAGTGTTTCAGTTTATTTCATTTGCATATGGCTGCCCAGTTGTCCCATTTTCCCATCACCTTTTCATAAAGAGACTATCCTTTCCCCATTATACTGCCTCCAGCTTTATTTTTCTTTCCCCAGATTGCTTTGGCTATTTGGAGTCTTTGGTTCTGTAAAATGAGCACTTTAGATCCTACCTCTTATGGAAGCTGTGGTTACTTTCTCTTATTAAAATTCATTTTCACCACAGCAAATGTATTAACATCTGTTACTTAACAGTATCAGAACACTTGAATTCTTTCTCTGTTGAATGACCAGTCCAGTTATCACATCCCATAAGGAAATAACTTTTGGGGTAAGTTTTTGACGACCATTTTTGGGTTATTTTAGCATGATGATTTAAAAACACACTCAAAATTAAAAAAGCTCAGTGAAACCCCATATGCACATCATCCAGATTCAAGTAAGACAGCTGCATCATCTTTTTTTACTTAAAAATATTTAAATCAATGTTACCTAATTATAAATACCAATAACAAAAAAGAACCTATGTAATATCTTTTGTAAACATAATAATTGTAGCTCAGTTTTATTTTCTTCCTTATTTCCCTCTTATGTTTCCATCTTTGTTGATAGATGCATATTAAAATTAAATTTTCTTGTTTATAGTATATGTTTAATAATGTAAGAATCTTTTACACACCTACATTATTGAATAACTCCTGCAAACTTATTTAGACTTAAATTTGTTTCTTTTTGTGGTACACCGCCATTTCTTTCACACCATTATTTTCTACATTCTTGTAACTTTTCATTATCTTCCAATCTACTGCAGTATGTACTTGAAACTTCTATAGCAGAAAAGCATGTGGGTGGTACCCTCCCTAGGCTCTTGTATATCTGATAATGTCCCCCTGCTTGTTTTGCTCATAAATGGATTTGGCTTGTCATTAGCTTTTGTCATGCATTGAAAACATGACTGTTGTTTTCTGGCAGTTAAATTTCTTTGTGTGTCTGGATGCTTATAGTCGTTTTAGAAATTTATTCCAAAATTCAAAACTTTCAGGAAGTTATGGGTAGATGACAACTTATTTGTCTTATTTTTCCTGAAACTTGACAATTTTTTGTATGTTGAGTATATTTTTCTACAGTTCAAGAACATTTTCTTCAACTAAGTTTTGCTTCTTATTTGTCAATTCTATTATTTTTTCTTAATTTCTATTACAAATATTGAAATTCTTTACCCTGTTATACATATGTATTACTTTTCTACATTTTAGTTCTTTTCTTCTATGTTGTGAGAGGTTTTCTGAAGCTTGACTCAGTATCACCTATGCTATTTTCTGCAGTGCCAAATATATTTTTATTATCCCTTTTAGTGCGTGAAATCCAGCAACCATGTCCACATATCTCTCTGATGTTAGATTATAGCCTTCATGACTGCCTGCTCTAGTTACACAGTTATGCCTTTCTCAAATTTTCTTGAGAGGATTTCACTCTTTTAAAATACAGAATAAGATACTGATGGGTATCACATAGTTCTCTGTCACATGCAGAATATTATTGTGGGGTTTCAGGAAGGAAAATGAAATGGTGGATTCTGTAATTTTTAAAATCAACTAGTCTTATTTTCAATATTTTTTAAGTAAGTTTTATTTCCCCCACCCCCACACTAGAACATAAACTCCAAGGGAATGGGGACTCCATTTTTTTAAAATTTTTTTTAAGATTTTATTTATTTATTTTTAGGGAGGGAAGGGTGGGAGATAGAGAGAGAGAGAAACATCAATATGCGGTTGCTGGGGGTTATGGCCTGCAACCCAGGAATGTACCCTGGCTGGGAATCGAACCTGGGACACTTTGGTTCCCAGCCCGCACTCAATCCACTGAGCTACGCCAGCCAGGGATTTTCAATATTTTTAATAGGAGTTCTTCTGTTTCTATTATCAGGGCCTTACCATTCTCCAGTTTCAAGCATAGATGGTATCTCTGTGTGTTTATAATGTATCCTTTCAATGTCTCATGTATGATCTAGCTGTTGCCCTCCATAGTCTCATCCCTAAGGGAAGCTGGTTTTTGGTGACATCTGTGTGGCTGTTTTTGACATTATACTTCAATTTTTTTTCTGTTCCTTCAGGATATTTCTATCCATTCCCACACAGTGTTTCAGCTTTCCATCACTTGTCACCAGAAATATTTTAGTGAGCTTCATGATCTCTTCCTTTAAACAATTATGCACAGAAATTTCAGACAGGGAGTTGACACTGTCTTACTCCACTGAGACTGATGAGATTTGCATAATCCTATCCCCACTTTCCCTCCTCCACCAAATTTAGATGGGAGGAAAAGATTAAAGTAATTTACTATTAAATGTAAAATCATTTAGAAATCTCTCTAAAATGTTCATTTCATCACAGAACTTTCCTGGCTCACAAACTGTCTATGGACCCAAAACGCTTATAGAATCAAGTGGAAATATTGCGATTTATTGTCCAAGCTGGTCATAGTATGTTTTTGAAATAGTTTTTTTCCAGTCTCGGTCTGAGAGCTTTTCAACTCAGATTTTTGCTCCACTGGGATTGTTCCCTCATTTTTTTTTCCCAAATAAGCCATACTCAATCCTATCTGCATACTTTCTGTTAGTGTATGATTGGTCTGGAACACCTCATGTGTTATAGCTAAATCCTCCTCATTATTTTATTCCTACCTCATAACTTATTTGATTGAGCTACCTAAAACCATTGTAACTTTTTAAAGCATTTTCTTCCGTGTTACCCATGTTAGTAATTAGAGAATGTTGAATATTTTATCCTACACTGAATGAGGAGTTATCTCTTCTATTTAGATTAAACTTTGAGAAGTGTTACTTAGCATCAATACTTCTTGATCTTCATTTTACCTGCAACATTACTCACGTAGTACTCAACCCATGCTTGCTGTATAAATGTATGAATAAACAGAGAACAAAACAAAAAGACCTAATAATTGGTTTTAATTTTAAGGTACTTGACACAATATTTTTAAAAAAGTCTAAAATTCTCAATGTAGCAATCAACTGAGTTATATAGATTTCTCCAGTAGTTTTCATAATAAAGTTAAAATAATTATAAAAAGAAAATTAGACCTCAGCACAGGGTATGCAGAATGAGCTTTTATGCTATCATTTATAGGGAAGAGTGATAATTGCCTCATTGTGGACACAGATGGTGAAATGGACTTTGAAGTGAGGTAACCCCGAGTTCAACTCTCTACTCTGCCCCTGTCTATGGGAGTCCTCTTGGGCAGGTTTCTAATTTCACTTTAACCTGTTTCTTCATCCATAAAATGGGAATAATAATGGCCCATAAATGATGTAGCAAGAGATTAAATGGAGACAAATAGTTAAAATATCTCTAGAAGTGCCATGTCTATTTCATAGGAGATAATACAAATCCTGTTTATTAAGCATGTTTCTATCCCCTTAAATTGTATTCATTCATCTTGATGAGGTGAGTAGTATTACTACATTAATGAAAGATGAGGAAACAGAGGAATAAACAGGATAAGTAATTTTCCAAGATCATATAGATTAAAAAAGAGAAAGAGAGAAAACGAAGGTGACAGCATTAGACTATATATATATCCATAGGCCTGCATTCTTTACTACTAGGTTATACTGCCACCCTGATGCACAGGGATTCTTGATCTCTATTATTATCTATCATGACACACACTGGCAGTCAGATCTCACGTAAATTACTTACTTACTTTACACAGTCAGTGTAAGGTTCTTGGGATATTAATAAAAAATGATAATCTTCTATTTCCTGTGAGATACAAACATGAGACAGGAGGGATTTAAGAAAATATATCACATTACTACAGAAAGTTATAAAATCTCCTTTCTGGAAATTTTCAACAATATTATATGGAATGGTTAAGTTTTCTAAATAAATTTTAGAACATTTCAGTCCCCTTTGAGACCTATATTTATATAATTTGATTTCCCATTGATATATGATACAGATAATTTTCCCATCATGTGGAAATGAAATTGCTAGTGTCTTTAAGTAGGAAGTAATGCATATTTATAAATTAGGCCTCTCTCTATATTTTTAGGAAAATTAAAAAAAAAATTATGTATGAGTACAAATGGACTATACCTCTTTATAGTTAATGGGGGAACTCCAACAAAGTTAAAAAAACTCTGATATTTAAAGCTTTTTTGGTGGCTTTAACCCATTTTGCACATTTTAGTTAAAGTAATTCAATGATCATCTTAGAACGTTCATAGCATAGACATATTGAGATACATAGAAGCTATACAGGGAAGGAGAGAAAAAGGAAGTGGCAGCACAGCAATGGAAGGACAGTTCACTGGGACTGAGACACTGCTAAATATGCATGTATCTCAGCCCCAGCATCCATATCAGAACCTGATGGCAATTCTAAAGGCAGCTGCCAGGATCAGACTTTTGCATGTGGGTGGTATGAACATGTGGGAGTGTGTGAATGTTTTTTCCTGGCTGGACAGACATTTTTCTCTTTTGCCAAAGCCATGTTGTGTGTGTGAAAGACGAACTCCCTTTTCCCAGTGCTTTTACAAGCACCAGGAAGCAGCAGTAGGAGCGCGCTGGAAGCCAACTCTCTTTTGGAAAATCAAACCAAGTCTTGGAAAGACGCCTCCAAATACTGTCAGTCCTTGTGTAGGGAACCATTCTTCTGGGGTTTGAATATCAGTTATTTAAACATAATGAAACGGAAGGTAGGGAGACAGCAAAGTATAAAATTAGAACCCAAGTGGCCTTAAGTGCTCATTTGGATCAAGTCTATGACACTATCATAAACCCGATGATAAGAAAACCTGTAGGATAGTGGCCAATCAACTTCCTCAGGGCAAAGAAAAACATCATAATTTTCACTTGTGAGGCCATTTATACATTTTATCACCTCTCAGTAATGAACTTTCTCTTTACAAATAGTAAACATAGTCACCTATGGTTATGAAATACAAAAGAGCCAAAAAAAGTGAAAAAATATGTGTTTAAGTAGTATTGCATTAGGCACATAGATGATGGCTGTATAATAGTCCCTTCCCCTTTACAAAAACCATCTTAATAGCCCTAAATATTGATAGCATACCCAATTTCTAGAAAAAAAAACATCTGAAACCTACTTATAAATGATGGAGATGGACTTGGTGTGATTGATCACAAATGCCAGGTGTCAGCTTTCCACAACATCTGGATCTTCCTAGATTGTAGTGGTTTTCCCAGAACTATGCCAAAGACCTTTGTTTTCCTTTTTATTTGGTGTACTTTCTTCTCAAGATGTCTGATTTAATGGGCATAACTTTTTCCCATAAGGCATTACAAAGTAGTACTTAAATTTGGTCCTCTAGAATTACTCCAGATTTAAAGACAAGTTCTGCCAACTACCATTGTATAATCTGGAGGTTACTTTAAAGATCTCACACTCAGAACACTAAAAGGGCATTAGTAAGAACTAAGGAATAAAGTGAAAACTTTAGTTAGGAATAATGTATTAACATTGGTTCCTTAATTATAACCATACTAATATAAGATGTTAATTATAATGTTAACAGTACACATAGCAACTGTGTGCTACTTTTGTGCTCTTCATGTAAATTTAAAGCTGGTCTAAAAAATAAAGTTTATACTAAAAGAACTGTGCTTCAGTGTCCTCAACCAGTTTTTAATGAAAATTTGATGAATTGATACATATAGAGTAAATATGAATATGTAAGTCAGTGCTAGCTATTTTATAAAAAGCACAGGCTGTTTTGGGGGGTGTTTAGGAAATGGAGAGGCTTGGGCAGAGATGGAAACTCTTTTTTTTATTGGCAGCCCATTCAGAGAGTGCAACAGACAGATAAAGGTTTCTGCCTTCTTATGCACCAAAAATCTGTGTAACACAGGTCTTCTCAGGAATGTGCTACTAAGATTAGCAAGTATCCCAAGATCCTCTAAGAAGAGTTTACCTGCCTCATTCTTTTCAGCCTGTCCCCAGTTGCAAAGACGGGTTGGGTGAGGTTGAAGAGAAGCATAAGAAAAGGAATTAAGCTAAGCACTGAAAAGAAGCAAATTAATCCCACATAGAAGTCAAGGATATTTTGCTGAAGATTCAGTGTAACTCTGGTTGTTTGAACTATGAAACTCAATGTTGGAAACTCAATGCTCTGCTGACAAAATTTCTCAGTCGCCAGTTACCAATCACCAAATCCCCCCATTCCTCTATATTGGCTGCACTGCCTTCTGTTGCAATTTTCTTACATAGAATGAAAAATACTGTGTAGTGCCACAGAAAGAAAGCATATGTAAAAAGATAGCACATTAGTTACGAAATGAAACTAGATGTTAGATGAAAAGAATGAACGACTGAAATGAATATCTGTGAATCATCTTAAGAAAGTTCTCTGCTTTATTATCTTCCTATACTTTATAAATTTGTGGGGCAATATTACCCCCATCCTGTCCCTTACTTAACATTTTATTTTCATTTTATTAGTGCTCATTTTATTTTCTAGTGTAAAATTATATCACAAAAACAGCGGATTCTAACTTCAAAAGCTTTTCCTATAGCTGAAATTATATACCAATTTTCCCAATCTTAAATGTTCGTGCCAACCTCCCAAGAAAGGCTTGTTAAAAGACATGTTACAATCCCATGGTTCTCAAATGGAGTCTACAGTTACTCATGTCTAGCAAGCTTCTACACCTTTGAACCACATTTTGTTGAGTAAGATTATAAAAGGTTAACCTAAAATACACTTCACTCTGTCCACACGTGAAGTTTGAATTCACAAAGGACCAACAGTCTTATCTGTCACTAGGTGGATGAACTCCCATGTTTTGAAATGTTGAGACATGTAAGCCTTCACTTTTTTCTTTAATAAAAGTGATTGCTTTTCTCAGTACTTCTCAACTCTGGCCTAGGGGCCTGGGAATTAGTATTTCTTGTAACCTTGCTGATGATTCTATCATGTAACCAAGATTAAGAACCAATGTAGAACTCAAATTAATGTCATTCTGCTTTGGTTATACAACAGTTAGCTTCCTCACATCACCCAAGTGGTGCTCATTTCTGAGGCGAAACAAAATATGTGGCTGCTGACCTCCCACGATTCTGCAATCAAATATGTTTAAGAAGTACTACATATTTTTGTCCCTTTCTTAGAGATGCATTATGCATATATTAAAACTATATGGATATGCAAATTTATGTTGAATATGAGTGAAATGCTAGAACTATGAGACTCTGTCAACAAACTAGTGGAAAGATGAACTTTGGGAAGACGTTTGTATAAGCTTTACACATCTATACGATGTGATTAAACCTGGCTTGTCAGAAACCAACCAGTCTCTAGAAATGACCCTGAGAATGATGAAGTTGACAGAGAGATTCTCCCTGGCCTAATTAAGAACATGGATATCAAGTTAATATCCATGTACATAGCACAATAATGGAAAGGTCTTTAAATAGCGCCATCACAGCTCTCATTCCTCCTGCCTGGCTCTCAGAAAGGAAGAGAAAATTTAAAAGGTGTCACAAACATCAGGGGCAGACCCTGCCTTTCTACGCATCGGTGCAAGGAAGGAAACGTGTCCTCTGTAGTCAGTGCAGGACTCTGAAGACAATCAGGAGCGACTGCTGACAGATTTCTCCTTCACTCCACCCTTGGAACCGGGCCAGAAGCTTGGCTTCAAAGTACATCTAAGTGAAAGTTCGTTTCAGCTTTATCAACAAACATGAGTGCAGCCAAGTAATTCTGAATTACCCTTATGTAAACAATGTTTATCTGTTATTTCCTTTTGAAAATAACTATTGTGTTTTTTGAATAAGCCAATAAAATATTGTTTTTCTTTGTAAGCCCTGACTTTTTTTAATACAAATTCCACAAATGAAACTGATTCAAAAAACACTTAGGGTTTTGTGCATGAATATGAGTGCAAACACAAAAAGGGATATTCTGTATTGCTGAATATTCAAAAGCATCGTCATATTAAACATAACCACAAAGAATTTCCCTCTTCTTCAAAAATTTTAGGTCCCTTATCAGTAAAAGAAGGTGAATTACAACTACCTTAGAGGATATGAAGATTAAGTTTAAAAAAGTGTTCACTGCATTTAACAACTTTTAAAGCCTTCTTCTGACAGTGATTAGCTATATGGTGCACACCACCTTTGAACGAAGTCTGTCCTGTCCTACAGCCAGTGTGGGATGACCCAGTGCAGGGAATGCAGTACAGAGAAAAAGAAATGTCACACAGGAAGGGTTAACCCAGGGAATTTCTCCAGTGTACATCAAACTCAAAGGCAGGGATACCTTTTCAGATTCCCCTACTCTCAAATTCATGTCCACATTGATTTTCTATGGGCTTCTTCAGATCTTTGTCTCCACAAAAATGTGTCTTTTCCCCATTCCATTGAAATATTTAATCAATAAAAATGCCTTTGCCAATTGCTTAAAACACATTATATAAAATCTCATTTTATTGACACATGCTACTCAAGCCATTATTCCAGACATGCAACAGTTAAAAGTGTGCAGAAATCAAATCAGGAACAGAAACGACCACAGGGATTATGTTTTCAGGGGCTGTGCAAGGCATTCTATGTGCTCTGAAGGTTCCTTTCAATTGCAAAGTTTTTAAAAGATATTTGCTGATCTCTGCATAGCGGCTTTTGTGTACTTACTGGCAGGATCATTCCAAATATAAAGAGAATAACCAGATAAACAAATCAAATTACAGTAACACTTCATTAAATGCAAGGATGTGAAAGTTTATTCAATAAATATGAATACAACAGACTAATCTATTAAACATATGTCTTATTAAAAGATACAAAGATTTTTCAAAAGGATTCAATTATTCACTAAATTTAATTCAGATCATTGTATATGTTTGGAATAATTTTATATCTGGATTGACATACACAGATGAAAAATACTATGTTTTTAATCGTTACTCTTAAGTAGGTTTTGGGGGAAGTAGAATTTACTCCTCTTTCCTTGAAAGCAATAAAAATATAATATTTTTTCCTTTTCTCTTTTCTTTTTGTTTAAATCAGTTCATTACTCTAGAGAGCATTATAGGGGAGAATGGACAAATTATAACAATTATTTCATGGAGTAAATTATGCATCTCAGAAGGTTATCTTAAATAGACTTTTTGCGGTGTCCTACGTTGCCAAATGGATGACAGAAATTTTGAAGCCCCAACAGATTCTTCTTTGCTTAAAGTTTGTTTTAAAATATAAATTTATAATATTTGCCTTGAAATTGATGTGTGCAAATCCACCAAAGGACATGAAAGGGGGTTTCCATGTAGTATCTTTTTAGCAGTGGGGATTTGGAGGCAAGCTGGGCATGGATAGGTAAAATGTGGGGAATGTACTTCACTAATTGCTGATCAGTCAGCCCATTGATTAGATTACTTATTGTAATGTCAATCGACCTTGAAGACATAATGGTTAATAAAAAGTACAGAAGAGAATGTGATACATAATATAGTACTATGTATGCAAACTAAGCATATATGTACCCTAAAAAATAATATGTATTTTGCAAGGGTTCATATGTAAACAGAAAAGAAGTTCCTTAACTGAAAAGTAAGACCATTTCAATCCATGCCAACACAAGCCACTAAAAAAGGTATGATGGTAGTTCTCCATCATATCTCGTTTAAGAAATAAAACAGACAACTTAGTGTTTTATTGTTCTTTCTCCATTTTCATACTCGTGATTAAAAAAAAAAACTGACGGTTAACAGGACTCATGATGTAAAGGTCAGGATTAGAAGTAACTGTGAAGTTAATTTAATCACCATTCTGATATTAATATTCTCTCTTTAACATTCCTTCCAGGTGTTTGCTAAGCCAACACAGGAGCACTTACGTTGGCAAGGGTTCTTCTTTTGAAGAAACTTATGTTTTTGGAGTGTAAGTACGAAGTTATTCCCTTAAGAGCAAAACCAATAGGGACATGAATAAGAATAACACCTTTCTGCAAAATGTAATTCTTCAGAGGTTATAAAACAGTGTTTTCTCAAAGTTGAGGAAATGACCACTGACGTTACTACCGAAGGGTAGAGAGAACGTTGTTTCAAATGTGTGTCCCTGGATCCCACGCGAGACCTACTGAATTAGAACCTCAAAGTCTAAGACTTTTGATTTTTAACGAGTCCCGGACCCCCACATCCATGAAGTGTTCTCATGCTTATGAAAATTTAAGAACTCCTTGTATAAGGAAGTAACATTAAAGTATAATTCACTCTATTCAGGTTCCTGTTCATAAAAAAAAAACAGTTTAAGATGTTCTGGTAGTAAGCTCTTTTATATTTTTCCTGTATATGAAGTTCACACTTCATCTTTTTTTCTCATTCCTTGCTTTAAGACATTGAATCCACCATGAAATTGAAAAATAAGGAAACATAAATCTATTAGCATATTTTAAATTTATGAGTTTTTGTTGTTGCAGTTGTTGAAGAAGAATACAAACAATTTGGAATAAACTTAAAACTTGATTACAATTACAGTAAGTTCCCACTTAATGTTGTCAATGGGTTCTTGGAAACTGTGACTTTAAATAAAATGACATATAATGAACCCAATTTTACCATAGGCTAAGGAATATAAACAAGAGTTAAACTTCTAATGCATATTTGTGGTTGCAAATACCACCAGACTTCTAAATAAAGACCCAAAACACTTTTAATCTTAAACATTGAAATAAAAGCAAACTATACATACAGTTAAAAAAGACAAATAAAAACAAGATTATTTTTATCCAACCTGCTTATTTCAGTCATAGTCTGTTGTGGCTGGGGCCTATCCCAGTAGCGTGGGGTGTACGATACATCATACATACCACACTCAGGCTGGGACTATGTGGACATGCCAATTCACATCACGTACACATCTTTGGGGTGTGAAAGGAAACCACAGTCCCTGGAGAAAACCCATGCAGATATGGGGAGAACATGCAAACTCCAAAAATATGGTGGCTCTGGCTGGGAATTAATAT
Source organism: Phyllostomus discolor (assembly GCF_004126475.2). Lineage (NCBI taxonomy): Eukaryota > Metazoa > Chordata > Mammalia > Chiroptera > Phyllostomidae > Phyllostomus > Phyllostomus discolor. The sequence goes on along the minus strand of NC_040912.2, from coordinate 20,159,202 downwards.
TTTTTCTCATCATTAAAACAACATTGAATTAAATTATGTTATTTGGGTACCTCCTGTATGTCCTTCTACCACAGAGCAACAAAGAATTATTCCTCAAGTAAATATCACTGAGGTTACCTAATTTAAAAAAAAGAAAATCCTTTTTCTTTCAATAGTGTTGAAAAAAAGCAAACAGTCATTGGTGGAGTTGAAAGAAGTCATTAGTTATAAAATGTTACGGTCTGGCACTTAAGTTATATTTATCGCATACATATATCTACTTTACTACAAGAAAATACCACTTGAGGATTTTGAATAAGAGTAACACTGTTTTGAAATGTGAGTTGTGAAGCCAACATTCATTGCTCTCACCTTGTTGTTCTCTCATCTTTAAAATCTGAAAATCGATACTGATGCTGGGGAAAAAAAGCATAAGAAAAATACAGTTTTTCTAACCACATCCAGTTGAAATGGACAGCACATTATCAGGCAGAGAGCGATCAAGTTACTGTGGTTTGTTAGGCTCCTATCTTTCTCACTGATTCGACTTCATAAATTCCAAACTTCTTGCAGTGATGCCAGGAATTGGGACTTGTAACATGTTACTTTATTTTCTCTCTTCAAAGGCTTAAGGAAAATGACTCTTGCTGCTGACACACATACATGGACTACACACTCACACACGCACATGCTTGCATGTGTAATCATGTGCGTGCCTACGCACACACACAGCCTATCCCTCTGCCCATAGAAATCTGGCCCTTTGGTGCACGTTACAAAAAGTACTAAGGGCCAAACCTTTCAGGCTTGGAAAACAGCGAATACTCTTGCCAGTGAGTTAAAGCCGGAGTATCCCCTTTGTCATAGCCAAATTTACAACATGGATCAAAAACTATAAAAAGCTATGTTGCATCCTGCCATTAAGGAGAATTAATATTTTCAGTGGTATGTTAACCAAGGTTTTTCCAGTGTCTCTCGTTAAAAAGCAGATTGTTGAGTTTTCATCATGGTGTGCCAAACATTTTCATTGAAACCCTAACAAGACTTTCATCTTAGAACCATTATTTCTTAATGGACTTGGATAGGGGCAACGTAAAGGAATGGCTTTGCTTTGCAAGTTGGGGCATGCGGCAAGGGGCCGTCATTAGCGCATTGGGCCTTGCTGAATCATTGCATATGTAGATACTTAAGGCATTTCTACTGTGACTTGTTTGTTTTCCTTGAAACACACTTCATGTTTTATCTATTACACTAAAGTAACGTAGCTTCTTTTTTCACTTCCATGTATCTTAATTATGATTCTTTCTGTGCAATGATACAGTATAAACCCTATACATAAACGACATGTATAGGGTCCTGCAGAAGTAATGCCTGCTTGAGTGTGGTTGGTAGGATATGTGAATGCCTCACATGAGATGGACAGCAATCTGAACATTTCACCCAAAATATCATATGGTGGAGTGTGATATTCTTATGTTACAGAATTACATGCTTAGGATTTAATAATAAAAGATTTTGTAATAAAAAGGGTGTTATTTGTGCTGCACCCTGTATAATAAATGAAATCATTCTCACCCACAGATATTTTCTTCTTCTTACTTTTATTGAGGATATATATCTCTGTAATTTTGTTCTGTGCTTAGGAAATCAATGCATCTTTTAAAAAACCCTAAGTCCCAATAATTTAGCAATAAACTACATGACATCACTTGTTCAGATTCCTCAATTATATATATCAATGTCTTCGTGTGAACTGGAACTAATTGTATCATAGAAATGGAAGTCTGTAGACTAGAAGACAAAAAGTGCCATGAAAATAGAATGTCTCCTTCTTCTAGACCCTTCCTTTTGCCTGAGTTTTGACATGTATAGGGTCCGGCAGAAGTAATGCCTGCTTGAGTGTGGTTGGTAGGGTAATAATATGGGTGTAATAGTTTACAGTTTTAATTTGAACATTTCACCTAAAATGTCATATGGTGTGCTTGAGTGTGATATTGTTATGTTACAGAATTACATGTTTATGATTTTGTAATAAAAGAGGGGCATTATCTGTGCCGGACCCTGTATGTGAAAATGATGACACAGCTAGCGATGTAAAGTTGATAGGCTTTAATTTGCCCAATAGGCCTTCTTCTTTTCTTTCAAATACACATTTAAAATCAATTTTGGCTTCTGGCTTGGATTCTCACTAGAATGTGTTGGCCTCTATCTCTATTGAGTGTTTTACATTGTGGTTGATCAAATTGTAAGGTATGACAATAGACCACACACCACTCACTCTGAATCCAGAAGCTGAGTCACCTGAAGTTAGCTATCAAAGTCAGATAAACTTCTGACACACAGGAATGCAAGGAAGAGGGCTGTCTATCCAAGAAGTAATACTTAATTCTAGACTCTAGATTTTTATAGAGTTTAATATGCCTCCCAAGAAGTTTTATGGTTTGACAATCTACATGGATTAAATACATATTACAAAATTCTTTATTTGGAGTACGAGTATAGTTATTCAATTTTTTATTCCTATGAAACAAAAGTCACCCCACTCCTCCAAATAGATTATTATTTCAGTTCAGATTTTGCTTTTGACTGAAAATAATGATAGGGGACTCAAGACTTGGAAAATTTAGCTTAAGGTAAAAAGTTATGAGTCTAGCAAATAATGTGTATGTTAAAGCTTTTGTTTCAGAAACTACAGATAAGGCCCATCCTGGCTCCTGGGGAAAACAGCCAACCTCCTGGGGCACTGATAGAAGATTACCACCTGGGGACATCTGAATCTCTGTTCCCCAGGAGAGCAGATGACCACCCCTCCCCCTTGGGACCAGCTAACTGCACAGGACAGGAATGTTGCAGCTTCTGAATCCGAAAGCCCTCACTGCACCTTGTTTGTCCTCCCCCACCCCCTTATAAAAGATCTGGCCAGGAAAGAGAAGGGAAGATGGTTTGTTAGGGTATGAACCCGCCATCTTCTCGGATCACAGGCCATCTGAATAAAGCGCCCGTAAAAGATTCAATAGCTGTCATTGCTTATTGGGTTTGGTAGTGACAGGCAGTCTGAACACCGGTGTCTTTTCCAGTTACAGTAACAGATTTCCAAAATAGAAGTAGATTAAACAGGGAGAGTTACTAATACAGTTTATGCAAGAAATTTGGAAGTTTCCTCTCACAGGTGGATAACTAAGTAGCTCAACTTTGCAGGGACGCTGCTCAACACCCTCTGACATTAGCTTTCCCTCGTAATGGCAAGACCGTTGTACCTCCAAGCGTCACTTCCTAACATAACAATATCCAAGGCCAGGCCAAAAATACTTGAGGCTTTCTACCCACATTTCTCTTTCTTTTTCTCAAAAACAAAAAAAATCTCAAAAACTCTTCAATGTATTTTTTCTTGTTTCTGCTTATGTATATGATTTTTTTAGCTAGAAATGGAACATAAAGGTAAATCAATTTTTCAAAATGTTTGAAGTATAAACCAAAATTAATTTTGGACTGTAATAAAGAATAAAATGCGTTTGAGCAAAAAGGAGCTGCAGCCTAGGAGACGTAAATTCAGATAGCACCTTAAATTGTGTTCCACTGAGATCAAGAGGAGGTCACCTTTTATAGCAAAAGTTCCCACCAGGTCCTCAATTAGGTTCATTGTATGTAAATGAGGTATTTGAATTGTAGAGTTCTAATTGGCTGGCGTAAGTCTCAGTTCCTAGGTAGAAAGAGAAAGCCAAGTTTTCCTTGAGGTGGTTGATGCAGACAGTTTAAACAAGCAAGGCATAGTGTAGGGATCCGAGAGTGAGGTTCCTCTAGGTATACAGAGCATGTGAGGAGCACTCATTAGCAAATGGCCCCTAGGTTCTTATTATTCATTAAATGTAGACCCACAGCTGATCACAGAGAGGACTTCTCAGCAGATTAATTTCTTCTTGGGGTTTACTTCAAATGAATCTTTGTTTTCAGGGTCCACAGAAGAAATCCCAAATGATTTCACTTTCTATTGTGAATAACGGGGATGCTAATAAAAACATTTAGTGAATGGCACAGTTTTGGGACTAATCAGAACAAATGTGGTGACCAATCAGAATGGATGCCAGGTGTATTGACTAGGAGACTGTTCAACTGAGAATGGCTTGAATGGACTTGTCTTCATTTAGCCTTTCTCAGTGGTTAGTAAAAGGGCTTTAGATAGGAAGTGATGGAAACTCAAACTGTAATGCTCTCCATTGTCAGTTGCTTGTGGGCAAACAGTGTGTTTTACTCATGACTGTATCCTTAACATGGTGCTTAAAACATGGAAGGCATTCAGCATTTGGTGAATTCATTAATAGATAAATGTAGTCAATCACAGAATGTCTATTTCTTAATATGAAATAAGAAGTTCTTCTTAACTTTTTCATTAATTACACTCTTAAATTGCATTTTCTATAGTTTCCCTTTTTTAAGCTTGTATTTGTCTATGGAGTATGACCATAGTTGATTAGAATATTTTAAACACAATACAATGAAATACCTAACCATTTTATCATTGGTATTATAGAGTTAAAGTGGCCTATAACTTTTGAGAGGGAGCACAATTTGCCACCCTAAAGTATGTTTCTTTGGCACAAGGATTATTTCAGGCTGATTATTTTTAAGAAATAGCAAATATAGGAAAAGCTCTAAGAACTGAGAGGACCTTTCCCTTTTGTAAGAGACATTTACATTTGTGAGGGCATCTCCATTTGTAAGGGCATCTCCCTCTCTGTTCCAGGGAGAAAAGGATGGCTCTAAAGCTCTTCAAACTCTTATCAATGGAGAAGCCAATGACCTAAATCTGCATAATAATTATACCCTTGTTGACTGTGCTTTTCTTGATAGCCTCCCAAAACTGACTTCCCCACTCCCCCAATATCTTCTTTTGTCTTCAGTTGGAGATCTCTCCAGGATTTAATGCTGTGGCTTGGGCCAACTCAAGCAGTTACTCCATGTTTCCAGGTCTCAAAGGTGTATGGGAGGTACATACGTCATTAAACTTTTGTTTGTTTTTCTTTTACTAATCCCTTTCATTATGAGGGTGGTGTGGGGCGGGTGTTATCTAAGCCAAGAACATAAAAGGATAGAGATACAATTATTTTTTCTTCCTACAGTTTATTTTTGAATCAAGTGTAATACAAATGTTTCAAAATAAGTATATCCCTGTAGCATATTTAGTTCTTACTGTCATGGCAGTTATGAGGTTTGAAATAACACTGCATTTTATATTTTATCATAAACTATTGGGTTTATGCTTTCTGCTTGGACAGAAACATATATTAGCTGAATGTCTATAAGTCCAAAAAAAGTTATCTTCAAGAAACGTCTTGCTTTGATATACAAATATAGTATGCCTTAAACTAGGCAAAAATAGAACTACGATAATGAAATTGCCTTCAAATTATAAATGAAAAACTGTGATTATAAAAAGAACTCCTTATTAAATAGGCCCAAAACCAAGGCAAGACACTTTTAAAATTTATACTTAAATAAAAAAAGAAATTGCACTAAAGGAAAAACTATTGGAAACACGAAACTTTCAAAATGTGATTAAAAAAATGGAACCAGAGAACACCATTAATACAATATTTGATGTGCTAAAATACTTTTAATTATTTCAGAATTCAAACCTGCTTTTGCTTACTTGAAATTGTTGCATAACTCAAAAGTGCCATTATAATTCAACCCAAATGGTAGGGCACTTCAATGAGCTGGTGGAATTGATTCAGGACATTAAAGAGATGCCGGCAAAGTTATAAATCGCTATTCTAATCGGGAGTGAAGAGGTTAATTCAAGATTCCATAAAAAACAGACTGGCAGAAATGTTTCCAGGGGTGTGCATTTCTCTCTCTTTCTCTCTCTCTCTTTCTCTCTCTCTCTCTCTCCCTCCCTCCCTTTCTCTCTCCCTCTCCCTCTCCCCCCACCCCACTCAGTAGGGGTTGGAAGAAGAGGGTTGGAAGGGAAGGAGAGGGCTGGTTCCAGGCCCCCTGCATTCCCCAGAGCACCGTTAACGGAAGGGGGAGGGCTTCCTGCCCAGGCAGCCATCTGTAACATTCTGTGAACAGCAGGAACCCGTGCTGCTCCAGTCAGTAAGCCTGGGGTGAGGATTCCGTCTGCATTCAAAGAAAAAACTCAAGCAGTTTCCCCTTATTTCTCTGTCTTTGTCTTTTCTTTTATCTGTTTCAGGTGAGCAATGGATTTGGTGTTCTCAGGAGTTATTGCATAAATAAAACAGCATCTCAGCGATGTCAGAACAATACTATTGAGGAGACTGTCTTGACTGGTACCAAAATACCCCGCCTGCCTTCTGGAATGTACTGGCAGCAAGCTGGGAATGTCATCATCCCAGCTAATGTCACACTGTGGAACGGTTTCTGGGATCAGTGGACGTGTGTCTGATGTTCCCTAAAGTTACTGCTTTCTAGGCTTGAGTCAATTAGAGCTGGCTTTTTGGAAAGTGGTGTCATTTAAAACCTATTTTATGAAAGTTATTTTTGTGCCTGTAATTTGGGGCTCACACATCTGTTATTTCCTCCAATCCTTGGCGTGCACAATATGCCGCCTATGGAAAGTAGTAAAGAGTGACAATGGAAAAAATAACAAGGGCTTTTTTTTTTTTTTTTTACTTTCAACATCTGGAGAAAACACATTTAAGGAAATGTTAACAAATAGGTACAGGAATTGATAAAGTTATATATATGTATATATGTATATGTTTCCTCATAGAGGCAAAAACAATCAAGATAGATGGAATTTTTAAGATCAGCTTTACACAAAGAGTACAATAAAATTTAACAATGAAAGTGACCTTATTTAAGAAGATTCAGTTCACATCCTTTCCTAGGGTCAACCAAATGAGTAATGTCAAATCCCTAAAGCACACAGGTACAAAAACATTTTCTCAAAAAAGAAGAAAAGCATAGGATTCCAGTTTTCAAATTTTCCTATTTTCCACTTTCCAATAAAGCTTTACTATTATATTAAACTTCCTGGCAGCAGACTAGAGAAATAAGCAAATTCTACTGTAGAATAAGAAACTTAAAAATATAAAAGAAAACTTCAAGAAGGATTCCAACACAAAAATAAATATAAGGATGAACAATGCAGCCATAGTTTTAGTAAGGAAAAAAATGTACAAATATGAAAGCACTCTATCTGTATACACCAAAATAACGTGAAGACAAAATATGCTTCAAGGGAAAATAAATCATAATGAATATATCTACTATTGTATTACCAAAAAAAATGGTGCATACCTTTCAACACAGTGTGTCTACTGTAATTTTTTTAAATTTCTATATGTTCTAGTAAGCATTAGAAAATATTTACATCTGGTCTAGGTTTTTATTTTCGACCCTGAATCACAATTTTATGATATCAGTATAGGCTAATTTAGGCTAACATATAAAAGCAGTGCATCAAAATTTGAAAACATAACAATTCAAACATAACAGTTTTATTTTTGTAGAATTACCCAATGTTCAGATGAAGAAAAAAAATCAAAATTATTATTTGGAAAAAAGAATATCTTAACAAAATATTTAAACAAAAAATTATTGAAAATTGCCAAATTAGGTTTATAGACATTTTTAAAGCTTTAGAAAAGTCTATTGCTTCCAGGTACGTGGGGTGGGGTTAAGGCTCGCTAGGTTAGCATAGGCTTGACCAGGGGAGAGAGAGAGGGAAGCACTTCCTGAGGTACATTAATTCCTTCCTTGTATCAAATCATCTCAATTTCAATGTCCAAGATTAAACTTTGAGTTTTAACATCTCTCAAATTAATGCCATTTTAATAGTACGAAGCAAAAAGACTAATACCATCACCAGGGTCATGAGACTGCCATATAATATCAGAAAAACAAATTATTAACTAATAGTTTTACATTGACATAATTATTATAAAAAGGAAACTGCCCCGATTCACACAACTGGTTTTTCTTACCTTCCACAAGACACTAGGAATCCAACCAGTTAATGAATTTGCAGTGAAAACTTGCTGTCCAGAATAAGAAAGGCCCAGCTCCTTATGACCAGTACCTTTTCTCCATGAGAGTGGATTTTCTTTCTTTAAATGCATTAATACATTAAGTAATGTTATTTTCCAGATAGGAAGTCCTGGGATCCATTTTGTCTCTTTAAGGAAAATGTAAACATGTGAGATGATGAACAATTCTAAAGTACAAATCTCAGCAAACCTTTTGTCTCCCTCATATCTACATTTTTCCAGGCACTTTTTGTTTTTTGTAATTTCTAAGTACTGACAACAGAGTTTACTTCCATTTATTGACTTTTTTCAATGACTATTCAAGAGAAATGGTTATTGTGAAGGTCTCTAAATGGAAACTTCTATTTTTCTGAGTTGGAACAAGATATTAATTAACTCTTAGCTATATATGTGCCAATAAAAAACTGTTACAGTCATTATGGGAATGCCTACACCCAGTTTACCACTTTACACTACCCATGTGGTCAATTCACAAAACTCTTGAGTAAGAATAATTACCCATATTTTACGGATGAGTAAACGCAGCTTAAGCAACATTTTCTAGTCACTCCTCTAGTAAAAGACAAAGAAAAACTATTTGAACTAAATTGCTCTGATTTTTCAGTACAACCACATGGCACTTCTCTATTTTGACCTATACTTGGCTAAAGAAAGATAATGTCCCCTAAACTAGGGACAGGTTATTAGAGGGCAGGAATTATGGGGTTTATTTACTCATATCCAAAACTAGCACAGTGAAATGAGACACTCAATTAGTAGTTGATGAATGAATGAATGAATGAATGCTTTAACTGCTACTTTGGGAAGCTGTAGACTTACTATAGAATAAAAATTTCATTAAGCCGTTTTCCTCAAATTTATACTAACCCTTTAAAAAATATGCATATAGTGGTAAAATTATGCTCACAGTTTTGGAATTTTCTTTTTATTTAGCTCTTTCTCTTCAAATTGTCAAGTAGCAGGAAAAGAGGCATATATATATAATTTAAAAATATAATTAGAGTTTAACATAACTAATTGTTATGGGAATGCAAATCAAAACTACAATGAGATACCACTTCATCTGCATCGATATGGCTACTAGAGTATACAAAGACAGAAAATTACAAGTGTCGGTAAGGATGTAGAAAACTTGGAACTCTTGAACGTCGTTGGGGGGAATGTAAAATGGTACAGCTGCTGCAGAAAACAGTATGATGGCTTCTCAAAAAAGTAAAGATAAGATTACCATATGATGCAGCAATTCCACTCCTGGTTTATACTCAGAATTGAGAGCAGGGTCTGAATAGATATGCAGTGTGGTGTATACATACATGGACTGCTATTCCATATGAAACAGGAAGGGAACTCTGACATGTGCCACAACATAGATCATCTTTAAGGACTTTATGCGAAGCAAAAGAATCCAGTCACCAAAAGACAAATACTGCATGTTTCCATTCATAGGAGCCACTTAGAAGAGTCGAAGTCATAGAAAGGCAAAGTAGAATGGTGGTTGCCTCCCACAAGCTGGGGGGAGGAGTGAATGAGAAGTTAATGAGTAAAAAGCTTCAGTTTGCAAGTCGAAAAGAATTTTGGAGATGGTGGTGATGATGGTTGTATAACAATATGAATGTACTGAGTAACACCGAACTGTACACTTGAAAATTGTTAAAATAGTAAACTTTATGTTATGTATGCTTACCATAGTCAAAATGTTAGAAAAAATATAATCAGAGAAGGAGGCACTGGTCCATCTATACAAGTCCCTTTCTTGGATTCTACTGCACATTACACCTCCCTCGTTATTTATTTGGTTTATTACTTAATATAACTAGGTTTTAATTACCCAATTCTACTTTTTTTATTATTATTACTATGAGGGTGGACGTAAATGTCTGTGGACCTGGTTGATTATTTAAGTGAATCTGGTACTTTCAAGTTAAAGTAAACTTTTTGTTTCCAGGAATATATCACCAGGAAATCTTAAGAAAATCAGAGTTACAAGACAATTTAAGTCTTTAATAAACAATACCATCATAGTGTGAATTATTTATTAGCAGTAAAATTTAAATTATTGATTATGGTCTAGGCATACAGAGACAATAGTAACTAATGAGGTTGGTCTTTGCCCCATATCGTATGGATTCTATGAGTTGATTTTGGGAATTATAGCCCCTGAGCAATGAAGTTTCCATGAACCATAGTATATTTAGTCAGCAGCCAATTAAAATGTGTATTTAATATTCACTTATAAAATATAATTGATCACATACTCTATACTAGCTCTTGGGGCTGGTATAGAATAATAAGTAGGAGGAATACCAGAATGACAAATATGGACATGTGACATACGTATTTTATAAAGTAACAGTTCCTACATCTAAATAGTAATTGTATACTAAACATGGTTTTCCTTGTAAAATTGTACATAGTCCAAATTTTCAGAATTGAATTACAATGGCTAAAATATAGCACTATAATTGACTGGCAAAATTTTAAGTGCTGCATCCTTCTATTAGACTTTACAAGTGGTAGTGGTCAAGTTCACACATTTACGGTTAAAAAAGATCTTTCATGATTTTTGTTTTAAACTGTTTAATGAGTTCAAGTGCAATTCTCTGACTTTGCATTTTATCTTTTGTGACCGATTATATAAACTTACATATTTACACAATGGAATTCTATGCAGCAGAAAGAAAGAAGGAGCTCCTACCCTTTGCAACAGCATGGATGGAGCTGGAAAGCATTATGCTAAGTGAAATAAGCCAGGCAGTGAATGACAAATACCATATGATCTCACCTTTAACAGGAACCTAAACAACAAAACAAAGAAACAAGCAAAATGTAGTAAAAGACACAGAAATAGAGGACAGGCTGACAGTGACCAGAGGGGAGAGGGGAGGGAATTTCAGGGGAGAATGGAAAGGGTTTACAGGAACAAATATAAAAGACACATGGACAAAAACTAGCGGGGGGTGGAAATGGGGGGGGGGAGGTGAGGAGAGATGGGTGGGTGGGCTGGAATGGGAGTAAAGGACAGAAAACTATACTTGAACAACAATTAAAGTAACTGTACTTGAACAATGATTAAAATAAAATAAAATAAAATAAAATAAAGAATTCAATTAAAGGGACCATTAAGTAGGCCTACCTTAATGTAAGGACTCTCAATACTGATTCAGGTTATCAGCATGCTTTCAGCCACGGAACACGTTGTTACGTGTTATTAAAGAAGTTAGAAGCAGGCTGTGTGGCCCAATGCCTTGCTTTTTCAGGAGAGCCCTGGTGTCAGTCGCAGCAGCCTTCCTTAAGTGGCTTGAGGGCATTCAACTTTCAAAGTGTGAACTGAGATGAAAGGACCTGGACAGTTACAATTTTGCACACAAATCAAGTAGCCTCCAGAAACTCCAAGGTAAACTCCAATAACTAGGTAAAGATTTTTCTTAAAGTATGAAATAAGTCCTGTAGTCATTTATGTGGAGGCAAAGCTTCCTAATTTGGACTCAGGTTTTAGAGCAAACACATTTATCCCGTCCACGCACTCTCAGACTCACCAGACCGGGGTCATTCACAGAAGACATACTCTCTCTCTCCATCCATGCCTTTTCCTGGAATTTATCTTCTACCACTTTGGATTATTTCTTCATATTCCTATGTGCTTAGGTTTAGATATGTCTCTGTGTTACAAGGAAGAGGTTTTTTTTATATGAAGTTCAGTAGGTGGATCATCAGGCAACTGTATTGACACCAAGGAAACAGAGAGCAGAGGAGGCTGAGAACCTAACCAACAGGCTAGATCAGGATTCACAGCACTGGCTTCTGAGTCCGTATGTTTGTTAAAGGTTAGCAGCAAATTGTTTGTGGAGGAAAAAACAGGTGGATCTACTTTGGGAGGTGGACATGAGTAGTTTCACAGCCATGAGTGGTTTCTAAGGAAAGCAGCCATAAAAATCTTTCAAGAGGTAGAGATACCCAATTTTTATTTTCTAATTGCCAGTTCTGGGAAGAGCTTTGTAGAAAAACAAATCCTGTATTGGCGGGGAATATAGGGATGGAAGTGAGATATTTGGAGAATGGTGATTTCCCTTCTTGTTGGCCCAGACTGAGCTTAACACCTCAGAGTGGTTTTATCCTGGCCAGTGGTTTTATTCCAGCACCATCAAGAAGCAGTAGTGCAGAGGTGGGTGGGGGCGAATGTGACTTTCCCCCACAATGCACACATTCTCAAGTTCTTCCCAAGTCAGAAATAGAGGTGTTGAAATCGGTAGACTGCAATCTGATATGGCAGTGATAGATTTCTCTAAAAAAAAATGGAACTCATATTTTATCTTTATTTTGATTTATACTTAACGTTGTGATGTTTAGACTACTCAAACCAAGTATACATATATTTCACAATTTATGTAGGTAATTTTATGTACAAATTGAGTTTCGTGTACTGTAATAATATTTGATCATGCAATTGCTTGCCTACACAGGTGTAATCTGTTATAATATTATTACCTGCAGGTGAGGGTAGGGACACATGCCCTGGTTGGTGGTGGTAAATTTATAATTATGTTTATATTTTAACATGGGTAAAGGAACATTATAAGCTACTGTAACAAGGTAATTTTCCTATTTGCCTAGTGATAGCCAAGGGAATCATGAAATTGTGAGAAGTAAAGACAGTAATATAGAGTATTATTTTGGGTGCGAACTTAACATTGACCCCTCCACGCCCTTCCCCACTGTTTCTTTATACACTCACATTTTTCTCATTTAATCCTCACAACCATTCTATGCAAACCCCATTGCACAGATGAAGACACTGAGGTTTCGCCCAGTAGTACCAGAAGGCAATGAAGCTGAAATAGGGCTCTAAGTCCCGGAGTCTGTTCACATTGCACCAAGCAGGCTCTCAATAAACACATTTGCCCACAGAGACTGAGGGTAACTTCCTGAGTGTCCTTGTTTGCCTGAAAGACCTTTCAGCAATAACTGTGTTAAAAAAATAAATTGGGGCGTAGTAATTCAATGCTTTTGCATCTTCGTCTACTCATTGTCTCTCTTTTAAACGAGAACACATTGTACATCCACTTCTCAGCAGCATCACAGAATATCACTATCTAATTTAGGTTTCATTCAGGAAATAAATAGCAGGTTCTAATATGGGCTTGGAAGGCGCAAATACATGTGTATACAGCATGAATGTACATAAGTCCCATTGCTCTGCTCAGTCACAACAATTACTACGAAAGCTTCAATAACTTCATTTTGGCAAACAGCATGATAGGTCTGTGAACCAAATGTTGGCCTTTAAAGTGTTTTTCAGTTAGATCATTAGGTTTCTTTTTTTCTATACTTAACAGATGTGTGGAAATTAAACAGGCCTGGAGTCACTAATATTTCATGAATATGAAAAGCACTGTCCTTCCTGTGAATAAAACCAACAATTATCCAGTTAATTGATCTAAATAAAATATTTTCCAGCATTAAAAAAATGTTTTTTGATGCTCTTAATTCTTAGCCTCTGGAAACCTAAACAGAAAAGCCTATCAGGCTGCACATGGGAGAAAACCCTTACTTGTGCATTCTCCACTGGCCTATTAAACTCAACTCACGTTCTCTTTGCGGAGGAGTGAGTGGCAAGCCCGCTGCCCCCAACACTGTAAATTACACTGGAACGTGTGCTATTGTCATCACACACTAATCACTGTGTGGAATAACAGGAAGGACTTTGGAGATTACCTGGTTTAATTCCTTCACTTTAAGAGGAGGAAGCCAGGGTCTAGAGAGGGAAGTCCCCTGCACAAGGTCACCGTTATAATTAGGGGCAGACCATGTTTATTTATATTAATACAATTCAACCTTCACTGTTCTACAAACAGCTGGTGGCTCTGTGACAGGAAAAAAAAGGACAACATTGTTTCTACATAAACAAACTTCATTTGTTCATTCAATTTATCCAGTTAACATTTAACGACGTTTATTGATCCACCCAGTGTGCTAAATGTTGGGGATCGAGAGCTGAATATATCAGATGAGGTCTCAGGAGCCAAGCGCAGCTCTCTGCGTCCAGAGGTAGCCGTCGGAATGAGTGGGTCCTTCACAAGCAGAGGCCACTGAGCACTCTTCATAGCAAATGGCTTCTGCCATGTGCAGTAAGAAAATTCAAGGGTCATACATGAACATTTTCAAAATCAGACACAGCTGCCACTTTCTGTTAGCAACACAGTCATGAAAGACAACACGTGAGTAGCAAGAATAGTCTACAGTAGAACACTGGTTCACATGCTTCACTGATTCTTGAATTGCAGTTTTCCTCAGACTCTCCCTAAAAACATTACTTAGAAAAAAGTCATTCTCCTAAGTTCTGGCCTACAGGTCAAGAGGTTGCTGGGTTCTTCTTCTCTTAGGCATATATTCACAAAGAGTTTCAAGAAAAACTAATCTATACTCCTTTAAGAATGCCAGGCTAGATAAAAGCCAATGTCTCTTTCAGCTAAAAAATTCTATTTCATATTTTTAAGGAAAATGTATTTTTATCATTGAAACATTTTTTAAAGAAATATAAACATGTGTAATATGAGTGGTGGTTTTTCTGTGACAGTTCCACGAAATGGAAGAACCAGATAAAATATTCCTAGAGGTCAAGGGCGGCACTAGGAAGTCTCAGGCATTCAGGTCAGAAAGGAGCGCTGAAAAATAGTGAGCAATCAGGGACTTTTGACAGATCTCCTGTAGGAAGGATTCAAATCCTAGAGATAAAAACTAATAGAAAATATGTTTCATTTCAAATAGAAATTGCCTTAAAACAGAGAGGCTCTAATTTCTAATTATAAATGGTCCAGTGTGCTGGCCGACCCTGGGGGAAGATGGACCTGGTCCGAAGTACTAATTCTGCCCTAACAGTTTCCATAAGATTCACTAACATTGGCAAGCAGGAAGATGAGGCGGTGGGAATTTGCTTTATATCCCTAAAGTCAAATGTAGTCAAAACTACAAATCGTTTTTTATTTAACATTTTAAGCAACATTTCAGACATGCTACAGGTCACTTCCTATATCTTCTTTTGATCAGTAAAATGTATTGTTTACCAAACATTGCAAATCCTTTTCTAGTTTACAGCCAGCTGTTATTTCTGTCTCTTAAGGATGTGGACAGTTAACAACAAACAGATTAGAAACTGAAGTTAAAGAAGTGACTGAGAACCAAAAAGGATTTACTTAATTGCTTACTTTATGTAAAAGTAGGTCTTGGATTTTAAAGAGGAAAGTGATTTTGTTTCTTAACAGATAATTACTGGGAGGATAGTTCCAGTGGCCAGTTCCATTGCCAGAAGAGTCAGCAAACCAGCAGCCTGGTCCGTCCATTCCTCTCTCCCGGTATTTAAACAAGATAAGGTGGTGTGAGATCAATTAGCCCCACTTCCTCTGGCCTGGGCTTTCCATCTCTCCCTAGCAATCAAGGACAGCTCCTTTCCTGGCTTCAGTACCAGTCACCTTCCCCGCCCCTCCCCACTTTAGAAATCAGTGGAATCTGCCTTGGGTTAGGAAAGTTCCAAAATACTTCCTAGGCCGAATCATGGAAATTAAAGATGTGGAGGACCTCATTGGATCATCTAGTTCATCTATTTCCCATTAAGGAGTTTTCCAGATGGAAGATTTTCATGTGCTGGATGCCTCCTCTTGTTTCTGCAGGGCCTGAAGTCAGATTTTGAGCATCCAAGCCTAATGTGGAGAGGTGAATAAGGCCTGCATTCAATAATTTCATAGACAGAAAAGTGCCTTATCCCCAAGGTGTTATCATATTACAACAGCTTTTGGATGGAAATAGGTGACACCTCATCAGAACAGTTACGTGAGAGGGCGGTGCGGCCCTCCAAAGCACCAGGGCCTGACGTTTCCTTTGCAGAGAGCCGTGTTTGCTTGCTCTGTCCTGAGCACAATGGAATCCATTGGGAACTCAGCCTTTTTTCCTCTTTTCTCTTCCCCCCCTTTTCTCTCTTTTGGTTCTTGTTGCTCCAATTTTCTGCAGATAGAAACTGGTAACTGCTGTTTCGGGAATTTTTCCAAAAGTCTCCCGGAAAAAAGGATCACGTGATGTCTAACGATGCACAGATAAATCTGCAGGTCGGCATCAGTCAGGAGCAGACACCTTTTTCACTAGCAATTTATTTATAACTCTCCCCTTCATATATTTCCATCAGCCTCATACAATGCTGCCAAAAATTGGTGTGAATTTCTTTCTTAGCGACGTATTAAAGAGCCACCTTAGGCAAGTGCCATAGTTATGGTCACACTACAGTCTAGAATGACCTTCTGAACTTTTTCATAATACAAAAGCCTAACTTTAAAATCAAATAAGGGCCCCAACTGGTGTGGCTCAGTGGATCGAGTGCTGGCCTGCGAACTAAAGGGTCACTGGTTGATTACCAGTTGGGGCACATGCCTGGGTTGCTGGCCAGGTCCCCTGTGGGGGGTGGGGGCATGTGAGGGGCAACGACACATTGATATTTCTCTCCTTCTCTTTCTCCCTCCCTTCCCCTCTCTCTAAAAATAAATAAAATCTTTTTTAAATGTCAGGTGAGGTAGAATTCTAGCTTTTATTCTTTCTTAGCTGTATATACTTGCATAAGTTATTTAGCCTGAGTCTCAATCTATTCATTTGTGTAGTAATTTTTTATAAGACAAAATAAATACTAAAATATCTGGCCCATGCTCAATGCAAAATAAATAGTAGTTTCTTTTCTTCCTTTTTTTAATGGTAATTAATCTAAGAGCCTTGGAAAAATCCCCAAAATGAGAAACAAATATAAAAATGTTTTTCCCCTGCCTCACTTTAAGAAAACAGCCCATATTAATTCTTCTGATAATTTTTCTGATAATAATGGTTTGTTTTTAAGTACACAGTTCCTTGATACTTTTTCTTTGAAAGAAAAAAGAAAAAGAAAAGTTTGCATCCTGTGTAGAGTTGACAAAATCCAAAGAACTGTAGAGACTAAACTTATTAAATGTTTCAGTGCCACGTGATTCCTTTGCCCTGACACATTAAAGTATACCTTAGAAAATTTTACATCATCAGAATCATCAGACATGCCATACTCATGGGTCTACATGTTTGTCTCTGGGTGTTCAGTGGCAGGAAAAACACTTGAATGAATGAGAACAAAGGGCAAGTTATAGGAGAGCACCTTGTCTCGAAATGTTCTTCCCTCAGATACTTCATGATTTTCCTTTTCTTCCCCCAATTTTTATTTGGATGTCACTTCCTCAGTGAGGCTTTTCATGATCTCCCTTAATCTGATTAGAATTTCTTACACATTCCCAATATCCCTTCCTGAACATACTATACTATATTTACATATATTTTTATTATATATATTTATAAATAAAATAGAAATATAATTTTATATTTATGTAATTATATATTGTTGGTATATATATTTAATATATATAACATATATAAGACTCATTCAAGTATAGTTACACCATTGCTTTATATGACAGTTTAGTCCCACTTAATTGGATTCAATATATATATACATTTTTTTCCTTTGGTCTACTCTCTCTAACCACAAGGCAGGGGGTTTAGACCATTTTATTGATTGCTTTTGACTTAACTAAAACAATGCCTGGCATATAGTGAGAACTCAGTAAATATTCATTGAATAAATGAATGAATCTGAATCTCATGGAATCGGAGGAAGAACAAAAAACTTGGCTTCGGAAAGAGCCAGGGTCATGTTCTACAGGAGCAGGAGTGTTTATATTTCCCCATCGATCTCTCCAGTTAACATGGAGTTCTGTTTTGGGGGGTAGAATGTGTCTTCTGAAGTCTCCTTCAATGTTCATCCTCTGTTAGCATACCCAAAGAATTCTTTTGAATTCTTTTGAAGGAGAGTGTAACTGACTTCCCTGCCATTAGCATCAAATGGCACCGCAAACGTTTCTGCTTAGATTCTGGAGCAGTGGCCAACACACAGATGCTTCCCAAGTAACGTAAAGGTGTAAAGTGGACTGATGTAATTCACTGGGGAATAGTATATGTTAGCGTACATCAGACGATAGCATGTTGAATCAAAAAACAAATTGCCCTCTTAAATGGTGAAGCCCTCATTCAGTCCAGAAGAGTGTCCTTATTGGGCCAAAGCCCACTTCTTCTAGAGCTTCTGATTTTCAAGAGCAGCTGCAAAGTGTGGGTCTTTCTATAAAATCTCCCAATTTCAAAATTGCGACAGCTACTTAAAATATATTAAAATATACCATGGTCATGCAAAGCATGTCTAGAGGACAGATGTGGCCAACAGGTTGTTAAACTTTTGGTCTAGAGTATCTTCCAGTTCTAGTAATCTGCATTCTAGTCATCTAAGCCATCTTTAAGTTACTTGTAACATTTATAATTTTATTAACAAAATTTGCTGCTTTCTAAATTAGATTTCTAGTATGCATACTTTTTTAGTTTTCCTTCTAAAAAATATCCTCTTGATTCTCTTGATTATTTTAGTGATAGCCTTTCAGGGCCTTTTCTAGTACTTTATATCTATATCTCCCTCAAACAGTAAGTGGGATAAGTAAAAGGAAACTAACTTTGCATACAGAAATCTAGGTTCTATCCCTGGGTTTGCCTGTCTCTTACTAGTTAGGCATGCTTGACCAAAGTTATTTAAATTTTTTAGGCCTATGCCCACTGCCCTTAACATGAGAATGACAGCCCCTACTCCTTTTACCTGTGTGCGAAATAAACTGTAATTACAGTGCTCAAAATATAAGAGTCACTTGAGTACAGTAATACCATTGCTTTACATGACAATTTAGTCCCACCGAATGCCTTATTTCTAATGAATTCTTTATTGCCAGTAAAGTTCTCTATTTCCAATAAAGTTAGAATGCATAATTGCGAGATTCTGTTGTTGCTGCTGCTGCCATTGCAGCAACACTCTGAGATGTTCTTCAGACTCTATGATCTTTTTCTTAGATCATAATTTATCATTCACAGTATAGTAGCTTATAAATTCATTTTGCCCTCAGCCTTACTCATCTTATCCTTTTTCTCACCTCACTCAACTTTGTGAATATTTTCTTTTTGTTCTCAATTATTTTCTTTCAGTTGCCCCAATTGTATTTACAAAGTCATATTTGATCCTTCTTTTTCATTTAGTTTTCATTTTAAATCACCCCTTGTTCAATTTTACCTTTAAACTTCACATCTAGACATCATTAGCTGATTATATAATCTGTTTTTCTTGAAACTCCCCATTCTTTCAACTAAAAAGTACTTCTTCCTCTTCTAAATATTTATATAACTTTATAACATAAAGCTTAATGCATTTCACTTTAATATTTGCATTCATACATTAAAGTACAATGACTCAGTCATGTTCACTTTTGTAGCCCCCACAACCCTTAAAATAGGACTTTATCAATAATAGGCACTCAAACTAAATTGGATGAATGGATTTTGCTTTAACTCTCTTACCTTTATTTTCTTAAGTCAAAGACAAATGTTATTATTCTCTATTTTCATTGCTTGTATTACATTCTTGCATGTTATACCTGTCAACTCAGTATTTCACTACACAGAAGACCTTGACAAATAGATAAGAGAACTTAAAGTATTTTCTCTATTTTCCTAAGCAATATATTTAACATGTTGGTTGGGATTGTGTTCCAGCTTCAGCCCCCTGGGAACCCTGACACTAACACTTTTCTAAGTAGAGAAATGATCATTTATTCCTACACATTGCTTCCTGCCATTAAGCCATTTCCGTACTTAAGGCAAAACATTTTCCATAATAACAAGGAAACCAATTTTTTAATCGCTATTTAACCACCTATAGGTTAACACTTTCAAAGTCTTTATGGAAGTAGAAATGAAATTACCTTCTCTTGTGTCCATATCACCTCTGAGAAATCTAAAAGATTCATTTATTCAATTAATCTTTGTTGAGAACCTGCTAACTACAAAGCACTGTAAGAGACTTATAGAAGGAAAGTTTATTTAGTCCTGAAGCAAGGCCCCTTTGCTATTGGCTAAAGGCTCTAATGAGAGTTCAGAAGGATAAACTTCTAACTCTACCTTAGAGGGAGGTCTATGAAGGTTTAACGGAAAGGAACATTTGAGCAGAGTCTCCAAAGACAATTTAT
The DNA here is from genome assembly GCF_004126475.2 of Phyllostomus discolor. NCBI lineage: Eukaryota > Metazoa > Chordata > Mammalia > Chiroptera > Phyllostomidae > Phyllostomus > Phyllostomus discolor. Next base: position 20,139,104 of record NC_040912.2, on the reverse strand, counting down.
CTACTTGTCAAGGGACACAAGGTGAAAAAAAAAGGAATCACACATGTTAACACATGGAAGCGTATGCCTGGTGTGGCGAACTGCACATAGGCTGCCAGGCCTTTCTGGAGACAAGCTGTGATGCAATAGGAGACTGGATGAGGCCCTACTGCAGAAGGTCTTCTGAGCTATGGTGGAACGGTCCTATTTTATTCTGTGGTCCCTGTATAAGCAGGACAGGGACCAATAAGATACATCTTAGAGACATTACTCTATGGAAGGTGAGGCTGTTTGGAGATTATCTAAAAAACTAGCCCAATGCTTTCAGCTGGGAGAGCAGCAGCAGTAAGGAAAGGAGGGAACAAGATGTATTATTTTGGAAGTTTAATCAATAGAAATTAGAATTGTAAGTGAGAATTAGTGAAATATTCTTTTCCCCTTACAGAAGCCATTTTATATACCTCCCCCAAAGCTATATTTTTCTAGGAATTGGGCTGCTATCATTCTTTCCAGGTGCTGCCATCCTGACAAGCATGGGGATAGGAATCGCCCCTCTGAAGTTCCCAGGTTTGCTTCCAATTTCCTCCCAATGGACACTGTGTCCTGGAAACCATTAGTCTCTGCTACCACATGTCAGCTTAGCATGACAGTTTGCACATTCTAGCCAAAAGTTTCAGCAGGGTCCCTGATGACTTATTTATATCTGGTCTGTCAATTAAATATAGAACATATCCTTTATTTGCCTAGTACAACGTCGTAGATATCAACCTGCCATAGTTTATTCCCCAACCCCCCCCCCCGCGCTTGCTGTCCTTTGAAGATATCTTAGCCCTCATTTTGGCAATCTCTGCTCATCCCTCACTTCTCTCTCTAGCTTGCCAATGAGAGCTCTCATTGAGCTACTTATTTTTTATGTGACACAGATTTTTTCTTAGGTTTCTAATAAGGTTGTTATAGGTGACTTCAGGCTTCCTGTGTTCTAGTTCCCCTCTAAATGATTCCTATTTCCTTTACCAGTTTGGTATTCATAAGTGTGGATAGAGAATATGGGGCAGAAGGGAATTCTGATACATTATATAGCTTATATCATGAAATTAAAACTAGTGAATCTAGCCTGAATTCCTCAATTTTGTTTGTTTCTTAAGATCACAGAAATATAATTAAAATGCATAATTGTTCAAGTAATTCTATATATGTTTATCCTAGTATTGTTTTAAAGCACAAAGGAAAAAAAGTGGAAACAACCAAAATACACTAAGATGGTATATTTAGTGATTTATAGTGTACTCAGATTATGTACTAAGCAGTCATCAAAAATTATTTTAGTCTGCAAATTTTGACAGGAAAAGTTATTCATTATATATAATAAAGGAAAAACACATACAATTACATGTAGAGTGTGATCTTACTCTGTGATAGATTTCTTTGGATGTGATAACATTTCAGGTGATTTTCATTTAATTTTTACTATTTTATATTTTCTAATGGAGGGAGCACATCAAAAATTCAGAACACTTGCTCTCTTTATCTGGGAAGACTTGTCTTATGTTTGCATTTGCTAAAGTTATTGTAATAAGATAGTAGTAGTGCAAACGATCAGTGCCATATTTTAAGAATTTTTTCATGAGGCGTTGCAAAACAAAACAAAGTTTTGTTTCCACCGTTTTCTCTGAGTTAGCAGCCCTCATCTGAGCAGAGAGAAACAGCTGGACCTCACGTATACCTAAGTCTAGTCTGGGTTCATTTCACAAATGGCAACGTCACCATGACTAAATCAAATTGACAACTCCAGATTCACTATTTCTGGGTTGATATTTAAATGTAATTTTTAAAAATAGCTAATTGGAGTTTATTTTCTTTCTTTCTCTATACTCTGTTGAAAGAATCCCTACTGTCCCACCTCCAGTCCAGGGTACAAGGTCATCATTTAGAATTATTATTCCATATTAAGGAAAAGAAAGGACAATTACTGGGGAGAGTGATGGTGACAGTTAGATCTGTCCTTATTTTCTTTTTGATATGTTGTGTGCAGTTTTCTTTCCTTTTATTTTGTTCTCCTTTAATTTGGCAAGTCTCATCGGAAGCAGGGATGACTCCTTCCAATATCCAGTTTTGCTTTGTTTTTTCTTCACAATCTGGAAAATTTCATTATGAAATCTGAAACTCAATATTATGCCACCAACACATTTTGTGTGTTAATTCGCCAAGAAGATAAATCACATTTTCACATGTTTCCAGAATCTTTAGGATTATAGAGCATCCCACACTTGTGCCCTGGATGCTCTACACTGGAGCCCCATCTGGTTTTCTTTTCTAAACATGTTCCCCAGAGATCTTCTTTAATTTGAATTGTATTAAATTCATCAAACTTCTTAATGAGCCTGGGGCATTGTTCAACTTGTGTGGTGGTCGCTCCTGGATAGTAGCAGAGGGGAATCTTAACTGCCTTCAGTATATGTATTTCTGGGCGTTCCCACCAGGTCGAAGCACTGTTTCACATTATGCGAATGTCATAAATAACTTGGTTGAAAGGGTCAATGTTTTCTTATCTTGAAGAGAGTCAAAGGGCAGTTCGCATTTATCTAGGAAATGCACCTCACAGATGCTAGTCTTAAAAGCTCCTCAGGGGATGGGTGGGGAAATACTATTATCCTTACATAATTCTAAAAACCTGGGGGGTAGTGAACCAACTGCACAAATCCTTCCCTTTCCTTTTCATCAAGGCCACGGCAAAGGGAAAAAAAAAAACACAAGCAATTTCATTTTTCTTACAATTCAGCTTCTTTTCAATAGTATATACTTTATGTCTTTATTTCCTATAGTATATCTTTTACTTATATACAGAGTGGGTTCTAAGAGTGGAAGCCAAGGATTTTTTTGGTTTGCTTTGTTTTGCTGTGGTGAGCGGAGATCTGACTTAAGAAATTTAACTCAAATCAGATTTTTAAAAAATAGATTGTTGTAACTGCATTTTAAAGGCCCCCTACACAGTCTACAGCTGTCTGGATCTGTTCCTGGATGAAAGTCATAGATGAAGTCTGTGATATCTCCCTATTGAGTCCTAAGTCCGCCACCCAGTTTTAGCTCACGCTATCTGCCCCATGCCAAATTCCACTTCCCTTTGACTATAACCCGTATCCATTTGTTTATGTTTGGAGTCTGGGAAAATCAGCTTCTACATACCGAAGAAGCTGAATTTTACCAATTCACTTTAAATAATTGGTAAATCTTTGCAAAATTCTTCTTAAAACATTTTTAGGTAAATTCTACTTTATTGTTGACTTCCATAACTGAGTTCAGGGTTTATTTATTTTTTAATAACTTTGTCGGAGTATATTTTACGTGCAATAATATGCACTAACTTTAAGTGTACAGTTCGATGAATTTTTATAAATACATATATCCACGTAGCAACTAATTCCATAAAGATGTAGAATCTATCACCCTAAAAGTTCCTTTATGCCTCCTCCAGAGTTCCTACTTAGTGCAAAATTTCTAAGGTGCTACTGAGCATGGCATGTATAGGGAACTGAAAATAAGTCAGTATGCTGGCTTGGTGAAGAAGGACATGAGAAGAGGTCAGAGAAGCAGGTGGGGCCTGATCTAAGTGAAATAAAGGTTGACTTTATTTTATTTCCTATGTAAAGAAGCCATTGGAATCTGGTACATACAGGAATACAATGGTCTAATTGACATCTCGTTTTCCTTCCGTATCCATTTGTCTGATTCTGCACTTTCCACCTAGCTTAGATCCCCTACCTTATACTTCCTTTTCTTGAACTCAACCACAGAATCTTTGGAAAAATTTTACTCCTTGAATTTCCATGCATTATGTCTTCTATTACTTATACTACTGCTTCCATTTTACCTTTGACCAGGCGTGTCCAACCTTTAGGCGTCTCTGGGCCACACTGGAGGAAGAAGGGTTATCTTGGGCCACACATTAAATACATCGCAACACATTATCACAAAAAAAATCTCATAATGTTTTAAGTTAATTTATGATTTTGTGTTGGGCCTCATTCACAGCCATCCTGGGCTGCATGCGGCCCGTGGGCTGCAGGTTGGACACCCCTGTTAGATTGTAAAAGAGTTAAAAGTTAAATGTGTAAAAAAGACACTTAAGCTTTCTGTAGAGTAGACCCCCATTTAAAATTGTTTAACTAGCATGTCCCTGATTCATTGAATCATGCCTAACACTGAGTGGACAACTGAAGCAACTAAAGAAAAAACACTTTTATTCTTTTGGTGGAGTATTAAAATACTTAAAAAACCCTATTGTGCATTCAAAAACTATTTAATACTGTAATTACATTCTAGGAAGATTATAGGCACCAGTTCCTGGTTAATTTTATTTTGACCTTTCACCCCAGACTATCCTAAGTACACTGCCAATCCCTCATCACACATGGAGTAATGATAGAGTAATTACACCTATCCTCTTTCATTCTCAAAAGTGTTTACGTTTGGATGGTAAATTACACAGGGTGGGGAAAAATTAGGTTTACATTTGTTCATATGGAAAATAGTACAATAATAAATAATAATACAAGATAAACTGATAATAAATAATAATACAAGATAAACTGTACTGTGTACTCATAACTGTAAACCTACTTTTGCCCCACCCTGTTTATGCCCCTAATTATAGTGAAATTATAACTTTAACACATATTTTCACACTGGTAATGGCACTAAATTTTATAATTATTCTATAATATAGTGCTTCCCTAACTGGCAATATATTGCTATGTAAGTAGTTATATGAAAAGTGGGACAGAGTAGAAAAACAACCATTTATTAAATGCATATTACCCATCATTACTTCAGGCACTATAGTAAGAATTTTACCTTATGTAGTATTAATAACTACTAGGCTCAGCAGATGAGGAAACAGTTTCAGGAAATTAAGTTTACTTCCCCAGTATTACCTAAGTAGTAAGAGTGCCCGGGTCTTTATGGTGCCAGAACCAAATTTATTCTCCTAATACATGGTATCTCCTTAAAGTAGGATTCCTTTTCTAGGAGAAATGATGGAAGCACTTTGATTGATTTTAGATTGGTTGTTATTCTCCTTTTGGCTGTGCCAGGAAGCGAAGGGTTTCTACCTATGCCACCATCTTGGCCAGAACCTCTCAAGTTAAAGTAGTTCATCATCACCAAGCCCTTATTATATGAAATGTTAAAAGGACTTGTCTAAGAAATTGAAGAAGATCAAAAACTATGAACAGTAAAATGACAACAAACTCACAACTATCAACAAATGAATCTAAAAAAAAAGAAAAACAAAAACTAAACAAACAAGTAGAACAGGACCAGAATCAGAGAAATGGATGTCACATGGGGGGTACCTTTCCCCCCATCCCTGTCACAAAGGGAGGAATGGGGGGAAAGGTACAGGGAATAATCAGCATAATTGGTAGGCATAAAATAGATGGGAAGAGGCCAAAAATGGTATAGAAAACAGAATTCAAAGAACTTATGTGTACAACCCATGGACATGAACTAAGGCAGGGAATGCTGGAGGGTTGGGAGGTACAGGGCAGAGGTGGGATAAAGGGAGAAAATTGGGAAAACTGTAATAGCATAATCAATAAAATATACTTTAAAAAAAAGAAGCACTTTAACAATGTGAACAGAAAGAGGGAAGGAACCTGGTGTTTATTAAATCCCTAATATGCACTGCTCACTAAACGAGGCATTTCAAATATTATCTCTTACTTATTTCAACAATCCCCCCAAAAATTAGTTTTCATATTTTATTGAAAACAAGGTTCAGAGAAGTTAAGAAGCCTCCTCAAAGTCACATAACCCACTGAGGCAGAGCTGCTACTGGATTCAGCTCTGAGTGGTCTGATACGTAGGTCCCTTACACCTAATCATACCACTTTAGAAAGGAAAGTTGGCGTCAATTCTCTACAACTACACTCAAAAGGATGTGTAATGTATTTATTCTGCAGAAACTTTCATCCAGAGATAAAATAGAACAGTCTTGCAACAGCAGGAAGAGGGGAAGTAGGCTCCCTCTACTTCTTCTGTATCTTTGAAAAAGGACATGGTTGTCAAGTACCGTAGAATTAATGACACCTTTTAATGGAAGCATAAGAAGGCCTGTACGTCAGGACCCCCAGCCACAAAACAGGAAATGGAGCTGCTTCCAAGAGAAATGAGGTTGTCTTCTCTGGGGGAAAACGAAAAAAAAGGAACATACGAACAGGCAATTGATCAGTAAGAAGACTCCAAGGTGATAAAAGAACTGAAAGGCACAAAAGCCCTTGGCATACTAGTTTTAATAAAAGGTATTGTCTCCATCTATGTTTTATGCAGTGAATTCCTTGACATTTGCTTCTAAGTTTCATCCTGAGTCATGCAGATGTTTTCATCTAGAGCTAGACCCTCTTTTAACCGAGGATAAAAGGATCCCCTTGGACTATTTACTCGACTGACCAATCAGAATGCACATTTATTTTATCACTTGTTTTAACCAAAGCGTTCCTGCTCTCTCTTGTGCCAGACAGGGCGTGCTACAGTTTTGGATGTGTGAGTTTTCACTGGTTATACACAGAATTAATTTTTAAATCTTTAAGAAGTAGGCACACACTAAAAATTCCTTATTTTAATTAGATTATACTTAGCAATGATCTAAGTAACTCTGAATGAAATATTAAACAGTCTAAATTGTTTTAACATATGAAAACATATCTTAAAACATTATAGGAAGTTAATATTTAACAGGATGACCCATATTAGAAGCTGACATATAATTTATTTTGTGTTAATTAGATTAGAATCTCAGAAACAAGAACTAGATTATTATAAAGGTAGTATAAAAATCACAAAAGCATCCTGACCTGTGTGGCTCTGTTGGTTGAGCATTATCCCACAAAGCAAAAGGGCACCGGTTCAATTCCTGGTCAGAGCACGTGACTAGGTTGCAGGCCTGTGCCCAGTTGGGGCGTGTGCAGGATGCAACCAATCAACGTTTTCCCCACACGCTGATGTTTCTTTCCCTCTGTTTCTCCCTCCTTCCCCCTCTCTAAAAATAAATAGACAAAAATTTTTGGAAAATCTACACATGCATTACATGATCCATAATATATTCACAACTGTGAACCCATCACTTAATGGCACAGAATCATTACACTAACTAGTAAACTGATTAGCAGCTGCAAACAGAATACCCTCAGTTGCTACTGGGGGTTTCAGATTGAAAAGCAGTGATAGCTCTGACCCTAAATTAAACATATTGGTAAAAGGTAAGAATCTTTTTGCCTAGGTAGAAACAGCTTGCATCAGGGCGACACAACCATGTTGAAGATTTTTCTTTTTCTTTCTTTCTTTTTTTTTTAGTTCTTAATAAGTTCAGAATTAGCACTCACCTGGCATTCCCTAGGTAGTTTAGGGTTTCAGTACTACTGCAAAGCAGCCACTTCTCAAAATTGGTGTGAATAAAAGACCCTAAATCATATGCCCCAGGTATTTTCTTTTCTGGAATCTATTTGAAGACTTTTTTTTTACAAGACCTCAGAGAAATTCAGCAACATATCATGACCCTTTGTTCTTTGTGACTGACCATAAAATTCACTGGAATAGTATAGGTATCGTCTCCAGTGGTTCCAGCGGGGAGAGCAGAGAGGAAGAGGGGTGTGCTGGGTGGGCAGCAGAGTCTCTGACCTTGTGGATTAAGACAGAGTGACCACAACTTTTGTGCATTGCTTCTAATCATAATTCTTTGGAAATACTGTCTAGAATACAGGAAAAGAATAACAGAGAATAACGAGACTATCTCATGGAATACTCTATCTGTCCATCTACCCATCTTTGTGTTTATTATTTATATTCACAATATCAGAATCATCTGAAGCCTCCCCCAATATAACAAGTATCCTTTTAGGTATAAAAGAAGGCATTAGGATGCTAAAGGATGCTTTTCTATAAACATAAAGCATTCAGAGCATTGTTCTGTGCTTGGCCTGAGTTAAACCAATTCTTCATGGGTCCTTTGTATATATACTTCTAGAGGACTCAACTAAATACTAATAATTTGAAGTAGCTAAGAAATTAAAAAATAGACTAATTTTATGTTAAATGCTTCTATGTCCAGCTATTTATTTATTTACTCACCTATTATAGTCAAAAAAGTTCTCTGTGTCTGCTACAGCCCGAGACATATTTTGGCTTATTTATTACCATATTTTGTTGTTTTTGCTGCTCCTGTTGCTTTTTATAAACCTTCTCTTCTTTGTTTATGTTATACACTACCTGCAACATTTTTCAGAACTCTGGATGTAGGTCTGACAGTGGAGCTATGTCAGGGACTGATTTCTTAAAAGAAAAAACCTCATAAAAATGGAAATAAATCATATTCAGAAACTACTTTGAAAAGCTAATTTGTAGTCCTACTTACTACTGTTCAGTCATTTTAAGCACTACTCAGTGAAAGCATTACTCAGCATATAAAAATAAATAGAATTTTTAAATTTTCTTTGGGTTAATAACTTTGAATGTGTAAACATCAAATTCCTACCTGTAAGGAAAGTATATTGTGGTTCTCAAATCCCCAAGAAGGTAAGACCGTGAGTATAAAAATTGTTGGTTGCATGTAATCATTTGGTGCTTCTAGCTATGTTGTAAAGGAAAACAATAATAACACAACAACAGCCTTTACATAAAGCATTGTTATGGCCTTGCTGTTCTGCAGACCATCAGCTGGAATTGTTATAAGGCCAGGATAACATGAGATGGTGTTCATTTTAAAAGTTACCTCTATAAATGAATCTTCCAATTTCTCATTTTTATGATTCTCCTTTTCAGAGGTTTTGAGACAATACAAATGAAAGACTGTTTACTCAACTGAAATGGAAGCTTTCTTTAAAAGAATTTCTTTCATAAAGCATAGATCAAATCTAAGCTCATATTTTGAATATGGAATTCTCTTGGTGATGAAAGTTATACTTAGTAAATGTGGAATGTGTGTTTCATACTTAAAGTGTTCTTGCAAATAATAACTGTGCCAGTGAACTTCAAGATGATGAAGTTTAATGGGCCCTGGAGTCTGAACAGATCTCACTGCCTAGATCCAAATGTGAACTTACAACCAGAAGTGTGTGTAGAATCAGCACAGATCAGCAGAGAATCGTGGCTCTGGTGAGGAAAACATGTGTGCCATTCAGAGGAGCCTCTGGCTGGTGTAAGTGATTGAGGAATTGAGAACTTTGGCTGCGCTCAGTGTAACTGGGTGCTAGACAGGATTCCACTAGGAAACTTGCACTGAGATTAGAGTAGTTTGTAAAAGATGCCAAGACAAGCACAGTTGGTGCTGCTAGGGCAGACGAAGGCATGTAGAATGAAATCATTAGACATTATACAAGATTCTAACAGATGAGGAATAGTCTAATATGAAGTGTTGTCTTTAGTCTTTGGACCTGCTTTTTTGTTTGTTTTCTTTTTCCTTTTCCTCTTTCTTGTCGTGGTCAGAGGTTGACCTATAGTTAAGTTCAGTATTTGGATTCTCTGGCACTAATGTCATCTGGCCTGGGAATTCCAATTAATTATTTTTGTGAAATAGCTACTATCTTAAAGCAATTCATTTATACTGGCAGAAGGTCAAGGCTAGTTTCAGAGTTTTGAGTGCCTAAAAAAATTGGAAAGTTTTCCCTTCCCATGTCTTGACAATGAAAGCGGGTGGGTAGTACCACAGGGAATTGTGGGGTTTCTGGCATTTTTAGCCCTTGTTTTGGCCTGAGGGAACAAGAAGGAGAAGGAATGACTTGGAAAGACACAGGAAATTTCACTGTTACCTGGATGGATCATGTCAAGTTTTGGTTTTTTCATTTCTCTGTATTTCATTTATTTTCTGGACAATGCTCTAATTTCACAAAGAGGTTGTGAAAATACTGCAGACAGCTCACTTTACACCCATAGGTCATTGTGGTCACCAGCAGATTGGGTCCACGGTGAGTAAGCAGCAAGAATCTGGGAAGAGGCAATGGGCACAGATGTTATGTTAAAAAGAAAAGATATTATGTTAAAAATTCATCTTATTTTTTATCCTCACCTGAATACAATTTTTTCCTTGCTTTTAGAGAGGGAGAGGATGGGAGGGAGGTAGGAAGAGAGAAAGAGGGAGAGAGAGAGAGAGAGAGAGAGAGAGAGAGAGAGAAATATCAAAGTGAGAGAGAAACATCAACTGGTTGCCTTCTCGTATGCATCCAAACCAGGGACCGAACCCACATCCTAGGCATGTGTCCTGACTGGGAAGCACACCCGTGACCTTTTAACCCACTGGAGAACACTCCAACCAACTGAGCCACACTGGTCAGGATGTTAAAAATTCATTTTAAATAGCACAAGACATCACCCATCCTAATGTTTTCCAATCAAAATAGTTACAAGATACCGCAGTTCAACCTTCAAACACAGTGTGAGGATGTGAAAAAAGTAAGCCATGTAAATTAACATGTTATTGTTTATTTTTATTCTTCAGAAATATTTATAATGACAGGAAAGAAAAATTGATATATTTGCAATTTAGAATTAAAGTCTGAGTCATTGCCAAATAACGAGTAGGTTATCTTATTTTCAATAGTGTCAGGGAAGAAGGGAGTCAAAGCAATCGACTGAAAACAATTATTTATTGAAAGGTATTTTGTTGATAGAAATTTAGGAATGAAACAAGGCCTATGACCTATGATCTAGAAACAAAGAAAGTTTATCTATTTATTCCTTTCACATTCTTTGAGGGAAAGCTGTAGACTTTTAGAAACTCTCAGCATTTTCTTGCAGCTGTGTGCTTCTCTGTAGAGGAAGGAAACAGGGGTCAGTGCCTACCGATTGTCTAAGTCAGGTGTTTTACCACACTCTGGAGTTAATGCCAGTAAAGAGCATACAGTCATCTTTTTATTGAATAAAAACATGAATATCAAAGGGAAAAAATAACTCCAACAAAGGTATATTATTAATAAGGGGTGAAGTTTGGATTTTGAACCAAATTATTCCTATCCATATTTGATTTACTTAACTGACGAGCTAGAGGTGGAAAGCAATTAAACATATCTTTAAAAACCTGTGCTTGTACCCTTAATACCAGTGGAGTTTGAAAAAAAATTCAATGAAAAAAAAGTCTACTTTATTCACACTTCGTTCTTTCAATGAGAGTAGTCGGATAAGTGAAGTGGCCAAGACCAGAGCAGAGACAACAAAAGTGCCTGAGGCCTTCTCCGTGTATCCCCACTACCTGAAAAAAGCCAATGTTTGGTATTTTGCATGTGATGGTCAGTCAGGTGCCACCTCAAAAGGAGACATAGGAGAGGCTCAGGGAAACAAAGTTTAGTATTTTCACAGGTCCAGGAGAAAGGAGGCATGACACACCAAGCAAGGCCACATGGAAAAGACACTGGAGTGAGTGGTCAGGAGACAAAGACAGGTGGGAGGAGAAAGCAATGGGCCAGATGGGAAAGGCAAGGCAGGGCAGGGTGCACAGTTCAGGACTGGGTAGTTTGGATAATTTTGGTGGGCTTTATACAGCTGTGAGAGTGGTCTCTAGCTTAGTTTGCATTTCAAAGCTGTGCTCCTAGCTGGGCCCTTGGTCATCTCTAAGAACTGGTTAGCACCAAGAAGGGCAATTTCCCCACAGTTAGAATGGTTTTTAAGATGTCAAAACACCATAATATACAAAAATTAAAAAATATAGATATACAGTACATCCGACTGCCTGTCCCACCAGGCAGGGTTATTGCTGTCTCTTAGCTTTTAAGTCATTGTGCCTTCAGGTCTTTGGTTTCCAAATATAGTGAATGTGTTTGGTCACCAGATTAGCAGCATAATTCCTTCTGCCTCCCAGAGAAGCTTGAGTCTGAGTTTGTTCATATTTCTGATTTCCTTCTTGTAACCCACCTGACTCAAGAGAAAGTTGACTACACCACTCTCTGCTCAGGGGTGACCCTGAATTGTCTAATGGTTACTGCCATCTCTTGTTAGCAAGTGAGTCAAGTATGGACATATGACTCTGCTTTGATCAAAAAGATGTGAAGACTTCTGGAGATTTCTAGGGAAGCTCTCCATGGATCTGCTGAGAGGCACACAGGAAGACTCTCTCTCATGTTTCATGTGAACTAAAACACGTGTGACCTTAATACCTCAGACAGACACACCAGGAACAGAAAAAGGAGCATCCTTAGGATGGAGCCAGCATTGCATAGGACAGAGCAGATAGAGCTTGTAAACTGAAGGCATTGTGGGGCTGAGGGCTCAACTATTATACCTCTGGATGCCCTACCTCTGGAGGTCCTCTAATCATGTAAGCCACTTCGAGTCAGATGTTCTGTTGCTCTACATATGGCTCCAAAGCTTGCTACCTGAATCTGGAGCTTTAGAAAGGTGAGAAGAGACTTGAGAGTACTCCATCCTAACAAAGGCTCTGGTGTTTATTCAGAGTCACTGTTTAGAAGCCTTACTATTTCACTTTTGCTTCTAGAAGGTGATACATTGAAGGCAATGAGCACAAAGGAAAGCATTTTCAGCAAATGTATGTCCCAGCGTGGGGATCACACAATAGGAAGATAGTTGAGAATCTACACTATGTCACTCACTTTTCTGGGCTATAGAGATATAACAGTAAAGTGAACAAAATTTCCAGTAACCAGTTGGTAACTCTTTCAAAGGAGGAATAAAGGCAATAAACAAATAAACAGATAAGCATACAGTAGGTCAGCTGGCGCTTTCATGTCAATGCAAAAGAATATTTAAAATATTAAAAACTGCTATGACATAGAGCACAAGTCAGAGAGTAAGAGAATGGTGGGGGAGGGGGATGAAGTTATATAAGGGCTTACCAACGAAGGTCTTTCAAAGAAAGGACAGGTAAGCAGGAACCCAAAAGATCTGAGAGAAGCTGTCATGTGGTCATCTGGGGGAAAACTATTCCAGGCAGCAGGAACAGCATGTGCAAAGGCCTTGAGGTGAGACCATGCCTGATGTCTTAGAAAAAACTGTGGCCAGAGTAGAATGAGTGAAAGGAGTGGGAGGTGAAGACAGAGAGAAAGAACACATGCCCTGTGGGCAGGCATAGAGATAAACTCTGTGTAGGGTGTCACAGCTCACACAGAGACTTTGGACTTTTCTCTTTTCACTAGATTTGTATACAGATATGACATTCTGGCTGAAGTGAGGAAATATATTATAAGGAGGCAAGATTAGAGATAGGAAGACATGTTACCATTGTCCAAATGAGAGAACATTGTGGCTTAAATTTGGAAGACATAAAGTTAATAATATGTTGCCTTATTCTGAATATATTCTGCATATTTTCTGCATATAACTAAATTGACTATGGTGTGTAAGAGAAAGAAAATATAAAGAATTACTGCATGATTTTGGCCTGAATAAATACAGTTGTCTTTGTCCAAGATTGTGCTAACTGCACAATGCGCTATTTTGGGGAAAAGGGGGTAGGGTGGAATTATAAGTTCAATTTTGAAATTAGCAATTTTAAAATTTGGAATTTGTTTTTTAAAATCATGTTTTTTAAAGACATCCCTGGAGAAGTGTTGTGTGGCTGGGTCTATAATATATAACCCTAGAGTTCAAGAAAGAGGTTGAGGTTAAAGATCTAAATTGGAAAGTGTCAGAATATGAATGTATTACAAGTTATAGGGCAAGTTGATATCATCTAGGGAGTGAGTACAGATAGAGCTGAGGTTTACGACTGATTCCTGGGCACACTAATGTTTAGCAGTTAAGGAATATGAACACAACCCAGTGAAGGAGACTGGAAGATGAGGCCAGGGAGTTTTTAAAATAAGCCAAGACAGAGATGTTCCAGAGGCCAAGCAAAGACTGTGTTTCAGTGCAGAAGGAAGCAGTGTGTCAAACACCACTAACTGGTAGAGTTAAGAGGAGAACCAGAAGATGACCATGATTGTATGAGTAAAGGCCAAATTCAAGTTGCTTGGCTTTTTCTTCCCTGCACGTAGCACTTTATCATATTTCTTCTGCATTAGGAATGCAGGCTAATTAGACTTTTTTTTTTTTTAGTTTATGTTCAATTGCTTATTCTAGCTTAAAATGACAGCCAATAAGTGGTACGATCTTAGGTATCATTAGCAAGCTGAAAACCCCTCCTTTCAAACCTCTAGCTAGTCTGTGGTTTGATGAGTGGATGAGGAGTATTCCAAGGGTCATTCCACACAGTCACGTGAGACTTCTAAGACCCCTAGAACATTACATCTCTCACTGGGTATTAATGTGCACGTCTCCAGTGCCACCAGGAAGTAGGTTTAAAACCAATCTGACAGGTTGTAGCAATACTCAAAAAGCTAGGACAGCATAGATTAATGCTTTTTGCTGACACAATTTGATACATAATATGAGTGGATGTTTTGCAAGCCATTTGGAGATTTTTATTTAACTTTCATTTTATATGTGTGTATGTGTGTGTTAAATTATCAGAAGACTTTGTGCCAAAAAGATAGGGCAAGTCCTCCTAATTAAAACATTTCCACATCTGTGAAACACTTGAATATACATTAAGTTTTTGAGCATATGTAGTTATAAATTTAATTAAATTCCAAATGATATACTAATGAATACTTCAGGCTTCTGAAATTAATATTATACTCAAGTTTGGGCCTCTCTTTTGTGTACTCCTTTAATAATCAAGAATCACATATTCAAGTAAAGGATTTATATCCTGTTTTTGTCATAAAAACAATATCTTTAGGCCGAAGGGACCTACTGGAGGGCAATACAATAAAAAGCAAGGCTACCTCGTTGTGAAATAACAGAGTTTACTAATCGTATGCATTAATAAGAAGAAAGATAAAGTGCTTCTTCATTTAGAAAATAAAATTAAAACTATAACCAAGAGTATTCCAAGCAAATAATCACAATACAAATTTTCTTCATCAATTTATTTGTTGCCAGGAAATGAATTCTTAGTCTTCTGGATCTTGGTTTAATTTCAAGAAGCAATTTACTAGTCTGATGTGAAAGCTGTCTCTGACATAGTAGTAGCTGTCTCTACTAGTATGGTGAGGTCAGCTCTGAAGCCTGTACTCACATCTGTTCTTTGAAATGTCAATCATCCAAGGCCTCAGAGACCTTTGTTGATGGCACAGCTCTGGGCAGTTGCTCATGGCAGAGACTTTAGGCAAGCATCAGAATAAAACAAAACTATGTAGAGATGTAAAGTCTTTTGTTAATTTATCACCATAATCAACAATATCTAAACAAAAGAAAATAAAATTCTTTTTTTAGTTGTTTTTTTAAGATTTTATTTATTTATTTTTAGAGAGGGAAGGGGGGAGATAGAGAGAGAGAAACATCAATGTGCGGTTGCTGGGGGTCATGGCCTGCAACCCAGGCATGTACCCTGACTGGGAATTGAACCTGCGACACTTTGGTTCGCAGCCCGCATGCTCAATCCACTGAGCTATGCCAGCCAGGGCTAGAAAATAAAATTCTTTATTGGGGTATGACATGTAACTATTTTATGGAAATTTTCATTAATTTTCCCCCTGGGAGTAGCAACATATTATGGATAGAGAAGACATTGACAGATTTTCAAGGACTTTCCATATTTCTGAAGTATTTAAATTATCATTATTTTACCCACATGCACATCATCTAGGAAAGACTGAGTGTTTCTTCTGAACTGACAACTTTTCCCATGCAACTCTTGGGAGAGTAATAGATCATATGGACATAAAATTATCTCACATCTCTTTATTTTAGGATGATAGAACCATTTTTTATTATTTCTTGGGAGACTGCTGGGAACTCTCAAAAATCATTTTAGACATAAAGTATATCCTGAAATTATTTTCTTCCTTTTCTAAATTCAGGAAGGTTTGCAGCAAGGCAAAGTCAAGAGTTGTGAGAGGCAACTTGGGCACTTGAATAAAATAGAATAATAGGTGTCTGAGAAACAATTCTTAGTTACCTATTTAATCAGTTATGATAAAGGTTTTAACAACAAATCTATAAGATAATGTCATTGTAAGAACTTTAGCCCTTTTGTAACTGAGAAAGCTTTGTTCTTTGTTTCTGTTTTTAATTAAATAATCTGGGATATAATAAAGTCATTGTAAAGCACAGAAAATTTTCTGATAAGACACAGTCTCTGCTACTCTAGCAGGTTTCAGATAAAGTAGATGAAGGCATAAATCAGTAAACCAAGGAAGTGAGCCCATCAAAAGAAAGTGAGCAAATGTTACTACAATTTTAACATATTTTATAGCTTCTTCTCAGACTTGGGTATTGTAAATCAAGGCTAATAAGTTCCAACTTTCCAGGTTTTGTCCTACATTATGCACTTCCACATTCTGGACCAAAACGACTCTTTACTGAAGGACAACATATAGTCTAAAGGCCCCTGGGGAATCCTTAGGAAGTGTGTGAGGTCAATACTATTTTCATCATAATATTCAGGGTTCTTTGTCTTTTTCATTTTCTCTCACAAGTGTGCTTTGGAGTTTTTCAGAAGCTCTATGATGTGTGATGTGACAGCATATTGGACATAGAAACAGGTTGAGAATCCAGCCACCATCTATTAATTCATACATTAAAGTCATTTATGAAAATGTAAAGCAATGTCACATTTATAACTAAAAACTTTAAAGAAGTAGTTATTTTCATATAAACATACCCTTTCTATTAACATATGATTGGCTTACCAGTTCTTTAAACAAGCCAATACTCGAGAATTTCTCAAATTCTCAGTTTTAAGTTTCAGTATGACAGATATCGATAGTTGCAATTCACAGAATAACGCTTTTGGAATCAACAGTATTTTTAATAGTTTAAGGTTATGCAGAGACCAAAAGTTTTGGAAAAAATCTGCTTTAGGAAAAATCTATTCCTTTTCCTTAAAAAGCAAAACCCTCACACAGAGTCGTGTTTCTCTGTCACTGTTGCTCCCTGTATAGTTCTAAGCACCATATTAATAAGTTTTAACCAGAGTAACTAATCTCTATTTCTAAAGTCATGAGAGTGAATACATTTCTTAAAATGTAATTTGAATCTATATGTAGACCATCTTTTAATAGAATTCACAGAAGATCTGAACTACACTGACAGAGAAGATGGACACATCTAGATAATGACAATAGAAAATAGTTCAGGAAGATTTAGAGGGACTAGACACACAAGAACACATGTTTTAGATATTAACAAACCTTCATTAAAATCACAAGTTATCATATAGAGGAATTCAATATTCACGAAGAGACAGGCTCTCTATTTTATGATTGTAGCCAGAAAAATCTAACAAGAGCACTGGAAGGATGACTCTCAGAATCGCAGCCAAAGCAAATAAGCTTCAGTTAGAAAGATTCCATGAGACCCACTGTGTCGCTGCAACCCCTGGCCATCTTACACCTCCCTAAAGGGATGGGACAACTTGTACTCGTCTAGGAAGCCACTGATGGTCTGATGACAGAGGGGAGCTACAGGTGACTTTCTTTGTAAAGATAATTTTAGCTAGAGTGGGTTTTGTTTGTCTATTGATTTTTCTCTGAAGAAAAGAAAATAAACAACTAATATCAGTCCTGTTATTATTAGAGTCTGGTGAATGGGAAGAAAGTACATAGGAACGTGAAACATCAACTTGATTTGAGGAAATGGTAGGAACCTCCCTGTGTAGTCAAAGCAGATGCAACACAACCACTAACAAAAGCTGTCCATTCACTTGTTGGCTCAGAGAGAGATGCTACCATCTAGGCTTGTGAGAAAATGTTGCACGAATGTGAAACAACACTGAGATGCCAAGTTTTAATATCATTTTGAGAAGCACCTGAGAGAATGATTATAATCACTATTGCCAATGCATTGGACTAGAGACATTCATATATAATAAGTCCTCAATGTCATTGATAGGTACTTGAAAACTGCAATTTTAAATGAAAAAACACATAACAAAACCAATTTTACTATAGGTTAATTGATACAAACAAGAGGTAAGTTCCTATAGGATATTTCTGGGTATAAAAATATCATCAAACTTCTAAATAAAGACCCAAAACACTTCTAATATTAATGATTGAGATAAATAAATTACAACTAAATAAATAAATTTAAGGAAGATGAATAAAAACAACATCATTGTTTTCCAACCCGTTGATTCTAGTTCAGAGTTGTGGGTGGCTGGAGCCTTTCCTGGCAACTCAGGGTGCCTGGGGGGAGCCCACCCTGGAGAATACTTCCATTCATCGTAGGGTACGCCCACACTCACTCGGAATGGGACAATTGAGACACACAGTTGAGATGTGTTCATGTGCACACCTTTGGGATGTGGGGTAAAATAGAGTACCTAGATAAAATCCTCACAGACATGGGGGGAATGAGCAAACTCCACCCAGACAGTGGCCATGATGGGAATCAATTTTTTTCTCATCAACATTTTAACAAAATGATGTTAAACAAAATGGCAATATTTGTATATTGTTCAAGAGTGTGACTCTTCGCATGTTTTTTGGAGGACTATCAGTCACACAATTGAAGCCTTAAAACTGTGCCAATCATTTAATGCACTAATCACACTTCCAGAAATTTACCTTAAACGAACACTCAGAGGTTGTCCATAATAATAAATAGAAGCAACCTAAGATTGCATCAGTCCAGAACTGGTTGAAAAATATAACAATTCATCCATGGAATGAAACACTATCAGTAGTTAAAAATAATGATGTGATATCATTTATTTCTTCAGTCACTTAACAAATATTTAAGTGCTATGATATTCTAGGCACTGTTTCAACTATATACTAGGCATACAGAAATGAATAAAACAAAAAAATTGCCTTTGTGGAGCTTACACTCTAGCTGGAGAGACAAGCAATACAATAGTAAGTAATCATACATAAATATATTATGTTAGAACTAAAGGGAATAATAAAACAGGGAAATGCAATGGTGGAATTTACATATGGTGGCTGAGGAAGAACCCACAGAGAGGGTGAAATTGGCATCAAGACATAAAGTAAGCGAGACTTCTGGTCAAATGGTGGAGTAGGTAGACATACTATGCCTCCTCACACAACCAAAAGAAAGGCAACAACAAATTTAAAAACAAAAAAAACAATCAGAACTGCCAGAAAATTAAACTGTATGGGAAGTCTGACAACCAAGGAGTTAAAGAAACATTCATACAGACTGATAGGAGGGGCCAAGACAGGCAGCCAGGGTAGAGAGGACACGCCGCAAGGTGGTGGCTGGTGGACCCACATTTGCATGCAGATAAAATGGGAGAAACAATTGGGGAGTGAGACAGACTACACAACCCATGGTTCCAGTGTGGGGAAATAAAGCTTTAAAGTCCCTTACTGAGTATGCCTGTGAGGGTTGCAGTGGTAGGAGAAACTCCCAGTCTCACAGGAAAGTTCATTGGAGAGACCCACAAGGTCCTAGGACATACACAAACCCACCCACATGGGAATCAGCACCAGAAGGGCCCAATTTGCTTGTGGGTAGCAGGGGAAGTGAATGAAAGTCAGCTGAGAGCAGAACAAGAGGCACTGTTTCCTTTTGGACCCCTCCCCCACATACAGCGTCACAATGCAGCCATGTGGGTTGCCCCGCCCTGGCCAATACCTAAGGCTCTGCCCTTTACTATATAACAGGTGCGCCAAGACAAAAAATAAATAAATAAATAAATATATATATATATATATATATATATATATGACTCAAATGAGAAAACAGGTCAAAGCTCCAAAAAAAATAAATAAATAAAACTAAACAATGAAGAGATGGCCAACCTATCAAATGCACAATTCAAAACACTGGTAATGAAGATGCTCATGGAATCAGTTGAGTATGGTTGCAAAATAGAGGAAAAGGTGAAGGCTATGAAAAGGGAAATAAAGGAAAATGTTCAGGGAACCAACAGTGATGGGAAGGAAACTTGGTTTCAAATCAATGGTTTGGACCAGAAGGAAGAAAGAAACATTCAACCAGAACAAAACAAAGAAAGAAGAATTCAAAAAAATGAGGAGAGGCTTAGGAACTTCAGGACAACTTTAAAAGTTCCAATGTCTGAATCATAGGGGTTCCAGAAGGAGAAGAAGAGCAAGAAATTGAAAACTTATTTGAAAAAATAATGAAGGAATATTTCCCTAATCTGCCAAAGGAAATAGATTTTCAGTAAGTCCAGGAAGCTCAGAGAGTCCCCAAAGAAGTTAGACCCAAGGAAGCACACACCAAGGCACATCATAATTACAGTAGACAAGATTCAAGATGAGGAAAGAATCTTAAAAGCAGCAAGAGAAAAGAAGAGAGTTACCTACAAAGGAATTCCCATAAGACTGTCAGCTGATTTCTCAAAAGAGACCTTATAGGCAAGAAGGGGCTGGAAAGAAGTATTCCAAGTCATGAAAGACAAGGACCTACATCCAAAATTACTCTATCCAGCAAAACTATCATTTAGAATGGAAGGACAGATAAAGTACTTCCCAGATAAGGTCAAGTTAAAGGACTTTATCATCACTAAGCCCTTATTATATGAAATGTTAAAGAGACTTAGAAAAAGAAGATGATCAAAAACTATGAACAATAAAATGACAACAAACTCACAGCTATCAACAACCAAACCTAAAAAAACTAAAACTAAGCAAACAACTAGAACAGGAACAGAATCACAGAAATGGAGATCACATGGAGGTTATCAGCAGGGAGGGGAAGAAGGGGAATGGGGAAAAGGTACAGGAAGTAAGTAGCATAAATGGTAGGTACAAAATAGACAGGGGGAGGTTAAGAATAGTCTAAGAAATGTAGAAGCCAAATAACTTATTTGTGTGACACATGGACATGAACCAAAGGAGGAGGATGCTAGTGGGAGGGGGTATGGAGGGCAGAGGGGAATAATGGGGGGGAAATGAGACAACTGTAATAGCATCATCAATAAAATATATTTTAAAATATTAAATTAAAGTAAAAAAAATGGTCAAAGGACCTGAATAGACACTTCTCCAAAGAGGATATACAGATGGCCAATAGACATATGGAAAGATGCTCAATGTCAGTAATCATCAGAGAAATGCATCTTAAAACTACAATGAGATATCATTTCATACCTGTCAGAATGGCTATCATCAATAAATCAACAAACAACAAGTACTTATGAGGATGTGGAGAAAGAGGAATACCTTTGCACATTGGTGGGAATGCAGACCAGTGAAGCCACTATGGAAAGCAGTATGGAGATACCTCAAAAAATTAAAAATGGATCTGCCTTTTAACCCAGTGAACCCACTTCTGGGGATATATCCAAAGGAACCCAAAACAGTAATTTGAAAGAACACAAGCACCCCTATATTTATTACAGCATTATTTACAATACCATGATATGGAAGCAGCCCAACTGTCTGTCAGTAGATGAGCGGATAAAACAACCATTAAGCAATTACACAATGGAATACTACTAGGCCATAAAAAGAAGAAAATTTTACTTTTTGCAACAGCATGGATGAAGGGGGGAAAATAGGACAACTGTAATAGCATAATCAATAAAATTTATTTAAAAGTAAAAAGAGACATAAAATAAGTGAGAAAATTGGAGGAATAGGATCCTTCACAGAGGGAAGAGCTAATAACAAGTCATCTGAGGAAGAACAAAGGGTCAACATGGGCAGAAAAGGGTGAGCAAAAGGTGCATCATGGGAGATAAAGTCAGAGAGGAAAATTGGTACCAACAAAGGATTTTGGCCTTTGGAGGGGACGGAAGAAAGAGCTAATGTGATCTGTCTTACAAACTAATAATATTCCACTGGCTGATGTGTTAAGAATAGATTAGAATGAGCTAAAGGTAGAAGGAACAAGACCAGTTGTAAGGTTTCTGTAATAATCTAAGTAACGGATACAAGAAGCTTGGAGCTGGGTGTAGTAGTGGGGGGAGTAAATGGTAAGATTCAGGGCTTATTTAGAAAGTAGATATTTTTATTAGATCAGTTGTGGGATATTAGTAAAAGAATTAAAATATGATTTCAATATCTTTTTTAATTACTTTATTGTTGTTCATTTATTGTTGTCAAGATTAAGTTCTTGAATAATAGGAAGCATGTAGTTACCATTTACTGAGGTAGATAAGAGAAGCAGGTTTTGCAAATAATATCCATTGGGTTTGACCTTGAAGTGTGAAGTTTTGAATCTTAAGTTTGAGATGCCTATGAAATCTTCAAATAGAAATGTCAAATTGTCAGTTGTATGTATGAGTCAGGAATTCAGAGGAGAAGGCCAGGCTGAAGTTATATATTTGGGAGATGCCATCCTATAAATGTATTTAAAGGTATCAGGCTATATGTGAGTACCAAGGGAATGGGTGTAGAGAGAGACATGTGTAAGGACTGAGCTTAATACACGTCAATATTAACAGACTGGAATTGAGGCAAAACCAGGCAAGGAGAATAAGAAGGAGCAGCTAGAAGAATAAAATTAGAAGAGGCTCTGGAAGCCAAATGAAGAGTGGTTTAAGAAAAAGGAATCCACCATGTCAAGTAAAATGAGATATAAGGATTGCACATTGAACCAGAATATAGTAGTGCCCTTACTATGAAACAGTTTCATTGGAATGGATATAAAAAATCTAATTGAATCTATATTTATAGATATGTAATATTATTGAAGGCTGTTTGAGAAAAATATTAGGGCATAAAACAATACATATTTGGAAACTATAGTATGAACATACTAAACATATATGTCTGCCTGGAAGAAGTCCAGCTATTGTTAATATAACAAGAATGGTTTTCCTAGCATCAATGAACTTGGCTGCCAAGGAGAGTGGACTGGAATGCGCATGTGTGAACAATGACGATTTCACTGTACCAGTCAGTGGCAGCAGGAGACTCTGTGGGGTGAGCATGTGTACTGTGTGGCCATTGCGTAGCAGAGCAATAAATCTGCATCAGATTTTGTGTTAAGTTTGAACATTCCTCTGTGGAAACTATTAGGATGATTCAGAAGGCTGCAACCATGGGCAACAGGTGATTCATCATGACAACACGCCCATTCATGCATCATGCCTTGTGCAGAGTTTTTAGTGAAACATCAAATCACCCAGGTGAATCAGCACCCCCTACAGCCCAGATTTGACACCCTGCGACTTCTGGCTTTTCCCAAAACTAAAATTACCTTTGGAATGGAAGAGATTTCAGGCCATCAATGAGATTCAGGAAAATAAGACAGGACAGCTGATGGCGACTGGAAGAACTGTGTGAGGCCCCAACGTGCCTACTTTAAAGGGAACTGAGGCATCATTGTCCTATGTCCAATGTATCTTGTATCTTCTTCAGTAAATGTCTCTATTTTTCATAGTGCATGGATGAATAGTTTCCGGACAGATCTTACATGTTTGGGTCTATGTGTTTTACACACTGCATTTGTGTGCATGTTTGTCAGTAAAATATGTATATTGGGAAAGTACAAAATAAAGTCCACCAAGATGTTACCAGGGACTATTTTTCAAGTGATATATTAAACTCTTTACTTTTGTGTTTTCTCTGTAGCTTTTTCTAATGAGTATCTATTACTATTGCAATAATTTAAAAAAGCCTAAGCAAGTTCCTGAATAATATGGAAAAATACACCATGAACTATAAGCTAATATGCATTATGGTAAAAATATCTGTAAGATAAAGAATAAGCTAAAAGGTTTTGGTGTGTATTAAGTTAGGAAATGCTCTGGGAAATGTTTGGTTGTAAAATACATTTGTATTTAAACACTTGAAATAGTGCATAGAACTCTTTCTTCTTACACTGTAAATTATTTATTAAAATGTTCTTTTACTTAAAAACAAAAATGTGATTTTAATTGCTCTTAATGGTCTAAAAACATGATGCTACATTTAAAAAACTTTTAAGAGTATGCATTAGAAAGCTGAAATTTGATTATTTTTTCCTAGAAATTAACTAATCTTTATTTTTATAGCTCAATAAGTGTTCAATGTAGTAAGATTTTATTTTATACATTTTAGCAGTAGTACTTCAAGACCTCAGTTTACCAAAAAGATCCTCAAATATAATCATGACCCAAGAACCAGCTGTATCCCATTTCCAAAGAAAAAATTGCACCATGCTGAGTTGTTTAAAAGAAGTAATATAGTGCTGAATTTTTTCTTGTGATTTAGTTTGAAATACTGTGCCTAAAATGCTGAGCTTGAAGTCCCATAAAGCTCGGTATGCTTTGCAAAAAGCACTCCCAGCTTAATTTAGGCCAGGCCTCCTTTTGCTTTGAAGGAACCAAAAAAAAAAAAAAAAACCCAAAAAACTGCTCCTGGCCTTCTTTTTAGGAATAGGCTCAAAATTTCCTCAGTGGTTACCTTGATATTCATAATAAACTAAGCTAGTTTTTGAATGAACAAATGAATGAATGAATGAATGAACAAGTGAATGAACAAATGAAATCAAAAGAAAACAGTAAGTCACAATTTATCTTCACAGAAAGTAAATGTATAAATTCTTGAATGTCAAGGCTTAAAGTCAAATATGTTTTTCTTTCATGTAAAACAGTTCAAGCTGCTGTGGCTTCAGACATTCACTACTCTATTTGGATCAAGTCTCATTGTGCAGTACCACCTGTCTAAAGTCTAATATAAATTTAAAGAACATATTCATATATTTACTCTGCAGTTCAAATAATATAAATGGAGCTTCAATCTTACTCAATATTATTCTTGTATTCCTTGTTTTTTTTAAAGAACTACCTTGCTCACTTTTCTTATAGTCACTCTGAAAATATCCTGTCTTCCAATATCCTTATAATCTGAGTTTAGAACACGAATATTAGTGTTGAATAGCCAAATATCTCTTCTACCACTCTTGTATAGAGGAAAAGTTGAAATTCAAAAATAATCATATGGAATGCATATTCTATTCTATAAAGTAATAACTAAAAATATAAAACAATGAGGTATAGATAAAAAGTCATTAAAAGAGGATAATACAAAATACTTGAAATATTTGATTTTTTTTCAAAAGAACACAGGAAAGGGAGGACAAAAGAATAAAAAATAGATTAAACAAATAGAAAGAGAATAGAACAATGGTAGACTTAAACTCAATAGTGCCAACAATAACATTAAATGTAAATGGACTAAACACTCCTATTTGAAGGCAGAGATTTTCAGAATAAGTTTTCTGAAATATCCAAGTTTATGCAGCTTACATTGATAAAGCTGAACTAAGCTGGAGGAGTTAACAATCTAACTTTAAGACTTACTATAAATATATCGTGTACAAGAGAGAATGTTATATGGCATTGGCGTGACAATAGCTAAGTAGATCTACAGATCAGAATAGAGTTCAGAATAGAATTAAATATATAATCTAGAGTCAATTTATTTTTGAAAAGCTGTTTAATTTATTTAATGAGAGGAAAAAAAGTCTTTTTCAACAAATGGCACAGAAAAACTGGATAAACATATGGAAAAAATATAAACTTTGACCCAAACCTCATTCTATACATGCATGAGATGAATTTTCAGCCTGATGTAAAAGCTAAAACTATAAAGTGCCAGGGGAAAAAAAGAGAAATATCTTTGCAAACTTAGGCAGGCAAATTTGTTTTAGAATAGAAGAATACTAATTGTGATAGAAGAATACTAATAATCTATCCATATGCATTTCTTATTAAACAAAATTTAATAAATAGGACTTAATCAAAAGTTTAAAGACTTTGCTCAACAAACAATATCACCCACATAAAAAATTAAGCCGTAGAATGGGAGAAAAATATTCACAATTAATATCCTACAAAGAACTTGTCTTAATAATGCATAAAAATATTATAACATAATAATACAAAGACAAATAAATGAACAATTAGAAGTGGGCAAGAGACTTCAAAAAGATGTGTGAATGACCACGTATATATTTTGCAACCAGAGACATACAAATGAATATGACACAAGGTACTGCTTAACAAGCATCCAAAGAAATCGCTAACATTACACACACGCTCCACACAAATAATTCCAAATGTTGGACAGGATGCAGAACAACTGGAGCTCTCGTGCATTTACGGCTGATGAGTATTTAAAATGTTACAACTACCTCAGAAAGTGTTTATTTTCTCATAAAGTTAAAGAGAAACCAACCTAATGATCCAGCGGTTTCTCTCCTGCATACTTACCCAAGAGAAATTAAAGCATGTTTATCCAAAAAGGTCTGCACAAGAATACTCATGGAAACTGTATGACTAATAGCCTAAATCTAGAAACAATTAGTGTTCACCAAGAAGTAAATGGGTAAACAAATAATGATATATTTATCCCACTCAGCAAGGAAAAAAAAGAAAACTGATACAAGATGAATCTAAAAGACTTTATATGGAGGAAATTATCAAGTTATACTCCAAAAATCTGTGCATCTTATTGTACACAAATTATACTTTGTTTAAAAAAATTGTGCTCATATTGCTTAACCTACTGGGTTTAGGGATATCCAGCAACACACTCTTTGTTTTGCCCAGGAATCCTAAAAATAACCCTACCCACACTAAGCAGTGATATTAACCCCTTACAGCAATTCAGCACGTATAATTTTCAAACAGACGTAACTCCCTTTTTGTCTTAAAATAAAACCCAGAGGTAAGTTGGCAGACATCATTATTTCATGTCGTAAATGAGGAAATTTAGGCTTGTTAGCAGGATATGAAACTAGATGAAGAGCCTCCATTTTCTGACCACCAACCAGTCCAGCTTTGTAGAAGAGTTGCTTTCTTAAGTCAATGATTGATGGCACCTGTTCAGCAATCGCCCAGTGATCCCCTGGCTGCACTACTGGGCTATGAAGATAAATAACACAAGACTTCAGTCCTCAAGGAGATTGCAGGCTTTACCCACTCCACGGCAGCACACTGTAGGATGTCTGTTTTTCAAGCACTGTGCCGATATTAAAGGGGAATTGCTTTTCTACAGTATCAAGTATGCTGAAATTCAACTAGGCATCTTGATCAATAATCTATCCATATGCATTTCTCAGAAAAAAATACTTTTGAACATTAAAGTTATCACTTGTCCAACTCTTCAAACTTTGAATAGTAGTTTTTACTGCAACAGACCAGCCCACTAAATGTGTGCCTTTATTTCTCAACTGGAAGTGGAGGCCTCAAAACCCCAGAAAGGAAACATTTGCTTTGGCTGATTTTTAGCTGTCCTCATTGAGAATATACGGACAGCTAGGAGAAGGAGGGATCCCGTTAAGTTTCCATAAAACCACCAACCCCAACACCACAGAACATTTTGTTCCTTTTGTTGGTTTTCATATTCCCCTGAACTTGGAGGTGATGACAGGAACAAGAAAGGTTCGTCAGTAAAGAAATGGCAAAGTTACCCTAGAATAATTTGAAGCTGAGGTCAACTATGTAATATGTTGTATCTACCAAAAGAAATAATTTCAATTTGACTGTGAAAATTAAACCAATGTTACTTGTTTTATTTTTTTATTTTTTAAGTATATTTTATTGAATATGCTATTACATTTGTCCCATTTTCCCCCTTTTATTCCCCTCCACCCTGCACCACCCCTCCCACCCACTAGTTCATGTCCATGGGTCGTACATATAAGTTCTTTGGCTTCTACATTACCTATATTATTCTTAACCTCCCCCTGTCTATTTTCTACCTACCATTTATGCTACTTATTCTCTGTACCTTTTCCCTCTTTCTCTCCCTCTGCCTCCCCCACTGATAACCCTCCATGTGATCTCCATTTCTGTGATTCTGTTCCTGTTCTAGTTGTTTGCTTAGTTTGTTTTGTTTTGTTTTTTAGGTTTGGTTGTTAATAGCTGTGGGTTTGCTGTCATTTTACTGGTCATATTTTTTATCTCCTTTTTCTTAGATAAGCAATGTTACTTGTTTTAAAATGGTGACTTTACCAAGGGTATCATTCAGCCATAATATTTATTTTCCACTAAATTCTAAAATTTAGAATTGTGATGCTTAGTTTTACATTTTAAATTAACAAAATAAAATAAATGTACTTATAGTAAACTTTTTATCTTATTTGTACATATTAAAATTTATAGTTTTTTAATGTGTAGGAAAATAAAAGATATAGATATTGTATATGGCCATTATGAAAGATTACAAATATCCCCAATTACTGTACAAACAGTCACCTATGAAGGAACCAGAAGACTCACTTGTAACTTCAGTGAATGTCAAGAGTTATTCTTATTTAACATTTTAGAGGAAGTTAATACCGTATTTGTTACTCGCTTTCCATAGAAATGTGATTTGCCATTAGTCTGCAGAATAAATACTTAATACTTAAGATTATCATAAAAGTCACAACAATGGGAATGATAGTAAAGGAAGGTTTAAATGCTGTTCTGTAAGAAAAATGATGGGTGTTTGAATTATAACACATAACCAGAAATGATTAATGAGTAGCCAACCTGAATGAGAATCTCTGGTCAGAAGGAGAAGCAGTATCCATTCCTACTTTCACCACTAGGTGTGTGAGGCTGAGTAAAAAAATGAACTTTAGGATGGATGAGAATCTAAAGAACTTACTGAAGGGATTCTGTCCAACGACAAAGACTGTAACTGCTGACCTTACTGCATCTGCTTGGTCACTTTAACAAGGACTCTGGCTTCCTGAAGCAGACCGATATTTTATATGAATTTTCTGAGATTCCTTCAGTTTAAATAAAGGGATATAAATGCGCATGCCAGTTTTAATCTGTGCCCTAGGAACAATTAGTTAATTTGAAGAATCCTGCTTAAGATGACACATCTCAGGGATGGTTGACCACTACGTGGAAAATCCTGCTCAGAACCCTGTGCTACTGAAGATGGTCACAACCCACCCCGTTGTGCTGGGTCTCGATCTCCTGCTCAGTGTCAGACGGTATGATAATTAGCCTAAGGAAAGTTAGCAGTGAGTTTTCTATGACAAAATGGGTACTATATAAGATAACATGGAATGATCATCTCTGCTTTTGGTTGATGAGGTAGAAGAATCTTGGATTATTAGCTCAGCTGTTCAAAATGGTTCAGTATGCTTAGGGTTATGTGCCACATTCTGACTACTACGCTAACAGTTCCGCTGCTGAAATGTGTTTGCATTTGCTTCATGGGGTTCTTTTCTTTAAATTCATTGTAACAATGTCCAAAAGAACAACAAACTCTGTCAAGTTTTCATGTTGAATTCCTTATTTGTGTGTGTTTGCTAGTAAATATGTGTGGCCAGATTGGGCCTGAGACTTATTCTATTATAACATAGCAAACAGTATTAGGGTTTGGGGGCTACAGATATCTACCCAAAGGAATCCAATGATTATTTTTTCCAGACTTATTGAGATTTATGACATACAACATTGTGAAAGTTTAAGGTATGCAATGTGATGAATACACACACACACACATATACACACGTACACATAAACAATTCCATCAATAAGAGGAACCCAATAATTCTAAAGGACTAAATTAATTAAGGGGAGTTCACAGCAGCAACCTATTCTATTTTTACTTTTGTGTTAATGTCTCAGAATGCCATTTATTAATTTGCGAAGAGAATATCAAATTTTAACTGAACCAGAACATGTATATTGGCTGATGAACACATTACCCCGACTGGTTTTACAGCTCCCTTAGGAAATATTTTTTATACAGAGCTGACACCGACTTCTGTAAAACTTGCATGCATTTGTGATGTTTTCGCCTTCCGGGCCACACACATGAACCCAGTCTCTCTAAAGCAGAGCTAAAATTTTAAGCATAAACTCAAAGTGGAGGACCCAGAACATGATTTAATTTTTCTATTCTGATTGAGACCTCACCTACCAGAACAGCATAAAATTCAGTCCCAGCCCATTTGAGTGCGCCTTCCAAGTCATGTAAAAACTCCAGGGTCTCACAGAAGTTAACCCATTCAGAGAGTCCTTTCTGGTTGTCAGTCCACACCTGTCCCTATTGATGTACTTAGTATTTAAGACTGACTGACCCCTTGGAGAAGGCTACTTGTGTGCAAATGGGGACCCAGCATTCTTGCCTTGGTCTATAGCCTTGGCACTCATGGAAGGCCCTCTCTATCTCTACCAGGCTATTAACTCTGACATTCTGCCACTTCTCTGGAAAACAGCATTTTGAGAATCCTTGCTATTGATAGAAATACTCTCCCCACTGTAGGAGAAACATCCCCAGCTCCAAGAATTTCTGCTTTCCCATCTGAGAAACCTTCTCTTGTACTCGAGCACATACATGCCCATTACCACATTCCCCTGCAATGTTTCACCACTCTCATCCCCACTGGTTCCCACCACCATTTCCCCAGAGGCTATTACTGCTCTGATTTTTTTTTAAATCATAGATTAATTTTGCTGACCTAGATACTGACCTACCTCAGAGACCTTTTTTATAGCTGCTACGTACAAATACATTAGTGAAATAGCCAAACATAAATAACTAGAGAAAAAGAATATGCAACACACCCCTCACACATACACACATACCTCTGCCAAAATTATATACAGTTACGTCACTCAGAAATGCTTCGGAAAACATTTATTAATAATCATAGTTAATCTGAATGAACACTGCATATACATGGAAATCATTGCTTTAAGGGCTTCACATGAACTACTTATTTAATCCAAACATACTGTGATTATCTCCATTTTACAGATGTGGACACTGAGGCATGGTGAGGTTAATTAAGAAGACTGCTCAAGTTTCCTTGCTGGGTGGTGGCAAAGGCGGCATTTGAGTCCAGACCATCTGGCTGCAGAACCCAGTGGCCTGCCCAGTGGGCTTTGCTTGGTAGGTCCATGTGTTTTGTGTTTTACGAGGTGTTTTATATAGATTCACTACTTTGAACTATGACATAGATGTATAATTATCGCTACTTGACAGATAAGGAAAGAGGCTAATGAATTTGCCAAATTATAAAACTGGCAAATGGTTGAGATGGATTTTACTAACTTGCCAACGTTGTGTAACTAACTAAGTGGCTGAGCTCAGTTTCAGACCTGGTTAAATTATATTCAGGAGTCATAGCGTGTGAAGGCAACATCTAATATTTTTAAAGAAGTTCAGAAAAATAATCTTTTTGGTTTTTTTTATTTTCAATTTACACAGAAAACAATCAAAGTGAAGTATCTGGCCATTTCTTTTACATGGAGCACCTCATCTCTTAACAATGCTCAGTAAATGAGGTATTACTGTATCCCACTGCACATAGGGAAGATGTATTTTAATTTCCAGCACTATATCCTAAACCAAACAGGGTTTTAAATGCTTCATTGAAAATTAGCATTAACTATATGTGATTTTTCTCAGGGAGAAAATAAGTTTTCTCCATTACGAATCAACCATATTATTTCATTTCTATATAAATCTATGGATGAGATAAAACCAGTGATTTTATATTCCTTGTAAATGCAAGAAAATATGAAGAAAAAATATCTACACCGAATCATTTAATGTGCATTCCTCAGTACATTCCAGGGTTTGTAGCACATACAGGGAAGTGTGGAAAAAATGACTGCCTGAGGTCTCCTACTTAGAAACATTTAATTTTCCTTCTGAGCCCTCAGTGTGAGCATTTTATTATACATCTGTCACACGTTTTCAAGTTGCCACCGAATTGAGCTGGGCTTCTTGTATGTAAGAGGGATTAAACCACCAGAAAACGTTTCTAAAGGAAGCAGTGCACTTTCTATCCCTGAACAGAGGGATATTTGCACATTTAAGCACAAACCAAGACCTATGCCTGTCCAACATCCTACGACCTGACTCCTCGACGTGTGACTTTTATAATAGTTCTTACTTGCAGAAATATTCATTGACTAATTTTCCTGGTTAAATTACGCTACACAAGCTTCACAGAAAAAAAAATTTTTCACAGACCTTGAAAATATTGGAAGACCTGAGGAGATAGTCTATCAGACAGATGGGGAGTCACCAGTAGCCTCCAAGAGCTGGCTGGTGATTAGAAAAAGAAGAGCAAACAATTTCAGGAGACTGTGGCTTCCTTAAAATGAGGATCCCTGTGGAATATCACTTTACGTGAGAATGCCACATCAATATGGGTCTAATTTTACTGAGTCTGGTAATGTTGTTGCTGTTGTGTGCGAATATTAGTGGGTGCGTTTTACTCCCATTAAACCCCCCTTAAACAGTCACGTTGTAAAATGGCAATGCATATTGTTGCAAAATTTATCAGTGCTGTTTGTTTAGCTTTGGAACTTGACTTTCCAAGAATACTTCAGCAATGAATGAGAGGCCCATGGTGAGAACGGACCCCACACAGCTGCTGGCACTGCGGCTGCCTGAGCACAGCCCACACCAAGCAGGAGGTTGTGTCCATGACGCTGGCAGTCCTGCGGAGGCAGGGAGCCACCAGCAACTCAGTAGCCCCAGATCCTTTCTTAACTGACAGGGTCTCCTCAGAAGGATGGGCACTCACACCCCCAGAGGTGAGCACCTGGAGCACAGGGAGATGAGAGAGAAAACAAATAGGTGTGGCTTCCTTGCTAGTAGACAGTGGATGGAGAAATCCTTTCATGTACTGATCTGGAGAAAAGGGTCTTCAAGGTGAAGAATGTATATATATTTTATTGGTCACTGTTTGAGCTCTGCCCTGCTTTGATTTGTGATTTATACTTCATTGTGGTTTTTATTGTTGTTGTTTTTGGCTTTAAAAAAAACATTCAATAGGGAATGAAAACAAGTGATTACCCTCTAGACTATAATAAAAATTGTGTAGAAAGTATTTTTAATTAACTTTAAAAAATTATGGGAAGAGGACTACATTACCTTGAGGACCTGCTATGTGCTACAGAACACGCCAAGTGTTCCGCAGGCATTACCCCCTTTCGTGTTCATAATGACGCCGATACAATGCAGGGTGAACAGAAGTAGTGTTGCAGAAATGAGTGCATAAATCACAGTGCATATATAATAATTCTGCCATTACTTATTGATTATTGTATTATTTTTCATAGGAACAACTGTGAACCCACCTTTAGCCACCCTGTATTTATTTTTAGCTGTTTTGCTGATGCAGAAATGAAGGCGGTAGCAGGGAAGGTGACACGCCCAGAGTCACACAGCGACAAATGTGACTCCTGGACCCACCTCTATCCAACAGAGGAATTCCTTCCCTTTCATCGCATTGTAAATCAAATCGTGTGCATTGTTCCTCATTATTAATTATAAACTAATTTTGTCACATAACAATATTTTATACCAAACATGAATTTAGATGTTTTCCAGAAAATTCCATTATAATTCTGTAATCCGACTTTAACAGAATTTCTGTAAAGATATATTTCTAACTTATGTGGTTACGTGACTTGAATTAAACACTATCACACAGAATCAAAAATGAATAAATTATAAAATTCTTGAGAGATTGTCGAATCATTACCCACATGTGGCTATTTAAATGTAAATTAATAAAAATTAACAAAAATCAGAAAAATTCACTCCTGAGGAAACCTAGCCACATTTCAGGGCGGCTGGTGGCTACGGTATTGGACAGCACAGATGATCGACTGTTTCCATGACAACAGAGAGATCTCTGGGGCAATGATGCCCGATTCCTCCCCACTCCACATTTCAGGTGAAGAAACAGAACTCCATAGAGTTACTACCGACATAACAAATAAGCTTGGTGTGCCTTCCCATCAAGCCTTCTCATCCCCACGCTACAATGTCATATAATAAGATTTAAAGGGGAAAAAATACAGTTGACACTTAGTATCTGCAGGGTTCACAGCTGTGAACCTGTAAAATTCAATCAACCACAGATCTAAAATACTCACGGACAAGGGCAACAGTGTGCTGATTGCAGGGGTGGGAGTGGGTGGAGATGGAAGAGGGTATAAAGGAGATAAATGGTAAAGGAGAACAATACAATAAAAATAAACTATTAAAAATGTGTATTTAAGGAAAAATGAAAAAAATTGTTATGTTGTTGCTGGCATGTATTAGGCCTGCAGTGGTTGCATCTGTACTGAACATACACAGACTATTTTTAGTCATTATTCCCTAAATAATATGGTATAACCACTATTTACATAGCATTTCAATTGTATGAGGTATTATAAAGCAGAGATTATTTAAAGTGTTCAGGAGGATTTGCACAGGTTGTATGCAAACACTATGCCACTTTATACAGGGGACTTGAGCATCTGCAGATTTTGGTATCCGTGGAGTGTCCTGGAATCAATCCCCGCAGATACTGAGGGACAACTGTAGTAAACAGTTAGTTGTAGGAAGAACTACAAAAATGTATTTCTTGCTTGTGACATGCCAAAGTGAAGGGAAACGAGGTGTCGTATTTCAGGATCTCATTGTGAAGTATAGGGCTGATAGCTAAGATAGAGCTCATCTGCCCAAATAACATGCCTCTTCTCCAACTGCTCCATAAACTTGAGAACACCCCTCCAAAAAATGCTATGAAACTTTGATCAATAATTTCTTTTTCCTAAATGCAAACATCTGTAAGAATTTACCTTTTAACTTTAAGTGATGACTATTTAATAAGGAACATTTTTTTCAAATACCCACTTTGTGATAAAGTGATTCATTTAATTATACTTAAATAATACCATTCAGAATGGAACTACCTATATATGCTGTGAACAGGAAAATCATTTCCAAAATGTTTTAAACCTTAATTCTCACAGTATTTGGAAATTATCGTTTCTTCACTGATACTTTCCTATAATTAACCATATGTAGATTATACAGCTAGATCTACAGTTTTTTATTGGGGCCTAAAACTTTATGTAAACAATTGCAAACACTTTCCAGCCATTTTGACTGAGATCAAAAAGGTTTTTTCTTCTATACATATTTAATGTTAACACATAGACTCACTCAACTGCCTCTTTTCCCTATTGTAGTTACAGCTAACTTTAAATAATACTCGACTTGAACTTTGTAATAATTCTGGCACTTAGTAAATTTATTAGAAAGGATGCAAAGTGCTTTAGTTATTAACTTTCTTCACAGTGTTCTCTTAATATAGAAGAACAGGTGGCTAAATTCTGACTCACAGGATAGAACAATTAAGTACAATCATGTGATTACCTGAGAGTTCATTCGGAATACCAAACCAAGCAGCAACCTGAGTGTCAGTGACCCGGATCTGGTGGCTCACAGATGACCACAAATCATTAAGTCACTCCATTGCCATGTGTATAAAATCAGTGTTACAGTGGAAGGACCCCGATGGATGTAACACCTTACAGATATGCTCAGTGGGTGTGTTTATCACTTAGAATATAGACTAGAGTTATCTTTGCTAGCTTCTGTGAGATAGATCAGGTATGGGCTTAAGTCCTGACATGCTATGACAGTTGAAGGGAGAGACTCTTTCACTTTATTCCAGCGCATCCTTCTCCACCATCCTCCACCAGGAGAGAGGCTGAGCAACCATGCACTGGAACCATTACTCCTCAGTGCTGAAGTCTGTGTTTTTTACAGTTTATTTCCTACATTACGCTGTCTTGTCCAATTTCTTATTTCTTTGTTTTAGTTGCAATGCTACTAAAGCATTAATAGAAATTTCCTTTCTATTAAGGGTTTTTCTAAACTGTTTAGCTGTTCTTGGCAGTTGCCGTACATGAGAGGTGTACTACGAAAACTGGATGAAGAAGGTAGGGCCTGAATATTGGTAGGCTGCATGTGGGGCTCACTGACTAGGCTGTTTCATAGGGCAGCCTGTCCCCCGCCCCCCAGCTGTGTAACTTATGCGGGCCTGTTTTCTTGGGTTAGTTAATTTCTCTAGACACATGTCCTCCAAACTATTCCCTGCACAATTATTTTTTGGTAAAACTGCCCTGTGAGTCCATGGGCCACACTGGAGTTCCCTTTTGTTTTTCTGACACCACACAATGAGCTTTCAGATAAGAAAAGGATTTATGGAACTTATCTAAACCCATATAATTAGGAAAGGAAAGAGCTGGGCTTTTCAAAGCCAGGTGGGACTGACTTTAGTACATAAGCACTTAACCACCTATTGCTCTTCACATCCATTTCATCACTTGTAATCACAATGCCCCTCTAGCGTTCGAACTCTCATTACTTCTACTGCATTTTCCCTTTACTGTGTTGCTTTTCCGTGTGTTTTGTCTCTCAATGCAATCTGAAGGACACGATCCCCAGGGCAGAGGGTCTCAGACTTACTTATAAGGTGTGGGAAAACAGACCGCTGGGCCCCACCTCTACAGATTGTGATTCAATAGGTCTCAGATGGAGCCTGAAATTTTGCATTTTGAACAAATCCTCCCCAAGCTGTGCTCCTGCTGCTGATCCAAAGATCATACTCGAGGACCACTGTCACAGAGGTTGTATTCATCCAAAGATGGTCAGGCACAGAGCAGAAAATGATTTTTAAGCTACAGTCACTGGTGGCAAGAGAACTTCTAATACCATTCGTGGCTGGATGGGTTAACATTTGATAAAATCTTTATTTAATCATGACTGCAGGCAATACTTTAATATTGAGAGCACTATTTTTATTTTCTTCTTATATTTATCTCTTTATTCAATCAGACATGTCTTTTATGAAGGATAAGGTGGGAGATAAGAGGGAGTTGTTCAAGCAAAAGGAATAGCACCACGAAAGGAAAACGATGTGAAAGAATGGGGCAGTCTCGGGCCTCCCAAGTCCTCAGTTTTGCTGAACCATAAGGAACTTGTCAAATAATAACCATGATAGTTAACTTTATGCATCAACTTGACTGGGCCAAGGCACCCAGATATTTGGTCAAGCATACTGGGTAATGTTAACATTTACATTGGTTGGTTGATTTTTTTTTTAAGATTTTACTTATTTATTTTTAAAGAAAGGGCAAGGGAGGGAGAAAGAAAGGGAGAGAAACATCAATGTGCAGTTGACTCTTGGATGCAACCTACTGGGGACCTGGCCTGCAATCCAGGCATGTGCCCTGACTGGGAATCCAGCCAGTGACCCTTTGGTTTGCAGGTTGGCATTCAATCCACTGAGCCAGGGAATGAACTGGTTGATTTTGAATCAACTGGATTGTCTTCCACAGTGTAGATGGGCCTTATTCACTCAGCTGAAGGCCTAAATTAGACAAAAGGCTGAACTCCCTGAGCAAGAAGGAACTCTGTAAGAGGTTGCCTTTGGGCTTCATCTGCAACATTTGTTCTCTTGGTGTCTTCAGCCTAACAACCTCAGACTTAAACTGTAAAATCAGCTCATCCTTCAGTGTCCAGCTGTCGACCTACTCTACAGATACTGGACTTGTCAGATATTGGGCTCTGCACATACTGAACTCACCAAACTCCACAATTGCAAGAGCCTCTCTATTCTTTCTTTCTATCTATCTATCTATCTATCTATCTATCTATCTATCTATCTAATGGTATGTCCAGAAAGTATCCATCCACTCATTAGACAACAGCTACAGAGAAAACATAAAAAGTAGAGAATTTAACATATCACTTGAAAAATAGTGCCTGCTAATATCTTGGTGGAATTCATTTCATTCTTTTGCAATGTATATATTTTACTGTCAAACATGTGAGACCTGTCCAGAAAGTGTGCAACCATGCACTATGAAAAATAGAGACATTTACTGAAGAAGATAGAAGAGACATTGTACACAGGACATTGACATCTTAGTCCCCTTCAAAGTAGGTACCTTGGGACCTCACACAGTTCTCCCAATCACCATCAGCTGCCCTGTCATATTTTCCTGAATCTCATTGATGGTCTGAAACCTCTTCCCTTTCAAATGTGATTTCAGTTTTGGGAAAAGCCAGAAATGACAAGGCACCAAACTCGGGCTGTAAGGGGGCTGAGTCACCTAGGTAATTTGATATTTCACCAAAACTCTTGCATGAGACCTGATGCTCGAGCAGGTGTGTTGCCATAAGGAAGCTGCCAGTCATTGGTTTGCCCATAGCTGCAGGCTTCTGAATCATTTAAATAGTTTCTGCGGAAGAAAGTTCAAGCTTAATGCAAAATTTGATGCAGATTCATTGCTCTACTTGCTCAATTGTTTTGAATGCTATAGCCACACAGTACACATGCTCACTCAACAGAGTCTGCTGCCCACACTGACTAGTACAGTGAAGTCATCATTGTTCACACATGTGCATTCCAGTCCACTCTCTTTGGTTGCCAGGTTACATAGATATTGTGCAAACCAATCTCATTATATTAACAATGGCTGGAATTTTTCTGAACGGATCAATATCTATATTCAGTTTTTACATATACATGTATATATGTATATATTTTACATATGTATGTGTATATGTATATGTGTATGTGTACACGCACACACACACATATTCACTTTTTCTGGAGAACCCCGACAATAATAGAAGAAAGTTAACAAGGAATTTGCAAACCAGGAAACCATTGTAAATAGAAGAAAGACAAGATCAGAGTCATGTTTTAGGAGGTCGAGTCAGGTAGTGTAAGTGTAAGTTGCACTGAGGGACAGAACACCTGGTAAAGAAACCCATTAAGGGCAAAATGTAACGGAGGTTAGTAACAGTTCAAGAGCAGAAGAACATTGTGGTTGAGAGGGATGGAACAAATCTGAGAAACATTAGGCAGTAAAGCGTGAAGTTTCTGGAGTCAGACTGGTCTGGGTTCGAAACCCAGCTCTTGTTTGTTTTTTTTGTTTGTTTGAGTTTAAATGAGTCCCAGAAACATTTTCTTTATCTGAAAAATGGAAGTAATTATAGCACCTACTTCATAGTTTGATTGGAAGATTAGAATAAAAAACATTAATCCTGTATTGTGTAATACAGATTCTGGGTATCTTATATAGTCAATAAGACTACTCAATAAATGCTAGCTATTTAGGTAGGTAGATAGATATTCACACATACACACATACTTATTATGATAGTACATATATGAAGAGCTAGCTTGTGTGTATATATACACATATATGTGCTAGCTTGTATACACATATGCTAACTCCCCATGCATGTGCTCTCTCATATATATGTACATTGACATATATGTACATATAAGCACATACATATAAAATGTGTATAAAGTTCATAGCACCATATTTTCAAATTAACTTTTTAATAACTTAGCAGCAGTTTGGATAGCACGTTGAAGGGAAGAGAGAAAATTTAAGGTTTGGTGACATGTGAAAAATGCAACCATTAACAGAAATAACAAAATCAAAAGGAATGGCTGTTTGGGGGAAAGATACAAGGAAGGGTAATAAACTTGAGGTTGCTTTGGGAAGATGTTAAATTTGAGTTACTAAATGAGAGCCCAGAAAGAAATTTAGCTGGTCTGATGTGAAAGATTAATAATGCATAGTAAAGTCACTGGGGGAAAAACATTATTTTTTTAAAGATTTTTATTTATTTATAGAGAGGGGAGGGAGATAGAGAGAGAGAAAGAAACATCAATGTGGGGTTGCTGGGGGTCATGGCCTGCAACCCATGCATGTACCCTGACTGGGAATCGAACCTGCGACACTTTGGTTTGCAGCCCTAGCTCAATCCACTGAGCTACACCAGCCAGGACCGGAAAAACATTATTTTAATTCTAAAATAGAATGAAACTGTCAAGATTTTAACATATGAATATATATGTCTATTAAAGCAACATTAAACAGCCAAAAAATTTAATGAAATGGGAAGGTATTATATTTACAGTCATAGTTAAATATAAGTGAATATATGGTATAAAATTAAATTGCATTAATTATGTTTCATCTCTGTAATGCTTCAGGTGAGTTACTGCTTTTTAAAAGTGGGCACAGGTATCAGATGCCAAGTAGTGTTAACTGGAATAGTATTAATTTATTAATGTTGAACTAAACAAGTGAAAGTCATGGTCAGACATACAGATGTATGACTAATTAGTGTTGATAACCTATTACACATCAGATTCTGCACTGTATCTCCTTTACTTCTTCCTCACAATTCCTACTTGGTCTGTATTTTTGCCCCTAACCCAAAGAAACTACTAATTCCTTTGAGAATACATAGCTAGTAAGGATGCAGATGGATCTGAACCAAATTCAATGTGATTTTGACAGCACTTAGATGTGTGGATTTGTTACTAGAAAGGATTTTTTTATGCAATGATCATCAAAATTAAACATTCTTATTGGTCAGAAATGCCTCAGGAGCATTCTGTGGCTACAGATTTTCTATTCTCTGGGGGTTCTGCTCAGTCACAGAGGAAGGTGTAATAGAAGTTCCCTCACGGTGGGACACGGGTTTTCCTCCAGCGGCTGCCTCCGCCCACTGTCTGTAACAGCGGACATACCACAGGCCACAAAGAACCCGACCGGAGGCGGGGCGCACAGGACCGGGCTGAGGCCACTGCGCTCTGCAGACCCTCCTCCTGGCCTCTCTATTTGTAGAAAAGCACCGTGAGACTTTCAGACATCTGTTTTTGAGGTTATGAAAACTGAAAACATCTACGGATTTCAAATAGATTCGAAAACTTTAACACAATCTCCCATATTGGAAACCAACACCAGTCAAAATATATTATCTTCAAGCAGCCTATTCTTTTCTACTTTATTTGTATAATTATTCTGTTATCGATTAGCGTAGTACCCAGTGTACTCATTCTGTCTGGGAGTACTTTTTAGGGTTGAAATAACATTGCCCATTGAAGTAGATTGCATACCTGTTGTCCCTTCGCATTTGGAAGCTCTGACAGTAAGGGGGCAGAGGCCCTGGGAGAGGGTAGGGAATCCTGCGGCAGAAGAGGGCATGTCAGGAAATCGGCTTCCAATGGGGAGGAGGTCCTCGCCGCTCGGTGGCTGGGCCACAGATCGGCTAATGGGCAGCTGAGGCAGAGATCACTTACAAAAAGCATGAAAACGGTGACTCTAAAAGGTGACCCCCAACAAAAACCTAATTTGTTCCTGCTTGATGATCACAGAAAGGTCAATCCATTTCTTCCCCCGGGTGAAATTTCCCCTAAATTCTTGAAAATCCATTCCATAGCATAAAAATACAAAAAAATTATAAAAATAAAACACAAATATAAGCTTTTAAAATGTTCAAACCAAATGGAATATAAAAGACACCTTGTAAATGTCCTTATGGTGGGTGATTCTACAGAGAAATGGCAAACCTATTTAAAAGGCAAATCCAGTGAAGGTGGGGTATGTATTCCTTCAGGAACAGTAAACCTTCTTGGGGAAAACAAACATTTCTCTTTGCACCTGGATCAAAATTAGATTTATTTTAACTTTGCTATTTATTACACTATAAAAGCCTTTGAATTGGTAAATGCTAGAGACAGGCTTGCTCCTCATATGTGCAGAGCCAGAGGCCTGCCTACTGCATGCCTGCATATTTTTAAGTTATAAATCAGGATGCAGACATGGCCTCCTACCTGGTTCCCATTGGACCCTTGAAGCTTGCTCCTACGCTCACCCTGCAGCTGAGGTTTCAGGGCACTGCCCTCCCCCAGGCTGCATTGCCCCCTGTAGACTCATTGCTCCCCGTAAGCCCACTCAGCCACCTGTATCTGCTGGCTCTTAGATGCTGGGGCAGTCCATGGAATCGCCCAGCCCAGAGTGGGGCCAACCCGCTCAAGCTCCTCAGGGAACCAAGGCAGGCAGGGTCTCCTCCCACTGCACTTACGCTTCTGACTCAGGATTCCTAGGCAGCTCTAACCACTTCCGAAACTCCATGGCCCCAGCCAGGGGAGGGATGGAATTCAGTTACTTGGAAAGTCAGTCTCACCGAACACGTACTTGGGGGTGACTGGAGTCAGAGGCTTCGATAAAAGCAGCTCCTTTCCCTCACTTCCAGGGTAGGGATTGTGATTTTCTCCCCTCCTCTAACTCCCCTCCACCCCTCTAAATACACCCACTGGTTTCTCTCAGTCTCGTGTCCTCTCTGTGCCAGGAGTGGGGGAGGGGGGCTTTGGTTCCAAACATTCTTTCCAAGGAATTCTCCTTGTTCATCCAATTGGTTACTGAACTTTTAAGGCCTTCTTTAAAAGGTCCAAAAAAAATATCTGTATTTTGGTGTTTGAGGTAAGCATTGTTTCCCCTAACATTGCATAGGATGCAGCACAGGGGCCTTTGGAAGCAGGACTGACTTGGAGGAGATTCACCTTGTTCCTGTGTTTCAATCTTCATCTCTTTCCTCCAGTGTCTAGCAACTCAACTACATCTGCAGGAGAAGCTTCTAGTTGCTGAACTGCCGTTTCATTAGAGTTGTATTGTTTCTTGTGATACAGCATTTGGTAGCAAAACTTTCAAATCTTAAATGGAATGGTAGAGTGTCTCATGCCTTTCTGATGGTGAGAACGAGTTTCATTAAGAGTAAAATTTGCCATTCAGAACGCCCATCAGTGAAGACTCACCCTCTTCATGCCACGTAGTCTTCTGGGACTGATCAGTCAGGGCCTGACCTGGGACCTGGCCCCCAAATTGGGAATGTGACCCAGAGACGAACAACCTGAGTATTTCATGCCCTGGTGGCATGATTGGCGGATGACAAGCCAGATGGTTGACAAGTCAGAGTCCAGAAATCCTGACAGAGATGTTGGGGAAGGTTTGCTCTCTTCCCATTGATGAGCATGGAGAACTGGGCTGTCTGTAACCATCTAGCCTCCTCCTGGAGAGGAGCCTCTGGCACTGAGGCCACACAGAAGCAATGGGGTTTGCGTGATAAAGGTCCGAGGTTGGTGTTTAGGTCTCTGAATCCAACTATGACCATTTGAAAAGGCCAATAAGTCCTTGATTTTTTTTAGACCAGTTTGAATCGGGTTTGTGGCACTTGCAGCAAATAGTGAACTGAATAATAGAATTTAATTCTGTAATCAACAATTCCATCCAAGCTCAGGCAAGTCCACCCAGAGGCCCCACAAGCAAATCATTTTCAAAGATAAATGTGCCTATTTTTCCCCATGCACAACAAATCTGCTTTTCCTCCTGTCTTCCAGACCAGATGTCAAAACACCACCACTTTCTAGTGTGTTCCATTTCAGTAAGTTCTGCCCCACTTTCTCTGGAATATTCTCGAATCCATCCTCTCCTCTGTTCTTCTACTGTTGCTGCTTATTCTATAATCTTACTTTCCCCCCTGAGCTGTCACACTAACCTTTTCCTAACTGGTTTCCCCTGCCTCCAGTTTTTCTTACAAACTGTATTTCATATAGTCACCAGAGTGAGATTTTTGAAGTGTGTATTTAAACATGGGGCCCTCCCCCATCCCACATTAGAGGCTTTAATTGCTCATTACTACCTAAAAGGTAAAGTTCAATTTCCACAGCACAGATTGGATAGCTCCTCTGTAATCTGGCCTCAGCCTGAATATTTCTCACCTAGGCTATGGCCACTACCCCACAAATAACCTGCAGTGCATCCCTAATAAATGACTCTAGTTCCTTGGGCTCACTAATTTGTTGGCACATGCTGTTTATCCTTTACCTGGATTGGCCTTTCCAACATTTGTCCTGAGCAGAAAACTTTAGATTTAAATTTTAGATTTAATCAAGCTTTGCTTGCTTCCTTCTAGTAGAGTTGGCCTTGCAAGCTTCTATGTAACCTGGAAACTCCAAATCCTTCTTACTTCATAAACTCAGCATTTATTTGTACCCATTATTCTTAAGTTTACTTAGAGACTCTATGAGGTAGGATAATACAGGAAAAGGAGTGACTAGAAATGTGTCCTAAAAGTTTGCTGTGAAGAGGCAATGGTTATGATCTATTGTTCTGGAAGCCAAGGCAAATGCAAAACTTTAGATCCTTGATCCTGTGCTATTCAGCTGGCCCAACATATTCGTGGATTATGTACTTGCTGTGTCATAATATGAGTCCCACAGATGCATTGGTATGTGCTGAAATCACAGGGGACACTCCGTGTTGTGTGTGACCTATTTCAAAATAGTGTGTTTTTTTTTACCCAGAGCCCAACTAGAGCTCTGTCTGTGTACCCCTAAATTAGGGATTTTCCAATGTTTTCATCGGCTTCTGACTTTGGATTTCCTCAAGGTCTCCAGCTTGGCTTCCCACTGCATACGGCCCCCACTTCAGGCTGCATGCAGACACTTCTTAATTCTGACCAGAGCCTCCTTTTAAGTCCAATCAGCAGGAAATATGGAGGTTGGCACAGTTATGAGTACAATTTAAAGACCCAACAGTAATCTTGAATTACAACATGACTTTTTTTTGCAGTTATTTAGCACTCCTTCCTTTGTCTTGCCTTTTTAGCTTCTAAATGGAAGGAAACAAAAGTTCCTGTTTATTTCTCTCAAATGCCTGCCTGCAACACTGATTTGTTCATTTTGAACCAGGGAAGAGTTGAAGTCAGGAACAGTGTGACTCATTCATTTGAAATAATTATATCAGTCCATCTCCGCAGCCTGCCTGGTTGAGGCTTTTCAGGGCAATGGTGCCTGGTGAAGGTGGTTTATCCTTAACTCCTGCAGCTCACGATGCCAAATGCCGGATTTCTGGAGTCATAGGTGTTCTGCAAAACCCTCAATGCCCAAGTGAGACATGCTGAATGCATTCTGTACGTGCATTCTGGTAAATACATCAAGGTAATAATTACTTCCACATTTCCCCTTTTAAATACACATTTTTACTCAGGGCCACAGTTTGCCCTCACATA
This sequence comes from Phyllostomus discolor, assembly GCF_004126475.2. Taxonomy (NCBI): domain Eukaryota; kingdom Metazoa; phylum Chordata; class Mammalia; order Chiroptera; family Phyllostomidae; genus Phyllostomus; species Phyllostomus discolor. The sequence continues at coordinate 20,094,567 of NC_040912.2, read as the reverse complement.
CACCCAATGCATTTCAGATTTCTGTGTAATTTAAAGAAAAAGTGTTGCTGAGGTGAGCCAAATTTATATATGAGTTCTTTGTGTAAGTTATTTCGGAGCTACAAAGGCTGTGTCCCCGTGCTTATATACAGTTTGTTCCCCCATAATGGCTTTCTGCCATCAATTGGAATACCTTTCTTACAGTGCCCTAGATCCCAATATGAACAAAGTTTACTTATTTTTTATTATTTTTTAAAGAAAGGCTTCTTATGTATATTTTTAAGACAGGAGGACTGGTTTACATTTTCAGGACCCTCAATGTGGATATAGTAAAAGAGGTGATATGCTGGGGGAGGGGGGAGTAGTGGATTGTAATGCCAGTGAAAAGAATGGTCTTGTTTTCTTGCTTTCGGCGCAAGGGAGAGCATATTTGATTTTTTACTCTATGGAAACTGAGGATAAAAAGTACTCCAATGTGTCTCTATAAGACAGATCAAACATAATGAAATATTTCTTAATAAAACAAAGTAAATGTATAATATTTATGAACAGAATTAGCTTCTGTTACCTTTATTTCACTTTGCTCCTTGTACAATGCACACAGGCATTTAGATTCAAGATACTTTGAAATCTTTTTTCAAGTTATCAGTTAGATTACTGCCCATACTATGCTCAGCACTGATAATGTCATTTCAAAATGACGTTGTTCATTTCCATAGATTTCGGTTTCATTAATATTTGGGAATGGATTTAATATTTCTTTGTTTGTAGATCTTTCACACAGAATCTATTGTCTTAGTTTCAACTGCTCCATTTAATTATGTTTGATTCAGGAATATTCGGGATTTGATTCCAGGGGTCAGTTCTCCCTGTGTATTGTTTTCACATTACCCTAAAACAGCTGAGAGTTTATAAATGTTTTGGGAAGTCACTAGATTTTACTGTGTTTCTTACTATAGTCCATGCTTTCTATTAAAGTAGTTCTTTAACATAGCACAAAGTTTTGTCTGGTTTTGGAGACGTTAAACTTAAGTGCATCCTGTCAATCAAATATGTGTCTGTAAAGAGACAATCAGAAAGAAAAGCAATTGAAAACTCAAATGCAATGTTGTTATGTTTTATTGGAAAGAGTCTTTAAAGAGCCAGATATCATGGTGCCAGATATGTGACTTTAATGGCTAACTCCTTGGCATCCTGTCAAAAGGTAGAACTTGTATCTGGAATAGCCTGATGGGATAAAAATGTCAGAGCTTTGATTTTACTGCCTCTGACTACAGAGAACGGTCCAAGTTTTACCTGGTTAACCCCGCAAATGGTCCTGTTTTCAGCACCTTCCATGGATGTTTTGTGGAGAGAGTTATTCAGGACCACAGAAAATATCATTTTAGTGGTGTTCTTTGATTGCTTGAATAAGCTTTAAATTAAAAATTGTTTTCGAATACTTTAACATGAGTTACATTCCAACCTAGATTTAATTGGTCTGTTCTCCAAATGAGAAGGGAAGCTTCTGGATGAGTGAATGAAGTCTCCGTAAATATATTTTATAGCATAATTCCTTTAATCACATTTATTTCTCTCTAATGTAATTAATATGTTCATATCTGGCTTTCTGCTAACAGGAACAGTACCTTTGCGTCTTTAGCTTCAGAAGTGATACAACTGGGCACAAAATGGGGCAATGCCACCCAGCAGCAGGTAGGTACATGTGATGACGTAAGAGAAATACCTGTGTCTGGCATTTGGTGGGCGCCAGCTCCCTGTCTGTTCTTGAGTAGTTAGCGGCCCATTCTCCACAAATTACTGGAACGTATGTATTCCTTTGTAATTTGCCTTAGTGATCCTCCAAACTGCAATTTGGAAGAAGGTTGTGCCCGGAGAATGAGGAGAAAGAAAAGAAGGCGTTACCAAATACTGAGCAAGACCTGCCACAGTGCCCAACTTCCAGCTGTTTCCAGTTTCCAGCGTCGTAGCTCTCCTTCCGAACCAAGGATAGGCACGTGGTTAAAGGTGTTGGCTCTGGAACTATAATGAAAGTGTTCCAATACCAGGTTTTAAATTCGATAGTCATGTGCACTGGGGAAAATTGTCTTCTCTGAGCCTTCATTTGCCCTGGGAAATTTTAGTAAATTTTAACTTACATTAAGTTGGGAGGATAAAACAAAATTAATGCAAATAAAGTCTCTATCTTTGACCCTGGCACACCGTAGAGTTTGTTAAATTATTCCCTGAGTGTTAGGGTTGACGTTGAAGGTAGGGAGCAGGGGACACATGCAGCAGTTAATAGCATAGTAATACCACTTGCTAACTTTATGACAACAGGAAGAGGTTGATAAAATTTAATATGGATGTATTTTTATCTTCTTATCTCTCTTAGCAGGCCGGTAGCATCAGTTGTCAGCTCTGGTCAACTCAGGAGCAAAGCAGGCACTCTGAGCTGACCAGCGAGCGTGGCGAGCAAGAGAACTGTGGCTGTCTGTTCGCCCAGTGACTTCCCGCACCATAAGTACTGGATCGTTCACTGACTAGGCAGATGAGCCCTTGGCTCTCCCTGCCCCAAGTGAGACCGTATCTGTCCAGCACAATCAATGAGTGAGAAAATGGATGTGTGAGAAATGTGAGTAGTTCGTGCCAATTCAAAAAGCTTTTTAAGAAGACACAAGTCTTGCCAATGTTTTCTACAAAAGGAAAATACAGGAATCCCTTGCCTGTGGTTTTAGAGGAATGGGAAAGGAAAGATAATTAGCTACACGTATGTCTACAGAATTGTTTCCTCAGGAAAGAATGCATTGCATTCAGAGGGATGATACCAGGATAATATAAAATTGACTGTCAGTGTAATAAAATTATCCACAATCCTTTCTCAATCAGTTGGCATAACTTAGCACCCTCACCCTCGGGCGAGAGGAAGATGGAGAGGGAACCTTGTGTCACACCCCTGGTTCAAAGCCACAGGTCTGTGCACACCACCTGGCCTGTCATCCTTTGTTTCTGCACCAGCCTTTGTGTCCCCACCCACACGCTATGTTCCCGAGATACAGGCGCCCTTTCCGCTCCTTCTGCTAAGAACAGTTAAAATCAAATGACACCGGTTTTAAAGAGAAGCTGCTCTTCCTCTGCAGAAACGCTGCCACGGAGGCCGAGTCATCGACACACCCACTGGACAGTTATGAGGGTGGTGGTGCTGCATCACCCACATTCCACCACCGGAGCCCCCTTTTGATCAGCCGCAAACATTTGCAAGACAGCTGGCTGTGATGACAGTCAGAGGGAGGATGGGCAGAACACTAGTATGTTTTTGTTTTTGTATAGGATACTACAGGGATAAATATTGCAACATTAACACTGTATTCTGCATTGCTGGTTGGAATGCAAAGTGATATAGGTATTTTTGAAATGTTCAGCAGTTTCTTTTTGCAAAGTAATTTACTATATAAAAAAATAAAAACTTCTATATACGATCCAACCACTAGCTGCAAGCTGATATGCATATTTGAACTGCATAATGGGACCTAATTCACTGTGGCATACTGGGATCCTTTCAAACTCAGGTGAAGAAATCCAACTCAGAGTTTCTATGTGCAGTGTGTGCCTAAGGGGTCAGTGGATCAGCCGAGTGGTTTAGGATAAGGAGACATAGGTTCTGGGCCTACATGGGTCACCCTTCATAGCAGTAATAATTTTCCTCATTCTCAGCCTTCACATCAGAAAACACGAGGGCTTGAACTAGTCTGGTGTCCCCAGCTTCATGAATTATAGTAAGTTCACGAAGTGCTATCTACAGTCGTAGTTTTCTGAACATTGCTATTCAGCGGAGACATGACCTGTGAATCTGTGATTTTATCAGTCGCTCCAAACAACTGATATAAGAACAACTGGAGAAACACTGTATTAGCTATTGTTTGACTTTCCTGCCCCCAACCTCGCAAAGCCAACTGTAGAGAAGGTGGTAGTCCATCACAACGTTCGAACACATTGGTCTGCGTACGGCTAAGGTGGGAGATTTGCCTATCGCGATAACAGAAAAATCAAAGAGATTAATTCCTTTAAGGGCACATTATTTTGCTTTTATTGAGTAACTAAATGCCAAAAGCAGCTGATAGAACATAGTCATCCTTAAAAGCAAGGCTTGTGCCATAAAGCTAAATGAAGACTCTTACCCCGAGGGAAAGCAGTTTTATCTTTCTGCTTTCTAATCTTATCTCTAGTTATGGAATCCCTTTGCAACATGCTATTGTTAGATCTATAGCATGATGAAGTGTTATAGAAGCCATGGAAATTTAGGCCTGATATGATCACAGCTGTGAAGATTTTGAGGGTGGGCCTATTAAAGAAATGAGTGATATAAAACAATAAAATTTTATAGTACACACACACATGCACCTTTGCTCAAACTCAAACATCCACACATGCAAACACACTCATGCCTCCCCCAAATATGAACACGTGTACACCCCCTTCAGAACACGTGCTGTGTCACACTCTCAACTCTGGGTTGAGTTTTTAGTTGATTAAACACATGAAACTGAAACTATCCAAATAAACTCTTTTGGCAGTTATTGAAAGTCTTTTGAAGTAAGCCAGAATGCCTCTACAGTCAATGTTTCCATACTGAATCAGTCCCTGTCACAGTGATATTATGTTTATTTTTTATGTTGGAATGTAGATTTCTTCTTTCATTGCACCAGCTCTGCAAAGATAAAAATAAAGGTACTAAAGCAACATTCTCGGGCTTTGCAGACCTCCTCCCTGGCGAAAGCTTATGCTCTGATTCTCAGTACAATCTATTCATAATAGGATTAGGCTGCTGTTTTGTAGCAGTAATTTCAGACTTCTTCTATCCCCTCAAAATGAACCAGTGAAACTTCTTAATACTTAGTGATGCCTCATTCCTTTTGTGTCCAGGGCTGGGGGGGGGGGGGTCTGTTTGAGCGGATCATGTGTAGTAGGAATTGACTGGAAGGGGCCCAGGTAGGAACTTTTAAAGGTAATTTTGAAGATTTCCCCCAAAGCTTAAGTTTCTTTTCTCAGAGCCCTTAACTGCTCAGAAGCAAAACGTTTCCATATACCAAATTTAGAACTGCATACAAGGTATACCAAAATTAAATATATCTAGAAGTTAGCACATGCCTTTCTACAATCCCCATAAAGCTACTCCCTTCCTTCAAAAGACCCTGCTCCGGGCAAGGATCAGTTTAGTCTCGAAGCTATGAAGAGAAGATCCACCTTCACCCTCCCCTACACACTAAACCCTGTTACTACTCTCATGCGGTATATTCTTCCTCTGTGATGGCTTGTATTTCTCATCTCTCTGCTCCCTGCCCACTGTGGAGGCCTCAGAGCAAGGTTTCATTGAACGCAGCCTACTCACCTCCCTGTCACTAGGCTCTGCTTCCTAAAGCCCCAACTCTGTCACCAACAGTCCTATTTCTAAACCACAAATCTGATCTTGTCTTTAAGAACTGTGCGAACAGGAAAAAGGACAAATGCTTTTCTCATAGGATTGTCAGCTTCGTTAGAACCCTGCCACAAGCTGACACCTCAGACTCATATGCTGTCATTCTTTTAGCCTCTCTCCACTCTCTCCTTTAGGGACACTGACCTTCTGACCATTATCTAAACATGTGCTGTTTCTCTCCCCATAGATGACATCTCCTACCCCTCACCCCACTCCACTCCACTCCTGGCCCAGCCTAGCAAACTCCATTTCAGCCTTGAATATTCATCTCATGTCACATCCCCTATGACATTTCCACACCTCTCTCCCAGAGTGTTGTGTTCATACTCTGCTGTAATGCAAATTATGTTATGGGTAATATAATAAGTTGAATGGTGGCCCCTCAAAAGTTACAATCATACGCTAACCCCCTGAACCTCTGAATGTGACCTCATGTGCAATAAGACTTTTGGTAGATGTAATTAAAAATCTTAAGGTGAGTGGATAAAAATGATGTGGTACATGTATACAATAGAATGCTACACGGCTATAAAAAAAAAAAGCAACTCCTACCCTTTGTGACAACATGGACAGACGTGGAGGTTATGATGCTAAGCGAAATAAGCTAGCCAGAGAATGACAAATACCATATGATCTCACTCATATGTGGAATCGAATAAACAAAATAAAACCAGAGGCATGGATACATGGATGAGACTGACAGGTCTCGGGGGTGGGGGACCTGGGGAGGGCTGGAAGAGCTCAGCCAAAGAACATGTATGCATATATGCATAGCCTGTGGACACAGGGAACAATACGGTAGACAGGGGCAAAAGGGAGGTAGTGATGGGGGGAGCATCTGTAATATTGTCAATAATTAAAAAAATCTTAAAACGAGATCATCTTGGATCATACCATTGGGCTGTAAATCCAATACACGTGTCCTTACAAGACATGGAGGAGAGACCCACAGGGAGAAAAGCAGACTATGGGAGAATGGCGTCAGAGATTGGGTTGACGTAAGCTGGGGAAGTCCTGCGACCACCAGGTGCTGCAAGGATCCTCCCCTCTGGGGAGCGGGACCCTGTCACCCTCTCCATTTCAGACATTTGGCCTCCAGATCTTTGGGAAAATGAATTTCCGCTGTTTATAGCCCCCAAATTTGCAATGATTTGCTACAACACACCAAGAACACTAATAAGGATGCTTACTTATACACCTGCCCCAAACTACATTTTAAAATCTGGAAGGGAAGAGATCATAGACTTTTTTATAAATTAGCAGACTTGGTTTCTTTGAGCAGTTTTAGGTTTACGGACACCTGACAAGAACAAAGTATTCTCATATGCCCCTCACCCCCAGTTTCCCCTACTATTAATATCTTGCATTAGTGGTATATCCTTGTTAGAATTAATGAGCCAACGTTGCTACATGCTTATTGACTAAAGTCCATAGTTCACAGTAGGGTTCACTCTTCGGGTTGTGTGTTCTGAGTTTTGACCTGTGTTTAATGACATGTATCCATCATCATGCAGAATGATTTTGCTGCCCTAAAAAGCTCTGGTAATCCCCGTAGTCACCATCCCTTCCTCCTACTACACCCTGGTAACCAGTGATGTTTTTGTCTCCATCTGCTTTCTCCCAATTGCCATATAATAGGAATCACACAATATGCACATGTAGCCTCTTCAAATTGGCTCCTGTCACTTAGCAACGTGGGTTTAAGATTTCTTCATGTATTTTCATGGCTTAACAGCACACTTCTTATTACTGCATAATGCCCCACTATCTGGATGTAAGAAATTATACATTTTTATTTCACCTTTGTAGCCTTTGTAGAGTGGGTTCATGTGCTGAATTTTCTATAGTTTAATGTATTTTCAGAAAAAGAGATATTCCAATATTCTGACTCTTTTCAAAGTGTTTGAATAATATTTATAAAAATGCTAGAAAATAATACTAGAATAAATATGTTTTATAAAATGAGTCAGTTCATCTATTAACAACAGATAGTACATAGTCAAATGAAAATATTTTGGGTGTCATTTAAGGTCTAAAAAGCCAAATAGAGAAAATTTCTTCACAATTAAAAATAGATTCCAGAAAAGATGTTCGAATAGCCTCATAAAGTTAGCATGTAATATGATTTTGGGTGCAATTTATTTGTGGCTACTTCAGGGAAGACATAGGAAATACATCAGTCATGCAATTTCACAGTACATAACCTGTGTTCAACCAGAGTATTGATATACCTCCAATAGGAAGGATTTTCCTCCCCCCATGTTAAAAACTGACCTTAAATAAACTACAAGTCCATGCTACCATCTGGCAATGGGCAGAAGCAGCTTAATCATTTCCTTTTTGAATAATGAAAAAGTTCCCTTCAAAATGCCCCAAAAACATTGGACAGGAAAAACGCCCTAATATTTCATTTATAATTTCAAATGGTTTTCAGTTATGAAACCAACAATATAAGCTTGCTTCAATCGCACTAATATTGCATAGTTTTATTTGTTATTAATAAATATATTTGTACTTATATAAGTCATTTAAGAAAACAGGAAACAGGAAAAATCCCAGCCCCTGGTTTTCAGAAAATACAAATCGCTCAAACATAGCACCTTGGTTCCCCTTAGAGCTCCAGCCAGCACCCTCTCAACACCTCTGACCATGGTCTTTCAGTTTTGCAGTCTTCTCTTCCCCTGTCATCTATGATAAACATTGCTGGCACGTTTATCATCTTCGGTAAAGTAAATTGTTCAGATCCAAGTTGCTGCCAGGTTGCTGGCACACATAGAAAAGAGCTGAAATCTGTGTTTTGGAATAACCTTTTGTTATTTGGTTGATACTTCTTTTCTGCCTTGAGCAATGTTGTTTTGATTTTTAAGCTTTGAGTTTCGCTACATACTTTGACATTTGACTAATAGAAAAATGTTTGCTTCTTTTCTTAGTCATTGTGTGTCAAGTGATTCATTTCTTCTATGCCTTTTTTTTGGTAACCTCAGGAGGCATTCTTAGTGGTACCTCGTACTCATCACGCAGCTCTTAGAAAAACCCACCAGAACCCCAGCATGCGTGCTTTGACAGTGTTATGAAGCCTGCCTATTTAAAGTATCTCATTAGTGCTTTAATGTATGTTCACTACGTAACAGCATCTCTGAATCCATTGCCTATTTCTGGAGTCAGAGCAGGTCATACAAAGTGTTGTCCTGGTACAATGACTTTCTAGTGACTTAGATAACAAGTAGTCATTGCCTCTTGTGTGTGTGTGTGTGTGCTATAATAATTTTTCCTGTGTCCCAGGCCACCTTACAAGTCATTTGTTCTGTTTTCATTTATTTGCCTGCCACTTATGTGCCACACAATAGGTTAAACATGGGAACCATAAGATACATAAGACATGGTCACTGCACCCAAGTGGTTCACACACCCCGTGGCACATCTTTGTTCAGAAGGAGGGGAGGCTGGTGTTAAAGACAAGAAAGATGAGAGTGCTGACATCTTTCTCTGGAATAAGCATACCTAAAAAAATAAAACTGTAATATAGACAATGTTGGAAAGTAAAAGGACTTTCTGAAACTTTTTAGATAGGGAGCAGACATTTGGATTTAAACACAAGGCTTTCTAGAACCCACTCAATTTGAATGACTAAGGTTGCCGGCGGCATTCCTGCAACAATCTCCAACAAGTACCACACTTTGACAGCCTGAAGCTCTCCGAGTGGAGGCACAGGAGTCTAGGGTGGAGAGAGACACAGGGCGAATTAAAGAACATAAAGGAGAGGTGAGACCACTCCAGGTTGAATATTTAGAAATTGGGTTACTCTACCTGACTTAAACACATTTCTTACGTCTCTTACCTGGGATCTTTTCTGTTCCCACCCTCTTCATACTCAAGCTCATTCTTTCCCTTGGTTTTAAGTATAACTCCTGAACTCATTTTTCTGGCCTAGTATTGTCGTTGGGGCTCCATACCCACTTATTCAACCCCCCTTTGACGTCACCATGAGGAAACTCAAACCCTGACTGACTCAGCTGTAGGCTCTTCCAGACCTTCAGTCTCCAGATCACAACACCGAACGCCTGGCTTTCACGGAAAGGCTGCTTTCGTTTCTTTTTCTCGACACGTTCCCGTCTTTCAGTGTTCGTCACTAGTCCACTATCAAGTCTTGTGCATTTTGACTTTGTCATACATGTTGCATCTTTTTTCACTGGTCTTCATCTTCACAATCACTAAGAGGCCTCTCTGATTGTAGTCTGGCTCTTTCCCGAACCATTCTCAATATTGCACCACCACCTGCCCCAGATGTTTTGTTTTGTTTTGTTTTGTTTTAAAAAAGATATTACTCTGACTTCTTAAACTCCTTGACCTTTGATTCTTCAAAGGCTTCCCATTTGGTACACTAAAATTCAAAATCCTTAACAGGACTTAAAGGACCCCACCTGATCCAGCTGCTCCCTGTTTCTCCAGACGTGTCTTGCGCCTCTCTCTCCCATGCTCGCTCTACTTCACAGTGGACTGCAAGCCCTTTAGAAGTGTTTCCTAACCCCTGGACCTTCACATACGGTTTTCCTTCTGCCTGAAGTGCTCCTCTCTCATCGTGTGCTTTTAAGTTCCTTTTACGATCTTAATCTATGTATTTCTTTACAGAGCAAAACGTCTTACCTTGAATTCTCCTGCAATAAATACTGCATGCTTCACCCAGATGCCTTTTGAAAGGTGAAGTAAGCTGCTGGGAGTATCAGCCACCAACTGCTTAGAGGTGCATCTTTGCCTGGAAATGGTCCCCTGCAGAAGGCTATGCCCGGTGTGAGTGGGAATAATAACACCTGGCCCCGTGCCCAAATTTGAGATAACCGAGCTGCAGACAATCATGTAGGATTGACTGATGCCTCAGGACACGAGACTGAATTAAGCCTCAATTTTAACTTAATCACCTCTTCACAGGCTTTGTCTCTAAATAGAGTCACAGCCTATGATAGTGGGGTTTATGGCTTCAAAATATGAATTATTTGGGTGGGGGACACAATGCCCCCTACCAGAGAGGGAGGGATGCCATCCTCCAGGACACATGGACTCTATGTTGTGGTTTGTCCTCAGCATCTCAAACACATGATACTGGAAACCAAACCACTGGAAGTCTCTATGGCCCCACTTACCATCTCTCCAGTGACCCACTAGGGGAATCTGAGCTCTTTGCCCCACCAGGGTCACAATAAAGGCTCCATTGAACTCTCAATCTGTAAGTTACTCCCTAGTAACGTCAGACTCCTGGTGCCAAGAAAACATCCGAATTACCATTTCAGCAGGCATCTCAGCAAGAGACTCACCCTAATCATCTTGCTACAAAGTGGAGTGAATGTATTTCCGCTCAGGGAATCCACTGGGGTGCCCCACTGCTTCCATGACCAGTTTTAGCAATAATGAACAAACACAGCAGTCATTGCCTGAGAAGAGCATGGTACCAGGGACTAAGACCCTTTGGGGATGAAGATCTTAGTCCCTCCGACAGGCAGACCTCCTAACAAGCAAATGAGGTAGCTGGGAATGAGGATAATCTGGAATGTGAGGTGGAGGAGAGCAATGAGTATTAGTTACTTCTAAGAGATCACATGCAGCAGCAGGGACTCTGGTTCATCCTATAACCCTTTTTTTATAAATTTCCCAGGAAAGAAGGTCAGTAGGAATCCTGGGGGAGCCATTCCCAGATAGGAAACACTCTCAGATGCTAGTGGATCTGTTTCACTTACTGATAGACCATAATCAATTTATGGTGCTTCACATAGATCTCCTCTTTAGGACAATACACCACCCACAGTCCTTGGGAATACGGGCTGCTGGGAGCTTGCTATTAAAGTCCTCACAGGAAATTTCCCTCAGGTGCAGCAAGCACACCTTGTTCATGGCCATAAATTTTTCCAGAGTGGCAACCCAAGGCCAGTGACTATAGGATGTTAAGAGGTAAAGCTCTGTCCCCTTGCCTCAGTTTGGGACAGCTTTGAAGGGCCATCCCAACAACGACTTCTCACAGGATCAGCTGAGACTTCAGGTGCAACCATATTGGGGCCATCTCCTCCCCCAACCCAAACCCACTTCCTCCTGCAAGCACTCCACCTAGAGCCTTCATTGTGAAGCTCTCTTTCTCTGTCTATTTCCAAAATATCCAATCTAAAACATCTCACCCTTTGGGTCCTTTAGCTTCTCACCAAATATTTTAATTTTCTTTCAGAGCAATTGATGTCATTGGTGTTGTGTATTTATTTATTTCTATCTCAACTACTGACCTGATTGAGGACAGGACACAGCTCTTTTGCTTGTACCCATATCCCCTGGCATGTGGTTCACCATTAAGGCTTTTTAAATAGTCCCTGATTTATCTTTTTACTGCTACTCAACCTAGCTAACACAATTTATTTTTTTAAACTCCTCTCTTAGCAATATGCTCACCCTCCTCTCTTATGAGTTCTTCAGTCACCAGGATAGAAAAATCCCAAGCATGAATAAATATAGTCTCCTGCCTTTCCCAGGATGCTGAATTCTTCTGGATAAACTATTACCAACTCCCAGGTTATTCTATGAATTATATGCTCAATGTGCTCCTCCACACAGTGTATGGATCCTTTTACAGTACCCTGACCAGCTTCTTTCCCTTCTCCACAAACAGCTAATTCAGCCTTCTCTGAGCTCCTTAAGCACTTCTCCCTTCTCTTGAACCCACTGTACTACTGCAGAGGGCTTCAGCTTCTTGACATCACATTCATTTGCAAAATATATACACAGAGACCTAAATCTATCCTAGTTTCTGAGTGCCAAAATTGATTAGGAATACTTATTGTTTAAATGTATTGCTACTATCTTTCATGCCACTCTGGCCAGCACCTGCCCACTCTTAGTCCCGCCTTTCACACATGAGTTGCTTCTTTTTTTAAATTTTTTATTATATTTTATTGATTGTGCTATTGCAGTTGTACCAGTTTTTTCCCTTTTGCCCCCCTTCACCTGGTACCCCCTTCCCTCCAGCAATGCCCTTTTAGTTCATGTCCATGGGTCATGCCTGTATGTTCTTTGGCTTCTCCATTTCCTATGCTATTCTTAACATCCCCCTGTCTATCTGTTCCTACCAGTTATGCTTCTTAATCCCTGCACCATTTCCCCATTCTTCTCCTTCCCTCTCCCAGCTGATAAGCTTCCAAATGATCTCTGTATCTATGATTCTGTTCTTCATCTGGTTGTTTGCTTAGTTTGTCTTTGGTTTGGCTTTTTAGATCTAGTTGTTGATGGTTGTGAATTTGCTGCCTTTAATGTTCATGGTTTTGATCTTCCTTTTCTTAAATAAGTCCTTTTGACATTTCTTGTAATAATGGCTTGGTGGTGATGAACTCCTTTACCTTGTCTGGGAAGCACTTTATCTACCCTTCCATTCTGAATGATAGCTTTATTGGATAGAATAATCTGTGTAGCTCAGTGGTAGGACATGTGCTCAGCATATACGAGGCCCTGGGTTCAGTCCTCAGCACCTCCACATGCAATCTTTTTACAGGTGAGCTTCTTAAAGAGTTGTTACATTTACTATTTCTGCTTCTTCACCTCCCCTTGCTTTCCCCAGTCAACCTCAGCTTGCTTTGTGAAATCCATCATTCTGCTGAACTAAATCATACCGAGATTGCCAACAATCTCATTGGAAATAAATCCAACAAAACCTTTTCAAACATCAGATTACAAAGCCTTTCTTAAGAATGTATAACAGTTGTCTCGTCTCCTGAAATGCCCTCTTTCTTGGCTTTCACGACACCTGCTAACTTTGTATTTCTCCCGTCACTTTTCAGAAATTTCATCAGGCAACTTCGTCAACTCCCTTTCTTCTGGAACTCCCGCAACTGTTGTTTTCCTGAGTCCTTGACTCTCTCCTCTTAATATTTAATCATGCTCAAAAGAGAATCCTATTTAGTTCTTTAGACTCATTTATTCCATCCAGAACTCTTATGCAAATCTCTATTTGAGTGTCAAATTCTACTCCGTCCCCACTTTTTTTTTTTTCAGCAAAACCCCACATTTTCAAAACTGAGTTCATCACCTTTCTCACTTCTCCTCCACTGTCATAAATATCCCAGTCACTCAGCAACACAGACCAGAAACTTTGGAATGATTCTTGACTATTTCTCACCTTTCCTGCCTCCCGTCCACCACACAACCACCAGGCAGAGCTTTCTGAAATTGCACCCAGTTCTGTCAGGCCCTCACTAAAATCTCAAGGATCGACATTGTTCCCAAGGCAAAACTCCATTTTGTTTGCAAGAATCACTAGACCTCTGATAAGCTGAAGTCCCTTCATGAGAAATATTTTATTTCGATTAGCTTTTTCTGTCTTGTCTAGAAAGGCAGGGTAATTCACAAGAATGGAGCTGCCTGTATCTTAATTTATTGTGTGTTATCTCTCTGACCTTTATTATATGTATGCTTCAAGAGAATTAATTTGTCTATGTCTCATTTTCCTTTAATGTTAAGATAAAGTAATAATAGTATCCATTTGTTTATATAGGAGAATTATTTGACACCTGACATGTAAAATTTTACATTGTTGCCTGGCAAGTAGGAACCACTCAACAAATGTTACCTATATTCAATATTATTATTACTATTATTATTAATGATAGTAATATCTCATTATAGGTATTAAATTTCATCAGGGAAGGTACCACGTAAGGTATATAGTCGATATTAATTAAGTAATTATTGCATATATAAATAATAGAAGAATTTTACATTATACAGTAAGTTTATGACACTAACTAATATTTTACTACATTAAACTCTGAAATAGTTACAAGGATAAGCATATTTGAATAAACTTCAGTAAGTATAAACTCTGACCATATGTCAGAAAGAAAATATTCTGGTGCATATAAAATGGAAAGGGATAGTAAGACCATCCCCAGGAGATTCAAGAACTCTAAACGTAGAAGCTTGAGAAACAAAAAATTTCCAAAATACTCAAAAAGAATGTGAAAGTTTATGCCGTAAATTTACTGTGCCCATGGCATAGGAAAAACCAACTTTTACAAAATAAATCTCAACCCAAGGATGACTTTCAAACTTTCTTATTTAAACCTTCTGGCAGAGACTGAAAACTCCACATTTCGACTTATCGAAGACTGCAACCAGTGCAGCGAGGCTTAAGAAAATTCAGAATGAACACGCTGCTCCACAGACTCTGGAGGTCATTCGAATTCGATGGATGCAGAGCCAGCCACACCATGTGGTTGCTGAAAAATGCACTCGTCACGCAGAGCCATAAAATTGCAGTATATCTCTGGAGGCATACAATGCCATTCTATAAAGGATGAAAAAAATAGTCATTCACAGAGAATTTGCCAGGAAGAAAAGTAAAGCAAGATTAGTAATCTTCTAAAATGCCCTCATAGGGCTTGTACAACTGTACTGCTGACAGGGGTGGTCGTCCTAGGGGACCCAGAGGTAGAGAGACGCAGAGAAACTCCAGGCTGTTTGTGAATTATCTTTAGATATTACTGACTCAGTGCCCTCCCACTGCATGCCCGTCCAATGGCCTTTTTGCCCAGAACGTGTCTTGAGTCAACTACTCCCATGCGTGTTCTTCTATTCCACCAACTTTTTAAAAATGAAGCAAATACATATTATTTTTAATAAAACCATACATTGAGGTATCAAAACATATATATTTATTTCTAAATCAAAATAAGTCTGACTCTGAGACACTAGTGAGAAATTCAATCTCTCATATTGCAGACCCCCAATTCCCAAGCATTGGATATAATCCAGGACATCTGAAGGAGCCTCCTGGTTTGTTGGATTTAATTCTCCGTTTGTCAATACACACTGATCCAGTGGAAACAGCCTCCTGAGGGCTGGAGGTACCACTGGCACCTCGAGAGCCTTGGAAGACGGCCTTTTGCCTGAATTTGCACATCGGTGCCCACAATTCGGTCTTCCTCCAAGTGCCTTGAAGCTATTACCCTGGGAGATCCTGCCACCACCTCCAAAGTAGCAAGAATCACATGTTGTAACTGATCAAAATGCAACTCTCCTCTTGTTTTCTGCAGCCTCTGTAAATCTTATTCCATGGGAGAATTCTCCCTCATTCTTAGATGAAAAGAGGTCCCCTTGATTTTCCTCCTCGTTCTTTATGTAACGGGACACTTCATCACAAACACTGTCTTGTTACAGTTATTAGAATGTACAGAACAAGATTTTAATTAGAATTCTCAACTTGCCTAAACATAAATCTCTCCTCTAGCTGAGATCAGCCTGCAAAAGGCGCCAGGAGACTGGGAGCTCAAAACTTGTGCTGTCCAAATATCCAGTGCATGTGAAAGCTCAGACAACATTTTCAATGAGTGATAAATCTTTAGCACTATTGAAGCATTCCTCAGATATAACATATGCATTTCAAAGGAAATTTAAAAACTTTTATTGAGGGCGAATATAACAAAACCAATATTCACAATTACCAACTTCTAGCTATTTCCAAAGATACTCTTACAGGTGAGAGCTGATGTCATTCATCTCAAAGGTTTTTTTTCCACCTCCTTTCTCTCCAGCGATTGTATCCGAGTCTCATTTGTCTGTAGAAGTATAAATAATGCAATTAAGAATCACGAGAGAGGAGCCTCCTCATTACTGATACTATTTTTCATTTCACAAAAGAGAAAGACAAGGACCATTCTGAAACATTGCCCAGGGGACCCAGAGCTGAAGCTGCATACCCACATGTTAACAGGAGTTTGAAACTGAACCAAGTATTGGCATGGGGAGTATGTAAAAAATGACTTTGCTATCTATTATTCGAGACCTCCAATAAAATCAAGTAGATAACTGGAAAGCATAAAAACTAGTGGAGGAAAGAAACTCTTATAGATGAGGTATCGCTTTGCTGTTTTATCCATAAATTAGTACAAGAAAAAGGAATATTTCAACAGCCAAATGAATAACTAACACTAGCACTTACTCCCCTGAAATATAATAAACATTCATCTAGTTCAACTCAAAATTAGTTTTCTAATGTCTTGTTTTAGGTTTTCATAGAATTTCCATGCGTATGTATGTATATATATATATATATATATATATATATGTGTGTGTGTACGTGTATGTGATATAGAGAAGAAAAAGAGAGTGCATCGTTGGTAAGGAGGTAATTCTATTGGTCAATCAAGATCAGCAATGTGGAGAGAGAGTGGTCCTTTGCCAGTGCTGTATGATAGGACATATTTTCTCATTACAGGTAATGCTAGTAAGGGGATGATAGTGTTTCCCTCTTCTACAAAAATCGGAATGTGTTTGAGGTATGTTAAATAACACATTTTAAAATATATTGGGATAAACAATAACTCATTTAAAGATGTGGAATTAGGATGAGAAACAAACATGGCACTAAGTCACATTTTTAAAATGACAGGTCCTCTGCTCATTTTTCAATTGCATTGTTTTTTGCTAGTGAGTCCTATGAGTTTTTAAGATATGGAGGCAACTGATGTGCCTTTCGATTGAGGATTGGATAAAGAAGATGTGGCACATTTATCGATGGAATACTACTCAGTCATAAGAAAAGATGGAAATCTGTCATTTGCGATATATGGATTGACGTTGAGACATCATGCTAAGTAAAATGGCAGACAGAAAAAGTCCAGAATCATGTAATTTTGCTCATATGTGGGTTATAAAGCTGAACCACACAGACACAGACAACAGTTTGGTGGTTACTGGAGGGTAGAGAGTAGGAAAGGATAAAGGAGTCAAACACATGGTGACAGAAGATTTGACTTTGGGGGGTAAGCACACAGTGCAATATACAGATATCATACAACTGTACACTTGAAACCTACATAATTTTATTAACCAGTGTCACTTCAATACATTTCATTTAAAAATAAACAGAAAGAGCTGGGAATTTCTCCGGAGAACACAGTATGCAATTGGACATGTAAGCTGAGGAACATGAGTACTATCCTCACGTGTTTGAAACTACCATCTGGAACAGAAGATAAATGTTTCTTTAGGTGCCAGAGATGAATGAGTAAAAGGTAGAGACAAGTTCATGTTTGGATTGAAGATAAAATATCTCAGAAGGAAGTAACTTTCTCCACCAGCTGAGGTGATTCAATAAAAGATTTTACTCATGTCTAGGATAAAATTTCACCTGGCTCATTTTTCTGGGTTCAAGAATCCTGATCCATCACCTATTACCACATTAAATTCATATGGAACATATTCAGATGTGTTAAAAAGGCAAATATTTCAGGATACCTTTTGGGTCCCTATACCGAAGAGGAGTCCCATATGGACTCCTACTGTTGAGACTTTTGCCAGGTGTAGAAGATAACCCAGAATCACAAAATACTCTGCATCTCAGACCTTTGAAAATGGATAGCCTCCTCCCCTGGTCTCTAAATCAATTCTACAGAATTCTGTATTTCTTTGTTCAACTAATCCATACTCTCCTTTTTTTGTTTTCAATCATGAAACTATTCTTTATGGATTTCATAACTTAAAAATTTATGTGATACATTGACAGACCCCCCAAAAAAGCACTTTCACTTTTCAACATCAGTACTATTGTGATTTATGACCTCTTTTTATTTGGTTTTCCATCTTACATTTTTTTAAGCAGTAGGTAGAAGGATAGGAATCAGTGCTTTGAACTACAGTGTATACACATATCTGAAGTGAAGTACAATAATGGGACTGTTGTGTATCAGACTGTTGAATCAGTAAGATAAATAATGTAGCCTCATCAAAATACCTTATTATTCGTATTATAAACACCTTTGATTTTACCCAACCACAGCCGAATACACAGTAGCTATATTACCTTGGATTTTTGCATACAAACTTCTATGGGTATTTGTTTTAAATATTTTTAATTATTAAATGGAGGTTAAGTTAGTTTATCTTTAAATGCAGAATATTATTCTATACATATGGAGCTACAACATTTTTTCCCATATGGTGTCATATTTATTTCCACAAAGGAAAAGTGATGACAGAAATTTTTTTAAAGAAAGATTCCAAAAATATGTATTAAAACAACAGTAGATTTCCCATTAAGCAAAGAATTCAGTACCTCATTTTTCAGCCAGTTGAAGGAGTGCCGAGAATGTACTGGCTTTGGAAAAGATACTTCTTTCCAGCCAAAACCCTTCAGAGAAGTTCAATAAGAATAATTTCCATTCAGGAATTCCATCTTTCATATGCCAGGTGTCAGGACTGTCAAATCTTTGGACTGTTTAGTCTTATCAAACCTAATAAAACAATCGTACATAACCACTAGGAAACATTTTGTTGCTCTTTTCCTCGCAGCATCACTTTTAAGTTCAACTCGTTTACTAAGAACCAGTTTAGCATTCTTGAACATCTTGTTTAAATTTCTAAAGAAGATTTTTCTTGAAAGTACGTCAATATTAGGAGTTATTCAAATATACACATAAAACAAGAGCGGTATTCAAACGCTTATACATTGAATGTAAACTATGAGACATAAAGTTTAAATGGTATTTTTTTCTGGGGGAAAATTCAGAGTAGAAACCTTTTAACCTTATCTAAGTGACATTTCATAGGGAGTCAGACGATGATGGTTGGGTGTTGCTTTGTTCCAAGCATTTGAAATTCAGTGTGGAAAAGCCGGGGGGGGGGGGCTGCGAATGGCCTCCTTGCACTGTGATTCAGCTTTGTGATATGATGGCTTCCCTTGCAGAGCTTCTAGTTGACATCTTTGTTTTCCTTATTTCCCATAGTTTGTAGTTCTACAAAAGAATGGGATGGAGAGAATTTCTCACATCAAATATTTTAAGGGTTCCCCACAACCACTATTACTTAAACCAATTGCTAGCCTAATAACATTTAATTAAAGTCTTATTTATTTATTTATTTATTTATAATTTTCTTTCCTTTTTATTGAATTTATTGGGGTGACACATTAACAAAATTATATGGGTTGCAGGTACACAATTCTACAACACATCACCTGTACACTGTATTGCGTGTCCATCACCATTTATCCCCATTATCTTCCTCTACCTTCCCTGACCCCCTCCCGTCCCCCCAGCAATCATAACATTGTTTTCCATGCCCATGAGTTTTTTTCTCTTTTTTCCTTTTTTGCTCAATCCCTCCACCTAGTCCTCCCGCCCTTGACATTTATCTGCCTGCTTTCTCTCAATGTAATTAAATTCTCTTTAACTTCTCCATCAACATATTGGTGAATAGGAAATCAATGTATTTTTAGAGGAGGATGACAGGTTGTTAAGTGGCTCTAGTGCGAGATAAAGCGTGATATAAATTGTATTTTTGTAATCTTCTCTAGGTCAAATTTCTCCTGATTTAGGAAGGAATAGTATAAATTGCTCCTTTACAGACCTATCCTAGAATGGGTGCAGATGATTTTAGTGATTTCTGGGTGTCTATAAAGAAGAAGATAAGTAACTATATTGACCAAGTGCAAGACTATGGGCTAGATGATTTTAGGCAAATTGTCTCACCTAACAGTCTCAATTGTCCCTGAGGTCCGCAACCAGTCCTGCCTGTCATTAAGAGGAAGTGTAAGACATGACCTGTTTTCAAATTTCTGGGCCTATGAGATCTTTTCTGATCATAAATTATAGTACTAAATTCAGGGATGCTGCCTCAAGTTTAAGACCAAGTCATTGACTTCTACATCGGTGTGATAGGTGTGTGGTTTAATCTGCCATGCCTAAGCCCTTTTCTCTTAACACTGACCTGAAACTTCAGTTCCTCCAAAAACATGTGGTTCCATCTGCTTTAACCATGTTTCTCCAGGGACTGGAGTACAGTCCAGACACTTTCCACTTCGCCCTGATA
Source organism: Phyllostomus discolor (assembly GCF_004126475.2). Taxonomy (NCBI): domain Eukaryota; kingdom Metazoa; phylum Chordata; class Mammalia; order Chiroptera; family Phyllostomidae; genus Phyllostomus; species Phyllostomus discolor. Next base: position 20,074,301 of record NC_040912.2, on the reverse strand, counting down.
TTTTATTGCCGACCTCCTTGATCCCCAGTCATCAGTCTGCTGTAGCCTCTATGATACTAACCAGTGTTTTGGAATTACAACCAGAAATTGGTGGATTAGAAATATTCATAACCCCATTTTGTCTCACAGCCATGCAATGCATTTGAACATCAGCTAGCATAGTTCTCACATTAGAAAATGTTGAAAATCACTGATTTTAGGAGTTATTAAAGTAATGTGGAAGTACAGTTTGTCATTTTGCCCCCTGAGTATGCAAAATCCAGAAAGCCTGAGAGCCCTGTTTATCACCATATTCCTTGCAACAAAATGGCACTTGGCCCAGGTGCCTCCGTCCTACCTTGAATAGGCAGGTCTAGTTGCTACATTCGAGTTTTTTCCAGTCTGATTCTGGAGCTTGACTCTTGGGTGGGATAGCTTCCTTTTAGAGCTTTAGCAGCATTTTTTTTAATGTTTAAATGAGATTAGCAGTTGCAGAAGTTGGGGGCAGAACAAACAATTAATAAAGAAATTGAGATGAAAGGGAAAAGAAAAAAGATATGCCTCACTACCTCTTAAAAGCATGATATACATAGAATAAATCAAGGGGACTTTGCGATTGTTCATAGAACCACATTTGGTAAAATAAGTAGATAGTTAAGTTAGTTAACTATAAGTTAACTAACTATAAGTTTAGTTAAAAAGTAGATATTTTAGAGGAAAAAGTATATAACTTAAATCACCTTCTTCAAGATGACTTAATATACTAAAATTACAGTTTCTTCCCCATATCAGTTCCCGTGGAAGTTGACGTTCCTGTGCTTGATGCTTCGCGGTCACACCCATGTTCAGGCACCACGTCTAGGCTTTTCTCCTCTGCAGTCAAGGAAGCAAAGGAATAAGGACAACATGGTTCAGAGTACCTTGATTCTTTTCTAATCACTATTCAAAATAAAATGTACACATTTATAAATTTATAAAAATTCACAAATTTGGCACATCCATTCTTCTCAGTAGGAAGTGTCTAACAAAAACCAAAGCCTTATTAATAATTATTATGAAATAAGCCCTGGCTGGTATAGCTCAGTGGATTGAGCATGGGCTGTGAACCAAAGCATCGCAGGTTCGATTCCCAATCAGGGCACATGCCTGGGTTGCAGGCCACGGCCCCCAGCAACTGTACATTGATGCTTCTCTCTCTCTCTCTCTCCCTCCCTTCCCTCTCTAAAAATAAATAAATAAAATCTTTAATATAAAAAACAATCATTATGAAATAATATATGGAGTGAATATTAACCAAATGGGAAGGTTAATCTATTCTGCCAAAGAAGTAAAATCTGAAGTACCAATGAGAACAAATCATTTAAGTCATGCCGGAGAAAACAATTTATTGGACAAGAGAAATCTTGTGAATTTTTAAAACACTGACTTTGGTCCACTTTGGTAATGGACAGCATATCCTCACAGCCACCAAATAAAATGATCAAGTAAGCAAGTGCAATGAGAAATATTTTTGGAATGTGTCTAAATTTTATAAATTAATATATGCAAGATACGTAAAAGAATTTCTAAGTGATAATTTTATATGGTGAAATATAAGAATTCTTATAACTTATGTAACTTAGCAGTATATTAGCCCTCTTGGAAAAATATTTAATGTTATGTACTGGGCTTTATAAAAATATTAAAGGTAAAAGCCAGCAATTATAGTAATTGTTAAACTGTAAATATAAAGATTTTTAGAAAATGTACATAAATAATTAACATGAGATTAAAAACATTCCTCCAGAACACTGTAGGAAGAGCATGTCAGTAAATTCCTTAGCAACATATCTACATGGAATCTTAATCACACTTCTACTCTTACCTAAAATATCCAGCTTTTCACGGAATAATTTTGTTTCCAAAGATTGAAAAGTGACTATGTGGCAGTTTGTGTGAAGAACCTTCTAAAATGGTTGCCATTATCATGATTTCTGTTTCTATATTATTTACTCATATCTCTACTCTTATATCTTATTCTACAAACCTATTTTCTTTTAAACTTTCACCTGCGCGCACTGAGGTAGCTGTCCCTATTTCCTGACACTCCCAAATACAGAACTCTCTTACCTGCTACATCCAGTGGGGATCATAATTTCTTGAGAAGGTGTGTTGTTAAATTTAATCAATCTCCACTCAGAATAACATCTTTCTAATCCCTGCTGGAGGTCAGGGTGGCATATGATACTGTCACAAATATCACAGTGAAACATAGAAGATGAGTATTCACATTCAAATGCATATAAAGATTACTGCCAATGTCTTTGAAATGCATGACCACACGGTGGATAGCAGCTATGGAAAAACGAAGTCTTCTATCTCTTCGCCTAATATATCTCCAGTAGGTTATTTTCTATGTATAATTTGACAGTTCCTTTAAGATATGAAATATGATCTTGAAGGAGGTATCATAAAGTTAATTCATTAGGACCCAAAATAGTGATCAGAAAACATTGTCAGCAAGTTGGAAACTACTTACTATTTTATAAACAGTTCACAAAAATGTTGCAGTTAGATATTTTTTAAAAATTAGTGTTATTTTTAAATCATTTCCTTTTTATTCCTAAATTTCTAATGCCATCTATATAAAATTATGTTTAAACATTCAAAAACATTTCATAAATATATTTCATTCACATATTACATATATGTGTGATATATGCACATGCTTTGGAGAACATTTATTTGTGTATTTGTGTGTTCTGCTTTGACTTTCCATTTAAAATGTTTTAAATAAGATTCCATATTTTGAATAAGAGTTTCAATAGTTTATTTGTTAGACTCTACTGAAATACTCTTTAATTTCTATATGTATGGTCTCCTTAAAGCTAATGCTTTTTTTTTTTTAGCTAACTTGTCTTCCATAAATTATCATTCCAGATGGTATTCCATTATTTCAAAATTGATGCCACTCACCTTCTTTTAGGAAAAGATTGTATTCAATAGGAAGTCTGGGCCGTGTTTTTCTACAAGAAGGGAGAGAGGGTGTAGCTTGAGGAACAATATTCAGCTTTGCAATTGAATTGTTCTTCTGTGAATTACTTCCTAAAAACTGATGTAAGCAAATAACTCTTCCAAGTCTCTCAGAACCATTTTATAACAGGAAGTCTCTTAAATTTTTTCTGAAAATATTTTCATCTCTTCAATTAGGAAGTGAAGATCATAAGTGATTATTATCTCTCTCGCCTGAAAAAAATAAAGACCATCGTAGTTGTATGTGCCATCCACCACATACCGCAGCCATGGCGGTGTGCTTGTGTTGAAAAATGCTAATGCACTCTTGAAAAGAAACATCCTCTTGTTTTATCCCTACATTATAATCTTAAATGAATTAAATGTAAAGGCCCTTAGGTGTAGAAAAAGTCTTTTATTAATTTACTATGATTATCTCAGTTCCTAGCTCAGAATCTGATGCAGATCTTGATAAATATTTACCAGATGAATGAGTGAAGGCCATTTATAGTATGAGTTGCTTGCTGAATGGCATTCTCTGAGCAAACTAAAGGAACATGGACTCTCCCGTGGCTCACTCTGTTAGCCCCATAGCTAAGAAAGACCCCAAGGACTTCTCATGATCAGTTTACCCTTCGAAGTAAGAAGGGTTAAAAACTGCTTATATTGTACCTGGAAAACAACAAATATGAAGGTAAAAGCTATGTAAGAAAATGGGAGGAAAAATTTGCACAAGACTCAGAGCTAGACAATAGACCTTTTGTCCTAGTCTAGGTTACACTAGCTAGCGGTTAAATGACAGAGATGACCATGTGCCCAGACCTCTTTCGGGTTCTATATTCTATCATTCTATGGCCATTTTGCCCGCAAGGCACACTAAGTTTGCTTACATTCATGGGCTGTTCTTGCACAAATAATAAACAAACCTAGATGAGATATTTTAGGAATTCCCTAAAGTCTTTCAGGAATATAAAACCTAGAGCATCTTAGCATCTTTCCTAGGTCTGCTTTTCATATTCCTATGTAGAGTAACATTTATTTCAAATTTAGTTTAACACTCTTTTGTGACTTCATTGGCTTTGATTCTGCAGGATATAGTTTGTTTAAGTCCTATAACGACATCTTTAAGGAATACACTTTGGGGTTATAGCACCTAAAAATTCTGGTTCACCAATAATCATTTCTCTTTTTGCCTTTGATTTGGACTTTTCAACTAGCATCCACTCTGCCCCAGACTCACAAATCTATGCTATTTTTCTCTTCTGATATTCCAGTTAAGAATAACATTGATCTAAATATTGTCCTAAACTTTGTTTTCAATAAAAATAGGGATAACAGGTTTTTAATTTTTAAAATTCTATATGCTAACATACTAGTTTCATGGTTATAGTAATTTACATATGGACATACTATTAAAAAATTCTGAGTACCTCACTCATTTATGACATTTCTCTTTTTAAAGATTTTATTTATTTATTTTTTTAGTTTTAGAGAGGAGAAGGGAAGGAGAAAGAGGGGGGAGAAAGAGATGGAGAGAAACATCAATGTATGTTTGTCTCTCATGTGCCCCCCACCAGGGACCCAGCCTGCAGCCCAGACCTGTACCCTAGACTGAGAATCAAACCAGCAACACTCTGGTTACCACTCAATCCACTGAGCCACACTAGCCAGGGCTATGACATTTCCTTCTCTTTTTTTTATGATTTTATTTATTTATTTTTAGAGAGAGGGGGAGGGAGGGAGAAAGAGTGGAAGAGACACATCAATGTATGGTTGCCTTTCATATGCCCCCTACTAGGGACCTTGCCTGCAATCCAGGCATGTGCCCTGACTAGGAATTGAACTGGCAACCCTTTGGTTCACAGGCCAGTGCTCAATCCACTGAGCCATACCAGCCAGAGCTATGACATTTCTTATACAGAGGAAAAGCAAAGTGATTGCTTCTCATGGCCCCTTGGTTATAAAGCTGAAGTAATCCAATTCCCCCTCACTTTCATTTCAGGTCCTTCCACTCATGCTAGGGGCCATTGTAGTGAGTACCAATTGTTTTTATCAGCCTAGCAACCATTCCCCCTTCTTCTGATACTAGTCCCCTGGTTTTCCTTAGGTCACCAGCCCTCCCCAAGTCTGAATCATGTGGTTGGTTAGACTGTCTGACATTGCTTCTAGACACAGGACTGGGCATGTGACCCAAGTCTGTGAAACCATTTATATCATATTAACAGAGATTTGTTCAAGGACAGGTATGTCACCTAAACCAGACAAATAAAACTCAATCCCAGAACTTTTCTTGGAACTAGGAAAAAGAAAGTAATTTTATTCAAGGTGCCGTGAATATTGTGGGAACCAAAAGGTATGAGATTCCTTCTTGGGGAAAAAGGAATAAAGAATTGAGAAATTGAGGCCTGGCTGGGCTGCTCAGCTGATTGGAGTGTCATCCTGTACACCAAAAGGTTGCAGGTTCAATCCCTGATAAGGGTGTATTTTTCTCTTACTTCTCTCTCTGTCTCTCTCTTTTTTTCTCCCCCCTACCCCACTTCCTCTCTAAAATCAATAAACATTTCCTCCAGTGAGGATTTTTTTTAAAAGTATTGAGAAACTGAGATACAGAGACTGAGTTATGACATTATGGGCCATATATCCAGCTATACCAAAGCCACAAATCTCTGCAATTTACAACCACATAAATCAACAAATATCCCTTTTCCTTAAGCAGTTTTTTTTTGGGGGGAGCGGTCAATAGTTAGTAGCCAGAAGGTAGAGAGGGGCAATTTTTTACTTGCAACTGATAGCATCTTAATAGTTAGTCTTATATTCCATTGCTGGCATTCAAAGACAACTTTAAATTAAATTTCTGTGCCCATATGTAGAATAATGAAACCTGATCTAAACCTCACACCTTATACCAAATCATCTGTAAATGGATTATGGACTTACACATGAAAATTAAATCTATAGTACTTCTAGAATAAAGCATAAGAGAATATATGTGATGAGCTTGGGCCAGATAAAGAAGTGTGTAACCCAAGTCTGTATCAGGACGGGCGGGGTAGGACAAGTGGGAATCTAGTTACAATTAGCATTTTGGACCACAAATATGGCCACCATTTGGACTACAAGTAATATGGCGACTGAACTCTGACCCAGAAGAGGTGACTGACATCAGACCAGGAGCCACCAATGCTAAGTTGCTTCTTTGTTCACCTAGAGCCAATCCTTGGCTCCCGCGCGAAATCAAGCCATATAAAACTCCCACCCTTTCCCTTCTCCCGCACGGTCTTTTCTTAGCCTCTTCTCTGGGCGGTGAAAATGTTGCCTGGGAACACAAACTTCCAAAATAAAGCTCATCTGCCTGTTTCCATGGCTAATTGGCTGTTTATTTCCTCGGCAGGGTCTAAGAAAACCTTACAGTTTGATGAATCAGTCACCAAAGCACAATGCATAAAAGAAAAATTGATGAATTGAACTTCATTAAAATTTCTCCCTGCAAAGATATCCAATGAAGAGAATGAAAGGACAAACAATAATGGGGGAAAAATCTGTGCAAAGTATATCTGTGATAAAGCTATTATATCCAAAATAGAGAGGAGTCCCAACCAAAATTTTTTTAAGACAGTCAAGAGATTTGAACAAATATTTCACAGACATATAGAATGTAAGAATGACAAACATATTAAAAGATGTTTGAGATCATTGATAATTGCAAATTAAAGCTACTATGAGACATCACTGTGTAGTTTTAGAATATGTAAAACCAAAATAACCAGTAATACTAAATAAGAACAGTCATGCTAGGATCAGCTGAAGCTCTTATACTCAGCAAGTTTCAAACTGGGAGTTTGACAGTTTATTATAAAATTTGACACATGCCTATGACATAACGTAACAGTCTCACTCCTAGATATCTGATGCGTGCTCACCGGCCGGCAGTGAGCGCGAATGCTTCAGATGGCTCGTGGAAATGTGAGAAAGACATACGCAGAGACAAGCAGTTTCTGTGGGGAAGTAGGAACGAAATGGCCACTCTCTCTGGTGGGGAGAGCACGCCGTTCCCCCTCTGGAGAGACTTTTTATTGGCTTCATTTGCATAAGAATTCAGGTAAAGGTCATTACTCATTGCTAGAAAGTAAGGATCAAACAATAGGTAACAAGGAAGTCTGAGGGCCTATTTTGAGTCAGGGTCAAAAAGCTGTAAAAAACTTTAAGAAACAAATTTCTCTGGACCCTCATCACTCAGCTGAGAGCATTCTAAACAAAGCAGGTTTCACAGGATTTTACATATTCTTTCTTAGGCCTGATCACCCAGGGAACCTGCCCTTTTCAGCACAGAGCTGCACCACCCTGTCATTGTTTCAGGCTTAGGTGGAGCAAGGGAACTAAGGCAACTGAGAGATAAGGAGATTTTTCTCCCAGACGATGAGGACTCAGGCTATGTCAAAGCTGAGGCACAAGGGTCCATCACCCCTTTTTGCTGTAGCCCCCAAAGTCCTTCTTTTTGGGGCCTCCCACGTGATTGTACCTGTCTTAGGTTGTTCTCCCTTTGGGGAATCTTACCCGTCTTTGGCTAACCGACCAAGCTTTGGGGTTCAGTTATGAATGAAGCAGCAGAAGCAGCGCTCCTGCCAGGGAGATAAGCTTTTGTCTCCTTGCTGGCTTACGGTCCAAGGTCGTTACCTCAGCCTTAGCCTTGGCGGGAGTTACAGCTTCTGATACCAGTCAGGGCAGTCCCCAACAGATATCTATCTAGAATAAATAAAAATGTATATTCCAAAAACATGAGCATTTATATCAACTTTGGTCATAATCATTAAGAATTAGAAACAGTCTGCACGTATGTCTTCCAAGTGGTGAAGGTGCAAATGAACCGCAGTATGTCCCTGCAGTGGGGCATTAGCAACAAATAGGAGAAGCCAATGACTCAGACCACCTGGATGAATTTTAAATATATCTTGTGCAGTGAAAGAAGCCAGAGCCAAAAGGCCAGTATTGTATGATTTCATTTACATGTTAATTAAAAGGCAAAATCTATACTGCAAAAAATAAGTCAGTTGCCAGGAGTTGGAGAATGGGAGACAAGGATATTATAAAAGTTGAGTGTGGGGGGGGGGGGGGTATTGAGTGATAGATCTGTTCTATATGGAATTGTTGTGGTGAACAAATGACTCTGCATTTGTCAAGACCCACAGAATCACACATAATAAAACAGTACATTTTACAAAGTGTAAATGAAAAAAGTTAATAAATCAGGCAGTGTGAGGGGGCTGGGGGAGAAAAGAGAAATAGCATTCTATATACTCACTTAATCAATTACATTAAAGGGGATGGGGGCAAAAGAAACAGAAACAATTTGTTCTAGAAACTTCTCTCAAGGGTATGAATTAGAATTCTGAAACTATCCTATTTGTATACTAGGGCTGAACAAATAAGTAAATGGATTGTAGATCATAAGAGCCAGGTGTCCAGCCAGCAGAAAGAAAAGTTATAATAAGAAAAGGTTGGAAGTTTAGAATGAATTCTACGGTGTTGTATTGGAGTGGATGGCATCAATATTGACTCATTATTTTACATACATACATACATACATACATACATGCATACTGCTAAATAGTTAGAAAAATAGCCATGGATATGTGTGCAGCAAGTACAAGTTTGCATCCATACGTGTATCTTTTCTCCACTGACACCTATTACTGAGTTAGCACATCCCGTGCTCAGACACTAGTTTCTAAATGCCACTGTAAGAAAAGGACCAGGGCTCCTGGAAGAAATGATTGCTTCTTTCCAGCGTTGAGACAGGAAAATAAAAAATGAGCCTGGAGCATTATGCAGTGCCAGAAGGAAGGGAGTGGGAAAAGGAAAGACAATGAGGGATATAGGTGTATTGCAAAGACAAAGGAGCCAACCTGAAGGATCTCCCAGCGGACAAATTTTGAATAGTTTTGACAACAAAATGAGTTACTGTGGCATTTGAAGTTCAAACCCCCAAATAAAAGCCTATGAGTATATACTAATATAAATAAATAACTTCATGTGTAAATAAATGGGAGAAAATCGATGACTCTTTTTTTGCAGAAGAATTTCCATTAAAATGATTTAAAAGTACTAAGAGAAAATAGAAAACCACCATTAGAACATCATAGTAAAATATTGCCACAGGCAGACCCACAGATGACTGCTTAAAGGAGTGGGAAAAAGTTAGGCTGCAACACGATATTCACATAGTATTCCTCCATAGTATTTGGTAATTATAACAAGGGAAAAAAAAACAAGTCAGAGTGGAAAATCTTAGCAGATATAACCATAGCCAAGTGCTTAAGGTCATATATATCAATTTCATGTCCCCCGGGGGGGGCTATGTACTGAGAAGGACACACCACTTCTGTGATACTTTTCTCATTAGCTGATAGCCTCAGTCTAATCTAATCATGAGAAAACATCAGACAAACCCAGACAAAGTCAAGTTGAGAAAACTTCTTCAAGGTAACTGACCAGTATCCTTCAAATGTGTCATGGTGTACATTTTCTACTTTTCCCCTATGTGTTTTCTGTGACCGTAGAGAAAACCCGAAACTATCTCAAAGCATCATGGCTATGATTTTTTTTTATTAGTTAAGATTGGCTAAACTTAGTGGCTTAACAACTAGTCTATTTCTCTTCCCAAAACAGTGCCGCTGGGTTTTCCAGGGTCTCAGGCAGCTTTGGTGCGCAAGGCGATACAGAGACCCAGGTTTCGTTTAGATCTTGCTTCGCCATCCTCTAAGGTGCCCTCTTCATGTATTCTCATCATGTCTACTTTAGAATTAGTGGGCAGTAGAAGTAAAAACTAGGAAGCACTGCCTGGTCTGAAGAAATTGTCCTGAAAGTGGCACACGTCACTTTCACTCACATAAAAGGAGACATCTGGCCACATCTCACTGGAAGGAGGTCTGGGAACTGTTCCAGCTACATTTCTATTGCTATGGAAGAAGAGAAGAAAGAGTTTGGTTGTCGGCTACCAATCTCTAATATAAGGAGAAAGAATTTTTAAGAGATTCCCAATTTAACAATTGTTTACAGTATTAAAGATCTTTATACATAGAAAAGAATCCCTGAGAAACATAAATAATCTCGTAAATATTAATGATAATAGTTGACACTTGAATAGTAGGTCACACTTTACAAATGGTTTTCCTGTGAAACGTTACATTTAATTATGTGAAAAAAATAATCAAAATTTACATGGGAATAAATTAAAGCAGAGAGATATTAAATATCTAATCGCAGGGTAGGAATATAATTCTAGATTTTTCTGACCCAACATGATTATTTTCTTTATAGATTGTTTATGGATATTCTCAGTTTAATTGTCAAGAATGGTTTGAAAGTTGAAAAACAAAACCTCACGCCAATACCATTAAAATCACATTGTTAGAAAACTGTATACTGTTTTGAGGGAATTAGGAATTTAAGAATGAGTCAATCTCTCCTTCTGAACATGACTTAACCATATTTGTTCAGTTTGTAATGACTGAATGTTTCATTTAGACCAAAGAACCACCAATTTCAGGCCCTGGTTAAAAGCCAGACCTCGAAGTCTTCTATTATTCCAAGAGCACATTTCCAAATATTTTATTTCCTTAATTTGTCTCATGTGCTGGTTTTGTCCCAGGCAGGTCTCATTCAACTCCAAGTTCAAACAAGAGCTTTCAGTCTCGCAATCTCTCATCTCTCCCCCAATTTGTTTTGGCCCATTGCCTCCCACTGAGGCCGCGCTATTTCTCTCTCGCACACAGTTGATGCCCTATGTCACTGCTGTTTGCAAAGGAGTACGTGAAAGGGTGGGTTCATTTGTAGGGAGGCTAAAGGACAGAACCCAGAATGAGGAACTTTGCAGTTCATAACTTTCCCTTACTGCAGAGCAATAAAAATAAACATCACCCTTATCTGTCTCAAGATCTTAAGTATTCTGGTCCTCCCTCCCTCCATAAAATTGATGAAAACATTGTGATGAGGCTGCTCAAAATGCTAATCTGCTTTTCCATCAATAGGAGCTTCAGGGTCTGAATGGAGGAACACATAGATGTTCTAGCTCTAGGATAGTCAAAGGATACCAGAAACCTGACACTAAAGTCATGGTCTCATACCTTAAGAGGACTAGTCTCATGCCTAGGGAACCATTAAAGAGATGAGAGGACTCAAAGACACTCCAAAAGGATTAACAAGGAGGCATACTAAAACTGAATTTTAAAAAAAAAAACAGTTTGAAAAGTTGTTTCCAGATAATCAAGGTCAGCTCTGAAGCAGTCTTCAGGGAGGCATTAATTCCCATTGCCTAACAGGGAAAGCCAGACTTTGGTAATTGTTAGGAATCAGATATTAGCTCAACACGAAGAGAAATAGGTGGAAACAGAAGAGGTGTCTGAGAAAAGAATGGGTATCTCTGCTGTGAGCTGGTTCCCCACCTCTCAGAGGGCTTCACGCAGGAGAGCAGCAGAGCAGCAGCCTGAGCCTGTGGTTAAGAGAATCGACGCTGAGCCATACTGCCCAATCCCACAATGCTGGACACACTGTTCTTTAGTTCTCTTGCATTGTAAGTGCAATAATAACACTGCCTATCTTATACAGGTTTGTGGTAATTAGTTTACACACAAAGCTCCAAGATGAATTTTTAGCCCAAACTACATGCTCAATAAAGGTTTGTCATTATTTTTTAAAAGCCAGAGTGGAGAAAAACCTGGTGTAAATGAGAAGGGGGGACACAAAGGATTGAAGTACTAAATTGAGGATTATAAGAGATCTGTAAACTCACTTGAAGACTCTCCATGGTCCACTTTTCATACTATCCTTATTAAATTTCAAAATATTAGAGAACAGAGGATGTACCAAGAGTCTGAAGCCAGAGAACATGGAATAATGCACCATTTTACAACCAATGTGTCATGGCTTACAGTGGACTCTGAATGGGCTACAGATGTGGGTGCAGGAGATAAAAAAATTTAATCAATTTTATAGCCATTTAAAATTTATATCGGTTAAAACGGTATCATGTAGCCATTTCAAACATCAAAATTGATGCATAAGTACAATCATTTAGCAAGTTTAAATTACTCATTAAAACTTCTAAAAACATTATGTGGACTTTGTACTTCCATGTTTCTTGTTACTAGTAAACAAAATGTAGAGAACACAGTAACGTTTCTCATCAAGCCTCACATAGACGGCCCCTCCACATCCCTCCCAGACAACACTGGTAGCTTACTAAAGATGATGCTTTCCTGTGTGTGTCATGACAGCAGAACGTGTAAGTACATGTGAGGCTGTGTTCTTTTTATAATCATTTAAAAATTTCTTTCTTTATTTAAATCTCTCACTAAACCACGACATATAAATTGCCTTAAAGCCAAGTTATTCTGATTGAAACAGAGGCATACGTTTGGCTAGCTATTTTTCTCCTGAGGAACTTAGTTATAAAGTTATATAAAAACCACACTGAAGTTATCTTTCCTAGTACCCTAGTATGAGCTCCCATGGGGTAGAAAGAGTTGACCCAAAGGGTAAAAATTACCCAAAATTCAAGGGTGGTTTTTTTTTCTGTTCTAATGGCCATATGATGGTCAACTCCACACAAATATATATTTATGTATAATTGAGGCTCACTTTCTAAGTGAGTTATTATCCTTTACTAAATGTAATATTTACGAACAAACTCAATGCACCCTGGCATTCACTGTGGCTTGTTCTCCTCCTACCGCCCTACCACGTCCGGCTCCCGGAGGATGCGCAGCAGGGGCACGGAGCTGCTGCAAAGCGGCACCAGCCTCGCTGCCGGACAGCAGGTCATGTGCAAGGAGGCGAGCGCAGCCTTTGTGTTCCTCTTATATAGAACATATTTTTCAATTATTCTTATTGCTTTTCCATAAATTCTGTTTTTAAAGCAACTGGAACAAATTTTGCTTAGACTGCGACATTTTATTTTTATCCTAATTGCTCCTCCTTCTCCCACCAATGTGGAAAGTGTAACGGGGACCTTTAAGTGGACCATGCGCACTTAAATGTACTGTAACCTAAACAATTTGGGAGCAATCGCGTAGTGAGGGAACACTGAAACTCGAGGCAGAATGTTTGACTCTTAATAGTTACATGACTTGGGACAATTTATTTAGCCCTATTGGGTCTATTTTCCCAACAGTAAAAGAGTAATAATATTCCTATTTTTAGTCTGTTAGAAGCAAAGAGAGAATTGGAGAACTTACACACTGTAGAAGCTTAATGATGTGAGTTGTGTCTGTGTCTGAAAGATTTTAATGGTCAATTTAGCCTTAATATTGTAATTCTGGGTTTACAATATTGTAAAAAAGGACCACCAAACAGAAGCCATAGTAAATAATCCCCCATAAAAACGAATGACATGAAACAGGGTCTCCTTGAATCATTTTCTCCCAAAACTGACAATTGGTCAGCTGTGATGCAGGCATTTATTTATAAATACATCCAGGCAAAGAGTATAACCACTAGACAGCTGCAAAATGGCTGACAAAGTTTATTTAATCACTTTAACAGTCATTTTTGGGTTTATTGCTGAATGTATTTGATTAACTTGTATAAATATGTTAAGATAAATGTAAAAAACTATGCAATGGAACCAGACAAAGCCTGCCCCCTAAAGTGAACGAAACGGCAAATATAGGGAATTGCAAAAAAAAAGGAAGGCATGCAAATTAATTCCTAGATATGTGTTTTACAGTTTGATTGGCAGAATTATATAATACCCAACAAAAACACTTAGAAAGCATTGGAGAGTGTAAACTTAGAGACAAATGTACATTGCCGAAAAACTGAAAAACTGTCAATAATAACCATGACATGGTCATGGTTATGTTGATATGGGCAGAAAGCGGGAAGGACTGACAGCTGCAGTAAAAGTCCATGGTCAAAGTCACCACTCTTACTGGTCAGGATAGTTCGGGGTTGGGGGGGGGGAGAGATCAGTGGATTCTGTAAAAATAGTGAAGACTTGGATACTTGATTAAACACAGAAGTAGTATAGATAAGATTAGGCCTTCTATAGCAAACTTTTAGATTCTATTCCTCATGCAAACAGTACCTGTCAATCCTCCCAAATGAAGTAAAAAAGAGGAAAAGCCACATCACGCAGCTGGCAGCTTCAGCTATGCCAAGGACAGTTTGTTATTCTTTCTTATCAGGACCGTTTCCTCTGGTGGGCAAGAGCACAGGCAGACCTCTGAGGAAGAGCATGTAGCTGAGGGAAATTTTCCATGAATACTTGGAAGGTCCTGGTTTTCTATTACTAAAGAAAATAGAAAAAAAAAAACCAGAAGCCTCTATCTTTATACCTTACGCCCATTAACTTCAAATTACCTATTTCCAACAAATAGTCAAGGAGTCCAACTTTTTTTGAGGCAGAGAATACTCTGGAGTTATTATATGTATAGTAAGGCTGCATAACAAGGCAGAGAAGAGTACAGGACTACCCCTTAGAGAAAAATAACTTTGATTTTATTTTTTATATTTACTATATACACTGTTTGGAAAGAGCAAAAGCATCACCTGGTGTTTAAATGAGTAAATAAAGTCCATTAGGACCAAAGGACCCTAAAGAACATAGACACTTACACGGGCCTGATTTGACTGCAGAATCCAGGAAAGACTCAAAAATGGATGCCTGCAGCTACCTCGGTAAGAGGGGTGGTGGCTGAGAAAAGGAAAGTTGGATGGGAGATGGCTGAGAAAGTGTTGTCTGCCTAGATCTCCTCTCCCACTCCCTGCCCTGAGTCACTGCCCCTCCCTCACCCTGCTGGAAGCCAGAAAAAGAGGCTTTCTGGACTGAGGGACACGAGGAAAATGTGAAGGCAGGTGTGCTACAACAACAACAACTTCGAAAACCCCAGGGAGATGGTGGAACATCTGCAAAGTGCATGATGAAACCTCCCCCTCAGTTCCCAGTGCCTTTGCACCAGGATGCTGCCGACAAGACTTAACTTCTGGGCATGAGTTTAGAGAGTTTGTCAGTATTAACTCTGATCACTGGTGGGGAAAAAAAGGCGTTCTAAAGAGACTGACATTGAGAGAGCCTCAACAAATGGTCCAGCCAAATAACCTTACTGTGAATCTCAGGGTCAGTAACTCCTATCACAAGCACAGAGCCCATAATCAGCTTTTCAGGCCCTTCCCTCTGGAAATGAGTAAAGAATTCAGGATTACCAGGAATTTTAGGAAAGCTTCTAATGAGAGATAAGAAACCAAGAGAAGCAGGAAATAAAACAACCTGGAGGAAAAGAGAACTGAAAAGTGAAAGGAAAAAGAACGTTACAGTAATCTAAGGAAGATATTGAATATAAGATTCAAGTATATAAAGAATATCTTAATCAGAGAAATGCAAATATCCACATAACATCTAGTTTTAATCTGTTTAACGAAAGTTAAAAACAGTAGCTATTAATGCTATAAAAGCTGTAAAATACATTGCCAAAATCTTGTAAGAAAGGAACCTGGAGTACTAAAGCAAGAGACAGAAAAGCTTTTCTACATTTTTGCCCCGATAACCCAATTCTAGGAAATGATCATAAGTGAACAATTATACATGAACAAAATGATATATATAAGGACAGTTAATCTGGAAGTATTCATAATAGCAAAATGTGAGAAACATCCCATGTGTTCATCAAGAAGTAAATGGCTTGTACATAACTTGATTTATTTATGTAATTGTTTTAGTCATTAGAAATCATGTCATGTAACAATAATTAAAGTCTTTGAAAATTTTTGAAATACAATGTTAAATTAAAAATTACTTATGAGTTGCAGTCTCGATTTTGAAAAATAATGTTTAGGTATGTATACATATGTGTTTATGTATATATAACTATCCATAAATGCTAAGATATAAAGAGGACTGAAAAATATTTCAAAATTTTAACTTTATAGCTGAATGATGGGGTTATGGGTGAAATTTGTTTTCTCTCCTACAGTTTTTATTCGTGTTCTACTAATTTTTATGTTCAGAAATAGTAAATATTTTAAATAGGGGGTCAAGATTCTTTTCAGTGAAATTGGCAAGTGCTAAAATATGGAATGAATGGTTCTCCAAGGTATTTGATTGCTATTATAGACTTAGTCTTCCTACTGGCAGAAGAAGCCCAAAATAACCAGTAAAACCTGTTCATACAACTGTGCTGACAATGATATTAATGCCTAGAACAACACAGCAGTTAATTAAGGGAAAACCATGCTGGGTTCAACTGGATGAGAACTGGAAAAGGGTAAAAGCACATGGAAAAAGACGAAATTGACAGGGAGAGCAAATGCTCAATTCAAGCTCCCAGCTTGGGTGGGCAGTTTGGGTGGGAAACTAACCTCTCCAGAGTTTGGGTTCACTGACCACAAGTGGATCAAGGATTGGCGGAGCAGGCCAGATTGAAGCAACTAACTATAAAATTGTTCTGCTCTGTGAGTACCACCCTGGAACATAATTAACCACCTGAACAAAGGAAAACAGTGTCCAGGGTTTCTCCGTTCAGGAAGCAAAGGTGAAGAGCAGGAACCGGAGCCATGTGCCAATACTTCCCCTAGATCAGAGGCCAAGAAAATAGCACCGTGTCCAAAATATAAATCTGGTCAGCTTCTCTAAGACTTTCTAACTCCACTCTTTCAAACTGGCAGTGTATTTCTAAGAATCTGGGCATGTTGGTCTGAAACTATGAGAGTTTATGAGGTTATTTTTATGTGGTAACAGCCTTTGTTAGTTACTATGAACTACTATTCCTGACACTGGAAGTCAGTCAGTCCACCAGGAGGATTGGGGGGTACTTCTCCATATATACACACACACATACACACACTTCACCTCACACACACACATACACACACCTCAATTCCATTTTTTCATGAGTTCATTTGAGCATTCTACTACTCAATCATTCAGCCACTGTCCCAAATATACAGGACATTTATTATGCCTAGTCATTAAAGAGGATCTAAAGACATACAAGTTATGAGTACTCTTCTTTAAATTTATTGGAAGGATTCAAATATCAATATTTTAAATTCAATAAAAGAGCTTTTATTAGCATAGCTAGGTTATGTTTTAGTAATAAAAAAAAACCTTGATATATCACTGACTTCATATAACAAATATCTACTTACCAGTCATAAAAGTCTAAAGAGGGTAAGAAGTTCTCTTACCCTCTAGAGCAAAGCTCCACCAAAGGCTGACTTATGCAGGATGGTTTCAAAACATGGCCCCAAATTTGCTGAATAATGAAAAAGATTGAAGGGGCACACTGGCTCTTAAATATCTCAGATTGGGAGGGATAAATTTTCTTTGATAGTTTCATTCATCAGAACTGAATAACTGTTTTTAGGTTGGCTTCTCTGAGATGTAGACCCTGAGCCAAGGATTATGTAGGAAGCAATCCCAGGAGAAATCAGTAATGGATGAGGGAAACAAGATAAGTCAAGTGTGGGTGCAATTTCAGTCATTGCTAACCTGATGTGCCCTTGTTTGGTGAAGGACCGCCATCTTTTGAGAGATGAAAAGTCCTGGGCATTTCCACATCTTGAAGGTGGGGCAGTACCAGTGCCCGAAGCAAACACCTGAAGGTCAAAGAGTCAGTATTAGCATCAAGGTATGTCAAAGGTGAGGCATGGGCACCAAGACCAGTTAAAAAGATCTGAGACAATGGGAAGGGCCACAACAGTAACCATTCGAGGCTGCAGCAAAACTCAAGGGAAGCTAGAAAATACCAGCTTCCTCTGTACTTATGAAGAAGAAATGTTGTACTAAGCATATGGGTTGAGCCTGCCATGATTCTAGGATTCGTCATGTAAGCAGAGAAGAGCTCTGTAATAACTTGGTTATAATGAGATTTACAATTGACAGTTAGCTCTTCCAGCCACTGACATTGATGTTTATTGATAAAGAATAATGGAAGGTATATGTGTGTGCATGTGAATGTGTTTCATCTGTGAGCTAACTGTATTGTTATCTCTAATAAAAGACTATGTGCAAAAATTCAGATATTGATAGTGGTTTATTTTATTTATCTCTTAAAATGACTTCTAATGTTTCAGCTTTCTCAGCTTTATTGTGGCAGAGCGAATAAATTAAAGTATCTATTTTTAAGGTATATAATGTGATGATTTATTATACCTATACATTGTGAAATGATTAGCACAATCAGTATGTGAACACATTCATCGCCTCACATAGTTGTGTGTTTGTGTGTTAAGAACACAGATCTACTCTTAACAAATTTTAAGTATACAATACAGTATTAATAACTATAATCATCATGCTGACTATTAGATCCCCCAAACTTATTCATTTCATACTTGAATGTTTTTGCCCTTTCACCAGCTTTCCCCACCTTCCCCATCTCCCAGTCCCTGGCAACCATTTTTCTACTCTCTGGTTCTGTAAGTCCAACTTTTTTAGATATATAATCAATGTAAGTGAGATCAGACAGTATATTTCTGTATCTGCCTTATTTAATTTGTATAATGTCCTCCAGGTTCATCTGAACTGTTACAAATGGCTGGATTCCCTTCTGTTTTATAGTTGAATATTTCATTATATACGTACTATGTTTTCTTTATCCATTCTTCTCTCTGTGGAAACATATGTTGCTGGCATATCTTGGCTGTTGTGAATAATGCTGCAATGAACACAAGAGGGCCAATATTTCTTCAAACTATTGATTTTATTTCCTTTAACTATTTGTTCAAAGTGAAAATTCTGCTGGTAGTTCATATGGTAATTTTATTTTAATTTTTTGAGGAGCCTCCATGTTGTGTTCCATAATAGCTGCATCATTCATATTTCTACCAACAGTGTAAAAGAGTTCCCTTTTATTCACAATTTCATCAACACATCTCTTGTTTCATTTAATAATAGCCACCCTAATAGTTATCAAGTAATATTTCATTGTGGTTTTGGTATGCAATTCCTTAATGAGTAGTGATACTGAGCACCTTTTTATGTACATGTTGTATGTCTTTTTGGAAAAAAAAAGAAATTCATGTCCTTTGCCCTTTTTAAAATTTTTTGTTCATGTTATTTTGTTGTTGTTATTGAGTTGGATGAGTTCTTTCTATCTTTTGATTATCAACCCCTTATCATATATGTGAATGAAAATATTTTCTCCCTTCCATAGGTTGTCTTTTCATTTTGCTTGTTTCCTATTCTGCAGAGAAGCTTTTTAGTTTGATGTGGTCCCACTTGTTTATTTTTACATTTTTTTGCCATGCTTTTTGGTGTGACATCAAAACAATCATTTCCAAGACCAATTTCAAAATGTTTTTCCCTATATTTTCATTTAGTATTTTTATAGTTTCAGGACTTAACATTTGCATTTTTAACTCATTTTGAATTTATTTTTTGTGTATAGCTTAAGGTAAGCATCCAATTTCATTCTCTTGTATGTGGATATTGAGTTTTCCAAATACCATTTGTTAGAAAGACTCTCCTTTCTCCACTGTGTGTTTTGGTGCCTATGTCAAAGGATACTCATAGTTGACTCCGTAGTCATGGGTTCTTCTGGGCTCTCCTTTCTGTTTCATTGGTCTACACATCTGTTTCTATGCCAGTACCAAAGGGCTGCTTCAGGTTCTGAAATTTGATCCAGGTCAACAGCCCTGTCTCCAGCATCATGGATGAACGTGTCTCTTCCAGGTAGCTGGACAGGCAGGACCACCCTCAGGTCACGGCTGAAAAGGTTGGAGTGGGGTTATAAGATTTGCAGTTGGACTGAGGTCAGCAAGCCTGCCTCCAGGGCCACTGACTGGTATTTCTCCACCAGTCCCCTGGGCAGGCAAGACTGCTCCCAAGCCACAGATGAGAGGGACTGGGGCTGGTTTACAGGGTCATTTCAGGATCTGCTAGGAGGCTCAGGTTAGTGAGCCTACCTCGGGGCCACAGATTAGTGTGTCTCCTGCCTGGTCCCAGGGTGGGTATGACTGCTTCTAGACCTACGCTGAGAGTGCTGGAGTCAGATTACAAGACCACACCGAACACCAATGTCAGGAGACCTGTTACCCAAGGCAAACAGGTGTGTATGACTCTTGCCAGGTCCCTTGGTGGTTGGTGCTGGGGGCCAGACCAAGGCCAAATGGGACTGTAGCTAAGCCAGTGCTATTTTGGGGTCTGTAGTCAGGACCATTGTTGATGAGTCAGCCCCCTAGGCATGGCTTGCCTTCTCAGAATGGCCCTCCTTCCTCTTGGGTGTCACTGGGGTATCACTGTCCTCCACCTGGATCCCAAGGCTCCCACAGAGGCACCGTTGCCTATGGACAGCTGCCTAACCACTGTTGCCAAGAGAGGATAGGAGCAGGGGACTTTCTATCTGCCAGCTTGCTGATATACCTCATTTTTTTATGTTTGTATTCAATGTATTATCCTCAGAAAAAAATTAAAATGTTATTTAAAATTATATATTTATTAACATAAATGAAGAAACTTGCTTAGCACAATGTCTGCACAAATAAGCTCTTTATAACTAATTATTTTGTTGCATATATTACTGAGGGAACAAAAATAAAGTCATTCTTTAGCAAGCACATAAGAATATTTGTGTATGACATGGTTAAGCTGTTAAGAAATTATTTTTTAAAACAGTAAAATCAATTTTAAAAGAACCAGAAGAGATAACCAATCAGGTAGAGAGTCTATAAATATAAGATCAGTCTTCAGGCCCACATCAAGGGAACTTCTAATATAAATTAAGAAAGCAAAGCAATTTTTTAAAAGATTTTATTTATTTATTTGTAAAGAGAGGGGAAGGGAAGGAGAAAGAGAAGGAGAGAAACATCAATGTGTGGTTGCCTCTTGCATGCCCCCTACTGGGGACCTGGTTAGCAACCCAGGCATGTGCCCTGATGGGGAATCAAACTGCTGACCCTTTGGTTCACAGGCCAGAGCTCAATCCAGTGAGCCACACCAGTCAGGGAACAAAGCAATTTTTAAAATTCAAAATCATAGCAGATATAATTTAAGTGACACTTTTCCCAGATCTTTCTGCTCTCAACTTTGTAGAAATTCTCAACAAACCTTGTTTCAATATAAATTATGTTTTAGCTTACTTTTCTTCCCTTTTGTTGTTAGTTGGCTTAATTTTCATGTAATTATGCTACACTTATATGATGACTTCCACATTATATCATGAAGAACTACTGTGCTATGTAGACTATTTGAAGGTGGGTTACAGCCCAATGTTTCCATTGCATTTTACCCTTCACTAACCAGTACCAAGAATGGTACCAATCTTAAAATACAATGTACCTGGGTTTAAACAAATATTGATACCTCTGTAACAAAATTGTCATTACTGAAAGTACAAAAATAAATAATGTTCTAAGTTTAGAATATAATCTAAACCAATACATTATAAATATTTTTATCTACAGCAGTGAGCCTTGAAGCTGGGTTTTCTCTGATTCTAATGGCCACACTAATTCTAACAAGGAAAAATTATAAAGAGGAATAAGTTCCAAAGACAAGAACTGCTAAACAAAATCCAAAGACATTGCTCCTAAGCCTTTATCTTTAGAGCAACCAGAATATGAGATCTGTCCAGAAAAAATCCAACCATTCTTGTCATATAACGAGAAAAGTTTGTGTGAATTTGATGTAACCTGGCAGCCAAGGAGAGTGGACTGGAATGCACATGTGTGAACAATGATGACTTCCCTGTACTAGTCAGTGGGGTAGTAGATGCCACTGAATGAGCATGTGTACTATGTGGCCATTGCATTCAAAATGACTGAATAAGCAAAGCAATGGATCTGCATCAAATTTTGAGTTACTCTTGGACATTCCTCTGTGGAAAATATTTGGATGTTTCAGAAGCCTGCCCCTATGGACAACTGGTGATTGGCAGCTTCATCACAACAACGTGCCTGCTCATGCATTGCATCTCCAGCAGAGGTTTTAGTGAAACATCTAATCATCCAGGTGACTCAGCCCTGCTACAGCCCAGATTTGGCACCCTGAGACTTCTGGCTTTTCCCAAAACTAAAATTACCTTTGAAAAGGAAGAGATGATTCATGAGATTCAGGAAAATACAACAGGGCAGCTGATGGTGATTGGGAGAACTGTGTGAGACCCCAAGGTGTCTGCTTTGAAGGGGATTGAGGTGTCATCGTCATATGTGCAATGTTTCTTGTATCTTGTATCTTCTTCAATGAAAGTCTCTATTTTTCATAGCACACGGATGGATACTTTCTGGACAGACCTTGTACAGCACTCAATTGGCTTTAGCTGTCAAACAAGCCAATAACAAAACCCAAGGAGGTTATAAAAATTAAGTAAATTCAGTTCAAATGTTTACAATATATTTTGGGATACCTACTATGTGACAGGCACCACTGGTTTTTGGAAATATGAAAATAAATATGGCATTTTTACATTGATCCATTTCATCATACCCTGAAACCAAGTCTAGATAATTTATTGCTATTAAAAAAAAATTCCAAAGACATCCATTAGCATTATGACTCAGTCAACACTTGTGCTTAAATAATAATTAATAGTCATTTGTTAAGCTTCCATCGCATTCTAGATCCTGAAATCCATTTAAATACATAAAACTCTTACTTTCATAATAATTTTGGAATAATGGTCCTTTGTTCTAGGGTCTCTCATCCCTAATTACTTCTTTATCTGCAAGAAAAAGCATCACACCCATTGAAATGAAGCATTTCATTATATTAAACACAAAGTTTACACGTGGAGACTACACAGTACTCTCTACACAGGCTGCACTGTTTGTCCGTAAGTCTGGGGATTTCCTTTACTTGGCATGAATTATAGGAGAGGTCCCTAACACCCAGACTGAGTGAGTTATTCTAGCTTATGGTGGTGTTGGAGAGAAAAGCGCATAAACCAGAGGATGTCATTAGCCCAGTGACAATGGAGGAGAAAATATCCAGCGCTGACAGCCCCACTCACTTGCAAGCTGATTGGTGTCAACATGCAGGGCAGCACAGACAGAATGGCTTAGGAAAGGGTTTGCTGCATCTGGTGAGAAAGGAAGTGTAACAGCAAAAGGAGAACAAAATATTTTATGTCTGTGTTTGCTCCACTTAGAAAAAGCAGACACAATGAATCTACAGTATGTACAGAGAAGGAACTAACCACATGGATTAATACAGCCTTTGTGTCTCAGCTGTAAAACAGGTTCTGGGCTTGTAGTTAAAGTGGCTGCACAGATGGGGCCTTTTCCCCTTTCTTTGCAATATTCCATATTCTAATTATGACTTGCACTGCTCCTGGCACGAAAGCGAGGCCACTGATGTGGCCCCAGGAGTAGGTATGATAAAAAGCCAGGCCCGTGAACTCATGTGACTGCTCTTTTCCACTTCCCTTCTTCTCCCTCAGCTAATTGAGTCTGGTTTTTGGACAGCATTTGGAATTCTTCAAGCTGTCTCTGGGTGCTTTTCACTCACTGAAAGAAAGAAGATCAGATCTTCAGAAGTAACTCTATAGTTACTGGCGGGATAGGACGCGTAGGCTGATTAACTGTCATACGAAAAACCCCACAAGCATATAGAATGCTAATAACTATAGTAAAAAGGACCTTGTAAAGGCTAATAAAATTGTCTAATATTCTATGTAAAATTTAAGTGCAAAAATTTACATCATGATTGACAGGTTTCTCTACTCTATGTGGTATTATGCTTTAGCCCTAAATGTTAGATTATTTATTTTAACCCATAGAGGAATAACACCATAAAACCAATGAGTATCAGTAAATAAAGTGTTCTAGATCATCTTATTCTATTTCTGTTATTGCTAATGGTGACTTGTAAGTGTTCTGGACTATATAAATTGATGTTTAGCTGTTAAGTATTAAAAGATGCATTGAAATTTACCTTCACCCATCAAACTCTTACAAAGAACGAGTCACAATTAGTGATTCTTCCATACACTTATGTAGCTGTGATTATAGAAAGAATCCTACACAACTTGTACTTATGTTTCAGCTCTTGGAATATACTAACAGAATTCTCAGATAGTCTATTTTACTGTAATATTTTTAAACATTTAAAACAATTTTTTTCTCTTTTTCTTTCTTACAGACATGTTTTCCTTGAAAGCTCAATAACAGCTTTGACAATTTGGCAATCAGAAGCATTATTATATTTATTCACTTATTCTTTAGTTATTTATTCGACAAATATTTATTGAATACCTGAAATTATAGTAAATACAATAGAATGAAGTCCACTCTCTGCTAAAAGGAAATAGATCATAGATTAAAAAAACAAACAAAATATGTAGGGAGCTAGATGTTGATAGGTGTTATAGAGGAAAAATAAAGGAAGTAAGAGAAACAGGGAATGGAATTTTAAATATGGCAGCCAGGAAATGCTTCACAGAGCAGGCTATTTATACTTCAATAGGTGGACACAAATCCAGCCATGTGCATTTATAGTAAAAAAAGAAACATATATTCTGTAGAGGAAATAAGTGTGAAAGCTTTGAAGGCAGATTATGCATGGAGTGGGAGAAGAAGAGCAAGATGGCCAATATAACCGGAATGGCACAACCAGCAAAGATGACCCCAGAGATATAACCAGGGCCAGGTGTATAGATCAGTTCAAGGACTTTGGTTTTTACTCTGAGTGAGATGAGAAGTCATTTGAGTGTTTATGCAGAAGAATGACATGTTTCAATGTATGTTTTGTAAGTCAGCTGTATTGGTAATAAAGTGTTGGGGTAACAGAGGCAGAAATGTGGAAACTAGCTAGAAGGTTATTACAAGCTTTTATTTAAGAAATGATGATGACTTGGACTAAATTGATAGAAGTGAATGGAGTGCAAAACGTTTGGATTGTAGACGTATTTTAAAGGTAGAGTGAGCAGTAGTTGGTGATGGATTGAAAGCAGCTTAGGAGAGACTGCAAGAGGTTGACTCCAGAGATTTGGGCGTGGGCAAATGGAAGTGTGGCTTGTCAGTCACTGATCCAGAGAATCCTTGCTGAAAAGCACATTTGGAAGGGCAGGAGTGTGATTTTGGACTTGCTAAATTTGAGAAGCCAATTAGATAACTAAGTGGAGAGGTCTTGCATTGAGAGAAGAGGTCAAGGATGAAGATATTCTTCTAGGAGTTGTCAATGAAGAAATGATTTTTGAAATTATGAAAAAGATGAGGCTGACAAAATAGTGAGTGCAGGGAGAGAAGAGTCCGAGGACTTAGCCCGAGGGTACCCCAGTAATCAGTAGTAAAAGAGATTAAGAGAAATCCTCAAAAGAGACTTTAGGAGCAACTAGTGAGAAGAAAAAAAACATGAAGAGTGTAGCATCCTGGAATCCACATGAGGAAACTTTCAAGAAGGAGAGAGTGATCAACAGTGTCAAATCTGATAATGGGTCAAGTGAGACAGTAAACTTGAACTGATTTGGATTTAGCAATTGGGGATCATTGGTGATTCAATAAGAGAAATTTTATTAAGGTGGGAGTTTAAGAGCTTCATTGAAGAAGGTTTAAAAATTGTAGGAGAAGAATTAGGAACTATTAATTTAGACAATATTTTAAAAGTTTAAACGTAAAAAGTAAGAATGAGAAATGCAGTGGTAGCTGACTGGGGAAGGGTCAATAAAATCTTTTTGTTCAGATGGGAGAAGTGAGAGCATGTTTGTACCTTGATATAAATGATCTAGTAGAAAGGGGAGGAAAATTATCAGGAAGGAGAGCAATATCTAGAAGTAGGAGAGAAAGTAAGCAGTCTCCTGCCAAGTAGAGTAATTGTCTTTAGCTAGAAACACTCATAAGTCATCCACTATCAGAGGGACAGATGCCAAGTAGGTGGTTAGTTATTATGGTAGGAGCTGGTGGAAGCTATCTTCTGTTTGTTTTTGTTTTCTCTGGAAGCTAGGTCATCAGTTAGGAGTTAGGTTTAAGAGAAAGTGTTGGAAGTTTGAGGAGAGAAGAAAAAGTAGGAAATAGTTTTCAGGGAGAGTGGGTAAATGAATGGACTAGAGAAATATAATATGATTGTCAGGCAGTATTAAAAGTCCACTTGAGGTCAGAGGTCATAAATTTAAAAGAAGACAGTCATCAGGGTTGTGTTTTTCTGTAGCCATATTCAGCTGTATGGGAGCAGATGTAGAGCACAGAGAGAGATGGATTGACTATGGACTAACCATGGATAAAATTCTGTAAGACAGATATAATGCTGAGGGGCAAGTGCATAATTATAATGATGGGTAATGGAATGTAAGGTCAATAAGAACGAGAGCTCATAAGGAGCACAGTGAGAAAAGTGGTATGATCAACTCATTTTGGCTCCAGTGGGCTATAAATACTTGTGAACTAGAAAGATGAAAGGCCATGGTCATGGACCCAGAGTCCTGATATTGAAATTTTCAAGCATTAAGAGTTGTCAGTCAAGAGAAACTATATGGTGTACTGTTAGCACTGATTGTCTTATGTATACAGAAGGTGATCATTTTATAATGAAGAAGCATCTACATGGATTGTGAAATCACCAAGACAGGAATAGTTTAAGAGAGAGTTTCATTCTTTTACTTAAGAGTGAAACTCTTGAAGGAAAAGGGGAGAGTAGCCCAGAGGTCAGTGATCGAGTGCAACGAGAAAGGGTTGTTATATGAGCTCTCCCAGGATGAGCTTTAAAGCCAAAGGGAGCCCTGGCTGGCATAGCTCAGTGGATTGAGCGCGGGCTGGGAACCAAAGTGTCCCAGGTTCGATTCCCAGCTAGGGTACATTCCTGGGTTGCAGGTCATAACCCCCAGCAACCGCACATTGATGTCTCTCCCTCTCTCTCTATCTCTCTCTCTCTCTCTCTCCCCCTCCCTTCCCTCCCTAAAAATAAATAAATAAAATCTTTTAAAAAAAAAAGCCAAAGGGATTGATAGAAAAGGAGAAAGGATTGTCTGGAAGTGGCAGTGAGGAAGACGGGCACCTGCTTCATGTGCCAGTCCAGGGTACAAAGAGTGTGAAAGGGAAACAACACGTGAGTATGAGGGCTCTGGGGAAACAGCATCCTCAAGGAAGAACCGATTTCAGGTACCAGGGTGGTTCTTAAGCTTGGCTGCTCAACTCATAAATAGGTTAGAGAGATGATGGATGGATAGATTTGAGATGAATATTTTTCAGCTTCACTGTTTAAAGTATTCCCTTAAAATTCTCATAGAAGTCCTGCCATGTGATTAAAACAAGTAATTTTTCAGTCGACTGAATTATGTAAGTGATATTACTTACATCCTCTGTTATGTAGTGAGAAAAGTGTCCACAGTCATGTACATAATCAGTTTGCATTATCCCAGAAGAGTTAATCAAGGTAATTAGACAGGAAATAGTCTCACTTAAACATACTTTTGCTATTAAGAGGGGGTTCTCCAACAATAATAAAGAGTGATCTTTCTTCCTAGGTTCCACTGAAGGTATGAAATCGAGTGTCCCTGGGTACAAATCTGAGGCGGTGGCTGATACAATTGCCCATAGGCCCTGCTGCATCGATCTTGCAGACACTGACTACACCCCTGAAACGCGCTGTCAGTCTGCCGCATTTGTGAGAAATGCTACGTTTGTTCTCTCCTACAGGATATCATGGTGTACAGCTCATTGTCAATGAAATGACTAATGGTTGTAGAGAACACCAAGTTCTAACGATAAGAGGTAGAAAAAGCCAATCAAAACTGTTTTAAAGGGTAAATAGTTCATCTTTTTTGCTTGTTCATGTTTTGAACGTCTAATACGTGCTGGCTAATGTGCACATGGCAGTGAATGGAACCCTCAACTTCATATAGTTTACAATCTTCTTCACTCTTATAAAGAATATTTTTTATGCCCCACCCCAAAAAGCAAGATACATGTATATGCCCAAATAAATATAGGGGGGCAAGAATGAACTTTCATTTGTGTATTTGCTCCTAAATTTCTTCCCTGCTATCCATTCTGCAGAACTGAAGAAACGTCAGGAGTCTTGCAAGGAATGAGAAATCACAAACTCAGAGAGAAGTAGTTTCTTAGTAAATCTCCTGTGATTTTAGTGATTTCAATGATCCAACATAAATGTTTCTGTCACCCTCAACAAGTGGACAAAGCAGTTTCCATAAACACAAATGTCTTGGTTTTGTTTAAAAATATATGAATACTATGAACACGGATGAGGTTAAAGAAAAACAAGGGCATTTAAAAACAAAAGAGAAATGTGTTTGGTCATAATCCCTCTGAGAGGAGTTGCTAAGACAAAATGGAGTGGTGTGGCAGAAAGAAATGAAAATCCCCAAGGCGACCCAGCAAAGAAAGAAGAGGTTCTCTTCAAGTATAAATGGGTCTTTGTTGAATTTTAACAAGCCCTCAAAGGACAGATTCTGGAGATGTCTAAAGTTCTTCATTTAATGTGAAAATACTTTACATTTTTCCTTAAGCAAAGAAACCACCCCATTGGCTGGGAGCCAGAGCTAGCACATTCATGAGGCACCACAGGAAAGGAGAACAGAAGAAAGAGTAAGGGCCTCCACATTGTCCCTGGGGGGAGGAGGCACTCCCCTTCCCAGCATTCTCCTCCGGGGCGCTCTGGATCCCGATTAATGCGTCCTTCCCTGCTCCTGGCTTTGCTGCCCCCACTGCTGCTCCCCCGTTTCAATTTTCACTCAAGACCTGGAAGTGCTTCCTCAGTGAAGAAAGGCCTTTAGATGATGAGGAGGGAATAAAAGGGAAATGCAGACATTCATGCTACCTGACCAGCAGGAAATTTGAACTGTATGGACTCGGATCGCCCAGAGAACTGTTGAAATATAAGATAAGTTCAGAACAGGATTACTGTGTCATGATTTTTGGGGAGTGTGGGGGGCAATGTTTGTGTTCAATGTTTATGAGTCAGCATGGTACACCATCACTTTGTCATTGTTCTGGACTGGGTCTTCTTGGAGTCACAGCTGCAGGGAAGCTTTCTATTTTCCCTCTAAAAAGGGCTTTCTGTGTCATGTGGGTGGCAGAGCCAGGACAACTTATCTATGGGTTATGATTTATTTAAATATGTGAATATGATATTCACGGACACATGTAATAAGAACATCCACATTTGAGTATTATCTGCTAAACACAGGGCCTGATAAATATAAAATAAATAAATCTCCACAGCAAGGCTCCATGGCACAGAAAGGGAAGCACAGGCATGTCTGTGACCGACTCCTGGCCCCACAGCAGGAGGCAGTGGTGGTCCAGGCTCCGGACTCCGTGCTGTCAGGCACTCAGCCATCCTCAGCTCCCTTCCAATGGAAACCGTGATACGAGGACAAGTTGTCATTTTTCAAAGATACACAGATGTTCCTTTCAAGAGAATCTCACATCTTATAAATGTAGAGAAGAAAGTGCTAGCTAAGAAGGCAACAGAGCAGCCTTTTCAGAGTTAGGACTGAGTTTGGATCTCATCTTCTGCCTGTTTCCAAGTTGTGTGACCTCAGACAGGTAGCAATGTTGTTAAGCTCAGTTTTCATCTCTATCGAATGGGAGTGACAAATGAGATGATACATGTTAGGTACCACATACCCAGGACAATAAAATTATCACGAATGACAGCAATTAATTTAATGTCCTTAACATTCACTGTCCCCAACCTCATAGGAAATTCCCCCCAATGAATCTAAAATTCCCACTTACTTTACTGCCAGAACATACATTAGCAAATTCTCTTATAGAGACCAAGGATTTGAAAATGGAAGGGGTATTTTTAGTCACAAGAAAGAAATAGGAAAATTAATTTTAGTACATCCAATTTCTGGCAATGCACTGACAACATGGAGCACATAATTAAACCTAAGAAACTGAGAAGCAGCTCTCCGAGACAGATCCGAACAAGCAATGCCCGCTTGTTCGTTCGCTTCCAAAACTGTCCCTCAGTCTTCACTTTCTTCTGGGCTATTTAGTTTATGGTCACTGCAGCCCCAGAACAGCAGCTGCCTGCAGCTCAGCATTGTGGCTTCTAGCACCAAAGGAAGCTTTATGACCAGATCACCCTTAGTCGCTCTGCTTCAAGCTGCCAAGGCCTTTGTGGTTGAGAAGAATGGTGGAAGACTTCTATAATTTAAGACCAGGGTTTGTTTTTCTTTTTTCCACTGCAGTGATTCAGTGTGCGTTGTGTGTGCACATGTGTTCCAGTGCAGATGGAGACTCAAATGACTATCAGACCCTTTGGTGTGAGTTCAAATTTCCTGAAGGTGTTGGAATGTCTGTAAAACATCAGATGCCCTTCTGCTGGGTTATTTTTTTAATAAATGTATTTTAATTCTCTGCTGATTTGGCATCTCGCTTCATTTAGGGAAAGACTTGACAGTGTCTTTGAAAAGTTGTTCATTAAGTAAGTATTTGAGCTTCTGGCAGGTAACTGACTTTTGTATTAGGTTGGGTCTGATTTGTCTATAACTGAAGACTGGTCGTGGTCTTTGTGTGTGTTCCCTCCCCCACAACAAAATCTAAAATCTTTATTCTTGTTCCAATACTATTACTCATATTTTACAGAATTATTTGTGAGCCGCTGTCATCGTTCTTACAGTGCATTTTTCCTACTTAAGCTTCAGAAGGTTTTTTTCAGGGAGACTTGGGCAACAATATCAATGTAAGTGCTTGGGTTTTATTTGTAAGCCCTTTCATAATTTCAGAGAAGCTTCCTCCAACTTCTTCATTTTGCATTCGTCAAAGAGAGAGGAGAAAAACTCCACCCCCAGTGTTGTGCTGTAAACAATGGGATCAGCAGTCAAAGGCTTCCACCAGCTTTCTTTGTTTTTAAGGAATGTCTGAGATTCAAAATCTGTAATTGACACTCTGTATTTTCTTTCTCAGTCAATAAACAAAACCACAAAAGTATCCATCAGTTCAATCATCCTCAGCAACCAGCCCTGCAGGGAGGCTGAATATGTGGCTGCTTATATAACACGCTCTCAGGTGCATGTATGAGTTCTATTTGCACCAACTATTCCCCAGCCTAGGATCACTGGTTCCCTTTCCCAAGCAGAAATTCTTCCATTAGAGTCACTCCTACAAACTCCAAACCAAAGAATAAAGCAAGGCCACTGTGACTCCATAATATATGATACTATGAGAGGGCCCTCTGTAAAAGAAACAAAATTACCTTCTGGAGGGCAGACCCCTTGTAGTTCAGGCTTCCTCTGCTGGGTGAGTATTCTAGGAACCCATCTGTACCAGTGTACCTGCTGGCATTGTTGTGAGAGGCTGAGTTTGACTTCAGTTAATTTTTTTGAGACTCTTTCAACACATTTGCCCATTTCATGATAATGCACCTGCCCACACCACATTGAGTGTTCAGCACCTTTTGAGCAAAAACAGCATGACCCTCATGCACCACCTTCCCTATTCACCCAATCTCACCCCAAGTGACTTTTTTGTTTCCCCAGATGAAAAAAAAGCTCTCAAAGGGAAGACTTTTGCTGATGTGGAAGGAGAGGGGCAGAGAAATGGCAGAAGCACTAAAAGAAGCTAAAATTGATGAGTTCAAAAATTGTTTTGAGCAGTGGAAAAAATATCTTAATAAGGTGTATTGCATCAAATGGAGAGTACTTTGAAGGGGACTGAAGTTTAAAGATGTAACAATAAATACACAATTTTTTATAAATAAACTCCATTTTGGGCGCCGTCCCCTCTTGTATATTACTCAAGATGGGCAAGCCCATGCTGTGGTAACAAACCACCCCCACGTGACAGTGACTTAAAATAATAAAAGTCTTGTTTTCTTGCTTATTTGACTTGTCCATTACTGGAGCAGAGAGAGGGCTTCTGCTCATCACAGTCATTCAGAGACTTTTCTCATCATTATTCCAAAAGAAAAGGACACTCCTCAAAGGGTCTTGCAGTTACAGTTAGACACTCAGGCCCCCAGAGTGACACAGACCACGTCTCACAGCTCACTGCCCAGCACCAGTCCCGTGGCCCCCACACCCACAATGGGCCGGCAAGTGTTTCCAGTATGTGCCTGAAGCCGTGGGAACCGGAAAGCATTTGGTAAGAGCCCCGATGAGTGCCAACAGTTCCCTCAAAGGAGAGGTTCTGAGTTTGGAAATAGCTTACCTTCTTGCTCCAGAAATCCTGAAGAGTAGGTGCTGGATGAGCAGAGGGGAAGTAGAGCAAGACTCAGTGGGCTGAGGCTTCACCAAATGGAGACCTGCGGGAGCGGACGCTGCATGAAAGCAAAGACAACTGTTAGGAAGACAAACAGGCCAGGGAGATCAACATGCAACTGTGCTCCTGTCAGTTGTGCTTAAAACTACATTGTTGGAACTTGTGTCTATATTTTAAAAAATATAAATGTAACATACTTTAAAAGTCACACAAAGCAATCAATATTGTACATGAGAAGGTTAGCATCAAAAGATGCTGTAACACATATACTTACATAGTCCTACAAATAACAAAGCCAGGTCATTATTTATTTGGCATAAAAAATCACTGAAATTTGAAATGCACATATATTAAGGTTTATGTGTGCAAGTTTTTAAGTTTGCTTAAGTATACTTTGAATTCACTAATTTGAATAACTAGTTGCCAGAAAAATCCGTTTTCTTTTGAGTACTGTAAATGGCAGCCATATTTCAGTTTGTCTCTTTTATTCTTAGATATCAATGTTTTCATAATTAACTACACTTTTATTTATAGCTACTGTCTGTAACCATGAAGCCACCCATAAATGCTAGATTACTCAGCTGCTTTTCTCTTTCTTTTTTTTAATTCTCACCCAAGGGTATATTTATTGGTATTTAGAGAGAGAGGGAAGAGAGAGAGAGAGAGAGGGAGAGAGAAAGGGGCATCAAAGTAAGAGTGAAACACCTACGGGTTACCTTTCTTACATACACCCACAGGGACTGAACTGGCAACTTAGGCATGTGCTGTGATTGAGAATTGAACTCACAACCTTTTGGAGTATAGGATAATGCTACCACCAATTGAGCCACCTTGCCAGGGCTACTCAACTCTCTCTTAATTGAATCTCAATAGTTAATTCTTTATTTTTTTATTGCTGAATAGTATTACATTATATGGCACACTGAAACCGTTTATCACTTCATCTGTTTAGGAACATTTGAATTCAGTGTTTAATATTACAAATAAGGGGGTTTTGAACAATTAGGTACCAGTGTTTGTATGGACGTAATATGCTTTCATCTCTCTTGGGTGTATAACTAGGAATGGAAGAATTGTGTCATAGGAAAGTCTATTTTTAACTTCGTAAGAAATTGCTAACTGTTTTTCCAAGCGATTGTGCAATTTTCCATTCCACTGTATGAGAATCCCAATTGCTCCATATTTTTACAAACACTTGGTATAGCCGGTTTTTTTTTAAATGTTAGCCATTCTAATAGATATGTAGTAGTATCTCATTGTGGATTTAATTTCTCTAACATTGAGCATGTTTTCATATGTTTATGCACCATTTAAAATGTTCCGTGATGTGTCTATTCATATCTTTTGTTTATTCTTGTGTTTGTCTTTTTTTGTGCGATTGACTTGATTCAAATCATTTGTTTGATAGATGTGTCATAAATACCTTCCATCAGGTTTTGGTTTGCCTTCTCATTTTCTTTACTGTGTTTTTGTAAGAGTAAAAAAGACTTTAAAGATACAGACAATTTACATCTTAGGTTAGATATTAGATTTTCTAGAGTTATGAGCTTCAAATTTGTATCATATCCTTTATGGGTCTAAGATATTAGACATCATTAAAGTGTGAACAGTTCAAAATTAAAGATAATCATAATGAAAACCACCACCACAGCCGTATCCATTCCTCAGTGCCCAGGCTGTGCCAGGCAATGTGGCTGGCTGCTTAGATTGGAAATGACAGAGACATAAGCCTTTCCCACTCCAAAATTATACAATTTTTGTCTCCACCACAGCCAGCATATTTCTGGTGGTGTTTCATGATTACTCTGACAGCTTAAAAAACAGTGAATAAAACAAATAAACATTCGTAAACATCTACCTCTGTGAATCTGTTTTAAGTACTGTGATACGGGACAGAGAAGCACAACCATGTAGCTGATCTCAAAAAGTGGCATCAAATCTCTGTATTCATCTCCCTATTGAGGAATTGGTCATGGCAATGACATAGCATCGCATCATCTCAGCGAGGTTGTTTATTTTCATTTACTTTTTCTTAATGGTTATCTAATATAGTTTTTCAATGTTAAAGTGAACAGATATACTATGAGGAAAATCTCATGAATATTTAAGATAGAACATAGTCTCTGGAAAATATTCTTATTGTGGCTCATGGCCCAGGCTCCTTATTTACTGGCGTTTGCCATTCGCTTCTCTCTGATAAAGCAGCACAGTTTCAAGTCAAAAGAGAATTTGATGCTCAAGTCCTGAAAGTGGTAAAAAGTTACACATGCATAAGGTAAGCTCTGACTTTAACATAATGAGTTATAATTTTCAAGCTAATAAACTGAGATTAAGTAATTTTTAAAATTCAAAACAATAAATAATTTTTAAAAACTCAATCCCCAAATAGGTAGGAAATGCAGCAAATATGTATATAAACAATATGGAAAATAACATAAGCAAATAGTAAACTGTAGATTTAAACATAAATATGTTAAATACATTAAATTCTCTATTAAAGTCAAAGATTTTCATGCTGAATTGACCAACAGCAACAATTCTATGCTTGTTATAAGAGAAACATTTAAAAATAAAAAAAAATAAAGTTAAGAAAATAACCAAGATGAAAAATAGAAAAATGTGGAAAGCAGAAACTAAACAACAAAAAAATCAACTTTACTGAAATTAATACCAAAGTTTATTATATGGCAGAGAGCATTGGTAGAGATAAAAAGGATATTTTCATGGTTATAAAAGCTTCAATTGACCAGAAAGATATACTTATTCTAAATATCTAACTATGTAGCTTTATCTTTATGAAACAAAAATTTACAGAAATTCAAAAAATTGAAAATAAGTATAAAATATTTTACAAATTGTGATTACACACTGTGCTATAAAGCAAAAATTAAAAGTAATATGAGCAACAAGTCTAAATTTTTAAGGAAAATATGTTCAAGTCAAATTTAGCAAAATATAAAACTAATGATATATTTGAATCAAGAATTAATTATTCTAGTAATGTTAGGTTGGTTCAACATTTGAAAAGCAATCAGGACATTTAATTACACTAATAGAATCAAGGAAAATCCTGTGGATTTTTTTTTACATTCAGAAAATAATTAGCCAAATTTCAAACTCCATCGCTTATAAAAACTTTTATACAATTAAATTTGTAAAAGTTTTCTTCTGTACTAACATATCTCTATGAAAATTCACAGCAAAATATAAACTTATCAATATAAAAATTTTCATCACTAATGCCCTATTATCAATACTACTTTAATATTTTATTGGATTGATTAGTTATTATAAGAAAGGAAATAAAATGCACAGAAAGAACATGTTTACTCTTCCTAGATAATCAAAACTGATGTACATATAAATTATTAGAAAAACTGAGTACATCAAGGTGGCAGACTATAAGGCTGACTTAGGATTCCACAGTGAAATGGGATTAATTAGACAGGTAGGTAGGTAGGTAGGTTGGTAGGTAGGTAGAGATTTATGTTAAGAAAATGGCTTTCGCAGCTGTGGGGGCCTGGCACATCTGACATCGGTAGGGCAGGTCAGCAGGCTGGAAATTCAGGGTAGAATAGATGTGGCATTCTTGAGTCTGAAATCTTCAGGACAAGCCAGCAGGCAGGGTTTCTACACTGCAGTCTTGAAGCAGAGATGTTTTCTGGGAGGGAATCTTCAGTCTTTTCTTTTAAGTTTTGCAACTGATTGGACATGGCCCTCCCTGGTTGTGGAAGGTAACCTGCTTTACTCAAAGTCTAATGTTTTAAAAGTTAATTGCATTTTAAAAATAGCTCCACAACATCTTGTCTGGTGTTGAATAAACAACTGGAATCAAATCCTAGTCAAGTTGACACATAAAATTAACCATCACAGTCTACCCCTCATCAATTTGGCACCCACACACAGCTCCTTAAACCATATTTAATCTCTAAGGACATAACAAACTCACACTTCTGCCTAATATGATACAACCCATCCTATGTGCAACCCAAAACCCATTTAACCATTTCACCAGAAGATGATGCCAAGTGCCCTGGTGAAAATCACTCTTTGCTTCATATTCTGTAACTTAAATATTATGATCTAATGTTAACAAACTTTAAATACTATGATGCAATGTCAATAAAGCTTGTGCTATATGAAAAGAAGAGAAAAAAGAAAACTATATACAAACATACACACAAATACAAATTCACAATAAAGAAGAAACATAACAATTATAGTTTTAGTTTCTGCAACAGCTAGCCTGTTCATAGGTGGTATTTACATCTATTTCCCCTATAAATTCCAGATTCTCTTAAGTCTTAGGAAGCACCTCAGGTAGTCACGGTGCTTTACCTGGTGGGGTGACCCAAACCTTCATTCCTGAAGGTTCCAGATCATTAGTAGTCCTGCCTGTATTGGGTTGTTGTGGTTTTCTATTGACTTTAACCACAGGGCATTGATTGTAGTACTAAGAGATGCCCTAACAGAGATTTTGTATTCCAGATGTATTCTCCCCACATTTTATAGCAGCAGTACAAGTTCTCCTTGGTAATCAGGATTAACTGCCCCAGCCGGTATAGTAACTCCCTTCTTTGTCTGTTGATTCGGAGGCATGAGGGACCCAAAGTGGTCAGGTGGCAGTCTTCCAGCTCAATTAAATCACACTGTGTCTCCTCTCCTTGAAATCAAGACCTCCAGACCAACAAAACATAAGAGGTAATGAGAGGAAAGAAAAATCATGCTAGTGAATTAGTAGTAGTAAGAGGAGTAGTGTCACTTCATTTTCTACCCCTAGATTCCTGCATCCCTAGAATTCTGGATAAAGGAGAAATAGCACTAGATGTTGGCACTGATTTTCAAGATTCTGTGTTGTATTATATTATATATGTATATAGAGACATATTTTTAACAAATATACATACATATTGATCAGAAAATCTTCCAAATACTAAGTTAAAACAAATTCAAAAAAATGAGTTATTACCTTATGATTACATTTTACAAAATGTGAAAGCACACATCACAATAGTAAATATTACATATAGAAATATAAATAACTAGTAAAGAATTAAAATCTGAACAGAAGAGATTAAAAATGCAATGATATAGTTATTTTTGGATAGACAAAGTAGTATGATTGGAGAACACTTTAAAGGGACCTTCAATTATAAACTTATTTTTTAAAAATTCTGAAACAAATAGGGCAAAACACTACATTTTTCAAATGCAGCATGAGGACAAATGGCATGGACTGTCTTGAGTCCTCCCAAAATAACATACTGAAGCCCTAAAACCACTGTGATGCTATTTGGAGATGGAGCCTTGGGAGGTAATTAGGTCTAGAGAAGGTCATGAGGGTGAGACTCCATGATGGGACTGGCGCCCTTATAAGAAGAGGCCCAGCCCTGGCTGGTGTGGCTCAGTGGATTGAGTGTGGGCTGTGAACCAAAGGGATGCCAGTTTGATTCTCATCCAGGGCACGTGCCTGGGTTGCAGGCCAGGTCCCCACTTGGAGACATGTGAGAGGCAATCACACATTGATGTTTCTCTTCCTCTCTTTCTCCCTCCCCTCCCCTCTCTCTAAAAATAAAATAAATAAAATATTTTAAAAAAAGAGAGAGACACCAGAGAACTTGCTCACTCTCTCTCTCATCACCATGCACAGCTGGTGGTGGACATCTGCAGTCCAGGCAGAGAGTTCTCAGCAGAGCTCTGCCCCACTGGCCTGCTCATCT
This sequence comes from Phyllostomus discolor, assembly GCF_004126475.2. Taxonomy (NCBI): domain Eukaryota; kingdom Metazoa; phylum Chordata; class Mammalia; order Chiroptera; family Phyllostomidae; genus Phyllostomus; species Phyllostomus discolor. Next base: position 20,036,514 of record NC_040912.2, on the reverse strand, counting down.
CGGACTTCCCACCTCCAGTATTATGTTGTGTAAACTACCCACTTTATGGTATTTTGGTATGGCTGCCCAAGCAGACTAAGGTAGCCATCATTATATTATTTGTAATTGAATTCCAAATATGTAAAAAATCACCTCCCTTTTTAAGAAAATTATTGCCATAATCACCAAAATCATGTTGCCCAAAGAGTACATAGAAAAACACAATAGTATACCAATGAAGAGTAAATGAAGACATTCTTTGTATTTAAACCAGTACACGAAGATCAGATATTGTAAAATCTTTGAAGGCAGCAGTTGCATGAGCATCCCCAGTGCCTAATGAAATACCTGTCATACGCCAGGGCTTACTGTCTGTTATACATGATGCATCCGTAAGTCAGACAGAAATTGTAAAGCTACGTGGGAATAAACTCCACAAACTTTTAAAATCCCATAATAGAAAGATAAAAGACCAGAACAACAACAAAAAAATACTGTATTCCTTCTCAGGGGCTTATAATCACATAACCAGTTTTTGAATTTTAATATTACTATAAGCGTTATGAAACTCTTGGTGTGATAAAACCAGTTTCCTAATACCCTCTTGACACAAATTACTAACCGTGGCCTCTACAGCTATGATTCGGTCCTTTCCTTTGCTCTCTTACAATCTCCCTTCCCTGATTTCCTTTCCTAGTCCACATCTTGGATCCTTTCTTACTAATTTGGGGCATGTGATAGCTCTTTTTGCCTTCTTTTGAGCTAACAGTCCCAAAGAGGGAGTCACTCCTAGTTTGTATCAGTTCCAGAAAGTCTATTTCATCTTCTCCAGATCCCATTTTATGCAACACATAAATCTCAAAAGATGTTTTGATTGATATACCAGTAAACTGTCATTGTAGAGAACCACATCTAGGTTACGGGCCTGGACAGAATTTTGAGAAATGGAATTATTAGGAAAAAAATCTAAAAAGGAACGTGTAGTTTCAAGCAAGACTTATACGTGTGGGTCTCTCTCTTTTTTGTAACGTCGTCTGTGTTTATACTTCCACTAGCTTTCCGAACGTGTTAATTCAAACTGGTCTCCTAAGCATTCCCTCCTGTGGGTAGCGTTTGGCTGTACAGTAAAATGAGCAGCCACCACAGAGCATTTGCTAATGCTTCCTTCCTCAAGGGGAGATTAGTGCAAATTTAACTCTGTGTTAATCCCCACCTGAGGCGTGATAGCCTCTGTTGTGTTTTGGTGAGTTCAGATAATTGCCACAAAAATAACTTTCTCTTATTTGCATAATACAGGACTACAGCAGTGATATTTGCACTGTGTTGTTAACCTGTTTTGCAGTAAATGGTATTTACTTATGGCCTTGTACATGTGGTATCTATTAAATAACATCCCCAAGAATGGAAGCTTAGCTTACTTACTTGTTAAATGGAAACCAAAATGTCAAAAATAATTTGGGGGAAAGTTAAAAGTAAATGGCAAATGTTGACAGTCATGAGGCTTACTGAAGTTATCAAAAATGCAGATTACTTAGACATTAATAAAAAATAATCATAGTTTTTCAGGCTTGACTGGGACTACTTATGGCAAGATTTCAATGTTGCTTCATACAACCTGTCACATTCACATTTTCTCATTGAAGTTAAGATTTTAATTATAAGGCAATACAAATTTTACTAGTCATTTAGTAATACTGTAAAATAATTGAAGGAGGCATTGAATGATTTACAAAACAAGGACATTGATTCCATAAGGTCTTCCTAATTAAAAAAAAAAAATTTATTGTTGTTTAAGCTGTTACAGTTGTTCCCACTTTTCCCCTTCCCCTCCCTCACCCAGCCCCACCCTCTTCCCACCCCAGGGCAATCCCAATATTGCTGCCTTCGGGCTGTGCATAAAGGTTCTCTGGTTAAACCCTTCACCGGCTTCCATCCCATCCTCATCATCCCCTCCTTTCTGGCAGCTGTCAATCTGTTCTATGTATCTACACTAAATTTAGGAAGAAAACAAAATTAATAAAATATTTTTCTATAAGGAAAAAATCTTATGTGGCTTTATTGTTATTGTTGAATATAAATATTTCAGCTGACTTTGAAAATGATTTGAGACAGCTTAGCATACACATAATGTGACACAGGTTCATTAAAAATGTTTTTAAATATAAGTGATCAGGATGCACTTGGGACAGCAGCATCTCAAGTCCTTAGGCCTAAGGCTGGCACTTCACCGAGTGCTTTCTGCCCAGAAAGAGAACTGCTGTTGCTGGTATTTCATGTCACTTCAGACCCAATACCACACACATTCAGCTACTGGTCTCCAAAACTATGCTACTCAGGGCTTGCACCAGAATGTCTTATGAGAGATTATTTTGCATAATTCAGCTACATCATTAATAGTGTGAAAAGATGATAGGAACTGCCATAACACCAAACAATGTTGATACCACCGATAAGGAAGTACCGTAGAGCCGTGCCACTGCTCAGTCCTGAATGGAGCAGCGTACTGTAGCGTGAATTCCAAGACTGAAAGAAACCTGGAGAAGTACACTATATCTATGGATTGGTAGAAGAAAGAACTGAAAATAAACAAATAAATAAACCCTACACCTTTGGATATTTAATTCTCCAACTTCCCTGTTTTCATTGATAAATTATTTTAAAAAATCACAATATAAGAAATCTTGCATTTCCATTTTATTAGTTAATCAAACTAATTTCAAAACTGACTTTCCATTCTGCAAGGCAGGTGGTAGATTCAATCTCAGCTTTCTTGGATTCCCTCTCCACAAAGTGGTACGAAGGTCCCAGTGTTAAAAAACGGGAAATCTCTCTGGTCACATGTGGACAGTTGACACTGTTGGCTGCTGGGAGGCCTGCAGTCTTGCTGCTCTCAGGAGCCCTGACGCTCCTGCTTTTTGAAAAAGCTGAGACTCACAGCCTACAACTGAGGGAAGTTGCAGCGGCTGGGTGACTTACTGGTCTCTCTCTCTCTTGTGCCGTGTTTTCCTGCTTCTCAAAGGCACACCTTTCCCCGCTCCTACAGAACCACAGCACTGTTCCTTCACTGATTTTAGGAGAGAATACATCATCCAATTTACATTTTCTTCCCTGCAAAAAAACCTCCAAGGAAATGAATGACAAAGATCAGCTACATGCCTGGAATGAAGGGACAGGGAAATTTATGGGAGCAAAAATGCTACTTAATATAGAAACAAAATATTACCACAAAAAAGTGAGCAGAAAAGTTTGATAGACAAATTTTAATTTTAATACGAACTGAAGCAAAATGTGCAAGATATTTTGTCTTGTCCCTTTGATGCAACCCATTATAAGAGGCATAAAGCACATGATCTTTTTTCCAGCCATTCTAGTTTTATTGCCTAGAACTCAAGCTAAAATTGACTTTATCACTCATTAGATTCTCCTGTTCACCCTTCCTCCAACCCGGTCATTTCTCCTCGAGAGAATGCCCAATATTCTCTAAGGCCAGGTCAAGACCCGTCTTCTCTCCAAAAAAGTGTTTCCCAACCTCTTTTAGCGATGGTGGCTTCTTTTGCCTGAAAACTCCCAGATTTGCTTTCCTGTAACCATTCATTGTTTCCTGAGTATATCCTTGTTTTAGGGTTCCTGCTGTTGCTCGTCTTGTATTTTTGAATCATTCCTATTGCTAATGAAGTTTTATGGCATGGCTGTAGATGGTGAGCTTTGAGTGGAGGCTGAGGGTTTTCTCTGCAGGCCCACTCGGAGACCTGCGCAGCCTGTGGAACTCTTTCCTCCTGACATCCAGAGCCTGAAACGGAGTAACAGACATGATTCAGCCTGCTGACTCCGGTGGAGTTTAAAGAAGAAAATATTTCCACTGGGAACTAACATAGAATAAATTGGGTAAGTGTCTCAATTAGAGACATTTGATTCCTTTATAATTTTCACATTTTACATTAATATTTATAAATGTGCCCCATATGTATGTATACATACACATGCATGTGTATATGTATGCACATATAAATGAGTATACATATTTATATATATGTCACTTCTATTAGAAATAAAATGACTAAGTACAATATTTGATTTTTGATGGAGTTAAAGGAAGGGATCCCCCTTCACTCTGGAGCAAAGTAAAAGGACATTTTACTAGTGTAAAGATGGCTTTCCTCCAAGGGAAGGGAAAAAACTTCCTCCAGTAACCAAAATCCAATCTAATCTAAACAAGTATTTTGTATGCATGTAAAAATGGATAATATTTGAATTATTCATTCATCAAAGCATTAAAACTCAAAAACTTGCTTCTGCTCTCCCGAATGGCGCCATTGCACATTTCTGCTCCAGAATTACTCGTGTGGATGTATCTGGCAGCCAAACATGAAAGTGTGGGTGCTGAGCGGCTGGCAGCTGGCCCAGTATTTAACCCTGCTGTTTTAGAATGCCATAAAATAAGCACAATTTAATCTTTCGAAATCATTTGGTCAGTGGCTGTGATTTCCGCAGAAAATAACTTCAAAGAAGACAGGCACCTTTGCTGATGCTTGTTTAAGCAGCCTTGAGTGCCAGTGTATTTAAGAATAGAAAGCAAAAACCTCAAAGCCTGGAATGCATTCTTGGGAATCTACACCAAGGGGGATGTGTAGACCGGCCTATTAAATTTCCCCGGTGGTGAGGATGTGTTCAGATTGATACACTTATGAAATAATGTCATCAGAAAAAATTCATCACAGTTGGATAGATAGTGCTTGTTAAAACCTATCAAAGCAGACTTTGCCATAGGTGCAGAGAACAGATTGGTTGTTGCTCAAGGTGGGAGTAGAGGTTGGCAAACTGAGTGAAGGGAGTGAAAAGGTACAAGTTTTCAGTTATAAATAAAATAAGTCATGGGGATGCAATGTAAAGCATGGTGACTATAGTTAACCATGTTTATTGCATATTTGAAAGTTGCAAGAGTAAATCCTGAAATTTTCAAAAGAAAGTTCTCATCACAAGAAAAAAGTTTTTAACTACGTATGGTGACGGATGTTAACTAGACTTACTGTAATCATTTCACAATGATTCGATATGTAAAACACCGAATCGTTATGTTGTATCTCTGAACCTGATATAACATTGTATGTGAATTATACTTGCATTTAAAAAAGCTAAAAAGCAGAGACTTTGCTAGGAGGAATGCAAATCAGTGTATAAAGTTGTGATATTTACTTGTGACCTGGAAAGAAGAAATACTTCTTTAGGATACTCTCCACAATAACCTCACTTATTTTGTGACGTGGATCTAAGATGAAGATTGCACCATTTTATCTCAGGTTACTTAGAAACCTGTGACAAACAACTCTGTGTTTTGAAGCTGTCATTTGGAGAATATTATGTGATATAGTTCAATAACTGTGTCCATCACATGTGAAGACAAACTCTATGGAAAGAAGCCAATCTCCCTTGAATAGGAAAACTTTTACCTCTTCATTTAGTGTTTTTCTTTCAAATATGTTCCATGGCTGTGTTAATAATACCTGTTAGTCTGCCATAGAAGGAAACCATAGATATTTTTCATATAGTTATTTTTTGTTTTATTATTTTATTATTTTATTGTATTTTTTCATTGCCATTTAGTCCCCTTAGACCCTTCTCCTCCCCCACAATCACCTCACTGCTGTCCATGACCATGAGTCCTTTTTCCTTTTTGCTCAAACCCTCCACTCCCATTCTCCCCACACCCTTAGCTGTCATCCTGCTCTCCATCTATGAGTCTCTCCCCATTTTTCTTGTTAGTTCAGTATGTTCATTAGATTCCACATATGAGTGAAATCATGATATTTGTCTTTCCCTGACTGGCTTGTTTCCCTTAGCATAACATTCTCCATGTCCATCCATACTGTCACATATAGTTAATACATATATGTTGAACTACTGTTCTATACACCATTATTTTAATATAGTGACTTATTAGACCTTCCTGCTAACTCTTGATTATTAACAGTTTAATTAAAACTGCATATACTACTACATCAAAAAAGCATGAGCTTTTTATATATTTGATATAATATTTAAATATAATTGATTTCCTTTATATTTCTATGTATTTCATTATATATTTATAAATATGTTTCTGAGAAGTAATCCATAGCTTCTATAGAATGCCACATAGACCTAGTTAATGGAATAAAGTGTTCAGAATGCCTGCCCGGGCCATGCCTCTCTCTCATGCATGCTCCCTGACAATGTTGGGTCTTCAGCTTAAATGCAACCCCTCAGACTCCTCGCCGACCACCCACTCCAAGGCAACCTCCTGGCACTCCTTAGCACAGCAGCCTGTTTTTCTTGCAGAGCCTTTATAAATGCCTTCTAGCTCCTTGTTCACATGCCTGTTAGTTCGTTGTCTCAGTCCATTATATTTGATCTCATTGACATTTTCTTCCTAAATGTCCCATTCTAATAATTCAGGCTTATCATTCTGAATATCCTTCAACAAACAAATTTCCTCTAAGTAATAATTTTCCATAGTTTTTGTCTACTAACATTTCTTTCTTCTATGATTCATTTTTCTATCTGGACAATTTTGCCCACTCCCACTCGCCCAAACTTTATTGAAAGTGCATCGATCCTTCCCAAGAAAGGATACAGGTCCACAACTCCTGATCTATCATCCTTAAATCCATAAAGCGCTTTTACTTTCCACAAAACTTATTGGCAGCAAAACATCACCTGAATTTGGTTTTGAACAAAATATTCTTTATTTATCTCATGTTCTTTATTTATCTCATGTCTTGTAAATATTTAAACATTTCACCAAGAGATACACAGTGCTGCCCACCGTCCTGCTAACAACACTGCCGTTTATAGAATGAGCAATATGTTAATATTTTAGACCCAAGATTGGGAAGTAAAGGATCAAGAGATCATATGTTTGCTTTTTGGCCCAGATCTAGACATGGCTTTACGTGTCTTCTGAGCATCCCACAACTCAACATGATTGCCGAGCTCTTTTAACTACCAGCCACACCTCCCCTCAGCTTCCTAAGGACACCCAGGGCTTTGGCATCATCAGACTAGGATCCTGCGTGCACCTCACTGCTGGGTACCAATGACACCAGAGAATAAACCCTCTGGTGCCACTCCTGTCACACCTAACTGTCACTGAGAATTCTCAAGCCTAACAAAGCAGAATCCATAAATGGCATTTGGGGACACTTTTGGTTGAATAATTATTGCTGAAAACCCTTACCACACTGAATTACAAAAATGCTTTTGGTATTTCTTTTGCTCCTTCATGAGGAGCTCCATGAGCGGGGACATGTCACACACACAACTCAATACGATGTCTGCCTCTGCTCTCAACACAGAGTTATTACGTAAATTCACCGTCTTTTCCAAGACTGTCCCCCTGTTGCATTCCCCTTTTCTGCTAATTGCACTAACAGGTATCTGGTCACTGAAGCAGGATTTCTTTGTTCTCCCTCTCATTTCTCTTTAACATTCACATCAACCACTCGTTCAACATGTGTGATGGAGCCCACCCCCTAAGTGTCTCCGAACTCACCCTCCTTCTTCCATCTCGATGCCACTGCCTCCCGCCCTCGTTATGTCTCACCAGCGTTTTGACACACCACTGCCCTATTTCGCTACCTGCAAACTTACTTTCTATGTATTTTCTTACTGTTCTAAATGAATCATTTGCTAGACAATAATTTCAAAAGTGTTTCTGATTTTATTTTAATCATTGTTCAAGTGCAGTTTTCTGTTCTTTACTCCCATTCCAGCCCACCCACCCAATCCTCCCCACCTCCCTTCCATTTCCACCCCACCCCTAGTTTTTGTCCATGTGTCCTTTATATTTGTTCCTATAACTTTAAAAATTTTCAAATGACTTTACACCACTAGAATAGCCCTCAGAATCACTGGCATGGCATAAATGTCCTTCATAATTTTCCCTCAATTTAATATGTAAGCATCATATTATACTATCCAACCCCAAAGTTTTTTTACTCCTTAAAAGTACTTGTGCAACTTTTTACAATGTAAGCCTCCATATTGGTCCCATGTGAAGTTCCTACTCATGTTAAATATTCAACCTAAATGTTCACCTTTAAAAGAATTCTCCAAGCAGAGCTAATTTCTCCTAATTTTTTCCGATACTCTACACCAGTGATTTTCAACCAGTGTCCTGCAGCATATGGGTGTGTCACAAGAATTTTTAAAACATGTAAACATGTAACATCTGACTATTTAGTCAGAGGCACTGACCTTTTTTTCCTTAGATTGTCAAATTTTAAAAAAGTGAAAACAGCCAACATGATGATAGCCATCCAGTGTGAATGAATCAAAATTATACCTATTTTTTGGTCAGATCAGCAAAAAAAAAAAAAATTTTTTGGTGTGCCACAGAATTTTAGTAATGAGTTTATTTGTGTCATGGGTGAAAAAGGTTGAAAATCACTGCTTTGTACTTATTACATGTACACTATGCATTCCCTAAAGATACATGCCCTGACTTATATAACCAAAACACAACTTAATGTTTGCTGACAGGTTTTATCAAATAAATATTTATTTATTTAGATTCTAATTCTAAGGTCCCAAAATAGGTTATTAATATGAAATAAATAAGTTATAGTAAACTCAAATAATTATAATTCAATAAATTAGTGGTGGAGGACATAATTTAAAGATATGAGGAAATAATAATGACATATTATTAACTAAAATATTTAAATCATAAAGCAATATGTATAAGGCCAAATTTATGACATGTATTATGTCACAACTGTTAAAATATATTATACGTAAGTGTCTATATAACCAATTATTTAAGATTTTTTTCATGCTTTAATATATAATACAAATTTATGTTCATTGTGGAAAATCATTTTGATAAAATAAGGTATTTAGGAGAAAATATTTAGAAACAATTGTTGCAAAAGAATTTTATATAAAGATTATTATGTTATTAAATATTACTGTTTCCAAACTACCTAACCTAAACTGATTGTTTCTCCATAGCATTAGCAAATTACAGTCAAGGTTATAAGATTTTATAAAAATAAGCCTATTAAAATTAGTTCTTTCAGGCAACTGAACTAATGCTTCCATATTTCTGCTTCAAGGTTCGAATCTAGAAAAAAGAAATATAGTCTTGTTGCTGAACAACAGTGTGGTCATTTAACATTAGCTTTGTTTACAAAGGATGAAAATGGAATTTCTGGGCAATTAGATGTAGCGAGTACCAGTCAGAAAGAAGATGTGCACCCTTATGTTCATTTACAATCCCTTATGTGTTATTTACAATACCTAAGATCTTGAAACAGTCCAAGTACCTATCAGTAAATAAGTGGATAAAAAAATCTGTGCTACATTTACACAATGGAATACTACACAGCAGAAAGAAAGAAGGAGTTCCTACCCTATGTAACAGCATAGATGGATCTGGAGAGCATTATGCTAAGTGAAATAAGCCAGGTGGTGAAAGACAAATACCATATGATCTCACCTATAAGTGGAACCTAATCAACAAAACAAATAAGCAAGCAAAATAGAATCAGAGGCATTGAAATAAAGAACAAACTGACAGTAACCAGGGGAGACAGCGGAGGGGGATAACAGGGGAAAGAAGAGAAAAGATCATCAAAGAACAAGTATAAAGGACACATGGACAAAGCCAAAGGGAGATAGGATCAAGGGTGAGAGGTGGGACTGGGTTGGGGGGGGGCGGGAAATGGTGAGGGGAAAATGAAGACAACTGTATTTGAACAATATAAAAAAAATAAATAAGTTAAAATTAATCAAAACTTATGCACACGAACACAGACCATACATGATGCTATTTTTAGTCAAGAGAAATGTAAACAAATGTAACCATGCAGTATTAAATCATAACTGCATAAAATAACTGTAGTACATACTGTACCATTAAAATAATTTTATAGCCACAACCCATTGCTGTCACAGTGAGCTCAAGTGTGGCAAATATCCACTTAAAATGTCACACCATGCTAATATTTGGGAAAGTAGTTTGTCTCTCCAATAAATTGCATGTTGCAGTAAAAAGTGAAAAAAAAATTAATTAAATTGAATAATGTGCATATACATTGAGCCAATAATGATAGTTTCAAAACTTACACAATAACTATATAAGTCCAAGTGTGCAAAACTATTTATGAGAGAATGCTCAGTGAAGAATTACTTTTAATAATAAAATTTGGAAATACTCTAAATATTCTATCAATAGGGAATTGATTCAATAAATGATTTCTTTATCCAAGGAATACAGTGCAATATTTAAAATATTGGAGCACATTTCTATCTGTTGGCAAAATATGTGGTCCAGGAATTAAGCAAAACTAAGAATTACAGGACAGGACCTAAAACTCTATCCAGTGTTTGTTCATTAATAGTAATATTTTTACCTAATAATATATACACACTGTAGGTGTAAACATGTGAGAAATCAGAAATAACATGCTTGAATCTGTTAACATATAACTTTTGGTTCTTGGTTTGGGAGATAAGTGGAATATCATAAATATAATTTTCTTACATTCCAGGTCATTAGGTTGATGGATGGTTGAAGGAAAAGCAACATCCTGGGTTTTTTAAAGGCATGTCTACACTTAGGTCGGATTATACAGTGACTTCCAGTGTAACTATATGCCTATTTCCTTACACAAGAAAGACTTCTTTTAAATAACAATATCAACTTGGGATTTCTCAGGTAATTAATAGAAAAGCTTGGAATATGACCATGATAATATATGTGTATGTTTTATGTAAATATACATATATAATCTTTGTTATATTTGAAGGATAAAATTAAGGGGATTCTCTAAATTTCTACTTAAATATTGACAAATGCTTTCAAATGATCATTATTATTCTTAAAATCAGAAAAATATTTTATTTTTATTCATAAAAACTACCTAAGTTTTCTTATATGTCCACACAAATTTTAATATGAAGCATAACTTGGTAAAATTAAAGATGTTGTCTTCTTTGCAAAAGAGTAAATGAAAGTTAATATAACATGTGTAAATACCTATTAATTTGATACCACTGTTGTTAAAATATAAATATCCAAGAGCTCAAATAGTGTCTATTTGTACCCAGCACACCACTTATTCAGGTGATGTTAAAGGATAGGAACACCTCCAAATTATTTTCACAGAAATAGTTGATCTCTGTAGACTTATGCACTATAAACACTTTTATCAATGCCCATATCTATAATTAGTATTGTTTATTCTTTCAATAACATAAAAATCATTCTCAGTGGCTAGGGTTTTTATATTTACTTCTATGGGTTATAGCTGAAAATTTTCTTGTCATAACTCTGAATGCAAAAACTGATGAGCCAACCAAACTTCCAACACATGCATTATTGGTATACCCTTATATACTGAGAGTTTATATTCTCTTACAACAGACTGTATTCCCATAAAATATTATGACATTGAAACTGAAATTCAGGAAGATTTGTTAAAAAATAATTAATTATATTTTCAGAAGATTTTATCTGATTTTGGAATTTGGCAATACTTAAAATCTCTACTCACTTTTGATTTGTGAGTTCAAGAAAACAATAAACATGAGTATTCTTAGTTTGCTAAGATATATTTTAAATATAAGAAATCAAACTAACTTATGAACTATACCTAATGAATTGGTGGTTAGGAAATATATTTAATATTTAATTTAGATTGAATTGAGAAGGGGCAATAAAAGCATGGTTAACATGATCTCCTTAGATACCTATTGAATAAAAGACTTCCTTAATGATAATATTTATTTTTTATGGCTTAATTTGGAGTTCATTCTGGAGATCTTAGTTCCATAGACATATATACTTATGCATCTTACAAACTCTAAATAATTTTTGTTTTACATAAAGTCATAGGAAGACAACACTCTAAAAACTCAAAAAACTGTAAAACTTCAGCTGATAATGAAAATGACATGACAATAAATGTATATTTGTTGGAGGCTCAGAGCTATAGTTTGAGGTTACAAAGTAATATATATGGACGACCATTCCTTCTGCATTTATTTTACATGTGTGTGTATACATGTACATTTATATATACACACACATGCTCACCATATTATTGTATATGCGTGTGCACACAATAATACATATATGTATGTGTAACAAACACACATATGTGCCCGCCTAATTCTGCGTCTCCTGCACCCCAGAGCAGGATGCCACCTTTCAACCACAGTCACTCTCACCAGTTTAAAGGCAAGGTCACTCCATCCTTTAATAAGGCTATTTTTTAAAAATTTTGAATCATTTCCTCTAGCTTTCCATGGCAAAGTATATTTTTTAATATTTTATATTAAAAAATACTGAATGGCCTTATTAGCTGCAAGCTATAAATGCCACAAAACATACTTGGAAATTGGAACACACCCAACGTAAATGGTTACCAACGGGGAAGGGGAGGCACATGGAACAGGGCAGTAAAGCCACCACACAATATGAGGAAAACCATTAAATGCTCTGGAAAAGCATCAAGATGGCTGGCCCCTTTGTAGTTCTAGCACAAAGCCTGAGCCTTATTTCTAAATATTTTCCCTGGTGGGGAGTAACAGCTTGAAAATAATCCCAGATGTATTCATTTGTGTAACCATTTGCTTCGTGTAGCATATAGGCATGGAAAAATTATTGAAGGTTTCAATTCTGGACTTGTATTTTTTAAACGTCAGGCTTTTGAAAAATAGCACAATTTTTCTTTAAAACCATTCATTTACCTGGAATGTTGGCCAGCAGGCCTATAATATGGACTTGGCTTTGTTAAGATTGAAAAAATGCCCAATGGCAAAAGAGGAATGGGCAATTTTAGTGGATATTACTAAATATGAACCCAAACTCAAATGAGCAAATGTCCAAGCAGAGTAAAAAACAATGTTTTTATGATTCTAAGCTAGCCAAGGAATTCTAGATTCTGTTAAAGAAACAAAAATTTAGAGAAAGAAAGTAACCTAGGAGGTTTTCTTTACAGATACTGAAAGCAGATTGTTTGAAATAAGTTTAAAACAGTAGACTTTAGACTCAGGCATTTTTTTCTTGAAAGCCTTCTGTCATTTTGAGATGAATCTAAATATTGAGGTAAGAGTTCCAAAGCCAAAAGTCATTTCTTTACATCACTCTTAAACTACAGATTAAATGACTTACAGTTAATTTTCTATCAAATCAACTTTAAACCATAGATAAAATGACATACAATTCTCTATCAATTATTGACAAATTTATTTAAATTTGACTTTTGAAAGCTCTAAAAATTTACATAATTACAAATTTAAAACTATTTTGAATATACAGACAGTATTGCCTCACTTCTGCAAATGATCTAAGTATTAATTCAGCTTTGAGTATGTATTAGTTTTTCTAAACTAAATTATCTGGCAAGTGTGGTGTGGTATGTGTGTATGTATACAGAAAAAAAAAAGAGAGAGATTAGAATCAGTGTCTTTTTTCTTCACTTGATCATATTTTGTCATTTTAGAGGACACTGGAAATTATCTATTTTTGATAGGTAGGCATTTGAGTGCTAAAGTAAACATTGGGTAGTATTATTATAATTAACTATATTGTGGTTTCAAATACAAAAGGGTATGTTTGAACACATCATCCATTTTATAAATATTGAATGAGTATCTATGTTATACAAGGCACAGTTTAGGAAGTAGGATTTCGGTGGTGACAATAAACCTCATTCCATCATATTTCCAGAATGCTTCTTTAGGAAAATGACTAGAATCGAGCTTCGGATTACCTTAGAAAGACAACCAGAATGAAACCAGGGAGTATTTACTCATTTACAGAACTCTATGTATTTTATAAACATTACACAATCTCCCATAATTTATGTAAATGATTTATCACCTGAGCATGTGTAACTGATATCCACTACATGAGAAAAAAATCTCTCTTTCACTCAGGAGATCTCTTGCTTTGAGACACATGACAATGACACCAGAGAAATGGGCTGGATTAATTTCAGGTGAAAATAAGGGACTCAATCTAAACTATGTAAAACTCACCTCACTCTGATTTATTGCTTTTTCAGACCAATGAAGCTGCAAATAAAATTTATGAGGGAAGAACAATAAATTAGGATTGGATAAAGGCATAATTTTAGGCCTCAAGTTGCTTGTACAGTTAGATTTTAACACATAAAATTGGGAGCGTAATACTAACAAGTTAATAAAATCAGCCAAGTGCTGACATGTAAAAACATTTTTTTTTAACAATTGGTTGGTCCAATCAGTTAGCCTTGATGACAACCTGAAATTTTGAAAACCTACATTACTTATATTCAATGAACATTAAAAATGTAGAAAAGTTCATAAATGCATGCAACAGAAGTTCATTGCTCTTGGAATATATTTTTGGGGGTTACCTTTAAAGTTAAAACTGTAAAATTACCACGTAATAAAAGTCTTGCTTTGAACACTAATTGCCTATTTTTTTTTAAATCTCTTTTCCCACAATTATGAAGGTGCGATATATAAAGTTTCTTTGGTTTTACTGAGGTGTGTTTCATATATTTTTGGTGCTATTGCTCTATTCCATTTATTCTTGATTTTAATTTTACTAATATGCATTTGTATCCATAAGGCATTACTACATCTATGAAGATTCCTACAGCGTTTTAATTGGGAGTAAATTGCCTTCAATAAATGGGGCCTCCTACTGGCCTGGAAAGCTGGCCCACCCCAGTGGCTGGGCACAAACCCTCGTTTGAAAAGTTAGACCAAGGCACGATAGCCCACTTTGTCAGCTGCCTGGAGGGAAGTTGTCAAGTCTGGGACCCTGCTGCTTTATTCCTATAACTGTGTTTTAGAAACACCTCACAAGTGGAACTGTGGTTGCCTCATCCAGAAAATGTGGAAAGGATTAATGTGGCATGTAAAACAAATCACTCCTGAGCTCAGCTGAGAAAGTGGGTATTAAAAGCACTCCAGTCAAAAGAGCTTTAGTGAGAGGGTCACGGTGATATACAGTCGGCATATGTTGGGCTGGTAATGCTGCAGGGTGTTTGGAAATGGTAATGGTCCATGGGTGTAAAGTCTTTCAAGACCTCTTAAAGGCACATGTGTTTCTTGAACGTGTTCTCCAAACAAGGACCTGTTATGGGTTAGATTCACTGAAGCTTTTAAACTTTATTGATTGGTTTGTGGGATTCCAGGTTCACTTACTGCTTAAAAAAAAAAAAAGCCTGTTGATAAACACAGGCAAGAATCTCACTTTAATCTTAACCTTATGAATCAATAAACAATGTGGGATGTTGCCTCCTCATCGATTATAGTGCACGCTATTTATTTTTATTATGGAAGTGTTTGCTAGTTTTCAGAGTTAATGGGCAATATATCTATGTTGTTCTTCTAAATCCAGGTGCTTTGTAGATTTATTTTGAGGGAGAAGAAAGGGAGAGGCCTGAAGATTTCTTGCTATTTGAAATATGAACCATAGCCTTAATAAAAACTTGTGGGTTTCAAGTTGAGAGAGAACAAATAAACCTGCTAAGTGTAATTTCATAAAGTGAAACGATTTTCCTTGGTATTTCCACTTTAGGAAAGAATTCATTCAGATCTCACATTATAATGCAAATACATAATTGTAAGCACAGTTGAATGAACTCTTGAGAAAACAGATATAGTACACTAGTGTTCTATGTATAAGTAAATTGTTCCTGCCTGTTCTCCTCTGTTTGGTTTACATTTGCACTTTTTAATGGGATGCTTATATTTTTTCCTGGAAGGTTGTACCTCATCAATTCATTCATTTTTTTTCTAAATAACCTACACCAAAGGATCATGCAAAATCTTTGAAAAGATGAAAGCATAGGCAAAGGTTGCAATAAATAAGGAGTGATGCATTTAAGTAGTTGTCAGCACATGTACTCAAAACAAGCATATGTTTTTAGGTAAGACCTGATAAAATATCAAGACACGTTAGCAGGAAGTACTAGTTAACTAACCTAAAAATCTCATCAGTGAAACTAAACAAATAAAAATATGACGTGAGGCTGGAAAAAGCCAGGGTGCTTTGAGTTTGGGTTCAGTGCTCCTGAGCTTGGCCCCGACTTACAGCCATGACTGCAAATATTTTTTCACCAGCTTCAAGCATGACATTATTTGTTACCTCTGCTTTACTGCAGCCCTGGTAGAAGTCAAGATCAATAATTTCTCAGGAACATTTCCACTCTGCACTGAAATTACAACCAGCCTGAGGGACACAGCAGATATAAAATTTCTTGCCATCTCTGTAAAACTCATAAAGCATCACCATTCCTTGTTTTTTAATTGAACTTCCCGTCTTAGGCCCATTCACGTCACCGCTCTTTGACTAACACGTTTGGCCGGGAGGAAGGTGTATCATAAATGTTCATGGTCATTGCAGTGAATAGGAAACGGGTATGTGTAGAAAGAAGATAAAAATGTTACAATAAAAGAGTAGAGATGGAAAGGACAAGTGAAGCTGTCAGTCATTGTGTTTTATGAGGCAAGCAGGGAGTAGTATGGCTTTGACTACTTTTAGATTCAAAGAAGCACCTAATGTTGCTGCCTTCCATCGGCCTAACTGTGGCAAAATGACATACCCAAGACGCTGTGCAAAATGCCCTGTACACACAAGCCGCTATTCATGCACAGAGGGCTCTTTTGCCTTTGCTGTTCAAATGCATTTATTCTATGTCAAGAGGCTTCATCCCTTCACGAGCAAGCGTGTGTCTGCTGTCACATCTTCCCAATTGGCTTATAATCACTCTCCCGGGGAGCTTCCATGGATATAAGGTATTATGTATACATGGACACAGCTTTTATGCTCTCTTTAGAAGGCCCCATTTATAAATATAAAACAATTCAAAACTTTTTATTCTGTGTCACAGGTTCAATTCCCAGTCAGGGCACATGACTGGGTTGCAGGCCATGACCCCCAGCAACCGCACATTGATGTTTCTCTCTCTCTCTCTCTCCCTCCCTTCCCTCTCTAAAAAAAATAAATAAATAAAAAATCTTTAAAAAGACTTTTTATTCTAGCTTTAAAATTTTTTAACTGATTTCCTAATTAAGTTGACCATCCAGAAACTCCTAAGTGCAATGCTTGTCTGTTCCCTATTATTGAAAAGTGTGTTTTCTTGTCATACCAGGATGATGACAGGATATGGATGATCGGGTGTGCATGAATCTGCACGTGCCTGTGATATTCCTGCTACCTCAAACAGAAAATCACTCCGACCTGAGTGTTTACTCTGCAATGTCTAACCAGTACCGAGTCGGGAGATTAGTGACCACTTGTCCCCTGTGCTCAGCAGTCCTGACTTTGAATGCTTCCCCAAATGCACTAATTGGGGACCTGGACTATGTTGAGATTTGCAGGTTTCCACATCTCCCAGACTAACTGCATATGAGAGCAGACCAACCCACGCCAAGATGAACTGCACACCTGTACAACAGATGACCAATTTTAAACGTGCAAAGAAAAACCTCCACAAATAATATGATGTTTCCTTCACATGGCATACACACAATTCAGACAGCTAAGGGGCTAGAGCAGGCCATTTAGCTGTAAGTTTTCATTGCTAAAGACATTTTATAGGGCTTAAATTTTATATAGTCCAGTATCAAGTAGTACTCCTAATTGCATGACTTCAAAGTGGATGTGTGAGCCCTACTTTCATATTATTTTAGTGGCAAGCAGTTGCTCCCCTCCCAATTGTTCCGATGAGATCCTGTATTAGCAACATTATTAAGGATTTTACTTAACTTCAATTTTAGTGAAAACTCTGCCTCCATCTTTGAATGCGAGTTTGAACACTGAGATTAAATTGATAGAGAAAAATCAAGTCTGACTCGGTTTATAGCCCAGAGGTACATTGTGAATCCCATAAAGCATTGTTGCAGGAACCTGGTTAGTGTTCTGTACACCTGCTTAATGTTTTTTTCATCATCACAAATGTCAAAGTGCTCAGTAAGTCACCGGGGTTTGAATGACAGCCGTGCGCTAAGCAAGCAGTTATGTTTTTTCACTACCAAATTGGACCATAAATGATGAAAAAGAGGTCAAAAAGGAAGTATGGAACCATACAAATTTGAAAGGGGAAACTGCTAATAGCCATAAACCTGGTACAATCAAAGGCTTGGCAAGTCATTGCAAATTACCTGCTCTGTGAATTACTGATCGCACTGCATTATGATATAGAACTTTCTAACTCCTTTCATCTGTAGTAACAGGGCTTCCAATAGCTCACAGATCAAAAGCAAAACACTGCTGGTGGAATTTTGATACAAATACACCAAGGTTGCAGAAGTATAATGCACATGAACAAAACGTTAATATACATCCAATATTGCTTTTGGTGGGCTGATTATTTAATATAGTGTATGTGTTTTACAAACCAAACCTACCAATATAATATATAGAGAAAGGGAATATTGGTAAGGCATGCTTGAGTAGTTTAAAAGGAAGAGTGAATCCTACATGATACTTTCATTAGGGATTAATATAAGTTGGTATGCTTTCAGCAAGATGTTGGCAATCTTTCAGATGCAAGATGTCAAGTTCCTAAACCCTTTTCTTCTAGCCCAGGACTCCAAATGAGGGAGTCAGGGGTACTCAAAATTACCCCTGCAAAGATTTTACTATTAGGGAAGGAATCTGTATCAATAAGTTTCTTTTGGAAAATGTGAAATGCTCATGAAGCGTGAAGTCTGCGGGCGGTATGCATGTCACTTTAATCAAATTGTTTTCCTTTTGGCCCCTTGCAGGAAATCACAGGGACCAATTAAATAGCATCTTTACTCTAGGTTTTTTAAAAAAGGTACATGGAAAATAACAACAACAACAACCAAAAAACCCCAACTTTGGACCATGAGACATTTTGTAGCTAAGATTTGGCTGGAGCGCTGCTGAGCTAGGATTTGCACTGATGCCAAGAGCCCCCTGGTGCCTGTGAGGTGGAGAAGAGGGAGAAGCAAATGAGACAGAGAGTGCAAAAGAGAGTCATTCGGTTATTCTCGGATCTTTTATACTTAATAATAACCGATATGCTTGACATTGAAAGTCATCTTCTTATTGGTTCTTGGATCTAGGTTCTCCAGTGACCCACTGTAATCCTTTTGTAAGAATTCTTTATTTATTGTAAGAATTATTCAATTAGTGTTACTTCTTGCTTTAATATCAAAAATACAGTGATGAAATAAGAAAGACAGCATCCCTATCTTCTTGGGAAATGCACACAGGTGGGCACACTGATGTGAACAAATTTGGAAAGTGATGGGGTAATCAAGACTAGAAGCAGAAGGCTAAGGGGGTTTCTGAGTAGGGAGCTGTTTGTGGTCAGATGGTCAGGAAAGGCTCTCGGGCGAGTGATGTTGGAGCTGGGATATGATCAGTGTGAAAAAGCTAGACTTCTAAAGACCAGCGTAGGTGGAAAAATGTGATGCATGGAAAGAATAACAAATGCAAATGTCTGAAGTACTTAAAAGTCTGAGAGTGGTTGGTGAGGAGAAACACAGCATGGCGTGGACCACCGTGACCAGGGAAGAAAATGGAAAGTGGTGAGGTGGGTGATGTAAGGCTGTGAGTCTGAGAACGCAGAGAAGCAATATGTTTTAACCGGCTGTTGAGGAGAACAGATGATCCTTGACAAAGAACTGAAACAAGAAGACCAGCTGGGTCAACACTGAGTTACCAGAGTGAGGACGACAGGGCTTCGGATGAGAGTGGTAGCAGGGGAAGTGGACAGAAATCAAAGCAGCCTGGCTCTGCCATCCATCAAGTCCCCAGAGAAATTCTGAAAGGCTGCCAGCCTCCCAGTCCTTCTGAGACAGTAGCCCAACCTCCTGGGCAAAGTCTTCCTGTGCATGACACTCTAACCCCAACTCTGTGATCAAAACTTTTGTTTCACTCTGGCCAGGGGGATCAGTGGGTTAGAGCATTGTACCATACACCAGAAAGGTCACGGGTTAGATTCTTGGTCAGGGCACATACCTAGGTTGTGGGTTTGATCCCCGGTCCGATTGTATATGGGAGGCAACCTATTGATGTTTCTCTCTCTCTCTTCCTCTCCCTATAAAATCAATAAACAGATCATTGCATGAGGATTAAAAAAATTTTGTTTCTCCCACCAGTATTCCCTTGAAATTGGTATAGTGTTTTTTTTTTTTTAAGTCTGTTTAACCAGCTAGGAATAGAGCTCAGTGAAACATGTGGATTACCCCGTAAGGCTATTTTTAAAGTGGTTCCAAATCTTTGTGGCACAAGGCAGCTTATATATCCATCGGTCAAAAAACTGCAGTTGAGGAAATCTGAGTAGCTGAAGCGCTGGGGTGGGGTGAGAGGTGACTGGGGTGAGAGGTGTGAGGTGGGGGAGGGATTTGCAGAGAGTGACCCCGAGAGCTACACAATCTTGCTTATTATTATTTTTACAAATAGCCTGCACACACAGCTCTGTATTTTGTATAAATTAAAGTTTATTTTTAAGTTCCTTTTCAAAGCTTCTGAAAATCAGTACCAAATCAAAGACGGAAGGTATGCATGCAGAGCTCAAGGGCAGATGGGACAAAGTGGAGGCTGTTGGAGAATTACCGGTGACAGAGAAAGGCCAAAGTCCCTGCTCCCAGCTGGGTCTGGGAGGAGCTGTGGTAGAGTAGGCTAGGCAGTAACACCTGTGTATCATCACTCGTAACTGCCATTCATACACAGAGCACTGGTCAGTGTGTATCGACCCTTCTGTGCTTTATATTTCTGCATAAGACAAGAAACTTTGCTTAGTAAAGGAGAGAAGATGAACAACATTGGCCTGTAAGTTCTCAGTAGCTGATACCTACAAAAGGAAGACTAGTAAGCAAAGTACCTTGCTGCAGGATTCCTTGTCATTATACAGAAAAAAATGATAGTATTTGGCTCACTGGAAGAAATTGAAACAGATTTGAGAATGTCTAGACATATCTTCAGGGGGAAAAGATGGCATTACTTGACATTATGTAATTATAAAGACACAAAGCTTTATGAAAATTACTATATGTTAAATTTGTATTATACTTGCAAATAAAATCTTCAGTTTTCCAATAGGAAATTTGAGTCAATTTTCATGTTTAAACTACTTACAATTGAAGAACTTATCCATGTTGGCATTTCTGAGGGCAAATTTATTTTTAATCCAATTGAACTTTTTTCCCATAAGATATTTCAAAGTAGGATTCGGAATGTTAGAGCATCCAGCAACCTTAAATGTTACTGAGAGAACACAAATGTCAAACACTGATGCAAGTGTCCCCTCTATGTGGAGACAGAGACTGTGGCTGGACAACTAAGCCAGACAACTCTCAGCTAGACAGCTAGGCTCTTTGCAAAACTTCCTGCCCCCACAGGCTGTGTTCCATGGTCTTCGGGTACCAGAGACTTGAACTTGGCTACAGCCTAATAGGGTCCCACGGCTGTAGCAATCTGAACCTGAGTCCTGAATAGATGTCCATGGGTAGAACACTCCTTATCCGTGGAGAAAGACACTGCTGATTCTCATCTGGCTGCAGGCATCCCTGGGCTTTCCTGTGGGCCCTTGTTTGGGAGTCCGCAGGCATGGACCCTCAGGGCCGCTCATAACAAAAGGCTACTAAACCCAGATGTCAGCCACCCCAGGCCAAGCCTGGACCTTCCAGAGCTGAGAGAATATCTTGCTATACATCTACAACTCATTGCTGAGATCACATACTGGAAAGTTCTGCTTTACAAAACACTGGCAGAACCAGGCTGCCTCATTGCATGCACACCAGTCTTTAGACCACAAATGCCTCCAAAGAGGTGTAGGCTGGAAGTTCTCTTTGGTAAACTCATCCCAATAGGCCAGAGGAGAAGGGGAAAGATGTGGCAACAAGGAGAAAGGACAAATGACTGACTTACTAAGGGTTGTTCAATTTTCTCATCAGCATGTTATTTATGAGCTAGTATTTACAGGACAGTGTGTGCTGGCTTCTTTCTGGGAAAAAAAAAAAAAAAACTATAGAAATGCTCCAGAGTCTTTATTTCTTTACCACTGTGCAGAAAAGATATATACATAAAATTCACACAGCACAGGTTCATTGTCTGACTTAGGAGATAACATTGAATTCTCCATCTGTGATGGAGAAGCTGGTATATTAGTTGAAGTGATAAGGGAAGAAAAATGACCACTTCTAAATTTTGATCAAAACACCTTAATATCTCTCCTTGAAACACTAATAGCTGATCTTCAGATAATCAACTTGCATATTTAAAAATATTATTGCTATCATTTTACCTTAGTGTAACGTCCAATATAGCGTTGAAGTTTGGATCCCTCTGACCTTCAGTCTTGCTTTGCTTGCCACTTGTGCTCATTGCTAAGCTTCCTCTTTCATGTTAATGGAATTTATTTATTTGAATGTTTCCCTTCACACAGGCCCAAGGCAGACTGAGAGGTGTCACAAAAAGAAAAAAGACCAAAAAACCCCCAAAAGAGTATGTTTTAGTATACATACACATAGTGAAGTATTTTTGAACCATATTCTGCATTTTTCCAATGCTTTTTCACAATGTGTATTTTCCTCTGGAAAAGAGAGAGAGAGAGAGAGAGAGAGAGAGAGAGAGAGAGAGAGAGAGAGGGCGCATTTGAAAAGAATTGCCAAATCTGTCTTGGAACTTCCACTTTAAATTCAAAACAGATCCCGAAATGTCTGCTGGGATATATCTCTAGTATGACTAAGAATGTGCACCTGTGATTACCTAAACCAGCCAAAGAATGGCACCATTGCTTCACATAAATGTAGTCACAGATATTTTTTATTTGGTTATAGAATTTTATCATAAATCCCTTGGCTCAGTGTAGAATTCTATCTGTCCTACAGGTCCACTTTCTGCCTTTAGATAACATTTTACAGTGAAAGCCTGATGTATTGCTTCTGTCACCCTCTGACCACTAAAGGAACTTAGAACAACACAGTGGGTGAATAATAAGGAGACAAAGGGAATTTTCTGCCCTTCGGGCTCAGTCCATGCATATGGTCATGATTTTCCAACTTTATGATAATAAGGGGAGTACATTTATAACCCCTCTGCTCCTTCTCAAGTTGATCCTCCATTGTTAAGTTTAGCAGTTGGCCATAGATATTACAGAATTTTTAAAATAATGTGGGGGATAATGAGTGAGGTGGCCACTTGAGTTTCACAAGGAAATAATGAAAGGTGGAGAAAGAGTGGCAGGTTTGAAGGACAGGTTCAGAGAAGCATTAATCACATCAAATGGGTATCTTACAACTTCCATGAGTTAAACTAAAAAATTAAAGATAGCCTGAGCGGAACAAGGCTAATTTGTCCTATCATATTCTTCTCTAGGTAGGATAGGAACACATTAGCCCTGGAGTAATTGGAATAAAAATCATATAGTATTTTATTCTTTAAGATTTTAGATCACACCTAATAGTCTTTTATGTGACTTAGCTATAAATGCAAGTAAAATTTGGACGGTTTTATTTGACTTCAGTTTTCAGACAACTGATCAAGTAGTAGTGATCATATTTGGATTCAGTATTCTCAGTTTCCAAAATAAGGGGGAAAGGGAAGGAAGGAAGGAAGGAAGGAAGGAAAGAAGGAGAAAAGGAAAGAAGAAAGAAAGAAAGAAAGAAAGAAAGAAAGAAAGAAAGAAAGAAAGAAAGAAAAAGAAAGAAAAAGAAAAATTCAGCCCTGCCTGGTGTGGTTTAGTGGATTGAGTATTGATCTACAGACCAAAGGGTCACAGGTTCTATTCCCAGTCAGGACACATGACTGGGTTGTGAGACAGGATCTTAGTAGGGGGCACTGGAGAGGCACCCACACATTAATATTTCCTACCCTCTCTTTCTCCCTCCCTTCCCCTCTCTCTAAAAATAAATAAATAAAATTGTAAAAAAAAGAAAGACAATTCAAATTTTGAAATGGGCAAAAATACTGAACAGTTTACAGAGGAAGCTAATCAAATGGATGATAATCACATTTAAAAAGTGTTCAATTTCATGAATCATCAGAAAAAATGCAAATTAAAACCACAACAACATATACACCGGAAAAAACTAATATGTAGAAGTTAGAAAACACCAAATGTTGGAAAGCTTGTGGAGCCACCAAACAAATATTCATTAATTGTTGAAGCAGATGTAAAAGGGCATAAGCACTTTGGGGAAATATCTGGCGATATGGCAGTTCCTTTGTAAAACTAAAGAAATGCACATGCTATAATCCAGCAATACTACTCTTAGGTATTTACTTACCTAAGGAAAATGAAAACATGTGTGCACCAAAAAGATTTGCACGAGAATATTCACAGCAGCTTCCTTGCTGAAAGCCTAAACAGAAAACCAGCCCCTGTTTTCATCAATAGAAGGATGGATAAACAATGGCATGTTCATACACTGGGATATTAGAAATAAAGAGGAACAAATCAATACAGCAATGTGAGATAAATCTCAGAATCACTATGCTCAGTAAAAGACCCTTACACAAACTAGTATATATTATGTGATTCATTTGTTGAGCAGGCAGATGATTTCTCCTTTCTTTCTTCTCTTAAATTATTCCTGAAAACTAAAAGTGAAAATGAAAAAGCAAGGGAAATATTGAACATAGCTTTCTAATTTAAATGAGGCTTTGCTGTTTGGCTTGCTATTCTATTTAAACCAGCATCTCCATGATTATTTAATATGAAAGTAAATGATTTCCTTACCCAGAAGACTCTGTTCTCATACTAAGGAGAACAGAAACCAATGAAGAAAGTGTGTTGGTCACAGAATATGGGATGAGCGTGATATGAGTCTACATTGTGCCAATGGGCAAATATCCTCTATGCATAGAGGGCAGGGAGACACGGTGATTAACCACAAGGCTCTGAAGTCAGGGGCATATGAGTTTAAATTTGGGCCCCGCCCCACCCCATTAGCTTTGTTACCCTGGAAACATTACTGAACCTTCTGAGTCTTGGTATCATCACTTTCCAAATTGGGAAAAATGCTGGCACGTACCCTGGAGGGTCACTCTGAAAAATAATGAAGTACTATGGGTAGTCACAATTATTACGACACACACACACAACTGCAGAGGTGAGAGCAGAAAAACAGAAGTTAAGTTTGATGAAATTTAAAGCAAAGTTTTTGAGCATAGGAAATAATGATAAAATAAGAAGCTAGACAGAAAGCATCAAACTAAACAACTCTGTGTTTTTTCTTTATTGTGTTGCTCCTTCCATTGCACCACATGGATTGCAGAAGTCTCTTCTCCCCCTTAAACACTGCAGCAGTGACAGCAATGATTATGCCTAAGCACAGGTCTGAATGAAAAGCCACACGATGGAATACTTTACTTTCCCCGCAAATCTTTCTCACAATCTTCTCATAAATAAATGGGGCTATAGTCAAGGAAACTGAGCTAAATCCTTCTCTTACTGCTTGGACTGTTCCCAAATCATTCATCATGGACACAGGAGGATGAGAGCTTCTCTTTGGCATATATCTTAGGGAGGTCTGTCAGGGTTAAAGGGAAGAGACAAAGGAGCCTATGCTTCAATACCCAGGGTATTTTTTTTTTGCCAATCTACTAATTTAAAAAAGTACATGCACAGTGTGCTTTTGTCAATGACTCCTCTATAGGCTTACACGAAGGTGCTGACAATCACTTGGGTAGCTCAAAATTGCATCCGAAGCTTGTTGCAGAATAGTATCTGACAGGAAAAATGAGAATTTCTATCTGTAGACCCAACAGTAGATGACCTCTCAGAATTGAAAATGATTTCTATTGGATTGGCTATAACTGACTGTTCTCATTTGAATGGCACCTATTTCTGTTATAGCATTATTCCTGGGGAAGGAGAACTTGGAAGGAGCACAATGAGAGGGACTGGGCCAGTTTGTGGGGAAAACTATCCTGGTCCCGGGGAAATTATGCATGGTGTGTAAGGGAGTCACAAAATCCATGATAGATTGCTCTATGCAATTGCTCTTAAGCCTGTCTAGGATTCCACATCCTATTTTAAATCTTTGAAATGAAATGTTATGTCATAGGGTTCTCCATGAGAGGAAAGGGTAAAAGAAAAAATAAAGAATAAAGCTGAATCAAGACAGAAACCTTTTATGGTACGAATAGCTCTTAATTTTTTTTCCTTTCACTAAAAAAAAGTCTTATTGTTAACTGTTACATTCTGGAGGTATAAAATTTATAGGTCTTAGAGCAGAAAGCCACCATGCCTTATCTTTCCTGGCTCCTGTACTTGAAAACACACACACACACACACACACACACACACACAAAATTGCCTCATTGTGGTTGTGGAGGACGACTTTAAGTGAAAAGTACATTTTATAATTTCTTTAATTAAACATGATCAAAGGTGCCCTTAGAGCATTTAAGCAAGCATTTTCCTAGTTATATGGCACTGTCTAACTCTTTTAACTCGGTCATTGGCTCGGTGACCCTGTTGTTGGTTGAATAGTCCCTTTTGCTATGGACGACCAAAATTTTCCATTCTTTGAAACCTAATGTTTTACTATACACAGATGAAACACACCTGTTTCTGATAAACAACCACTTTCCATTCTTGTTAACTGTGAAAAATTCACACAATGGAAAAAACCTGTGTTTCTTATTCTGGTGTAAAATGCAATATGAAGCTTCACATTGTTGATAAAAAAAATAGTGAGTACCTACTATGTGCAAGGAAGGAACCAAGGAATCCAACAAATCTAAAAATATTTATCGTGCACCTACTCTGAGTCAGGCTCTCTTGCGCAATCTAAAAGGCAGGCTATGAAAACAAAGAAGAAATGAAACAAAACCAGTAACAAGCAGGAAAAGAAGGAGTGAATTGACTTTTAAATAAGATGAGCAGGAATCTTTGTTTATTTGGAAAAACAATGGGAAAATCTGAGAAAAGACTGAAGGAAGTAAGGTACAAGCAATTTTGTAGGAAACCCTTTCCCAACAGAGGGAGCAACAAAGGCCTTGAGGCAGCAGAATGATGGGCATTCCTGAAAAGAAAACTGGAGGCCAGTAATGCTATAAATAAAAACTCGAGGTGAGAAAAAGTAAGAGATAAGTACATGGAGTTAATGTGGCCAAAGTATATAGGGCTTGTAAGCCATTAGAGAGACTTTGGATTTTACCATGAGTGAGACAGGAGCTTTTGGAGGAGTTGAACAAGGGGAGACAGTATCTGATTTAAGTTGTAGTATAATACCTAAGTCAGTGTGGTTGTTTTGTTGAATATATACACACTGTAGGGTGTGAGTGTAGAAACAAAGAAACCAGTTAGCCAGCCATTTAGTACTCCAGATGAGAGATGAGTATGGTTTGATCAGGGTCATGGATGTGGAATGTGGAGAAGGGGTCCAATTTCTGAATATATTTTAAAGATAGAGGCAGCAGGACTTGTTGAAAGATCAGATGAGTGTATTGAAAGGAAATGATGAATCAATGATGATTCTAAGATATTGGTTGCCATTTACTAAAAAAGAAAAGACAGCAGGTAAAGCAAGTTCTGTGAAAGAAAATTGTTTTTCTTTTTTGTTTGGCACGGGGGAGGGGGGTGTACATAATTTGAGATGCCCAGCAAAGATGCAAGTGAAGTCGATTCATCACGTGGAAATTACCATCTGGAGTTGTGGGCAGACGTGCAGGCTGCAAATATATTTATTTGGGAGCAGAGTCATCCTCATGTAGACAATGTTTATAAAGTCATAAAATTCTATGAGATCACCTAGGGAATGAGAAGATACCAGTCAAGTCCAAACACTTAGCTCTGTTACATAGTTAGGAGTCCAGACTGATGAGTCAAAAAAGCAAAAGAGAAAGAGGGCTCAAGAAAAAATGGCCATGGAAGGAAGAAGAAAATTGAGAAAGCATGATATCCTGGAAGCCCAGGGAAAAGAGTTGAATAAATGAAATACAGGTTATACCTTGTGATATGTAGAAACAATTATTTACCTTATAAAGAAGATAAGATGATATAAAAATATTCCAAACTTTGCACTGCGAGTGGTAAGTGGCACAAAAGATCTGCAATCCAACCTGCAGCCACTCGCAGGAGAGACTTCCTGACGCCCCCTCTATGAGAAGGCTAATGGAGCAGGCAGCACTCAAACCCATGCTGAGAGACTGTGTAGTAGAAGGGGAGGAAGGGAACATCTTATAAAGAAGCCGAAAGGAGGAAACGCACAAGGTCTATTTCAAGTTGGGCAGGGTGTGCAGAGGGCAGAGCCCTCCTCCTGCACACCTCTAAGGCAAGTTTCTGGGGCTGCAAGGTGTTCTGAGTTTATTTGTTTGTTCATTTACCACATCTCCACATGCAATAGGTATAAGAAGTTTTAACACAACCTACTCTCACCTACCAAATCTTGTATTTTCATCTGTAAAAGTAGTCACGGCTATGCAAAACTTCTATCTCTGCTTTGCATCTATGAAGTCCTTGTATGCAAACTCTGCTGGGAAGAAAGAAGGACTAACATAAAATATGCAAAAATCTTCACTGGAATGCAAGGCCCAGCCCTGAAACAGTTCGGAGTTGGGATGGAGAAAGCGAAGCAGGGACTATGAGTACGGCCCACTTGGGCAACTGCACAATGTCTCAAGGCAGTCGGCCTCAATCATGGAAAAATAGGAAATCCATGCTACATATTTGACGTTTGGCCTCCCATAATGTAACCTATGCCCCAGTCCCATGGAGACAGGAAAAACGATGTCACTCACAACAACATACGAAATTCCTTACGAATAACCGTCGTCATCTCTGGGGCCTGGTCAACTTCAGGGCGTGGAAGAGAGAAAGAGACAGAAACACAAGAAATTACAGGAGATATTGATTTTCAGGAATAGATAGGCAATATATTCACAGATTCCATTCCTCAAAAAATAAACATGGTAAATTTTCTTACAGATATTTTTAACATGTATTTTAACTTTAGGGCCAATTTCACAGGTTATTTTCCCCATCTTTGTATTCTGGTGGCATGGTGAGAGGAACTGAGTCAGAGGGCCCGTTATCCAACTCAAACTCAGACCCTGAGCCTCTTTGCACCTCATGGGTCTCGTCTGCCACATTAAGAGCAAGGACACTGGTGTGGAGTGAAGCGGGAAAGCCCCCACGCTTGGGCGTCATTACACTGACTTAGCAGCTGCATGACACTGGGCAAGCTATTGAATGTCTGAATATGAGTTGTTAAATTGCAAATTAGAGAAAGTAGCAGCTCTTACACAGTGATGAGGATTAAAAGAAATCGCGTACAGAAAACTTCTGGCACATAGTTTTCAATGTAGACAATGTGTGGACATTCCGTACATCTTCATTCCCTTCCTTCTTCCAACTTGAACATTTCAGTTCCAATATATTGTCAAGCCTTAATTTGGGGGATGGGGAATTTAGGAAAGAAATTAGAGAGCCTTACCACTATTGACTCTTTTGAAATATATGTATTTTAAATTGGTATCCAGTCCGGTTCAGAGCATAAGACAGCCTCTGTCTTTAAGGGTAAAAATAAAACATGCAGGGAGCTCGTACCACATGAGCAGTGAGGAGAAAGCTGGTGTTCCCCTGAGGAATGTAAGATTATTTGGGGGAGGGGAGAAGGAAAAAAAGACAGCTAGTTGATAAATTGTTCTCAAGCCTATAAATGAAAAATGAACAAGCAGGAGAGAAGTATTTACAGTGTTGTCCTCACCATTAAAGCAGGTTGGACATTGTGACCTGTGTGACACCATCTCTTTGCTTTTTCCCAGAATGAAAAGAACATTTTTCCATCAACATTGAGTTAGTTTATGGCAGAAACATCAGCTCAGTGAACGTGTCGATGCTCCATGTATGAGGAAATGTATACTTTACTACTTTGAATTTTCTATATGTTTTTTAAATATTTTGCCTGGCTACATATTGTAACCATTCCTTTCAGTTAGCAATTGAAGTCTAATTTGCAGCTGCCTTTATAAAACCAAAGCTTCCCTCCCACAAACAAAAATGCTGAAGTCTTCGTTTGATCTCTAGTGCCATTCAATAGTAGCTGAGACATACACAATGCCCCCGGGCCTGAGGAAAACACAGCACACAGTCCCAGGCCCTCAGCACCGTCTACTTCTCAGTGTTTCAGTTTGTCATGCAGTATAAAATCTAAATTAAAAAAAAAGAGGAAGGGAGAGGTGGCAGTAATTTACACTTGTCTAGAAAGTTTGGCATTACAACTCCAAGTATAGGGGGCAGTTCACAGAAGAAACAATGTAACCAGAGACTATGTGAGTGTGGGAGATGAGATCACCCACCAGCAGTAATCTTTCAAATTCATAGATGCTCCTGGACTGAGGAGGTGAGAATGAACAGCACGGAAGACTATAAAATTCATTTAGTGTTTGAATTAGTTAACACCCATTCTCAAGCTGTCTTTCTTACAAGATAGCGCTCACACTACAAATAAAAAAAAATCAGTATAAACAAAAACCCTATTAATTGAAATCATGATAGTCTTAAAGTTAAAAAAGGTAAAATAAGGCAAAAGATAGTATGTAACTCTATAGTTTTATTTAAAGGAGCAAAATAGTTAAGTTTAGGGGAAACTTGCATTTTTTTCAGCTATTTACCTATTCCTTTAAGTAAATAATTTGAACACATTAATTCCAATTTATTTGAATGCATTTGTCTCCTACTAAGCATGGTCAACATTTGTCTTGAAGTTTTTATTCTTTTTGTTGCTAAACTTTTTCTTTAAAGCAGAATTAAATTTCTCAATGATTTCATAAAGACATAAGAAAAACAATTTACCAAATTGTGCACTAACCCATCCCTCTTTTCATACATTTCTCCCATTAAACCCATATAGGTGCTATTTCAACTTCAAAATCAGAAGAGGAAAAATGTGAAATCTGTGTGGGTAGTTTCTCTAGAAACAGGCAAATCACCATCTAGGAATAAGATGAAAGCAGGAAGGTAGTTCAAGGTGAGAGAGGGAAGAAGAGGTGATACCAATATTGGCTGTTTTGGTCCAGTGTAAAGTAATGCAGAACAGTAAAGTTTCACTGGCTCTGAAGGACTCGTATAGCAATCCAGAAATTTAAGAAGCAAATATTTGGGCTACTTTTAAAAGGAGAGGCAAGATCAAGGAAACCCAAGAGAAACGTAAAGGACTTAGCTGTAAAGATCAGGGTATGCAGAAAGAAAGAAGGAGCTCCTACCCTTTGCAACAGCATGGATGGAGCTGGAAAGCATTATGCTAAGCGAAACAAGCCAGGCAGTGAAAGACAAATACCATATGATCTCACCTTTAACAGGAACCTAAACAACAAAACAAAGAAACAAGCAAAATATAACCAAAGACACTGAAATAGGGGACAGGCTGACAGTGAACAGAGGGGAGAGAAGAGGGAATTTCAGGGGAGAATAGGAAGGGTTTACAGGAACAAATTTAAAGGACACATGGACAAAAGCTAGGGGGAGGGTGGTAATGCGAGGGAAGTGGGGAGGGTTGGGTGGGTGGGCTGGAATGGGAGTAAAAGGGAGAAAACTGTACTTGAACAATGATTAAAATAAAATTTTTAAAAAAGATCAGGGTATGCAAATCACCTGGGATCTCATTAAAATATAGACCCTGACTCAGTAGATTTTGGGTAGGACCCCGGATGCTGCTTGTCTCACAGGCTCCCAGCCATGCCTAGGTGGCCAGTCCACCAACCACAGTTTGAGTAGCAAAGCCCCAGATTGTGACAAAAGAACAAAGGTCTGTCCTTGAAATTTCATCTAGGGAACTGGCATAACAAGCGACCTTTCTCAC
This sequence comes from Phyllostomus discolor, assembly GCF_004126475.2. NCBI lineage: Eukaryota > Metazoa > Chordata > Mammalia > Chiroptera > Phyllostomidae > Phyllostomus > Phyllostomus discolor. The sequence goes on along the minus strand of NC_040912.2, from coordinate 20,004,762 downwards.
AAGTCCCTCCCTCTACTCTTTTATTTTCAATGAATCCAGCCTAGAAAACATAAGTAAAAGTGACCGGCCTTTTCAAACATTCACAATGTGGCATTTTACTAAGGTAAATAAGTAAATCATTTAAGTTAGCCCTTGAGAGGGCCTGTGAAGGAAATACTTTTATTATCTTCACTTTACAGAAAAAGAAACAGGCTTGGGGAATGTAATTAATTAGGTCAAAGCCACACATGCAGGATTTAAAAACAAAATTCTGAATTTGATATGTCTGACCTCAGAACCTAAATATTTCGGTCAGTGTTACAACAGTTATCGAGATTGCTCTCTTGCATTCTTATATTGCAGAAAAAGAACTAGACACAAGATTTGGCAGCATGAACATCGGGGCATATGTCCATCATCATTAGCTTCTAGAACAGGAGTCAGTCGGAAGTAACTGTTCTTGACATTAGAGATCTTAAAGGCCTGTGAAAGCAGTCTTGGCGAACTAAATGATCACTTTCAAAAGCCAGAATGAATAAAAGCTGAGCACAAAATACTTACTTGCTGGATTCAGCTTCTTAGACTGAAGAAAGGACAGACAGACTCTAGATAAAGACATCCTGGAGGCTCCAGAACCCTGAACACGCGGGATAAACCTTACCCCACCCCTGAAGAAATAGCCCTTAACGTTCAGAATCCCCAAAGGACTTTTACTCTTGAAGGATACACTATCAAATATTTTACACATTCTGTTCTTTTTAAAGGGGGTAATCCCTCCTAAAGTAGGTTGGCCCCAGGGTCTTTGAACCAGTCTAGACCAGAATTAACTAGGAGCCATCATTTTCACTGTAAGCTTGTTATAATTATGTTTGCCTATTTCACACTGTTTAATATACTCCTCCCCCGATAAACGACATCACAGGGCCTTCAGCACCTGTTGCTTATTCCTGCCAGACTGAAAATATTTCTTTCTCTTTATTATTCATGTGCAAGGATAAGAGGAACTTGCCAGGAGCTGTCATTCTTAAATGCACCTGCCAAATGTCAGATATTTTAATAGTTGAAATGCTTATAGCATATGCTGTGGTTGCTGCAGCTACCAACTTGCAGGCAGCAGTAGTTCACAAGAGATCGGATATATTCAGGGTGACAGGTTCATCCCTTGTTAGATACATATGTGACCACGTGCTCCTGGGTGTACACCGTGTTTACGTAACACATTTCCAGGTTAGATCTGGCTGAGAATGTATCTTACATACTACCTTACATTCTCAACTTTTTTTAAATCAAGAATAAATCTCTTGGACTATATTTTCTGATGTGTTGGCAGTTACTTACATGAAAGATGGCATCGGGCCCTGTACTAAAACACTAAAATAGGTTTATGGCTACAAGATAGAACCCTTCTTCCTGTTTTGATAAGTTCTTTACTTCCCGTTCTAAGGATGCCTAATACACTTTCCACTCTCCTGTTACGTCTCAATCCAGAGTAAAGCACTGCTAAACTACAGAATTCAGAGTTGCACTAAGTTTCCATTAAACAGCCAGGGTGAAAGTGCCCAGCTGCTGGGGCCTCTAACTCTAGAGCAGACTCTAACTCTAGGGACACTGGCCCCATTGCATGTAAAGGACAACAATGAACATCTAAAGACAGGCTTTTCCCTAGATGTCATTGACAAATGGGGCCTGGTATGGAGGTATCCATTCCTGAATCCTGGGGCAGCACCCAGCAGGTGGAAAGGAGTTTGTCCCTTCTCCAGATTTATTCAACTCTATCCGGCCCATCTTGTCAGATCTCACCAGAGGCATAGAATGAAGGTGAAGAAGGTTGAGAAGGTTTTCTAGAATGCTGACAATGACTAATGCCAAGAAAGATGGAGCAAGGGAGACCTGTTTCCCTCGTTGCCTTACCATGTTCCCTAGAATAAGCAGAGCCTCCTTCCCAGTTTCGTTCGGTTCCTAGGGATCCTATGTGTTTCAGGGTGGTTACCTTCCCTGTCTCTGAGCACGTACGCAGTTGGCAGAACATTAATCCCACTTCCTGGACAGGGCTCATCTGAAACGTCCCTGCACTCCATAGTGACACCAACCTCTGTGGCAGTCTTCTTTCCCACGTGTCATGCTGCAGGTGACCTCACAGACAGGACAACTAATTTTCCTATTTGAATCAGTACAGCAAAATGTCCCTAGACATTTCTCCTTCTCTCTAATTCTCGCACTCTCCAGCTTGCTCTTTCTCTCCTATCCTTCCTCTTGTGTGTGCAAAACCCATTCAGAGCCCAGACTGCTTGAAAAGTAAAGAATAAATTACATATCTCAAGACTTTTACAGATACATTTGAAGATCCTTGAGTTTAGTTCATTAACAGCCAGCTTCCATAAACTAAGTGGTTGAGACCTTTTTAGTGCAGCTCCGGAATGGAACCGAGGAGCTTTTCTCAGAGAATTTCCAATGACGTAAATTTCCACAAGCCCACTGCCCTCCACCCTGACAATTCATTACACCTCCCAGCATGGGAGGTCCTGCTGCAGAACTAGAGTCAAACTGGATTGTCCTTCTCCTGAGTTATGGTGCCTCGGTCACGAAAACTCCTTCGATGTGACTCAGTTGCAAGGAGGACTTCCTGAGAAGCTCTTGGCACACCTACTTTCTAACTGACGCCACTGATAACCTCAAGCCAGGATTGGGATGTACTTCAAGACACAAAGCATCTTCAGGTAAACTCGGGATGAGCTCATTTTACCCAGCAAGGGAATGGAGCATCTGCAGGTGAGTCCGCTTCGTTCCTATGGCCTGCAAGTCCACTATGTTGCTGGTAGCATTTGTTGGATAACTACCTAGCAAAGCAACACTAGAAAAAAGGCAGAGCTGGTAGCTGTCAGCAGACTCAGGAAAACATGTAGGGAACAGAGTTGGAACTCTTTCTTTTAGAGTCTAGGCCACTAATCAAAGAATTCCAAAGAGAATTCTGCACACAGCCACTATTAAAATTTAAAAGGAGATTAGAGACCTATTTCCAGCCAGAATAATTTGAAAGCTCTGACATGCACCATTATATTGTTTGATGAACATTTCCAGAAGAATGAGATGTCTGTTTTGACCTCTGCAGTGTGAGTAACACATGTCGAAAAGGAGGACAGAAGGCTTATTTTTATACAGATAGCAGAAAGCGGCTTTCCTTGTTAAGACAGTGTGGCAGGCTGGTTTTTGCCTTTCTTTTTCTTTTGTAATTTGAAAGTCCTCCCAGATAAACCTTTGTGGTACACAACTTGGTTTTGACGTCCTGGCTTTATGCCTGTAACTGTTTATAAGTCATGTGAGGAAGTCATCTATCTTGACCAATACGGCTCAGACATATTTTCCATGTTAATTACACATGTTTGGGCTGACATTGCAGTGATACAATTTCATTTGTTTAAAACAACAGAATGGATGGCTCTTTAACTCAACAAACGTAGGTAAAAATTCTTCCCAGCCAGGGTAAATGTAACAAGTCTGGAAAGTATAAGGCACAAACACTAGTGGCTGAAGCCCGAGAGACTAAGAAGCTGATATTCTGCAAGGATCTCTTATGTAGATGAAAAGCATGTTGGAAAAGTACAACATAATTATCAAAAAAATTCTAAATAATATGTGTTAGACACTGCAACAAGATTGGTGTCCTAAAAATAATCACCAGTTTTAAAAAGAAGCAGAGGCACTTTTTGCTTTGACCCAATGGAAATGTTCAAATTTTGGCTGGGTTTTTGAGCAGGCCCTCAACATTTTTTAACACTTACCACAACACCAGCAGTTAACCCCGTAATGGCCAACTGCTAGTTATTATGCTACATTTGGTCCACAGCTGCATGGTTCTGCTCACTTTATTGTCGGTTCAGCCCTCAACCTATTAGCTGCCCAGTGACCGCTTGCATGCAGAGGGGCCTTTGGTTAACTAAATCCCCATCAGGAGCACAGCTGTTGTAAATGTACAATGGCAAAAATATCCATGTGTGGTGAATTGCAGATAAAGCTGTAAGCCAATTTAAGGAAAACTTGAAGAACAAATGAGAGGATGACTAGTAGAATTCTCTGGCTTCTGAACATTATAAACTACATTCCTTTTATTTTTTGGAATATCCCTTGTAAAATCCCCGTATTCCCCTCTTTGTGCATCGGATGATGGAGGCTAAATTTCAAAGTGATAGGCTCAGTTGAGCAAAAAATATTCTTTTATACCTTCCTCCACTCAGCAGTAAGGGAATGACTGTCATGTTCAATAATTCAAACAAATCCCTGCTTTTGGCACAATACAAATGTCAGCACTGGGTATTTGTTCACTAGGTGCTGCAATTTAAACACTGACCCTCATCTCAGTTTCTCCCAACCAGGAGGCTTAGCTCAGTGATTGTATATGTGCAAATATATTAGACCACAACCATTCGTAACAGCCCTAGCAGCCACATCTGGTTCATTTCACAGTGTCCTGAGAGTGCACTCTCCAAGTAACTATTGTCGGTGTTATAGTGGTCAACCCCATGTCCAGACATGACCTTGAAAGACTACACTAATGGTACTTCTTCTTGCTACCTGGAAACATTTAAAAACAGGAAGAAGACAAGGGAATAAATGACCTATACCAAAAAGGTCAAATGGAGGGATCCTTTTTTCCATTGTATCATTGAATGCCCCTCCTTTGTCACTTTGTCCAGATCCAACATCAATTAACAGCTGTGATCTGAGACTCCCTTAGATCTAACTCAACTTAAACCCACAAAGGGGGTGCTGTTTCTGGTTCTAACTAATCTAAAATTTGGTCTGTTCCTGCCTGTGTTGATTGATTTGAATTCCTACTCCAGAGTCTGTTCTTTTCATTAAATTATTGAGATTTTCCTTAACAGTCAGTAACCTAGATTTTTCTCCTTGGTTAATTCATTCAAACATGTCTTAAGCACCTACTATGTGCCAGGCACTGGAGATAAAATATTAATGACTCACAGTCTCTGCATGCAAGGGATTTAGGGTTTAGAGGCATCTAATCTCTTAAATGTAAGAGAGGAAACATTTTTTTTTCTTCCATTCATCCTCCAGGTCTGTGGTACCATAAACTGTGCAATGAGAGAGAAACTGCCATTAGCTCTTTATAGCTGCTTCCGTAACTTGGTGAGTAGGAGAGGACTCCTGAGATGTGTATGTATTACTGATGGCTTATGACTTTTCAATAATGTTGACTGGGAAAAAATATTTTAAATTATCAGCATGTAACCAATATATTACATGCATGAAAATTTTTTAAAAATAGTATAAGATACACACTCTAACTTAAAGCAATTTACAATAAATCAGGGGAACAAGATTATACAAATAACAAAAAACAGAATACAATGAATTACAATTTGTGTGCATAATAATTTATGTGGAAAGAAAGGGAATCACAAGTTTCATGTGTAGATGTGCCCCTGGGCTAGAATTGTCACAATGCCTTCGTTAGGTTAGATCCTCACTATCTCTTGTCACGTTGCCTCACTTATGATATTTTTCAGAGGGTCCCCCCCCATTCACAATACAAACCACTGGAAGGACTCGGTGGAATCCAGGGGGTAGAATGCAACTCTGTCCTGCTTCACAGAGCATGCAAACTTATTGAATATTTGACCAAGAACAGTGAATTCTCCCTGACTGGCATAGCTCAGTGGATTGAGCATGGGCTGCAAACCAAAGTGTCACAGGTTCGGTTCCCAGTCAGGGCACATGCCTAGGTTGCAGGCCATGGTCCCCAGCAACTGCACATTGATGTTTCTCTCTCTCTCTCTCTCTCTCCTCTCTCTCTCTCTCTCTCTCTCTCTCTCTCTCTCTTTAAAAAAAAAAAAAAAGAACAGTGAATTGCAAAGCCTACCTTTGTCCACCTATTGTCTGTTTTGGGCTCCTATTTTTCTCTGCATATTTAGGCTTTTTCATCTTTCTTATCCTCTGCCTTGGTTAATGTTCTGCTGCTATTTGAAGGCAGGTCATGATTCTTGAAATAGGGGTTTTCCATAAGGCTGACAATGATTCAAACTAAAATTAAAAGAACTTTCTTACTTGAATGTATATTTGTCTCTGATTAATGAGACCTATAAGATATATGACCTTATACCTAATATGTAAACCTGAAGCTAAAGATTAGAGAGTTCCCATCTTCTAATGTAATACGAAAGCAGAATAGTCAAAATTTATTAGAAAGTTTCTTAAAATTTTTATTTAAAATTTTTAAAAATTACAGCAGTCCAGTTCTTACATTTCTTTTGATACATGAGAAATAAAGATAGAGCTGGCATTCTGTTCACTTCAAAAATCATTTATTAAGCACCAAAAAATTATATTGTAGACACAAAGATAAATAAGACACAGTCTCATACTTAAAGTTCAAAAAGTAGAAAAAGAGCCAAGAGCTTAATCATGGTATACATCAATTATAAGAGAAAGGAGAAGTATCATTACAACATGCACAGAGTGAGCACCTAGCTTATGCCAGATAATCCCTCAAGAGGAGGGTAAACTAACTGTTAAAAGAAAAGCAAAAATAAAGTAATCAAAGAAAAAGGAATTAAATAGGCTTTACATACATGGAAATACTTTGTGAAATGGACAGAGACATAGGATATGTTGAATTTGGGGGAATAACAAATAACTTGATACAAAATGCAAGGGACAGAGAAACAGAAGAAGAACCAGAAGAGGAGGCTGAGGCCGGTCAAGGTCATGGAGTTTGGATTCTATTGGGTGGTAAAGACACATTAAAATGTTGATGATGAAGTATGTCACGAGACAAAAGGGCATATGCTAAGCACTATTTTCTGTGAACAACCACAACAGAAAACAAAAACATATTGAATATATTACAGAAATAAAATCAAAAGGATTTCATGTGAGGAAGATAGAGGATAAGCTGTGTCTTGAGGGATTAGTTGGTTGTTAGATTTTATTACTTGAGGTAAGGAATACTGAGAAAAAGACAGGTTTGGCAAGGAAGCAATGAGCTCTGTTTTGAATATGTTAGGTAGGTAGTGGCAGAAAGAACATAAAAGGGTGAGAGTAGCTGAGGTAATATTGTAATATTACAATATTGAAGGCTTCCAGCATTCAGTTGCACCCAATTACTTCTTTTCCCTCTAATTCCTCCTACATGTAACTTTTTAAAGATTATAGTAAGCCATGGACAATGACTAAAAGCAGGAAAATAGTAGAGGTGGATCAACAATTGCATATAGAAAACTGTACTTGAATAAGTTTCATCATTTTTACAATTTATAGCATAAGGCAGGCTCTAGTCAGTGCCAATAGGTGGTTGAAGCATGGAGAGAAAACTTATAGTTGTATTAATGTGGAGAGGATAGTGCTTAGCATAACCACAACAACTGGAAAGTGAGAAGGAAGATACCTAGGAAGGGAGGGAGGAAGGAAGGAAGGAAGGAAGGAAGGAAGGAAGGAAGAAGAAGAAAGAAAGAAAGAAAGAAATAAGAAAGAAAGAAAGAAAGAAGAAAGAAAGAAAGAAAGGAAGGAAAGGACAGGGAAAGGAAGGAAAGGAAGGACCGTCCCTTTCTGCCTTTCCTTTTCCTTTCCTTTCAGTTCCTTCTTTCCTGCCTTTCCTTTCCTTCCGGTTTCCTTTCCTTCCTTTCATTCCTTCCTCCCTTCCAAGACAAGAAAAGGAAAGGAAGACAAGAAAAGAAAGAAAAAGAAAGAGAGGAAGGCCCAAATTTTAAAATAAACTGCACTAAAATATCTGGCTGACCTCGGAACCATGCATACACAGAGCAGATTCCAAGTGACTCAGCCAAAATAAATGCTACTGTATTAAGATTTCAACTGTTTCCCACCACCAAAGAAACAGCTTACAATTTAAGTTCAACCAAATTATCTGCCATATTAAAAAAAAAATAACAAGCCCTGGCTGGCATAGCTCAGTGGATTGAGTGCGGGCTGGGAACCAAAGTGTCCCAGGTTCGATTCCCAGTCAGGGTACATTCCTGGGTTGCAGGCCATAACCTCCAGCAACCGCACATTGATGTTTCTCTCTCTCTCTCTCTCTCTCTCTCTCTCTCTCTCTCTCTCTCTCAATCTCCCTCTCTCTTCCTCCCTGCCCTTCCTAAAAATAAATAAATAAAACCTTTAAAAAAAATAACAAAAGTATTCAGAGGAGTATAACTGAATCCAGAGTCTTTACACACTGAAATCACAATTTCAGATAAAATCTAAAATTACTCAACCTACCCCCCTGCAAAAAAGGAAAGGGAAATATTCATTTAACCTATACTCAAAAAAATATAATTAAGTGAGATGGAACCCACAAGATGATCCATGTAGTAGAATTATCTGAGAAGGATTTTAAAGTAACTACTAGCTTCAACACTGTAAAAGGAAATATGCCTGTTATTGAAAAAGTGAAGAATCTCAGGAAAGGAAAAGAAAATAATTAGAACAAAATAGAAATTCTAGAAATGAATTTATAATACAGGAAAAATTTTTTAAAAACTGGAGATATCCATATATCTGTATAGATATATAGATATACAGATATATACATACATATACTATATGCAGATATATATACAGATGTATATATGCAGATATATACATACATCTATGTATGTAGGTATACAGATATATGAATATACCTACATAGATGTGTATATATATATATATATATCTGTATACATCTAGTATTTGTACATATACATATTTAGATATTTGGACATAGATATAGATATAATAGATTGGAAATGCCAGAAGAGTCAGTAGGCTTAAGAAAAATTCAGAGAAATAATCCAATCTGAATGGAGAGAAAAATAGGTTTAAAATGTAAACAGTGTCAAAGCAACAACAAAAGGTTGAACTGTGTGTAAATGGGATCCAGAGATTAAATTTTTTATTTTAAAATATTGGCTGCAATTTACCCAAATTTGATGGAAAACTTAAGTTCACAGGTTCAGATTTTTACAAAGCCCAAGTAGAATAAATACAAAGGAGGAACATCATAACCTGCTTAAAATCAAATGCATGGAGAAAACATTGCAAGTGGATAGAGAAAAATAAGACATTGCATGCAAAGGTACAGACATTAAATTCTGTATTCTCATTGGAAATAATGGAACCCAAAGGATGGTGGGAAAATATCTTTAAACTGTTGGCAAAAGAAGAAAAAGAACAAAAAGGAAGACTGCAAAATTTGCAGGAAATTTACAGAGTAGGTAGAGTGATAAAATGTGTCAAAAGAGCAGCAAACCTGAAAGGAAGCAAAGGACAAGTTGTCATAAAGGGACCTACAAAGACAGCATCCGAGACATTTGAAGAGATATAAAAAGTGTGCTCTCTGAGGAGATAAGCAGATATAGGAATTAAGGAAATTTAATTTAAAAAATTAAAGTCGAGTTAGAGTACAAAGGGGTCAGGTAAGATAAAGATTGAAAACAACCCATTAAATTTGTAAATAGGCAATTAGTCGTGACCTCAGCAAGAGCAATGTAAGTGGGATGTAAATAAGTTATAATTATATGTAAATATCTATGGGTTGAGAACTGTTCAAGACGTTTAAATGAGAAGAAAAGGGAAGAAGAATAGTTTAAGGGGAGGCAGATGTATAGGCAAGAGCAGTTGCATTTACATGGGAAGGACTATTACTTTTATATACTGAACAGAAGGAACCACTGAGAAGAAAGGACAAAGACACAGGAAAGAGATCCCAGACAGTAATGGGATCAAGAATATAGGTGGAAGCTTAAGGCTTAATTTGGAAGTAGGGGATTGTGTGCTCAAACTACAGAGGAAATAAGAAGAAGTAAAAACATAAATGAGTTTGTCTGGTCATCAGTTTTCTGTGAAACTAGGTAAAGTTTTAGAATATGTCAGACATTGTCTATCTAAAGAGTCCTTCTTTTGAAGATTATACCTAAGATTGAATCTGAAAGTTGGTCCTCCTAACTCAGAAAAATAATGTATATTCTAAAAAAGAATAATAACTAAGAATAGTATTTCCCAAGAATTCTAGCTACATTTTTTTAGTTTTATAATGTTACATTTGCACCATTATGTGAAATAGATATTTTCATGTAACATATCAGCTTTGTATTTCACTTAAATGAAAATACTGTACTCTAAATTTCATATTTATTAGAAAATATACATTTTGAAATATTATTTAGTCTTCAATAGAGTGAGCTAAAGATACATGTATAATGAAATAAAATATCCATACACACAATAAAAATGCAAATTAAAATAATAATTTTATATCATTGTTTATCATATTGGCAAAGCTGAAGAGACAGTAAGACAGGAAAGAAGCTCTTTTGAATAGTGACAGAAAATATGAGACAAAGTGAGAATAGATTAAAACCTTTAAATTTTGCATATCCTTTTTATCAGCACTTTCATAATCTTGTATATTCACTATTAAAATAGTTATGAATATATTCAAGAATTGAGCTACAAATGTATGCCCTCTACTATTTGTTTTACCAAAAAGGTGGTGGTTTTTATTACTTTTTTAAAAACTTAAAGAAACAGCATCCAATATTCCAAAACACTACAACAACTTAAGTTGTACTACATCTAAAAGAACCTTGGAACGGGTAGTTCTAGTGTGACGCACAGCAGAACTTCCAGAAACCTTCTTCTCCTGTTATCTTCCCTAAAATTCCACTCACCATAGTAAAGCAGCTGTTCCCAATATCTCTGATGCTTTATTAAAAGACTCAAAAATTTTTTTCTAAAATTGAGTTCTGGCTATTTCTTCTCTCTTGCCTCTCTTCTCCATTTTTTCATCTCAGTTTTTTTTTTTTCTGGCATGTCTCTTCCTAACATGAATTAATGTAGCCTATTAGACTTACAAGGTCCTTCATCCATTGCCTGGATCAACACAGCAAAAACCCACACTTGGAACTCACCTAAACAGTAAAGGATGTAGGGAAAACTTTAGAAGAAGAGGAATGGCTGAGAATACTCATTTGTTAATTTTATATACATTTGTCAATTTATCATAGAGAATATTCATTGGTTAAATTAATTCTGCTGTTTATACAATAGGATTTGATGCCAAAGTTTTTGAAAATTATGGTGCATATGTTTGTGTGTGTATGTGTGTGTACATGACGTTCAAAGATACAGAAATATCCATGTATTAAATTTTAAAACCCAAGAAACAAACTGGTGTATAAGTCCTTCAAACTTTTTATTACTATGTTGATATATCAAAATGCTCTCCGTAATTATTTTTATATAGTAAGATAAATAATGTTTTACTTTTTCTTCTCGCCCTTCTTGTTTTCTAAATATTTTGTAATGAACATTTGTAGTAAGATTATAGTTAAAAGTTATAAAGGTGAAAATATTTACTGCTTAAATATAAGTAACATGTTAAGCTCAAAGAAAGGAAAATACGTTTAATTTCATCCAAATTGAATTTGTTTAAAGGCTAAAAAAATGACATTTTTGTAAAATCATGCACACTATAGTAGTTTTACAAACAAATGGACATGAACTTTTTGAGCACTAAATTCTAAAATATAGAACTGTTTCCAACTATATTGGTCTGGTAGGGTTGCCATAACAAAATAATAGTCTGGGTGGTTCAAACCTCATGAATTTATTCCCTCACAGTTCTGGAGGCTGGAAGTCCAAGGTCAAGGTGCAAGTGGGGTTGGTTTCTCCTGCAGCTTCTCTCCTTGGCTTGCACACAGCCTTTTCTCTGTCTATGTGCATCCCTGCTGTCTCCTCCTCTTCTCTTAAGGACACCAGCCCTACAGATTAGGGATCCGTACAATCTCCTTCCATCTTGCCTATCTCTGTAAAGGCCTGATCTCCAAATATGCTCACCATATAAATTTTGGAGGGGACACATTCAGTCCTTAACACTAACTACAATAAACTTTATGAATTAAAACAAAATTAAGTAAATTCTATAAGATGGAGATCAAAATAACGACATATACAGTTTGTATAGTAGTGCTACTGTATTATTTATAATATCTTACTATCTATATATTCAATAATAACTTCATTAATTAAGAGGCTTAACTGACATTGCTTTTTTCAGGAATGTTGATAAATGGAAAGAATCTGATTTTTTTTTCATTTTTAATGTAACTGTGCTATGCAAAGTGATACACAACTGTGCTAACAGATACATCCTTCTAGACTACACAGCTGTGAAGAAAATGTCATACTCCAGCAAGCACCTTGAAAATTAGGAGGCTGACATCATTAGTTTTTTGTTTTGTTTTGTTTTGTTTTGTTTTCTACTTTGGATTACCTCAAACTGACCAAAACTCATATTATAATTAATCTATTAAAACAAAAGCAAAGTTTAGACAGAGACCATTAATCAATTCATATTTCAATAAGTACATAGGCCAATAAATCATGCAGCCAGCTGTGTCTTTTTTTAAGGCATTGGTAAATAATCAGTTGGACTGAAATTAATTGCATCTTTTATTCCCCTGAACCCTCACATACAGAGAGAGCCACGTAAAAGCATCTGGAGACAAAGAATAAATTGAGATTCGGTCATAAATAAAACACCCAATCCGGCATACACATGAAGCAGTCATGGAAGGATCAGGGTCCTTATGTACAGGGCCAAAGCAAACCAGAGGGCTAAAAAATTAGATCACGATTTTTTCCCAGGGACATCATTTTTTCTTTAATGTGTGAAAATTTATCCACATGAGGACTTTCTAAAATTCCGTTTGTGGCATCTCCATCAATAATGATGTCATTTCCTCAATTGCATTTTTAAAACTTTCATCAAAGAATTTAATTCCGTTATTTCTGATTTTAACACTTTGTTTGAAATGTGGGTTTCCAGGATTAGCTATGTGAAATAAGAAGTTACCTCATCCCTGGGGCCTCAGCTTTATCCACTTTACAGATCAACATGGCAAAAATCCACAGCCAGAAACTTCCTAAAACATAGTGTCTTTCCTCTTCAGAATGTAAGTGAGGGGTGACTCAGAACACATGTTGAGTGTTAAAACAATACCTTACTGCTGATTCTGCTCCTTCCTCCAGGGACCCGATGAGGGCTAATTCTATCCTGTCTCACATGCACCCTTACTTCGGTCCACACCGATATCTGAATCTCCCAAAGCCCTACCTTGAGGACTGCTGAACGACTGCCCAGCTGGGCAATAGGAACAGAGATACAGAAAAGACTGCCACTTACTGTGACCTTGAGAAAAACCACTTAAATTTCTAGCACTCGGGTTTCTCCTCGGTAAAAAATGGGGAAATAATTCCTACCTCACACGTCAGGAGAATTAAATAATAATATTGGTTCAGCTTTTAGAGCAATGACTGTCACAAAGCAGATCCAAACAACTAAGTACAGTATATTCTGTAATCTGACCAAATGCTCCCCTTGCTCCCAAAATTTCATTTTACGCCTGGGAAACACCAGAATAGGTAGGGCTGGCTCCATGGGCAGCTGACCCGTGTGTTAAATCTGAAGTAGAGAATGAAGCAATCCCCATCCTTTACCTTATTTCCAGATAATTCCTTTTTCTACATGATACAATGGCTCAGTCTCAGAAAATTAAACTTACTGAAGCACTTTTAAGCAGAAAGGAGTTAATTTATTTAATTAGTGCCTATCAAATTTTGGCAAGGCAGTAGAGCAGCTCCATGTGGGCCTGCTGGGTGGACTCCAGACCACCACTGCAGAAATGACCCATCGGACATTGGCCAGTCTGCCGCCACAGTCAGGAAACTTCAGCCAACACTATACACAGGAGTTCCTGAGGAGGCAATCAGGCAATAAATTCCTGCAGCGATGAAGTTTTACTTTTTAGGCTATGGTGGGATGAGAGACAGAGAGTAGACAAGGTTAATATGTAAAATATATATTATGTTACATGCTGATTATTGCTATGGAGATACATAAAGCAAAAAAATATTTACAATTTTTAAGTAGGTTAAAGGAGGGAAGGGAGCAGGCAAGTTACTTCGGGGGTGAGGGGGTGGAATTCCAAAAAGAAAAGGAAGACTACCTGACATGTTTAAGCAACAAGGAGACCACTGAGGTTAAAGCAGAGTGAGAAAGAGCTGAGTCATAATAAAGTGAGGTCACAAAGTTATGGGCAGTAGGAGAGAGTGTGAATGGGAAGTAGGGGCACATCATAAAAGGCTCTAGGAGTCATCACCAGGAATTTGGTTCTTACTGAGAGATGGAGAGCGATTCAAGAGTTTATTCAGTGGAAAGACATGAGCTAACTATTTTAACAGGATTCCTGTGGTTGTTGGGAAGAGGGGAAGGGAGATTTATTGGTCGACCACTGAAATCACACAGGTGAGATACGACGGCGATTTTGATCAGGATGCCAGCAGCGATGTGTTAGACGTGATCAAATTCAGCACAACTGTCGCTGAAAAAAATGGGCTGATAAATCAGATACGGAGTGTGAAAGAAAGAAAAGTCAAAGACAACTCAAGATTTTTTGTCTGAGCAAATTGAAGGATGAAGTTTCCATTGACCAAACTAAGGATGGCTACAAAAGGAAATTTGGGTGAGGAAAGATTGGAAGTTCAGTTTTAGACATATGAAATTTGAAGTGATTGTTAGACATTCAAGCTGAGCGCTCAGAGAATTACATATGTGAGACTGGAATTCCAAGGACATTTTCTACTGAGATGTGAAAGCAAGAGGCCATCTGGTTTTCCTAGGAAGACCCCTTTTCCTTTGTTTCCCTCACTTCTCCTGAAGTCTCTGTGTCTCTGTATTTTTGTTCTGTGCTATATTTCTTCCACTTGACCTTTCATAGCTTAGCAAGAATTATCCTCTCTTACTTCCTTTGCTGATATACAATTTAAAACAATATCTGTAATTCAAAAAAAAATAGCATATATGTACACAGACAATGCATGTGAATGTCCCGAAATGTTGTTCTTATTTTTACCATGTTGACTCAAGCAGTCCCTGTTCCTCCAGAAGCTCTGTCTGACAGGAGGCCTGCTCTGAGTCCTCTGTTTAGTATCCTCTTTGCCTGTTGGCCCCCTGAGAAATGGTATTATCCCCTATGCTGCTAACCAGGACTCAGGAGCAAATTTGGGCTCTACTTTCTATCGTCTCAATATCCTCTAATGGTGAAAAGCTGGGCGATTTCAGCTCTTGGACCAGGACAGAAGCAGCTGGAAGGTAGTCAGAATGTTACCAAGCTTCCAGCAAAAGACTGCCTGCTCCCAGGTCTCTACTGAGGACCCAGTTCACGGGGGTTGGAAAAACCAGGAACCTTCACTTGGGCCTATATGGGCTGTGCCTCAGGAGATGCGCAGAAGATAAGATCTTCTGTCCCTATCCTTGCCGTGGGTTTCTAAACACGTTCTCCAGACTCCACATCAAGGGCAGAAAGCCTCTCTTTGTTGTTTCTTGACATGAAGAAAAAAGGAACAAAAGAATTCCTAGAATGGCCCAGATCCATGCTTTATCTGTTCAATATTTTATTGTCAACAGTGGATCCCAGTAGCTATGGGAGGCCATAATATTGGAAACAGAGGGAATACAAGATAGCATTGATTTAGCACCTAGAATGTGCTGGGCACCATACCAGGCACGTCATATCTTTAGTCTTTGCAACTCTTCCACAAGGTAGATAATATTGACTTTGTACAAGAAGAACCCTATTGCAGGGAGGAGGTAAGAAAGTGCTCCTCCACTTCACACCAGACAGAATGGCCATCATAAACAAAGCAACAAACAACAAGTGTTGGAGAGGTTGTGGAGAAAAGGGATCCCTAGTGCACTGCTGGTGGGACTGCAGACTGGTACAACCACTATGGAAAGCAGTATGGAACTTCCTCAGAAAACTAAAAATGGATCTGCCTTTTGACCCTGCAATTCCACTGCTGGGACTCTATCCTAATACTAAAACACCAATTCAAAAGAACCTATGCATCCCAATGTTCATAGCAGCACAGTTTATGATAGCTAGATGCTGGAAGCAACCAAGATGCCCATCAGTAAATGAACGGATCAAAAAACTATGGTACATTTACACAATGGAAT
This sequence comes from Phyllostomus discolor, assembly GCF_004126475.2. Classification (NCBI taxonomy): domain Eukaryota; kingdom Metazoa; phylum Chordata; class Mammalia; order Chiroptera; family Phyllostomidae; genus Phyllostomus; species Phyllostomus discolor. The sequence continues at coordinate 19,988,771 of NC_040912.2, read as the reverse complement.
TCTATGCAGCAGAAAGAAAGAAAGAGCTCCTACCCTTTGCAACAGCGTGGATGGAGCTGGAAAACATTATGCTAAGCGAAACAAGCCAGGCAGTGAAAGACAAATACCATATGATCTCACCTTTAACAGGAACCTAAATAACAAAACAAAGAAACAAGCAAAATGTAACCAAAGACACTGAAATAGAGGCCAGGCTGACAGTGCCCACAGAAGAGAGTAGAGAGAATTTAAAGGGACAGTGGGAAGGGTTCACAGGAACAAACTTAAAGGACACATGGTCATAAACTAAGGGGAGAGTGGTAGTAGGAGGGAAGTGGGAGGGGGGACTGGATTGGGAGTAAAAAGGAGAAAACTGTATTTGAACAATGATTAAAATAAAAAAAATTATTGTTATTCTAAAAAAAGAAAAAGAAAGTGCTCCTCATCAGTGTCAACCCAAATCTTTCTGACCCCAAACCCAATGGCTTAGTAAAACTCTTTTACTCTTAAAATATGTGCCATGTTCCTAAAAACATTGACACATATAAATATGTCTGAATACTTTTTAAACATTTCTTGATATTTTCTGCATGTACTATCTCTTGGGATGAAGCCCCCAAGCGTCTCAGCCAGTCTGTCTGCCAGTACATGTGGAGTGGGTGTTGGAACCCAGGACTGGCCTGTCTCCAAAGCACATGCTCTTTGCACTACACAGTATTTTCTAGAGTAAAATATATATTATTTCCATGTTAGCTGCATCTCAGTTCCATTTTATTAATGTGCATATATATATATATATATATATATATATATATTTAAGGGTTGATACTGTTTACAGAAATCACTGAACTTCAGTAGGTAAACACAAATTTCTCTGTCTTCCTAGACGTAAGGAAATTCCTAGAAGTTCAGACCACCTGCCTTGATATATTCCAGTTATTGCTCAATCTGAGTTGGGCCTTGAAAGATGCTAAACAAAGTTGGCAGCAGAGTTGGTGAGGTGTGTTTGGCATAATCTATACATTGTCCCTGAACTATCTCAGTCTTTCCAATTTATTCTATTGATATTCTCAGGAGTAATCATCATTTTTAACAGACTGGACCTTGTCCAAGCTAACATTTTTGGACTTCTCTGAATCTCTTATGATGGTCCCAGAACCAAACTCTATTAACTGCTAAAGACCACCCAGGGGTAGCATTTAAACTGGATGTAGCCATATCAAATTTCCCAGAGCTCCTTGGTCACCCAGGACCACACAGAGAGAGGACAGGAGATCTAGTGACTAAGTTTTGGTTCAGACTCAACTTCCAAAAAGTGTGATATCTTCTCCAGCATCATGAAACCCAGCCAGAAAAGCTAGAGCCTATTTACTCATGGAAATGGCTTGGATGCTGTATATCATCCCACCACTTGGCTTCAGGGATGTGTATGAGCATCAGCCTTCTTCCTCTGAGGATCACAGCCTGGGTATCCTAAACCAAATTTTCCAAGAATGTTGCAAAAGCCAGATCTCCCATATAGTCTAGCTAATTAGATTGAAGACAGCTTTAACTTTCTTTCCTCTAATTTTGATTCTTGGTAAGTTCAGAATATTTGATGTTATAGTGTATTGAGATTTTTAGGTGAAATGTATTGTATACATGAAAGATGTTGACCTTTTCATTCAGCATATCTCTCCGCGTGAGTTTTGGAAACAGCAGAATTGGACATATACATGATGTAAAGATAACATTAGGGTGAATCCTGTGAATTGTCAGAGGTACTTTTTGTAAGTGTAATTTTGCAGTACAGTAGTTGAATGTATTTGTATGTCTTTGTTTTACATGAGCAAACGTGGAATGTGATGAATGAGTATGTTGAACTATTCTCTAGCTGAAAATTTTTGACCTTCCAAGCATATATTAGCACTGTCATATTCCAAACCTTTCTGTTAAATCCCTTGAGCAACCCCAAATTGGTATTGTTATTTAAAAGAAATTTTTCTTGTGTAAAAAGATACTAGTATAGTTACACTGCAAGTCACCATATAATCTGACCTAAGCGTAGACATGCCTTACAAAACCCAGGATGCTGCTTTTCCTTCAACCATCTATCAACCTAATGACTGGGAACGTAAGAAAATTCTATTATTGATATTCCACTTTCCCCTCAAACCAAGAACAGAAGGTTTCATCAGTTTATGAAATATTTAAAATTTCATCTAGGATAGATAAATTGATGCCCAAGTGATAGTTCCAATGAAAAAAGAGAAAATTCTGCTAGATTTATTTGTCTATTCCTTGACTAAATGGAGGGGTTAACCCAAGAGTCATTTGTCAACCACCATGTGGAATCGCTTATGCCAGACTGAGCCATCAATTAAATGGGAAAGCATTTCCTTATACTTTCTAGATTATAGAAAGAAAGAAAAAAAAAACAACACTTATACAAATGAGAAAGAGGGAGCAGCAAGATTATACCTGGTTGATCCAATTCCCTGAGTTCCTCCAATTCTATTACCGTAGATTGTCTTTCACCACCTCCTGGATTTTCACCTACAACTGCACTGCAACACCAGCATCCAGTTACACAACCACACCACTGGTTAGCAGACAGGCTAAGAAACCTCTCCAATTTAGTCATTTATGTGTCAGCAAGCAGGGAGCCCTGCTTCCCTCATTGCCAGAAAACTTACTCCTGCAGCCCCGGAGTGATGGCCAGACATTTCCAAGCCATTTTCTTTGGCTGACAATTTTGTTTTTAAACCTTTAATGGAGCATCTGCAACTACTGTTTTATTGAACTAATGTCAAATGCAGTCATGTTTTCAATAATCTATGGCAGTTTCAGAAGGTCGAAGAGACCAGGAGTTGGAGACGAAAGTGGAGTAGATGTGTTGCATCAGGATTCACTAACATCTTACTAAAGTATGGTATAGATATATCTTAGGAGGCGAATAACAGGTCAAGCAACAACTGCTTTTCCTTAAACATGCATAATTCCATGTCACGTGATAGAATGAGAGCACACAAGCCAACGAATTCCTAGTTAAATATGCAACTCTGGCAGGTATATATAAAATATGAGGTGAAAATTTTAAAAAGCCCTGAACATGCCACAACAGATTAATTTTAAGGAAAATATACCCCTTCATTAAAAAAAAATCAGCCCCTATTTTATGCCAGACACTGTCTTAGATCCACGGGACTTATCAGTGACTAAGGTGTCTGAGTTCCAGAAGCTTCCATTCTGGGGGGTGGTGAAACTGACCAAAACAAAGACAATAAGCAAATTCCCAATCTTGTTAGAATGCGGTAAATGCAATAGAATGGAGGGAGGTAAGGGAGCTTCTGAGTAAAGGAACTGGGGAAGGGTGTCGGGTCACGTAAATTGGGTGGTCAGTATACTCTTTGACAAAGTGATATTTGTTTGTTCAGATATGAAGGATGTGAGTTGAAGTGTAATCTGTCAATTATATAAGAAGTCCAACAAATGAATACATAAATCACACAACAATTTGATAAACGGAGCTGATGACTAATATTCAAGTGTCAGAGTGCAAGAATGATGGTAAAATATACTCCTTCTCAAGGATGTCTCATTTTGCTCCTCCCAACTGCTTTTCAAACTCCCTTCTCCCTCATTTTCTATTTTGCTCTTCTATTCTTTCCCTGACAAACTGACATACTTCCTCTCCCTCTATACATGAATTTTTAAAAAATATATTAATAACTGTTTATAATAACACATTATATTACTGTTTTCCCAGGAAACCAACACCCCCACTCAGCCTTACAGAAGACACATTCTTTTCTCATTCTGTGACCATCAGAATCATGTAAAGTCTGTAGCTCATCAAATGAGTTCAATTTTGTTCCTGAAACCCTTGTCCTAAATTGAAAACAAAATCCATTAATTTTAAAGGAAAATAATGAAGTATATGATCCCAATCCACAAACTTCAAACAACTTTCATAGATTGGAATATAGAGAGAAATAGTTATCAACTAAACAATGAAAACAAGTTAGTATAAATAATAAACAATAGTATGAAAGTAAAATACAGGTTGAAGATAAATTGTAATGAAGTTTATTAAATTCATCACGAAGGAAGATATTGGATAAGTGAGCAGTTGGTGCTTATCTTAAGACAGGTATCTGGGAACTTCCGGCAAGATGGAGGAATAGGTGGTCGCACCGTACCTCCTCGTACAACCAAGATTAGAAAACCAATAATTTACAACAATAATTTACTATCAGAATAACACCCAGATCCGGCAGAGGATTTATCTGAATCCTTCCATTTATCTGAATGGAAGTCGGGCAGCCAAGAAGTTGAAGTAGACGCGTTCATCCGGACTGGTAGGAGAAGACCAGCCGGGCGGGCGCGGGGCTGCCTCGGGTCGGCGGAGGTCGGGGGAAGGTTTGGCGCGAAATCGGCGCAAAAGCCATCGGGCGCGTAAGAAGGCAGCGGTGATCCCTGAGTACGCAAGCTGCGGCTGGCAGACCCAGAGGAGCAGCGATTGTGGACCAGGGCAGAACTCGCGGCCCGGAAGCCCAGACAAGGGTCTGAGTCCAGGGGAACGGAACTACCGCCATTGTTTTCTCCCGCCCCGCTCCCGCCCCGCCCCCACATATAACGTCACAATCTAGCGACCAGGGTGCCCAGCCCCGTTGAGCACCTAAGGCTCCGCCCCCCACCGTAACTAGAGCAACCAGACCGGAAAAAAAAAAAAAAGGAGAGACAGGGGGAAAGAAAAAAAAAACAAAACCATGTTTTCAACAGAGCAAATCAGTCCCCCAGGACTTATCCTTTTGAGTGACCAAGAATTAGCCAATCTATCAGATGCGCAGTTCAAAACACTGGTGATCAGAAAGCTCACGGAACTGGTTGATTTTGGACGAAATTTAGATGAAAGAATGCAGATTACCATAAAACAGATGCAGGAAGACACGCGGAGGAGAGCCAATAGTGAAAGGAAGGAATATGAGTCTCAAAACAATACAGTGGACCAGAAGGAAGATAGAATCAACCAAGCAGGAAAGCATGATGAAATAAGAATTCAAAAAATTGAGGAAAAGATTAAGAGCATCCAAGACACCTTTAAACGTTCCAATATCCGAATTATAGGGGTACCAGAATCGGAAGGGGAAAAGCAACAGATTGAGCACGTATTTGAACAAATAATAAAGGAGAACTTCCCCAATCTGGCAAAGGGAACAGTCTTCCAAGAAATCCAAGAAGCTCAGAGAGCCCCAAAGAAGTTGGACCCAAGAAGAAACACACCAAGGCACATCATAATTACATTAGCCAAGGTAAAAATGAAGGAGAGAATCCTAGAAGCAGCAAGAGGTAAGGGGACAGTCACCTACAAAGGAGTTCCCATCAGACTGTCAGCTGATTTCTCCAAAGACACCTTACAGGCAAGAAGGGGCTGGAAAGATATATTCCAAGTCATGAAAGACAAGGACCTACATCCCAGATTGCTCTATCCAGCAAAGCTCTCATTTAGAATGGAAGGGCAGATAAAGTGCTTCTCAGATAAGGTCAAGTTAAAGGAGTTCATCATCACCAAGCCCTTATATTATGAAATGCTAAAGGGACTTATCTAAGAAAAGAAGAGAAAGAAAAGACATCTATAGTAAAAGGACAGCAAACTCACAAATATCAACAACCACACCTAAAGCAAAACCAAAAGAAACTAAGCAAACAACTAGAACAGGAACAGAACCACAGAAATGGAAGGCACATGGAGGGTTAGCAGCAGGAGGGTGGGAAGAGGAGAGAGGGGGAAAAGGTATAGAGAATAAGTAGCATAGAATGTAGGTTGAAAATAGATAGGGGGAGGGCAAGAATAGTATGGGAAATATAGAAACTAAAGAACTCATAAATATGACACATGGACATGAACTAAAGGGGGAAATGTGGGTGGGAGGGGGTACAGGGTGGAGGGGAGAGAAGAGGGGAAATGGGACAACTGTAATAGCATAATCAATAAAATATATTAAAAAAAAAAAGACAGGTATCTGATACCAAAATTGGATATGCTATTTATTAGTTTTCTAGGGCTGCCTTAAAAAATTATTACAAATCAGATAGCTTGAAATAACAGAAATTTATTCCCATAGTTCTGATGCCAGAAGTTCAAAATCAAGTGCAAAAGCCTAAGCAAGCTGTCTGAGGCCTCTGTAGGAGAATCTCTCCTATGCCTCTCTCCTAGCTTCTGGTGATTGCCGGCAATCCTTGGCATTCTACAACTTACACACATCATTCCAATCTGTTTCACATGCTGTCTTCTGCTGTGTCTATGACTCCAGATTTCCCTCTTCCTGTAAGGGCATCAGTCACTAGATAAAGATCCACCCTCCATTATGAGCTTATTGTAAGTTGATTACATCTGCAAAGACCATATTTCCCAATAAGGTCACTTTCATAGGTACCAGAGTTTAGAACTTGAATGTACCTTTTTGGTGAATGCAGTCAACCCACTGGACAAAATTCTTCTTTTTCTTAAGACTATGACAAAATACAGGCTAAACCTGAGAGCTGATCAAAACACATGGGGGATACTTGTACAAAGTGTATTATTCAGAAGATGTACCACTTCTTCCTTCTCACCTGGCAGAGCAACAGTGTTTTATTTCATCCAAACATGATGCTTAATTAGAATTTGTCCCACATGTCCCACATGATATTCTTTATTAAAAACTATTATGTTAAGTAAGTAGATAAACATGTCTTTTTCTGAAATTGTACTGTTGATTTAGTGTATTGTATTCATCATGTTTGGGGATGAAAAGGAGTTGTTATTGCCCCCCCAAACAAAAAGTGTTATTTTTGAGAAAAGCGAGATGTTTAAAGTGGTTAATTAGACAGTCATAATGTAAATATGTACATCAGAATCAAGAGCAATCCAACTGTGATCTAGACACATCATATCTTTTATGATAACATATAGCAATGTTTCTAATGTATGCTATTGAGTAGGCACTTAAGAAATTCTTAAATGCCTTTATAGTCTAGACTCTCCACAAAAATGGAGGAAAAGGAAAAGGTTGTTGTGGTGTAGATGCTGCAGGGTTTGTCCTGTGTACCAGCTGTTCATAAGTTGAATTATAGCCCCTCGAAAAGGTAGGTTGAGGTCCTAACCCCCAAAACCTCAGAACATGAGCATATTTGGAAAAAGAATCTTTGTAGATTTGGTCAAATTAACATAAAGTCATAAGGGTCCTAATTTAGTATGACAAAAAGAGGAAATTGGGACAGAGACAGATACTATATAAAGACAAAAGGCCACGTAAAGATGACTGAAGTTGGGGTGATGCATCTGCAAGCCGGGGAATACCAAGGATTGCCAGGAAGCCCCCAGCAGCTAGGAGAAAGGTATGGGACAGATTCACTCTCACAACCAGCCCAACTGACACCTCGGCCTTGGTCTTCTAGTCTCCAGATCTGTGAGACAATACATTTTTATTGTTTAAGCCACTCAGTGTATGGTAGTTTGCTATGGCAGCCCTGGAAAATATACCAGCCTTGGTATAAAGTTAAGATTAATGTGACATAAAAATTTGAAGTTATTTATTACATGCCCAAAACTTTCAACTTTGGTCTTAAGCAATGGAAACCTCAAACATTGAATGCCAAGGGTCTATCCTATGTGGGAGATTTCCATCACAACCCTGTCCATACGCTCCAGATGAGTGGGCTCTAATTGTTTCTCTACTAACAATAGAAGGTGAAACTCAGGCTCCCATAACGAAAGTGGTGGGTGGATGAAATATTGTCTCTTTCACTTTGGGTTATTAACTTCAAAGACGAGTACATATGAGATGGAACTAAAATGTAACATATACAGGGCAGTAACTCTACACTGCATGCATAATATCTATGTTTTTAACTCCTTCCATTGTAAGAGAGGATAGGGGAGGCAGTGTACCCAGCTAAAAAGACATCCCTCAGCCTTACTTGCTCAAAGGATGCCCAGTAAGATGAAAGAATACATCATAAGCAAGATATAATAGTGGAATGAGACTTCTGGAAATGTTTATTAAGCAGACAGGTGCTCCTTTACACACCCTCCCTTCTTTTCTTTCTTTCCCAAAGCATAGTTACAATGTCTTGTGGTCCATCCACCATTTTGGGACCATTAGTAAAAAACTATGCAATTTGTCCCAGAATTCCTGACACATTTGTGCTATTGAACAGATATCAGTAACTGCCAGTCTCCATACTTTTTGTTGATAAAGATAAAACCATAGTGTTTAAATCACTCTAGTCAGCAGATTGTCAGTAGTAGCCACGCACAATGCTTAATCACTATAAAAACTACCCACACAGTGGGCACACTGTTGGTTCCATGGCTCCAGATAGCATAATCTAAATTGTCATATTTTACAATGCAGATTAATACACTAACATATTCATTTTGTCATTGAAATAAGGTTTGACCATGAGAACATTACTGCAAATTTCAAGAAACAGAATTTTAATGAAAGTACATGAATGTTTTTGAGATGTATTCTCATTTTATCAGGCAACTGCTTCAGGAATAAAGAAAATAAAACCAAATAACCCCAAAACCTTTGACCTACTTTAAAATTTTTCATTAACCAGAAAAAGTAATAATCATTTTCAACAGCCACAAAATGGGTCTGATCTAACTGTTTGATACAAGTTTACGAGAGTTTTAAGTTATTTGTGGGCTGCTAAGATACATGAAGTCTGGCAGTGATTACTGACTGAGTCGCTGAGACCTCTCCAACTAGCTTCACTAGCAGAGGAGTGAAGAAAGTGAAAATTTAGGCAGAGCTAAAGGGACTCTCTATTCTTTAGGTATACTAAAGAAAAGCTAGGGCATAATTCTAAGATGAGTATAGGTAGTTGTAGTGCAAAAACACTCTAAAAGATATATCAGAGAACCACTCACCTGGGAGCCTACCCAGGTAAGTTTTATTCATAGTTCTATGTATAAGAGGATAATTGGGAACCACTCTTTGCTTTTAATACTTCCTGTTTCCTTTCTCTACTCAATGAAAAGTGAAAGGAAAGAGAGGAAAAAGGATACTATCATCTGAATTCCTTCTGAGCTGAAACTATAACATTCCCTAAGATTACGTTTGTATAATCACCAAGATCATAAGATTAAAGTACCTGATCAAAATACCTCTTTAAAAGAAAAAGTATAGTTTAAAAAGATTTCCTAGTTAAAATAAAGAGCATATTAAAAACCTGTGATTTTAAAGTAATTTCTTCCCTAAAAAACTGCACTATTTCATTAACAAATACAATGGAAGGTCTACAGCTTGAGTGGATTGATGGGGGTACAAAATGTGAGATTCTGCTTATCTACCTTATACTTAAAGAGAAAACAGTCCGTTTTTTTAATAAATGAAACTACGCTGTCTATACATTATTTCTGCTTTACACAGGCTGTGTATGTATTATATCATTCCTGCTTTTATTATATGTTAATGTTATTTTAGGTTTTATGTCATCTGGTATGGTTTCATGGGTTATTATTTGAATCTAGGAATGCTCAAGATTTTTCCATATATGTCCATGGTAATTGCTTCTTCACTTTCTGTCATTCCAGCTTATAGAAGCTTGCATAGGAACACGCCACTTTCAGACAGTGTGGAAAACTTATAGGATCAGTAAAAAGTTTAAGAAGTTCTTAAGGTATAGAAAAACTTCCATTTGAAATAAGAAATTTGTATTGCTACACTGAACACTATATTTGGTCACTTACCAAAAGGACATTCAATACCAACCACTGCAAACCTAACACAAGGCCATTCTTAAAAGCTGAATAACTGACAAAAGTTTCCAGTGGTCTCTTTTGCCTGAGTTATGTGTTTACCCTAGAGGATTTTATGAAGCCAGGTACAGGATGTCATTACAACATCTACTTGAATCAGAAGGTTTTTGCTTCTAGATTTACAGGACATTTGGCTTGTATTCCTTGTTCCTCTATCTCATCGGTTATTTCTAAGGAGACCTATGTTGCCCCAGTCTTGGAAAATGGTCTGCATGGTTAGCGAAGGATGAAGATTGGTGGCAAACATCCAGTTCTTCTCTTCTGTTCTTTCAGTTCCTACTTAATTTTAGCTCCATCTGTAGCCACGAGAATCAGCCTAGCACAACTACAAAAATAAGGTTGAGTAAGCACACCCAGAGCCTAAAGAAATAAAAACAAACTTTGAAGGTGAGAGTATAAGTAGCTGTGAGCTTAAAATTCATGTATACCTGTATTTTCTTTTGAATTTCTTTTGTTTTTCTTAGAGATTTTATGGGAGATGAGTATTCTGAGTTTACACAAATGTTAAACCTTCTCTTAAACCAAGAAGTAATTTGCTAAATCAATTATCCATTCGATAAATATTTGTTGAACGCTTATTCTGAGAGACACTGTGGTAAGTACCAGGGATATGATATGAACCAGGCAAGTCCGGTCTTGCATTCTTAAAGCTACAGTATGATGAAAATGTAAAAATGTAAAAATAAAAATTAAGTTAAACATAATAACTGCTATAGTAGTTAAAATATAGGATACTATGAGAGAATTTAGAATATGACATTCCCATGAGCATGTCTAAGATTAAACACAATCCACTGCATATAAGTTTTAACTAAACTTAGCCTTTCTCCTGCTCTTAAGAAAGTATGTAGAGATAAAAATAAATAACAGAGACATTAGTATAAGGATAACTTTGAGCTTGCTATAAGGCAGAAAAAAATGTAGAACATTCTTAAACTTGAATCCATTAATACATTTTCTATTTTATTCATTGCAAGGCGGCTCATTGTCACACTGTTTATGCTGTCATATTTCTAAATATGAAGAGATTATTTTGAACATTAACCTAGGCTACTCTTTTATAATAATGATCAAAAGGCAAACCCTTTTTTGCTAATATTTTTTTATAACAGTGTAACTCTACCTTCCTTCATCCATGTCTTAAATTGGGTACATATAAGGTATAACTCCATGAGGAAATAAAGCAAACCAAATTCTATTGGTATGGTTGAAGATGGACAGCTACAGTTAATGTCCATCTATGTTAAAAATAATAAGAAATTATATTATTCTATAAGGTGGTCAATGCTTTTGCATGATCATCCAATAGATATCACATCTTCAAATTGTTCACCTAAATTCATTGTTAAGAAGCTGTACATAATAATGGCCCAGTACTGATTTTAATACTCAAAAGTAATAATGAAATGGAACACATTATAAATTGCCTTCATAACTCACTGAATATACATAGTGTATATATGTAAAATAACCAAGAAATCCTTGGAAAGATTCCATACTGATTTCGCAATGTCGTTTTAGGAATAGAACTTGTGGCGGAATCCGTAACTCTCCACTGCAAAAAAAACTTAGCTTTGAGTTTATATTTTGAAAAATAACAACAATCACATTGCATGCACGGGAACATTTAATTCTGTTTATAATCTGTAGTGCTATCAGATGGTTTAGAAAAAGTTTCCACAGGAAACTCACTGTAGTCATCAAGATAGCCAACAAGTAGGACAGATGATAAAAGACACTCAAAGACATGCCAGCTGGATTTTCAAGGTTTTTCATAATTTGAGATGCCTTTCCATTTCAACAGAATCAAGTCCCCTGAATTTTTGTCTTGGCCAGAGTTATTGTGGTATAAATGTAACAAAGGAATATTTTTTGAAGACTTTGGTTCCTGTCTGTCTAATGGAAACAAAAAAATGCCCATTTGATCACTGATGCAAATTTAACTATAGGGGACCCATGGAACTGACAGGGGTCACAGTCCCCCAAACGACAAAATCTGAGCAAATGTTGGCTAAACTCAGGTTTATATCTGCTAAAATAAATACCTTCTAACTTCTCCATCTAACTTTATCTCCTAAAGGGCTACCAATTCTGACAGCTGCAATAGCTACCACTCTAGCCAAGCCCATGCTAGAGCAGATAGTACCAAACAAATACGAGATAGAATCAAAAAAATAAAATAAAGACATGGTGTTTTTTGCTGTTCACAATTCCCAAGAGAGTAGTTGTCAACTGGCCAGGGAATGTCTCTATGTGGGCCAAACCACAGAGAAATATTCTTATCTAGTGTATATTTATTTTACTATTTGGCATATCATAAATATGATCCAAATTTCCCTTTCTTCGTGAAATGTTAATATATGTGTTCTGATCCAAGGCCAGAAATCTCTGCCATACCAGTGATTTTAAAAGAATAGCAAAATAAAACATTTCATATTATATCCAGATATTTGACTTCATGTATTTAAAAAATTTTGACTTATATAACTAGCCTTAGTAATATTTAAACTACGCATAATATTCAAAAACAGAATATTCTTATTCTTTAAATACATTTCTGAGGAAAATATTCTAATTCTTAAATTAAGTAGTATACTTTCCATGGATATTTTTGTCTGGCATATGGCATTACAGCACATGTCCAAAAAGATTGTTGAATTTATTAAAAGATCAAGTTAAGTATATAATTCTTTAAAAATATCTAATTGCATTAGCATTATGTTAATTGTGATACTAAAAACACTCATGCATCCAGTCCAATATAAAACCCCATTTCACTCATCTGCTAAAAAATCCACTTTCAAAATAAAGAACATCATACTTACTTTTTAAATCTTTTACTCTCTTCTATTTTGAAAATTAACTTTTTCAGAGTAATTAAAATGTGGCTGTAATTTGTAGCTTACGAAATTTTTCTGAGCTACATATTTGTTTTCCCTTCCTGTGGCGACCCCCTGAAAATGACAGTAACGACAACAAAAATAAGGAATACACTCCTAACAGTGAAAGAAATGGAAGAAGGATGAACAGTATACTAGAGATTTCAAGAACCACAAAAAGTGGATGAGAATTCTTTTTCCTGGCGGCTGGGCAGCCTTAGATTCCCTAACATAACCTGCCCTAAAAATAACAACAAAAGCTGGATACAATGTACACAGCATCAGTTCAATTAGTGGGCACACTACAAAAAGGTAAGGATTATTCAAGGCCAAAATTGAAGTGAGAGGAACTAAGAAAAAATTTCTTTTTACCTTGAAAAGATATTTTCCAAACCCAGGTAATCTCACTTGAGGTCTAGTTTTCAAGGTTTCACAGATCACGGGAAACCTAAAATAAATCCTAGCGCCAAGCCAATGTGGAAAATCTTATGGATGATTTTTCTCCATAAACTTTAGAAGACACGGTGCCATATTCTTGGTTCACGTGTAGTTAGCATAAATCTCTTTCCCACCTTCACACCCTCCACCCCTGCACCTTCCACCGCCACCACCTGCATCCCTGCTGCTGATGTTAAAAGGAAAATCACCTGTCATGAAACTTGGCACTGGTAGAGAAAAAACATTAACTCTCTTAAGAATTTATAAATACAAACAGGTTCTCGATGAGTTTTACAAACCAATGCTATCCCCCCTGGCATGCCTGCAGAATTTTATGCCATGAATTTATTTTGAAGTGGTCCTAGATTATTACTAACTATAGGCACTGGTGGAAACAACTTTAGACCTTGGCTGAGGGAAACCAATCTTAAATCAAAGCCTTAAGGATATACCAGGTAAACTTCCAAGAAATATGAACTCACACTCAAATATCACCAAACATGTAGAAAATCAAGAACCGTGAAAGAGAACAGGCAGAATTAACAAAGAGCAGAATCAGAAACTCAATGGATCAAACAAATGACACAAATATATATATATATATTTTCTAACAGAAAAGGATTGAATGTATGAGTAAAGACCAAAAGACTCTAAAAACAACAAAACAGATTAGAACATAATCAAATCTACCTTTTTCAATAAAAAATGAATAACTATGCTAACTTTTGCTTTTGATCATATTAGAGTATCAAAAACCAGTTTTATTATCCTACCTTAAATATATGGAAAGTTTACAAAATATATGAAATGCTATATTTCAGACATTATATACTAGGCTGTGCAAATCTTTGATCCCCGCAGAAAGGGGAACCAATAAAGAGATCTATGACTGCCTCACCTGCCGGCACTCTCTAGCCCACAGTATGGGAAGCAGAAATCCAAACGGAGCCCAGTGCTGTTACTGAGTTGAAGACAGGGAGACGAATTTGGGGAGGCCAAAAAACAGCTAATTCCTATAGGAGAAAATATTGAAAAAGTGGGAGCTACATAGAAAGCAAGCCCCAGAGAGAGTATGTGGTGAGTATGTACCTATACATACCTGACTTGAAATTACCTGAGACGACAGAAATAAGAATTGGAAACCATCAGGCCACATAATGCCTGGAACTCACACAAGGCTAGGAATAGTGTTCCATGTAGCCAGAGCAAAAAGAACACGTGAGGCATAGGGAAGAAACCCCAAAAAGTTATACATAAAGATAGTATGTTATTATGTTGTATATTATATTACATTATATTATATTATGAAAAACTCACAAGATCATTTCAATTGATGATTCATCATGATGCAAAGTAATTGACTAATATAATACCTGTTCACAGTAAAAACTCTCAACTAAGAATAAAGGGAAATGTGTTCACCCTAAAAAAAAGACATCTATGTCAAACCTCCAAATAAAATCATATTGCTAATGAAAGACTAATGCCTACACAGTAAGACTGAGAAAAAGACAAGGATGCCCTCTTCAGAGGACTTACTTAGCACAGTACTGGAAGTTCTAGCCAGTGCAATAAGGCATGCATACATATGTTCATAGAAAATGCATATTTATTGAAAAGGAGGGTGTAAAATTATCTCTATGTGCAGATCCTATGGTCATCTTGCAGAAAATCCTGGAAATCTACTCCTATCATAAAATACAAATAAAAAACTTATCACAGTCTACTCCTCTAAAAGCAACTATCAGTAAATGAGAAAAACAGGAAAATTATGAAAGTTCAGTAATCAAAAATCTATTGTGTTTATACTTTAACAACAGATAATTGGATGCTGAACTTTTTTAAAAAATAGCATTTACAATATTATTGTATAAAATGAAATACTTAAGAATAAATTTAGCAAAATATATGTAAGACTTGTACATTAAAAATTACAAAATGTTGCATGAAAAAATAGAGACCTAAATACATTAAAAGATATATTATTAGAAGATTCAATATTGTTAATAGGTCAGTTCTTCCCAGTTTGATCTTTAAATCCAACGAACAAAAGTAAATTCTAGTAGACCTTTAAAAAAATTATTTATTTATTTATTTTTAGAGAGAGGGGAAAGGAGGGAGAAAGAGAATGAGAGAAACATCAATGTGTGGTTGCTTCCCACATGTCCCCCACTGGTGACCTGGCCAGCAACGCAGGCCTGTGCCTTGACTGGGAATCAAACTGGCAACCTTTTGGTTCACAGGCCAGCACTCAATCCACTGAGCCACCCTATCCAGGGTCTAGTAGACCTTTTTAAAATCAAAATTAGCAAGGTGATTCTAAAATGTAAATGAAAATGCAGAGGATTATAATAATCTCTTACTCTACTTGGCCCATTATTTTAAAATAAAAAACAAAGCAGAATGACTTATAGTACATGATTTCAAGATATTTTAAAGATTTAATTTATTTATTTTTAGAGAGGGAAGGGAGGGAGGGGGAGAGAGAGAGAAACATCAATGTGCGGTTGCTGGGGGTCACGGCCTGCAACCCAGGCATGTACCCTGACTGGGAATCGAACCTGTGACACTTTGGTTCCCAGCCCACGCTCAATCCACTGAGCTATGCCAGCCAGGGCTTCAAGATATTTTAATGCTACCATAATCAAAAGATAGTGCAGGATTCTTATAAGGTGGAAGAGTCTAAAAATGTGTGTGTATATGTATGTATATATATTACATATATATAATATTTATGAACAAATATATCAAGATAATAGGGAAGAGGTAGTCTAACAAAATGTGCCAAAACTACTGAATATATATATATGGGGAAATTTAATGACTTGTAAACTAAATGTTCATAACAGCTCCACTGCCAAAAATGGAAAATAGCCCAAATGTCCACTGGCCATTGATTATCTAACAAATTTTGATTTATCTATACAATGGAATGCTACTTAGCAACAAAGAAAAATGAACTACTGATATGTACAATACTGTGGTTGAATCTCAGAACTGTTATGCTAAGTGAAAGAAGTAGACACAAAAGACGACGTGGTTTACGGTTACATTTATGGGACATTTTAGAAAAGATAAGTACACTGAGAGCAGACGAGTGCTTTCCCAGGGGAGGGACTGTGAAAGGCTGATGACAGCACAAGCGGGAAGAGACTTCCTGGAGTGATGGGAAATGGTCTATATTTTGATGCGGTGGTGGCGGTTATAAGACTATGTACAATGTTTCCAGACTCATGGATTTCAAATGATGACTTCATTCCTTGCAATTATATTTCAACAAGATCACTTTTTGACCGCTGGGGAAAAAATAAGCAAGTGAAACCCTTATTCTTAGTTATGAGAATTAATAGATTCTCAATGAGAATCTATTGAATGATGAAAATTAGGAACTCATTTAATATCAACCATTGGAGAATATGTAGATGAATGCAATCTTTTGTACATTATTGGTGGAAGCATCCTTTGGTTCATCACGCTGTAAGACGTGTTTGCATTCTTTTGAAATTGAATAATTACATACCCAATAGCCTAGCAATTTCACCATGAATCCATTTACGTTAACTCTCATATGTATGAACCATGAAACATGTACAAAAAGATTCATGTCTGCACTCCATATGAAATAATTAAACTATTAAACATGTATCACCAAGATGACAAATTATAGTATATTAACACAAGGAAGAATTATACTGCAGTAAAAAATATGTTAACCATATCCACATGTGCCAACATAGAACAAATCTTAGTAACATAATGTTAAGAAAAACAGCTAGTCTTAAAAGATTACACATAGCATGATACTCTATTCATAAAACTCAAAACCAAATAAAACACTATTAGTCATTTAGTTCTTGGTTACTGTTGTGAGAGTTCAGTATAATATAAATGCATGCATTAGTACATGGACCAGTGATAATAAAGTATAAATCAGGAATAATTAATTTAGTTCTGTGTTCCTACAGGTCCAGTTCAAATAAATATATAAATGGAAAGAAAAATGAATAAGCAGATGACACATATTAACAATATTCATTAAAACATTTTGCCTCTCAATAGAAAAAGAGATGTACTAGTAGAATCCTCAGGGAAAATAAAAAACAATACTGAAAATAAGGCACCAATGAAGCTGGTGGCACATCGAGCTGCTCACTGAGCACAGTTCATGAAAGAACTGACGAGCCGGACTTTACTAAAATTAAAAACTTCTGCTTTTCAGGAGACGATATCAAGAGGATAAGAAAATAAGAGACAAACTGGGAGAACATATTTGCAAATAACACCTCTTATAAAGGACTATTATCCAAAACATACAAAGAATTTTTGGAAGTCCACAATAAGAAAAACAACCGGATTTTAAAAATGGACCAAATACTTTAAGAGATATTTCACCAAAGAGGGTATATGGGTGGCAAATGATATATGAGGAGATGTTCCATATCATGTGCCATTTGGGAAATGCAGATTAAAACAATGAGATACCACTACAGATTGTTAGAATGGCAAGGACGGTCCACATATGCAGAGGAAATGAAGCAACCAAACTCTCGTGCCCTGTTGGTGGGAATGCAAAGTGGTGCAGCCACCACTGAGGGCAGTTTGCCAGTCAACATGTTCTTAACATACAATACAGCGATCAGCCTCCTTGATTACTTACTTACTTGATACTTACCCAAAGAAAATAAAAACATATCCACACAAAACCTGCACAAATATATGTATGGCAATTTATTCGTAATTGCAAAAACTTGGAAGTAACCAATTAGGAAGTCACCTTTAGGGGGTGAATTGATACATAAATTTTGGTGCATCCAGACAATGGAATATTATTCAGCACTAAAGAAAAATGAGCTTTCAAGCCATGGGAAGATTTGGGAAAATCTTCAATGCATAATACTAAGTCACAGAAGCCAATCTGAAAAGGCCACATACTATGTAATTCTAACTATATCACACCATGGAAAGGGCAAAATTATGGAGACAGTAAAAACATCAGTGGTTGCCATGGGTTGAGGGTGGGATGAAGTGAAGAAATAGAGCACAATATATTTTTAGGGTGCTGAAAATATTCTGAATGGCGACATAACAATGCATTTGTCTGAACCCATAGAATACACAACATACACACCACCAGGAGTGAACCGTAAGCAAACTATGGACTCTGAGTGATGATGGTGTGTCAGCGTAGGCTCATAGTTTGTAGCAAGTGCACTGCTCTGATGGGGGACATTGATAAAGGGGGAGATTACACAGGGCTATATTGGAAATCTCTATACTTCCCCACCTATTTTGCCGTGATGCTAAAATTTCTCTTAAAAGGTTTTTTTTAAGATAAGACTTAGGGAAATAAATGTTTTAGATTAAGAAAAAACAAGTAGCAGAACAGAAAATTAAAAATTACAAGTGGCTGCCTCTTTGGAACGGGACTGTAGGTAGAAAGATGGGTGAGTCAGAGAACTGCTGTTTTTCATTAGAAGGCCTCCTCTGCTAGGTGCACTTTTTTCTATTAAAACAAAGCACTTTCATCTACATCAATAAATGACCAAATAAATAACAAAACCAAAATAAAAGGACACTTGTGTGGAATTTGTATTATTCCTGTAAATAGTGGCTGCCACAACATCACTATTTTTAATCCCGTGTGGAAATATGCTATTTCATATCATGAATAATCTATTTTTTTTGCATGAACCTAAATAAACCTCAGAGCTGAATCACAGTTTTTCAAGTTTTTGCAATAGCTTATAATGATCCCTAGAAGGGAGCTAAGTTGTCAACTGTCGGTCATGGAGGAAGAACATTGTAGTTCACAGACCAGCACTCAATCCACTGAGCCACACCAGCCAGGGCTGGAGGAGGAATGCAGCAGAGAGGCCCTGGAATCATGCAAACTCATTGATAGCCAGGGCACCACTGGCATTTAGAGATCCCTCGAGGCTGCAGGGATGGCGGCTCAGCCGTCCGAACACACTGCCCACAAAGTATGTAACAGCCCACAGAGAAACAGAGGCACTCTCTGTCCGAGGTTCACTCCATGACCAAAGATACAGGACCAGCTGGCAGAGGACAGGACTCACTCCTAAGCCCGTCCCATTCTTCTCTCCTAGTTAACCTTGTACAAAGCACATGGAGCTTGTCTCCCCCTACCTTCCCCTGTACCACCCGCCCCCCTTTAATAAGTAAAGAACATCTTGGAGGACAAAGCCCCTTGTTCTTCTCTTTCTTCATGTAGGAATAGGGAGGACAAGTTAGGAACCCACCCTCTTGTGAGGTAGCAGATGCCTCCTGGGTGCTTTGCTGCCTCTGCTATGGAAAGGACACAGATCTTAGATGTTGTCAAAGCAAATATATAACTTTTTTTTTAGACTTTTTTTTTAAACTTTTGAAGCATCCACTACAAAGGACATTTTCTTTTCTTTTTTTTTTAAAGATTTTATTTATTTATTTTTTAGAGAGGGAAGGGAGGGAGATAGAGAGAGAGAGAAACATCAATGTGCGGTTGCTAGGGGTTATGGCCTGCAACCCAGGAATGTACCCTGGCTGGGAATCGAACCTGGGACACTTTGGTTCCCAGCCCGCGCTCAATCCACTGAGCTATGCCAGCCAGGGCTGCAAATATATAACTTCATCAGGGAGCCAAATGTATTCTCTTCCTTCTACAATTAAAGGAGAATAAAGGAAAGTTCCAGTCTTGACTCTCTATCACTAGCTGGATTTTACTCTTCCGTGCAATTTTCTTATCAAGAAACTAATCTCAAAACATAACCCAAGAACTGGGAAACCCAGAATCACACCTTTCTAAAAGTATCCCCTGTTGATGAGCAAGCATACAGTGTAGTTGGAAACTGTACCAAATGGATGATTGCGATTCAGTTGTTTTCCCTATACCTTGTTTACTAATTTACCGCATCCTTCAACGGCCTATTTTTACTACATCTTCTCTAAAGCTTTACTTGTTCAGAACTGAACGCATCTTGTGTTTTGCATCATCTTCAAAGCTATTTAAAGAGGGATAAGGGGATAATTTCACAGGCTAATTTTCCCCAAAAGAAAGGATTAGTAAAAAATCATTGCCAGTCTCATGATGAAATCTGTTTATGCTTCAGAGCACTTAATATACTGTAAAACATTAGCATAATATAATCATTCAGATGATGAAAAACCCAGAAACACATCAGACTCATCTTTCGCCTCGCTGTGATTTCTGATCCTTTTCATTTCCACACAGAGAAATTTTCAAAGAACAGTTTCCCTAAACTTAAATTGTGAAAAGTACACCCTCACATTCAATGACAAAACTCCTGTTGAAATGTGAATTTACTCCAAATTGCTCAAGCATTTTAAAGAGTCTGCCTGTATATAGGGTGGAGATACATTTGCACACATGTGCACATGCAATTAACATACCCACGAACATGCACACCACAAACAGTGGCCTTCCTGCTCCTCCTCCAGCGCACCACATGTCCCGTTGGCCTGGGCTGTACACGTGCGGTTGTCCCTCTGCCTGCATGCTGTCCTGGGGACGGCAACATGGTTCGCTCCTTCCACAACTTCATGCTTTGTCCCAATGTTGCTTTCTTGGGTGTCACCAAATCACCAAATGGGGGAGTTGTAT
This sequence comes from Phyllostomus discolor, assembly GCF_004126475.2. Taxonomy (NCBI): domain Eukaryota; kingdom Metazoa; phylum Chordata; class Mammalia; order Chiroptera; family Phyllostomidae; genus Phyllostomus; species Phyllostomus discolor. The sequence continues at coordinate 19,968,061 of NC_040912.2, read as the reverse complement.
GAATTTGCAACTCCCCCATCCCAGCACTCTATCTCCTTCCCTATTTCGTTTTTCTCCACAGCACCTAATACTTCCACTATATAACTTATTTATGTCGTTCTTTAATGTGAATATCCCTGGCACATCAAAATGCTCAAAAACATTACTTGAATGAATTCAAAGATGATGCAAATAATATCAGTTTGGTATCCTAATAAATTTTCTAGATCAGTTCCCCACTACAAACATGCATTTTCTTTTCTATTTCAGTAAAATGATATGTTCTTTCCAATATCCAAGTGTTGTTTCATTTTTTTCCCCTCAAGAGATTTCTCAGCTTCCCTCATTTTCAATGGCCTCCTAGGCTGTCCTTATCCAGTGTTTATTTGATATTTCCTAGTGCACTGAGGACTACCTCACAAAGGGGTTTTCCAAGCAAAAAAATCCCACAAAGAAAAAACAAAATCAACCCTGCTCCAGGAAAGAAAAGGATTTGCTAGAGGAGATCACATAGGCAGAATGAAAAACGGAGTTCTAGGCCGGGGTCTGCCCAGTAGGAGAGAGAAATCGCACTGCCCGAGGAAGCCCTTGCTCCCCTTCCTCCAATGAGATGTCTCTGGCAGGGATCCCAGCTACCCCCACTCAAAGGACAATCATTTTCCAGAAGAGCCATTTGGACACATGATTTACTTTCCAATCACTTGAGAAATTCTCCAGCAAATGTGTCCTGTGAAGATATCTACAGTGTAGGTATGATTTCAGAAGATGGATCTGCCTGAGTGATTTCTTGCCTGGACCTGGCTGGGACTTTTTCCATCTATTCTAATATTTTCAGGCTCAATTTTTATGAGTATTGAATAATCAGAGTATTTTAGATGTCTCTAGTAGCTGAGATCCAGCCTGAGACAAAGGACCTCTGAGACTGAAATATAAATAGAGGAGGGCTCGGGATGACATCATGTTGTATGCATACCAGAAGTGACCACAAATAACCTACAATAACCTTTAAAATTAGTTTTTTCCTGACTTCATAAAACAATATTTTATTTGGCAGGCATGTATTGGCAAGCGCTTTCAAAAGCTCTATTTGTTTTCTGTATCCAGGAAGACACAACCAGTGTTTTCACATAGGTTTCCTTCTCGGCCGCGGTTCTGCCATTTCGGCTGCTTTATGAGTGGCGGCTGCAGAATATTTTTCTTTGGGACATTTATTAAGAGTAACAAGGATATGAATGAAAAACCATCCTTATAACAATACAGGGTGGGTTTCTGCTTCCATATGGAATGCAGACAAATCCGAAGGACAGAAGAAGAATGTATCGGCAGTGATATGGTTGCTTAATCTGAGGTTATAAAACATGCAGTTGGATAAAAAAATATATAGCACATTGAAGGAAATCAGCCCACGTGTCCTTTAATGCATTAATTAAAACCAAGGTTAGAAAGAGAATGTAAAATCATAACATAGCTTTGAAAAAGGCATAGAATTATCCAAGCCAAATTAAGGTGCAGCAGACGGTAGAAAAACTTAATCTCAAAATTACAGCATAGGCTAGACGATTGTTCCAGGTTTATATTTTTTTAAGTTCCCATTATTATAAAATAAAATATATTTCTAAATATTTTAACATCTTTAATCAGAAACCCTTTCTGAATCTGATTAATTCCATATCACTCAGGTTTTCAAACTTCTACTTTTTTCCTAAAAGACAAAGATGACTAAGTAAATCTCCTCAAGTATAATAAAAACAAAACAAGTATTTCTCAAGTAAACATTCCTTCTAGCATAAGTCACTCCATTTCATTTTCTTTTGGTCACTAGTAATCTTTTACTCTCACACAGGCAAAAGAGGAAGGTTCCAATAATTAACCTTGTGCTGTTGACCTAACCAAAATTAACTGGCTATGCAACAATTTAGTTGTCCATATAAAAACAGGAAGAGAGATTTCCCCAAGTAACCCTTATTCACCATGAGAAAAACAGCTGGTGCTCTCCCCTCCCATGTAAGCCTGTGGGGCATGGATGAAAGGATGTATATTTCTGATATCCTCTCTTGTAAATGGTTGGGGGTGGTTGGTGTGTGTGTGTGTGTGTGTGTGTGTGTGTGTGTTTTCTCCAGTGGAAGTGTGCCAACACTCAGTTCCTGAGAGGTGGGGACCCAAGAAAGTCTGGTCCAAATATTTAGAATTGTACCTTTATAAGATGAGGTCTGTGAAAATGAACAGAGTTCCCTCACCAGTGTTACAGGAATGATCACGGCAGAATCATAGTGGAAACCTATACCTTCTCCTCCTGTGAAAGGAGAGAAAGATTGAAAAGAAACACTGCCGTTCCAACACCAGAAATCAAAGTTTTAGTACCAGACTTCTTTGTGTCCTGTTTTCCAGTAGTTCTGCTACATTTCCCACAGTACACTGCTGGGATTTTTTATTTTTTATTTTCGCTACGCATGCTCACACATCTGTTGCACATGTGTGATCAACCGACGAGATTTTTTGAGCCAAATGTCCTGTTAAATGGACAGAGTGGGCAGAGCATTCCTTTGAGAGTTAGATTTGGCCTCTGGTGGATTGCCTCTAAATGCAATGGTGTAATAAAGACAAGAAATCTGCTCATTTGAATTGCATTGAAATGAACTGTGTCCTCCCCTAAAATGCCATATGGTAGTGGTCCCTGGAGGTATGGCCCATAACACCTAGGCCTGGCAGGCTCCCCTGGAAGGCAGTAAACGTCCCTATGCAGTGAGGCTGTGAAAGGCAAGACAGTTGACAAGAAGTCTGCAGGGTGAAACAAGAATCCTATCTGATGTCCTTCAATCAACCTTAAATGAAAGAAAGTAGATTGAACAAAGAAATCCCAGCAAGTCAGCTTGGAGAAATCCTTCTTCCCCCATTAAAAAGCAGTTCTTGGATCTCACCTCCAGTAAAGTGAAACCTTATGGAAAGAAAGCTGTTTCACCTGAGCAGTAGCCAGAGTTTCTTTGCAGCAAATTATCTCAATAAGACTCAAGTGCATGTCTGCAAAGCAAAATGCAGTCTTCATAATCAAACCTCCACCGGAGCCGAGCGCAGATGGGCCTGTAACCGGAGACACGAGAGTCCTGCCTCTGCTTTGGCTAGCACTCTCAGTGAACCTGATTCTGCCGCAGGTAGTAGCTAGCGACCTGCATGCCATTCCAGGGAGTCTCTCGAGGGGCGCACGCGCACACACACGGCTTGTTTAGTGGGGAGAAATTCAGGTAATGGTGGTGAGTTACTAAAATGTCTGTGTGGCAAACAATAGGAAAAAACAACCTACTTTATCCCTTACAGCAGTAAGGCACTGCTATAGAAGTGTTATATTTAACTACAATAAAACCCCAACAGCCAGTAGTAGTTATAATATTTTCACTTGTATCAACAGCTCAATTCTGGTCTTTTCTTTCATCTTTCTTATAAAGGGACAAATTTTCCACTAATTGAGTCCATAATCAAATATGTTTATAGACACAATATGGTAAATTACCTCAAGACATGAAGTTATTCCTACCTGAATTGTTTCTATCTTAATAAATGCATTATAAATGGTGTCTATTTATAGGTGAAAGAATTCCTAAAACTATAGCTTTTTTCTCAAACCTCACCTTTCTATTTTTTTATCTAAAAGCTTTGGTAACTAAATAAAAGCCTATCCACATACTCAACTTTAAATTTTGGATTTATAGACTTATTGTTCATTTTCCTGAAAATCTGTGTTATCGTTTTATCTCAAATGTGACTTTGTGCTTTAATTTCTACAATTGCTTTGTGATTATTTTGGGGAAAGTCAATTTATAAAACATAAATATTGTATAATGAAATAACAGTAGCTACCACATATTGGGCAGTTTTATCTTAAATGAGTTAATAGTAACTCATTTAATCTTAATGACAATATAGTAAAATTGGTATTACTATTGGCCCTGTTTGTTACAGGTGAGGATATTGAAACTTAGCAGAATTTTGTAATATGCCCAAGGCTACAAGTAGGCAGTGTACCTGAAGTATAATCCCGTAGTTCTGAGATGTCTATTACACCATCATGTAAGAAGGGGGTTGGTTTGGTTTGGTTTTTGAAATCCAGAGTCTAGAATGGTCATTTCAAACCTGTTTTCCTTATGTTCTAAGACCATCAAAAGGGAAAACTCTGTTTACATCAATATTTTCATAGGACTTTTAAAAACATTGTGTAACAATATTTTTCCTCCTTTAAATCTGAATATTTGCCTTGACAAAACTATTTACCCATTGTCTCAAATTCTGTCTCTCATTTTATCATAAAGCTTAACTTTTTCTTTAACCTTTTCTTCATAGAAAGAAAGAACGAGTTTCTTTAATCTTGCCACAGAAGTCAACTTTTTTCTTACTTTCTAAAGCAAGGTATTTTGTGAAAAGTAGAGACCTCTGAGCAAAAATAGATTTTGTTTTGAAATGTTGTGAAAGCAATGTGTTTTAATTGAAGTCTTAGTACTGTTTGAGTCATTTGTACTTGAGGACCTTTATGAATTTGGGGATCAAAAAATGACCCTTGGAAATCATATGGCAGGTAGTTGACATTCCCAGTGACATCTGTATTTCAGAATAATCCTCACGGTATTGACACAGATAATTCTTTTTGCATTAACTATACGATATTCAAATTTGATACTGAAATACCAAATAAATGCCAGCCCATCTTTGTCATCGATAAAGAGGACAATGGGTTTTGAAGCAGTACTCAAACCCATACGGCACGGCCCTGTTTATCATTGGAACAGGGGAATCCTGAGTGCCAAGTATGTGGGAAGAATATTTATCTTATTCTGACAGATCAGAAAGCTGATGCATAGAGACTGAATGATAGTTAGAGGTCAATGAAAAGATCAACAGGGCTGTGATGAGCCAACTCTGCATTCCACAAACCGTCTAAAAATAAATTGGATTTCCAAAGCCGTATATTACTAGCATTCTATAATATCTTGCAAAATTAATATATTCATATATTCATGACTTACATCTCAGCTCTAATTTAGGCCATCAACGGTTTATCAGCTTGACAGGAAATTCCCAGCACAGTGTGCCAACTGATCTAAGAGCGTGGAGTCCAGAGGGGTCACGTCCACGCAGAGATGTATGTTTTTAATTTACAGGATATGTACTTATAAAATGCACTGGGTTATCTGTGGTAAGTAACGAAAAGTACTGAGGTGCTTTTAGATGGGGACAAGATGACAGGAATACCAATTCTCACACTTCTCAGCTCATTCCTAACAGCTATTTTCTGGCCATTGTAACAATGCTCCTAATTGTCCCAGATGTAAATTTGGGTGTGGCTGTATTTCTTTTTGGATATTTGGTGTCTCTCATCTAATCATTCAGAATCTTAGAATCTGATCGATTCCAAAAGAGGCTTGATTTATTCATTCAGGTACCCATATCAATAATTCCTGTCTCTTGCTGAATTTAAGTAAAATTGTCACAAAAAGTTTCAGTGACAAGCAAATAGCATTCTCTACCATTAGCATCTCCAAGACTATGAGAAATAAAATCCTGATCAGACATTTAAGCATGGCCTAATAATATTCCTCCTGAAATTTCATATCTGAAGTTAAGTAATTAATATTTATAGCCCCCTTCTCTCTCTCTCTCTCTCTCTCTCTCTCACACACACACACACACACACACACACAATGAGAGAGAAGCAAATAAACCACAAATAAGGATATGGCGCACCAGCCTCGGGAGCTTTTCCATTCAGCTGTTTGCTCTCCAGTTAGCATGCAGTATGTGGTGTGTGAAAACTCTCGCGTGTAATCAGGAATCTGAGCTCAGCGACATTCCTGTTCACTTTCTTTTCCTGCCCCTTCCCTTCCCAATGTCCTGTCACTTCCTAATCTGCCAAATCAAATACTAAATCAGGAGCAATAGCCAACAATTAGCTTTTTCAATTAAAATATAGACTTCAAAGTTCACTCCAGAGTGAGTAATTGCTTTTGCAAACCACAACCAGCAGGCAGCTGCCAGATTATTACAACAGTTTATTTAACCTCAAAACATCAGATCAATTTTATTATCTTAGCAGAAGGGAGATATCCTGAAGAGGAGGGTTTAGGATATACTACTCATCCTAAATGTTTGAGAGGAAATACAAGTTCCTCAATGCTATAAATATCCTTTGCCATCAACTTGCTGAGAAAACAAACTCAAATCACACTTTCTTCACTCGAAAGTCAACGGAAATAAAGAAACTGAATGCAAAAGCTTCATGACATCAACTTGGGCAGGAGCAAGGGGAAGGGGCCAGGAACAGACAATTTTAAAAATTACAGGGTTTAGAAACATTCAAACATCCGGTTCATGATGTTTGGGGTTTTATTCATCCAGAAAGGAGACACAGGGAGGGCCGCCAACCTCACCAAAACAAAAAAAAAATATCACGTTTCCAGAATCCTGATTTGGCCATCTCCACAATGCCAAATTTATTTGTCTCAAATCTGCTCTAAGAATGGGGGGATGCGGCGGATTGGAATCTGATTACACACAAGGATTGAGTTGACCCTCAGCACCCCTGCCTCCCCCAGCAAGGCTGGCCTCCCCCAAATGGCGCCCCTGGGTATTTCTCCCAAGTCTTTCTTCCTGACCCTTCTACCCCCAGTCTGCGAGGCCTCCCCTACAGATCTTCGGGTTCAGTCTCCCTCAGGGCTTGCACCCCACTGCATACGACAGGTTGTGGTGACCGACTGTTCCACCCTCCCCACCCACTTCGAAGGGACAGCAGGGAATGAGAACCCAGACTCTTCAGCCAGTCTCGCTGGACTGCAGTCCCGGTTCCACTGCACACAAACAGAAAGCTCCTGGGCAAGTTAGTCTTTCTCTCTGTAGCTCAGTTTCCTCACGCATCGCATTGCTGGGAGGTTTTTGTGTCCAGTGCTGAGAACCGGGCCCAGCACGTAGGAAAGTGCAGTAGAAGTCTCAGCAGTTTGTTTTCACCGTTCACCCGGGATGCATTCTTCGGTTGCCTCTGGCTCTGGATCCTGCCTGTCGGACAGTTCTACCCAGTCTCAGGCCCGGCTCCCAACTGTTGGGACATCTCCCCCAACAGTCTGGAGGGAGAGGTCAGACACAGAGCTTCCTGGGCTCTCCCTGTGTCCTGACGTTGGGGTCGTGCTATTGTACGAGAAAGCTTTAATGCAACCAATCACGTATCTCTCACCTTTCTAGCAATGTAACCACCTTGAACAATGTCTCAGGTAGACCCAGAACACAGGTAACCCCTACCTACAGTCATCGCCAGAACAGACCACCGTTCACAGCTACACAAGTGTAGCCAGAAACTAAATGCCATTGCTGCATTGGAGGGATATGAGGACTGTATCTTTTGTGCCTATTTCAGCAAATGTTGACTTGAAAGAAAGAAAAAACATAGTCAAAGAACAAATCAATTTAGAAAGTGTTGATTTTTACAAAAGGTACATGAGTAACTTACCCCCACCCAAATCATGAAAACACTGCTTAAAAGCTGTTCTTTCTGTGTGTTTTATTTTTCGTTTTTTTAATATGCATTCCCCAATCCCATTTCACTTTTCCTTCTAGAACTATGCTAATGTATTTGATAGCCTTGAATTCTTAGGATTTCTTGTATATATAATGCTTTATATGTATTTTAATGTGAAGTACAGTGATTTATAAACTAGCAATCAATAAAAGTTAGTGATTTGTAAAGATTTTGAATAATTCTGTGTTACTTTTAATCTTTCAACAGTGTTCTTACAATATACTTGTGTCATTTCGGGTTCAGATGTTGGTTGCTTTGAATTACTGCAGAGCACTCCGGAGAGTGTGCCCAGGCCCTTCTTACCTGCCACTCAGTGCACGCTATTTAATTAACAGCAACAGCGTAAATATTACCATCCGGTAGTCACTCTCACACTTGACCAACCTGATCTAAACTCCCAATCGTTCTGACAATTCTTGAGGGACTTTTTTTTTCCTTCCAATCTTTTGCTTCAGGGTTTACCACCTGAATATAGAGACGAAGGATTCTCTTTCACTTTCCAGTAAAGAGACACTCAGAGACATTAGCATTCTTTTGTTTGGAAATTCAATTGTTGGCCACCAATATGTTTTGTTGGTAAAAGTAAATATCTTTCAGAGACACAGACCAACATAAAACACAGACGTGCTCAAAGCTTTGTGGAAATAGTCAGGTCATGAATAAAAAGTAAATAATGAGCCAGCCACGTCCTCAGCATCTACAGCATGTTGATTATAAAAATGTAGGACGCACACGGGATCCCAGGGATGTTTACTCTAATTCCTGCCTTGCAGGACTATCTGACATAATGCAATACTGGAAACAATTCAAATGCCTATCAATAAGAAACTGGAGACAAAATAAAATATGGGATTCTATGCAACTGCAAAAGATGATGTAATTTTGTAAGCACTGACACAGAAACATCATAAAAATACATTGTTAGTAGAAAAAGCAAGCCATGGGAGAGTGGTTTTCAGATGATTCCTTGTTTGAAAAAAGTAAAGGAAATATTTCCGTCTCATAATGTGAATATATACTAGATTGTATAGCAAATACACCAGCAGATTCACACTGCACAGAGGGATAGCGAAGCCTACAAGAGGAGAAAAAAAAATTCACCTTCCAATTTTTGTCTTTTAGTACCATTGGCATATTTTTGGTTGTTTGCAGCAATTATTAATTTTATACTCAACTTTTCTAAACATAAGTAAAATAAGACTACAACCCATAAGCCTGGCTCCCGAGGAAGCTTGGAGATTGGCTCTATTTACAAATAGGGCGGCAGAGGGTCCAACCTGCAACAGCATCCCGCGACGGACGAGCAGAAGCAGACGTAAGGAGACTCAGGGCAGAGCAAAAGTCACCCCCACCCCACCTCTCTCACGAAAAGGTAATGTGGGATCAAAATATTGTAGCCATTTCTACCTGGACACATCACTTGCGAAGTTTTTTGTTGTTTTTTTTAATTGCAATGGACAAGAAAAAAAATGAGTTAAATGGAAGCAACAACTTGCAGGGAACTGAGAGATTAGGAAAAAACTCTTGTGGCCATGGATGCTGACAGGAGGGTGAGTTTCAAAAAAACAGAAATGTATTTCAAATAGTTAAGATGCTAAGAAATTAATTTTTATTAAAATAGATTTGAAATAACACACATGCACTTTTTCCTTGATGAAAGTTACCTAAACACAGTTGAAAAGGTATTTTGTCAATAAAAAGCTAAGATCTCAATTTTTCATAAATATTTTACTTTTGAACTTTTAAAATGATTTCTGTAATGTTCAGCATTTCTAAATAGATTATAAATCACTTCTAGTTTTTCTCCAAATATTCAAACAAAAAGTTCAATGCAAAATGGAACTTGGAGATTAACATCAAAATTTGACTGTATTTCAAATTATTTACAGAAATTGGGGAAAATATAAGAAATTTTTAATAGAAACATGAAAATAAAAAAGGGGTAAATGCAGAACCAGTAATCCCAGAGTAAGCAGTGCTTTTATCCCTGAGAAATATGTATTTTAAATGTTTCTAAGACAGGTAAGCAGTTTTTTAAAATTTAAAAATTTAACATTGATTTTGTGACTATATAACCAAACTAGTTCTTTAGCAATGCAGTTATCTTACTTACATGTCTGGAAAAGCCATAACTGAAAGTGGTAGACTAACAGGTAAATACTGGAATTATATCCACGGCAAATAAAACAATAACAACAGACCTAATAAACTTGGTAAGATACGCTCAGTGCAAAACCAAGGTGTTTTACATAATGACAGCCGCAAATAGTTGATCTAGATTCTGTTTCCACATAATGATTTTAAATTCTGGCTTCCTCACATATAGAAATAAAAATATTAATGTTACATAGTTTATATTACACTTGTTTTTAGCAAATTTTTTGCTTACCAGTATATTTTATATTTTAATGAGAAAAATGTTAGAATACGAAATGAACTCTAGGTATTGCAGTCGAATCTCGCTTTCTTGCTCCTTTACTAGAAGCAAGGCAACTGAAATGAAAATATTTATGATGTTATACTCCCTCTAGTGGCCATTTCTAATATGGAAAGGTCAGCACTCTCCCTACACACTCCAGTGTATTCTGAGCCTCAAGATTCTCCTGATCCTGCGAGGGTCTTTGCAGGTCGTCTACTCAACACTCCTGTGATGCTGGAACCTCAGAGGACGCCAGTTCATGGTTCTAAGACTCACTCCCTCAAGAAAGCTACTGTTTCTACTTTGGGATAACTATCACTAGCAAGTTACCTTTATACTGAATCTAAATTCCACTCAGTGAGACCTGCACTTTTAGATCTCTTGAAGAAACGGGACAATTTATTCCCTTTCCCATTTTGCCTCTCCTTAAAGCATATTTAGAAATATCTCATCATAAAGGTATCCACTAAAAAAAAATTAGAAAGAGAGTAACCACTAAACAAGTGAAAAACATTCACTTGTTTAAGCATTAAGAAGCCATTTAAAATATGTATTCTTTCAGGCAGGAGTAACAAAATTCAAATGCACCATTAATAATCCATGAAATTACAAACATAAAATGTTTTTGTTATTATATAATACCATTACTGAGCATATCCCAGACTGTGTTGTACCTAATAGCAAATAGTGTATGCACATATGCGCCCCCAAAATGTTTGTTAATTTGCATTTAAAGAAGTGGCCCTTCACTTTGTATAAAACTACACAACTCATTCTTGTTATAAGGAAGATTTAGGTCACCTGACTATGTTTGCCAGCCCGCAGTGGGAGAGGAGCTCTGTGTGGAATCTAAAAGGCCTGGAGGGACTTCCAGTCCAAAGGGTCCGGTAAAGATATCTGTACAAAGTACCAGAACTTAGTCATAGTAAAGAGACCCAAAGTGAACCTATCCTACACACGAACCATTTAATCTCCCCAGTTAAATGGCTTCACGCTGACATTGCCACCATTGAGTTATATGCCCCTTGAGCAGGAAGCTCCTCCTTGGTCCTGTGACCCTGAGAGCTAGCACAGAACCTGCGACTGAGAGCCGTGGAGGTCATGTGCACTTGAAGTTGATGGAGATGAAGCTCCAGGCTTCTCCAATGCTCGGGTTTTCCAATGTGTATTCATTCCCATTTGTCCCATATGACAGGTTAACTTGCCTTTCAGATTATCTGCTGCCATCAGAGTGTTTTGGAAGGGTCCAGAGAGTAGTGAGACTTAGGACGGGTGTGAGGGTGTGTCGTGGTGGGGACACTGTGGCAGACAGCGCACTTCAAGGTTGGAAGAAAGAGAGGCATTTAAGGGAGAGGATAGGGGCACCAAGGACATACTTGTCTAGGGCAGCCCAGATCCACTTTCCCACCGAAAATCAAGCTCAGCCTTTTGGAAAGCCTAGTGCCACCTACCCCAGAGGAAAATTAAAGGACGTTTTCCTATAACAATACTAATTTTATCTACCCTAGGTCTCCTGGGAAGCACGAATTTGTAAAATTGCTATATGGTTGCTGGGGTGAGGGGCAGGTATGAGGTAGGAGTACGGTGACAGGGACAAGCAGATGGAAGAGTTCTTCATAGATTAGATCGCTCAGGCACGCACGGATGTTTGTACAACTAAACAACTCACATGGGGTGGGGGCGGGCAGGAGAGACGATGGCAGCAGGGGAGGGGGGCTCTAAGTATCAGCTACCATGGGGAAAAGCAGACATAACTTTGATAAATCCCTTAGAAACTGTCATTTGGGGACCGACATGCCCTCAATTAGATTTCCCTTCTCTGTGGGAACGGAATTTGTTTTCCTTGAATAAACACGAGATTACATAGTTGTCCAGCATTTGGAGGCCATATTGAAAAATATTTATGTTTAAATTATAGAAATACCTTGAGCTTGGAGAAATTACACTCTGAGAAGCCCTGGGTAAAACCAAGACCAGCTGAAGAATCAGAAGCTTTAAATCCTTCTTCAGGCTAAACCAGAGAAAGTACTGATAAACTGAAAGATAGATATATTGATTTATTGGTTCATTCACTACATATAAGGTGCTGTATTTAATGATTTGAATATCAAGAAAATGAGTGAAATCAGTGTGATCCTGATTAATGAGTTTGTTGTATTTCCAGAACCAACGTTATGAAAAGTTATAAATTAATGAGAAAAACTTTCCAGTGCATATTTTATTTTTAGGTTGATACTATGAACTCTATTAAGGATTCTAGTTAAGTGAAAAAAAACATAAGGACAATAGGTGGAGCTAAAGAGATGAATTTTAATTATTCACAGGTGATAACGGAAGAAAAGTAAACACTACATCTTTCCACAAGAATTAGATCTACTTCAATATTCACCTTCAAGTATAGCTTATTGGCCTCCTTAGTTGGTGTTATTATTTAAAGGTATTACAGCTGATATCCCCAGCCTCCTCCTTAGAAACCCAGTGTATGACTTTAAGAAGTAGTCTCCTATGAGGTCTTAAGTGAATACTCAGGTCTGGAGCTTGACTTCCCGAGTTGCCCTTTGCATATGTAACCACATCATTGTTGTATGTATACCTGACAGCTGACACACACAGAACACACAAAGTTCTTCCTGTGCCATAATCTCGTGGAAAAATTTATAAAGCATCACTCTCTTAGTGGGTTGCAAAATGTCAGCAGTTTTCTGGTTCAAAAGCGGCAGGAAAAAAACCTCCCTAACGCACATCGTGCATCTCAGGAGGAACAGCAGTGATATGGCCGAAGTGACCGTAATTGGAAACAGACTCTATTCCTAAGGTCAATTGCAGGGGTAGGAAAGGGCTATGTGAGTTTATGCTTTTATTTTCGAAGCACTATTTCAATCCCACACCTAGAAGGGTACTGATGCAGAGTTACGATTCGCTGTAAGAAGTGCATTTCTAAACTGGAGAGAATATTTATCTATAAACGATGCGTGCTTAAATCCATTTCTGTTGATAAAGTCTCAATATTCTGAGGTCTAAGCTTTCACATTTAACTCCTAATTCCCCACTCAAGATAGACTGCCTCCTTCTCAGCCCCTTCTACTTACTTCACTCTCACAAATCCATACGCTGTGAACTTGAACCAGAGTCCTTACATCTGTAGGAACACTGGCTGTGGCCTTTCTATTCACTAGATAAACTGTGGCAAAATCACTTTGTTATTTTGAGACTTCCTCCATATGTCGTGTTTAAATCTAATCTATGCAGACACTACAGCAATCTTGGGGAAAATATAAGAAAGCTCATCTTTTGATACCTTCTATCTACCACATGTCTCCTAGTCACCAGCCCATCTCCCTGCCTCACGGTAGGAGCACAGTCCTTTACCCATGGCCTTCTCTCCCTGCTGTTTAAGGCTAGGAATAAATTAGGACAATGACTGTCAAGACAAAGAGGAGAACGAGAATGGAAGGGTAAGAATCTTTCATTGTTTTAAAAATCATTTTAGTACTATAGCTTTCTATCTTGAAAATGTATAATTTTTTATAACAAAAACTTCAGAGAGCAAACTTCAACTAAAACATCTTTGCTGGTAGAATATGTTTTTATGGTTGCTCTAATAAATGACCACAAACTTGGTAGTTTTACAACAATACAAATTCATCATTGTCTAGTTTTCCTCACTGAGTTAAAACCAAGGTGTCCACTGGGCTGCATCTCTAGAGATTCAAGGGGCAAATCAGTGTCCTGGCTTCTGAAGGACACCTGCAGCCTTGGCCTGTGCCCCCCACCCCCCATCTCCCAGCCAGCCATGTCGCCTCTCTGACCATTCCTGCACACTCATTCCTCCCCCGAACTCTCCTCCTGGCCTCTGTTTTCATGTTTAAGGGCCCTTAGGATTATGGGGCCCACCACTTAACCCAGGATAATCTAGTTAAGGTCAGCTGATCAACCACCTTAATTTCACCTTCGATCCTAAATCTCCTCCATCCTATAAAATAATATGTCCACAGCTTACGGGGATTTAGATGCACACACCTCTGGGGAACCATTTATTCTGCCTACTCCAACCGGTGAGAATGGTCGTATAACATGATAATTACTGATTATAGGAGAAGTGCTCCTTTAAAGCAAGATACACATGCAAATCAAAAAGTGGTGGAGCATGAATATTTAAGCTCATTCGAGGGGGACCAGGTTGGGAAAGCTGGCAGCTCTGGCTTCCACCTAATATTGCCGATCAGGAGGGGGCAAACACATTTATTTAGGTGGGAGCTCAGGTTTGAGCCTCAAACCCTCAGCTGAGGAGTCTGTGCCCTTGTCCAAGTCCCTCTGTCTGTCGTCCAGTCCCCTCTGTGAAGTGAGCAGTTGGACCGGATGATGCCTGAAACGATCTCAAAGTGAAAAGAAATAATACAGCCTCAGATAGGCGCCGGCATGGGAATTTGTATTTTAAAGAAAAGTTTTAAAATGTGTGCCGCCTGTAGTTAGGATAAGTGAGCATCCCTTTAACTTAGGTACCACACCATGTGAAGCTTCCTATTCCGTCACTGGTACAATGCATAAAAAGAGAGAGAGAGCAATTTTCTGTACCTTTTGTTCCCTTCATAATTTTGGTGATTATTCACCTGTGTCTCTTCACTTTCTTCTTTTACCAGACTCCGGGGGTCTCAGGTAGGCACCGCAGACGAACCACCCTGCTCACAAATGCTAACACCTACACGAGCCAGGCAAGAAAGTAAGTGGAGCCAGAGTGCACAACGCAGGGAACAGCAGGGCTCATGGACCATCAGAGGGTGTGACCACCTGCAAAAGGCACCTGCTCCTCGGGCTGAGATCACTGGCCCAGCCAGGAAAGGGCCCTGCCTTGCTAGAGAGCTGCATTTTTAGAATGAAATTTCCATTTCCCAGTTTTCAAATATAGGCAACTTTCTCATAGTTTAATACAAATGTAAAAACAAACAAACAAACAAACAAAAACAGGTGGTTAAATCCAGCTCGAGGGCTGCTGGTATGTAAGCTCTGACTGATGTTCTAGTCCTTATAAAATGAAAGGCGACAAACCACCACTCAGCTGAGGGATGGACACAATAATGCCCCCACACGCTGTAAGAACATGCTGTGTGCTGAGTAAAGGGTGGGGTGATCCAGCATTAATATATGATTTATGTTAATGTTTTCAAATGTTTCTCCATTTCATCTTTGTGATTTTATATGCATCATGAAAGCCTTTGAATTCTTCTTGTACTACCAAAGCAAAAATCAAGTCCTTCCAAAAAATAATGGGGGAATAATGAGGACAACTGTGATTGAACAACAATTAAAAGAAAAAAAAGAAAAAAAAAGCAGTTTTGATGCGAGTCAGGGGTGGGAGGAAGGATTCAGTCTGGGATATCACACTGAGATTATTCTGGTCACCTCTGAGAGCCTAAACATCATAAAACACTTGTACCAATCGAATGCTGAATGCCATGTTTTAAACATCGATGTCAGTAAATAACACACACATTTCACGACTCTGGGGACAGAGGAAAGCCTGTGACACACACACAAATATGTCTAGGTATGTTTTCACATAGAGACATGAGCACAGATCTTCATTGCTAAATCGATCTCACTGCGTCTGCTGAAGTCCAAACAAGATGTGAATTCTACCACCAGGTGGAGCTTAGCTTCCATTTAAGTAGCAAATACATAAAAAAGATTTCAGGGGATTATTTAAATTCTTTGTGTATCTTAGGAAAAGACTGAAGGAAAGGGAAAACAGCAAAGGGACCTGCGTGTTTGGAAAGGCCAGTCAGCAGGCCTGAGCTTTCTTTAGGAGCCCCCCCCCACCCCCACAATTTGGTGCCTGGGGCAGCTCGTAAATGATTTGACAACTGACTTCCTTTCTGTTCTTTTCCATTTCCTTGCATGAGAATGTTGCTAAATTCCTATACATTTAGGCACTTGCCTTTAAATAAAAACCACAGACACTGCTAGGAGAGGCCCTAAGAACTAAAACTACCAAAAGCAATAGCTTCCGTTATGAAAAGGTTGCACTATTTCTGTTACCCATTAGAAGAAATGAAATTCAGTGCATAAAGCATCTATGGCAGAGACTGACTATTCAGGTGATAATAAAAGTTCCTTCTGCCCTATGCACAAGAAGACAACCATTTCATATTCATCATGATTAATCCCCACCAAATCAATGTTTTGGGGTGTCTACAAAATGCTCACTGCCATGTTCAAAGCACTTCTAGGCCTCCTAGAGCAGCCAGTTGTAAATTGAGGTTCCATGTCTGTCCTTAAACTGAAAAGACATTACAGCAGTTAGCGTTTGAACTAAGTCTCAAGGTATGAATTTATCCCTTGTATTCATACTTACTATACAAATAAAGAGAGGTCAGGGAAGGTATCCCAGTGGAACAGAAACAGGAATGAACATCAGGAAGAACGGGGGTTGACCCGACAGAGGACAGGTGAGAGCCAGCAAAGGAGTCCGAGCGCAGAGCAGGGGAGGGCCCAGGAGGCCAGCAGGTCTGATTCCACTGCAGGGGTGTTTTGGCCTAGAGTAAAGCGAGACTGGGAAGTGAGATGACGCGCCATAATATTAAGTGGATGACAAAATGTGGGTTTACTTGCTAGAAAATTAGGTCAAAAGTTATTGAAGCCTGTTGTTCAGGAATGCAGGAGGAGAAGAACAGTATTTATGTGTCTTAGGAAGGAAAAGAAAATTTGGGAATCTCATTCAGTAATAAGCATGCCTGTCTGCCAAAATGCTTTTATACCTGTTTCCAATCATTAATATTCTAGATTCAAAGAAAATAGGCATGTGTGAAACACGCCCTCTACTCTTAAGTTGTAAGGTACCGCAGGTTCCATAATGATGAGAGAGCACTGCATACAAACAGGTGTAGAATAAATTACACGTGTGTAAAAGATATAATAGAGCATGTCAGGCAACAACAGCTGTTCTGAGGCCCAAGGTAAAGAGCAGAGTGTGATCAGGATAGAGTGACTTACTGGTGCATGAGGCAGATAAGGCACTGTGAGTGAGCAGCTCAGAGTGACGAGCCCACAACCCCGAGTGATGGCAGGAGAACTAAAGGAGAAGGCCTAGACTCACTGGAGAGCTCAAGGAATTGGGTGGCGGTTGCATAGGAAATGAGGCTAAACAAAAGGGTCCAGAACTCCAAAAGTGGAAGAGCAGTGAGCACTGGCAACACTGACAAGACATGAAGTTGAGGAACAAGTCAAACTTGGGGAGAAAGTACAACCTCTGTTTTCTACTAGGTTAACTAAGTTGTAAGAGACCCGAGTGCACAAAGGTTGTTCAGCAGGCGATTGGAGATGTGAAGGGAGTACCTGAGATATTCACTGGTGGGGGCGGGGCTTGGGAGAGACCAGAAAAGTGCACTGAGTGACTTTCCTGGTCTGTGTCCCTCATTTAATACTTAATATATGAAAGCCAGGCTTTCTTGAGTAATTTCTTTGTGTTTCGCTCTTTGTGCTTTTCCCTCTCCCTTATATTTAAAGCTAGTAACCTGGTTTTATGGTTCCTTGCCACAAGGCATTTTGGAAGAAAGGAAGCAGGAAGAATCTAAAGTTACAGAAGCTGCTGGTTCTGGTGTAAAAGCCAAAGTCCATTAGATTTGCTAATGACCTCTGTGTAAGGGAAGACAAGACAGGCCACTGAGGCAAGTAGAGGAAAAGAGAGCGACCTGGAGATCCAGAAGGGGATGACAGGACCCAAGAGTTCAGGGAGGCTGGTCACGCTGCTGCTGATCCCTGACTTGTAGCGACAGGGAGACTGGCCCCTGAGGAGGAGGGGACAGTTCCAACACTTCTTGAGACTATGTATTCCTAATGCAAGAAGAGTCAGAGGATGCCTGAGGTTGATGTTATTTCTACCCCATGAGACTGGGGCTGGAAATCAGGGATGAGTTGATTTTTCTAAAAAAAAGATATTTTCGAATACATGAATTTATGAGTTGAGATTCAACCCATTACACATGCTTTAGTTGGTTCCCAGGTGTCACTTGATCTACAGTCAGCCTTCTGTACCCAAGGGTTTTCTGTACTTGTGACTTCAAACATCATAGTTTTGAAATAATAAAGAAAAAAGTTATGTTGCTGTCCAGGTAGTTTTTATAGAGTTAGGCCTATTATGTCAATAGTTAGGCCTGTGATGGTTGCATCTGCATTCACTAAATTCAGACCATTTTTTTTTTGGCCATTCCCTAAACAATATACATTACCCTTTACATAGCATTTATTTTAAGTCATCTAGAGACTACCTGAAGTATATGGGAAGATGTGTGTAGGTTAAATGCTAATACTATGCCATTTTATTGGACTTGAGCCTCCATGGATATCCACGGGGGTCCTGGAAGCAATCCGCCACAGTATGGAGGGGCAGCTGCACACAGGGGTGGGCAACAGTGGGTTTACATTGTAATACAAATAACTAACACAACAATTATGAAACAATAATATAAGGATAACTGTTTCTCGTACTCACAGCTGTAAACCTACCTTTGCCAAACGCATATGTTCTGTCTTCCTTGCTGAGCAAGTCTGTAAATTTCTCAAGAGTCGATATCCCACCTGATAAAGACTTAATTAAAGAATTGTTGACAATGCTACTAGACAGAAATTAAATTTTGTGCCTCAGAGGGACCTTAGCAGATTACTGCTACGTTTATTGAAAGCTAAACTTAACCAGATAGGTAAAGCAATGTTTAGCCTCAAGGAGATTACATCTTAAAAGTGGACAGAGATTTTGCAAAGAGAACATTTCAGTTTAATATGTCATCAGTAAGTGAAGGTGTCTCCTGGTGCTATGTGAATACTGGAGAAAAAAAGATGTGTTGCCCAGTCAGAAAGCTTAGAGACAAAAATTCATAGGAACTGTAGTGAAATCTTCAATGCTAAGGTCATAAGGAGACAGAAGATCCTGTACCTGAACTCTTATCACTACCTAATGATGCCATGTATTTCATTTTTACCATATTGCCTTTGATGGTCATAATTTTCATTTGTTTTTCTCATCTTTCCACAAAAAAATGTCAAGAAGAAAAGGAATCCTGTTTTTGATCTCTTAGTAAAATTTCCATAGGACCTCGAGGTCTCAAACCTAAGACTGGCTCAGTAATTAGGAATGGCTGCGTAGTCCTAATAATTCAGTCGGCTGCGTAGTTCTCATCTCAGTGACCAGGAGCGTGCAGCTGTTGTTAGTGAATAACTCTGCCAACTGACTTGAGCCCACAGAAGAATGAGAATCAAAACAAAAACAATTGAAAAAAGTGGACTAATCATTGTTATCACCAGATCTATTCTCAGTCGTTTTTCATTATTTAGGAAAACTCTCAGATCCTATCAATGACCAGCAGTGTAAGAAGAGGGAAAAAACACCACGTTTGGGGATTGGCCGTGCCCTTGACAGACTGTGTGATCCGAGGATGCTCACCGGGTCTCTGTGAGCCTCAGGCTCCTCTGTAAACTGTGATGTCCTCGCTCCCAAGGAAGTTACATCAGATGTGTGAACATTGGCAAAGAGTAGGACATAACTTAATGGTAATTATTATTAAATAACTAGTTTGTCTCCAAGATACTCTTTTACCACAATAAAGATCACAGGGATTTTTAAAGAAAAAAAAGCAGAGCCTTTCTTTGACCTATTTCGTCCACATTTGTGTCACTTTGTAAAATTGTCTTCTTTCATGTATTCAAGTCTCATAAAGTATTTCTCCCTGCTAAGTACAAGATATTTTTGAAAAAGATCTTTTTCTTTTAGTGTTACAAGTTGATCATGGCTAAGATTTTTTTAAAAATGGAGAGGTTGGGGAATGTGTCAATAGTCACACTATTCTGTGTTTAACACACGAGCGTTTCTCTCCGAAGTAACGGATGATAGTATCATCACCCATGCTGGGGAGTGTCTCATCTTAACATCAGGAATTAGGCAAGTGCGTTGGGCAGGGATGTAGTAGAGAGTGGGCACTGCTTGCTCTCTGGTCCAGGAATAGTTAGGCCCAAACATCTAGGAATTGAAAGTGTTTCTGAGAGTAAACCAAGTGCAAACAGGCCTGATGTGAGCGGCAAACCTACCTTTGCTTCTCTCTATACTGACAGATAGATGATGGCAATTTCTGAAGAGTGTGGGCTCCCCCTCCTTGAACTGTGCGCACCTGAGATGAAGCTCTCTGAGGAAGATGGAAGGGCATCCAAGGCAGGTACCCTGAACGCAAGGACAGTCCCTCATTCGGGGCTTTAGTGGGACATACGGGGCAGCTCAGGCTGGAGGAGGCAGTGCCTGGTAGAGTGGCTTTCTCATGAGGGTCTTCAGCCACAGACGTAACAGCGTGCAATAATGAAGAAGGAAGGGTAAAGGAAACCGAGGTATTTATTTTAAAGCAAGCAGGAAATTGCTGGGGAGGATGCTGTGAATCAGGTTAGTTTCTGGCAGAAACCAGGTGGGTTCATGTTTTAAGAGTTTGGCTTAATAAAAAAGACACGATTGTAAAATCATTTTTGCATCACAGGTTAGTGAGGCCACCAATATCAAAGTTATACAATTGATCTGTATTGCCAGTGAGTATTGTTAATTATGTATAATTATTATACATAAATACGTATTTGTTATATATAAATACATACAATATATTTTCTCTATTTTCCCAATTTATTTTAAAATATACTTTACTAAATCAGTAATGCCTAATCTAAGTTCTTGTATTTGCATACAAAGCACAAGCTTACAATCCAATTGTTTTAGAACAACTCTTTCAAGAAAAGGTTGACATGAAAAAAATATTTATTTCTCTCTCTCTCTACATATCCTTTCTACACACAAAAAAAAATCAAGAGGAAATTAATGAAGATACAGTGATGAAATTTTAAACTTATGGGTTCTCTTTCTTAAGAGGAAATTTTACATTTAAGTCTGGGTCAAAGGCAATAAAAAGACCCTAATTTTACATTCATACAGAGACAGTTGCAAGAAGAGAAGAGTGCATATCAAAAAAGCGCTAAAGGAAAAGTCCTATATCAATGTATCTTCCACTGTGATAAATTCATGTAAGTCTATCACAGATTTATGTAATTATGTAGAGAGTCATTAATTTGTTATTAATGATAAGACTAAATTTACATACATATGTATATGTATGATAATTTACATACATACGTAGTGTACTAAAAGAGTATTAAGCAGTGGCTTCACAGTTGAAGAGATGTTTGATATTAAGCAAAAATTAAAAGTTAGTAAAATAAAAACAAAATTCCATTTAAGCAACATATAGAAGTTTGATAAAACATAGTGCTGTGTATAACCTCATAATTAACCCAAATCTTTTACTATTAAGATTCCCACACCAGAGCCAAGAATATTTGGTCTGCAGTTGCTTCTCCCTGCTATCTTACTATAGCACATTATACTTATCTTAAATTCCTGATTTATGGTAGAACTTATGGATATTCCCACTGGGATCCTCAAAACTCTTAATTTGTTTACATAGTTTGGCTTCTTTCCAGATTTATGTGAACAGTATCTGATCCAAGACACAAACAGGCGGAAACGTCTTTGAATAGCATTCTTTTACTATCAGGTCATACACATCCCATTCAGTAAAACAGGCAACTGAATTCCTGAACTGGGCAGTTCAATAATACATTTTTTAAAACTCAGGGGGAGATTAAAGAGAATTATTTTCTATTCAAACGAGAAAAGAAAAAGGAACTATGAACTTAATAGGGTCTTAAAAACACACACAGGATGGGAAAGAAATTCCTCCAAACTATTGAAAAAAATGAGTAACATACAGATTTTATCATCTATTTCCTCCTCCTCCTCAAAAGGATGTTTTGTTATCCACTTAGACTGAAGAGCTTACTTTCTACCATATTAAGGGCTCAGATGTAAAGAATAGGAAAGGGAAAGAAAAAAAAAACACTTGACATACCAACAAACCAACCAATTTCAACAGTCCATTTTATAAGGAGGTAGAACAAAGAACAAAATAGATAACTCCCAAATGGCAAAGTTCCAGAAACTTCATTCGGTTAATCTACCAGACGCTGTGCCAAACCTCATCCAAATAACCCAATTATTACAGTCGACAGACTAGGGGAAATTCTTACAAAATTGGCCTCTGTGTGGAATCTCAAATCATGTCTCCACTCGGGTCAAAAAGATCACTAGGATTGCCTTGTTGAAGCTTTTGCCTCTGGGCTTAACTGCAATTTTGCAAAATGGAAAATGAGGGAATGCATCCAGGTATAATTCTGGATGTAGATTTAAATCAGATTTAAAAAAAAACTTTAAGTAAAAAAATAGTTCCTCCTTACTATAATCTAATTCCCTGAACAACTGTCCAAAGTAGAGTCAGAAATTCTGGACTTCCAACCTCAGTTTAACTTTGAGAGTACTGGGTGTGCCCAAAATCTCTGCATCTGCCTTTCTTCAATTGTCCTATCACAAAGTGGACAAGGACCTACCTCACAGAGACCATTCGAGGATTAATTAAGGGTAAACTGGAAGAAAACAATTGCATTTGACAAGCCAGGCTTTATCCATGTTGCTAAAGAGACCCAGATGTTTTCACAACTGTCCAGATTATTTGGTAGCATTCTGAGTAGAAAATAAATTTGCATAATGCATTTCAGCTGTGAAGACATTTTTAAAAATCAAAGATTCCAGTATTTCAGAACGGAAGAGAAAAACAATCTGTCTCCATTCAGGTCGGACTCATAGGGAGCACCATTCACCCCAGCTTTCCCACTGAGTAAACATTGTGAACACATGTGCTTAGGAAAGTCTCAAGGCAAGAGAAGACTTCATACTTCCTCATGCCTGGATACTCCCTAACCTTCCTTTCTCTCACAAATACAGTGATGGCGTTTAACTTCTCTTGCCCCATCTTTCTGCATTGCTGAGGCAAATGGCTAGATGCAACTCTGATTCAGCTCACCAACTTAATCATCTTACCCTTTCCCTATCCAAGTGTCTGATCATTCATTGCCTGAGGCAATCCCAACAATGACAGAGTTTCACAGAGATAGCACTGATAATAATTGTAAGGGAGTGTCAGTCTTTGCAGATTTTCCTGGCACATGCAGATCCAAGGATGTTCCAAAATATGTTTGTGTGTTGGGGGTGGTGATGGCAAAGGGAAGAAAGAGTTTAGAAACACTGCAAGTACAGAAATAATTTTCTTTCTCTTGCTATTCAAGGAAAAAAAATCTTGGGATTTCCATCTTGGAGGGTCATACTTTAAGGAATCTTAAAATAATATGTTTTATAATATTGTATAGCAACATACTTAGGAATGTAAGCACTGAAGTTCAATAACCAAATTTTGATCTCTTTTCTCCCACTTGCTGTTTGGGTGACTTGGAATAAGTTATTCAAAATGTATGTGCCTTGGTTTCCTCATCTTTAAATGGAAATTGGTATACTACCTATTACATAAAATTATTATAAAGAAAATAAGTTACATACATGTAAATCACTAAGAAGAATTTCTGGGACATAGTAATCACTTACTAAATGTTAGTTATTTTTATTATCTATTATTTTGAATTCCCATATTTTAACTCAGCATCATATCAGGGCAAAGAAATTTTAATCTTTTTTAAAAATCTTTCTAAAACACTCAGGTCTACTCTGTCTTTTAGTAACTATTGAATAGAGAAGGAAGCAATCCTCTGAACCTCCTAGCACTTTGGGGTCATTTCCCTGACCAACATTTCCCCTTGCTTTAGCAAAATGTGCGTCCCGAGGTACATCCCAGATTTGTGAGGGCAAATATACCAAACACTGCCACAGAGCTCTCGTTGCTTAGCAATTGATGTGCAATAGAAAGACTCAAAACTCATTGATATTAAAAAACATGGAACACTTATTTAACTCACCTGTCTGCTGGAGGCTGACTGAACTGGGCTAGGTGGCCCTGCTGATCTCCACTGGACTGGTCCATTCACGTGGTTAGAGATCAGCTGATACATGCTCTCCCTTTCCTTTTGGAGGCAGCAGGCCAGGCTGGGCATGTCCACCTCCTGGGGTGGCACGAGTGGAAGAGAGCAGGCAGCAACATGGACACTCTCTTAGGGTCCAGTCTCTGTGGTGAGCCGCCATTCTGACTCACTCTATTGGTCAAAGCAGGTCACGTGATGAATCTCAAAGTCAAGAGGTAGAAATATACTTCTCCTATAGAAGCTAACTAGAGGGGAAGAGTATTTCTGAACAATAATTCAACCCACCACTCTCATGCCGTCATTGTTAAGAGATCACATTCTTTTCCATTGTATCCAAGTATCGGTTTTATAGTCTTGGCAGCCACTATAAATGCAAGAAACCTGCTAAATATGAGGGAGGGAAGAAAAACTCTAATTGAGACTTCTGGTTTTGCAAACATTTAATATGTTTTATAGAATAATATATCTGGATATAAAATTCTATTTATGACATAAAACATCGCATTGGTGTATTTTCAGAACAAAAGGTTATATTTAATCATTCAATTGTAACTGAGTGACTTTGAAAAGATATGCATACATGTTATGGAACAGCAAGTGGGGTCCTGCTGCCCACCACCACCCTCCAGGGAAAATTCTGGAAGCAGAGGTTTGGCGGTAAAGGAACGGAGTCTTTATTCAAAAGCTACACAACTGGGCAATAACAACTTTCCACGTGCATTAGTCACTTAAGCCTACCAATTAAGGCTAAACTCTTTAACTCTTTAGTTATAGCTGTAATAATCACTAAGCCTATCAATTAAGGCTAAAATATTTAACTCCTGAGTTCCCTATCATTTTCCCCTCTTTAGTTTTTAATTATCTTATTTCTATAGGATTAGGTTACAAACTAAAACAACATAAGATACAAAAGCGACACAATTTTAGAAGAATGGCAGGCTTCTGCTCAGAGCCCACCCCTACTAGAACACCCAAAGAAAAATAACCCTGCTCCCCTGCCAGGCCAGCCCAGCCCAATCCTAGGCGGTGCCGGGAGTTTCTTCTCTCATCCAAAATACCATCTTCCGGCAAACGCAAGCAGCTGCAGCACGGTCATCCAAGCATCCTCGAGGAAGGGAGCCCAAGAGCCAGTCTCTGCCCTCCTTTTGTATGAAATCTTCTGGCCCATAATCCCAGGCAACCCAGAAGCATTCAGCTTCTCCTCCAGCCCCTTCATAAACTGCTTACATTGCCTTGGGCAACCTCCTCCTACGGCCCCTCCCTTCTCCTCCCCAGTGATCTGATCAGATTTCTCTGTACCACATATATAATAAATATAATGAAAATTGACACTTGATTTTAAAATATCAATGGTTTATTTAGTTATTTATTAATTACTTTTGTGAAGAGAATATATTGAGAATCTTTAACAGTGATTTGTTACTTTTCATTTTAAAAATATCCATACGTTTTCACAATTTTGAAACTAAAAATGTGTAAGAACGTATATAATTGTTACAATGCCAAAACCACTTACACAGCCACTTACTTTAAACCATACTAATAAATACTAAATTGATATGCATTTTTCATTTATTGTTTATTTTTGAATTAAACTTTTAAAATAACTTCAAATTTTCTTCTTCCACATGGCTTTCTTTATATTTTTATTAAAGTATTATGATTTTATTTGACATAATTAGTTTAAACATTAAAAGTAAATAAAATTTGAAGATTCAATATTAAAAAATACTGTATTGCAACTTGATTTTATAAAATAATCATTGGGTTAATACATATAAAGGAAAAAGTGATTATAATTATAATAAAGTAGCATGGGAAAAAAACACTTTTTTGTTAAACCAGTGCAAAATGTTTAAACTGACCACAGTAAGAATGGCTCTGGGTAGAATATACGGGTTTGAATTTTATCTGTAAATGAGTATACATGCAGCACATTATCTCTCAAACTGAGCGCTTTAATGAGAAAAACGACTACCTCTTACCAATGTCATTAATAAAATCATTGATCAAACTGTTAAATTCCTAAAAAGGTTATCTTTAAATTGCATTTAATGAGCTAGCATATGTTCAGGAAAAAGAAAGTCTTTTTACAAAATTGTCCCCAAGTAGAAAGCAATTTCAGGAACCTGAGGAATAATTACTAGTATTTTTAATGGCTTTTGGAAATAAAGTGAAAATAGACAGTTTTCCTGAAAGGAAGCCTCTGGATCTTTTAAACAATAGAAACAGCTAATTTATCTTTCTCTCCTGGTCAATAACTCCCTCCACTCCCTTCGCCCTTAGGTACAATTTTTGTACGCTGGAAAGATGGCTACAAGGCCCAAAGCTTCAGGACTGCTGCAGCTGACGTGGCTCAGTTCGTTGGGTACCATCCCACAAACGGAAAGGTCCCCGACTGGATTCTGCTGGATTCTGGCCGGGGTGCTTGTCTGGGTTGTAGGTTCAGCCCCTGGTCAGAGCACATTCATATGGCAACCAATCGATGTTCTCTCCCACATTGATGTTTCCCTGTCTTTCTCCCTCCCTTCCCCTCTCTCTAAAATCAAACATCAAAATTAAAAACAAACGCTTCAAGACGTTCCTCCGGTAACTGGGCAGAGCTGTCCCTTCTGTCCATCCCCCAGCGCTCACCCGAGCCTCTGGCTGACTTCCCACGCACAGCCTCTCTGCCAGGTGTCCCTCGCCAGCAATCACGGTTTACAGTGGTCCTGACTTTAAGCCCTGGCTTTTGTTACTAGGCAGCCACATGGCTTTGGGCAAAGTAGTTATGACTCCTGAGCATCCCTTCCCATCTAAACTGTAAAAGATGTGGGGGGATTTCATTAAATGGTTTCCAAGGCTGTGAATCAGTTGTAAACTATAAAGAAAAAATAAAATAAAATTTTATGATGATGGTGATGATGATGGTAGTGATTAGTTTAGACACAATTTAATATTTTATTAGCTAAACCTCATTACACTGAATGTTTCCAATTGCCTAGGGTAAAGTCATACTGATTACTCCCAGATAAATTCTTGTCTGGCGTAACATTCCATTATTAGGCTGAATCTAAGGTACTCAGCCAGCACTCGGTCCATACAGTGGCTTTGTTGTGCCATAGATACGCCTTCCCTGCCTTGAACTTGAAGACACTCACCCTCTCTTTAAAACCCTGACAACATTTCCCCATTTGCCTTTATAAACAACTTTAAATTCTTAAAAACATTTTCACCTGATGACTTCAACAGGCAGAAGGTGTGAACCTTTCACAACACAGCTGACCCTCCACCTAAACAACATAGACCTTCTACCCAAAATTCACACATTGCCCGTATACATCCACCCTCAGGATTCAAATTAAATGATTTATTTTTTATTTCTGAATATGGAGAGAGAGAGAGAGAGAGAGAGAGAGAGGGAGAGAGAGAGAGACAGGCAAGCCCAGGAACATAGATAGAAAGTAAAAAATCGCATTTCATTTAGCGGAATGGATTGCAGTATTTACCCCACGTCCATTGCCTTCTACTCACCACCACTTCCATGTGAAGTACAAACTCCCCTGCTAATAGTCGCACTTGAGAAATACAGGAAAAGTTATCCCACACGTTAAAAAGAAATTCCACAAGGTAGATATGTTATAGGAAATATTTTGTGCAACTTTCATAGTTTCCATGTGCAGCCTAAACCCTGGAATAATCTGATCTAATGTGATTTTAGAAAGTACATGTAAATATAGAATAAAAGTCATCCCTAATGACTGGATGTACATAATTACACGATGCAATTAATATAGGGGAAATCACTACTATGTAAGATGTATATACCGGTGGAAATTTGAAAGAATAAAAACCTGCTTTACAGAGCAGCATCTGTATCAAACGAATAATTATGTTCTTGGACATGCAATGACTTCCTGATTTTTAAAAGACTAACATGAGGTTGACCAGAATAACTTCACTTTTACGAAGTTTCCCAGGCTTCTTTAAAATTCATTCAGAAAACCCAGAAAGCTTTTTAAAATGAGTAAAACTTACATTAAATCAAGGAGCATATTACATCTTGTTTAGGGATCTTGAGTAATGTGAGGACCAATGGTGAAGATATTTGAACCAGAATTCCCTATCTACTGTTTTATTTTACTTTGTTTTAAGGCATGGAAAATCAGAACACAAGTCAGTATCTCATGGTGAGAGGACAATTTTAGAATTAAGAATAATTCTGAATCTTATCTATTAATTTCATTTTAGTGTCATTTATTAATTAGCACAGAGATAATAGTTCAAGATTTCCAAATTCTCATTCCTTGGAGGATTAGCTCACCCATCATTATTTCTATTTGATCTTTCATGCTTTTGTGAAAAGATTATGTGAGGGCTATTATTTTCCACTTATCTACTCTTTCCTGGTTCAGGCAATTTATATTTGACATTCACAAAAAGTAAATTTTAATTTCACAGATATAAACATTGATCCACTTTTATAGCCCGAGCATGATATTCTACAAACTGTGAAACATAAAAGACAACTTAAACATTCCTCCACATACAATAGGGAGGGAAGCACAAAAGAGATACAGTACTTAGATAAATGTTTCTATAAGCTCAGTAGGTAACTCTCTGTGTTCTTCATGCTACCAGAAGCTGACCAATGAATCCAGAGTTTCTTTCTTTGATGAAGGTGGTAATGATAGTGGCACCTTGCCTTACACTCTCCTGTAGCTTCTGCTTGTCCTGAGAAAAAGAAAAAAGGATAAAATAGTATTTTAGAAAGAACAGATGTCACACACTAAATTTAGTAAGGAGTTACTTTTCAAAAACCATATTTATTTAAATGTTTTTCCCCAGCCTAATAGAGATATAATTGACACATAATATTGTATAAGTTTAAGGGGTACAATGCAATTATATATATGTATGGGTATATATATACACATATACATACACATATACATAATCTATCCAGAAAGTATCCATCCATGTACTATGAAAAATAGAAACACGCACTGAGGAAGATACAAGATACAAGAAACGTTGTACATGGGACAGTGATGCCTCAGTCCCCTTCAAAGTAGGCGCCTTGGGACCTCACACAGTTCTCCCAAATGCAGCACGTGTTCCTTCTGCTCTGGTAGCAGAAGCCATGGAACAAATTTTGCCACATGTTTCATGCCAAGATCCTACATCAAAATCTCGGACACAGTAGTTTTTGGAATCTCCAGGTCAGCTTCTGGTTCTCACACTGTCAGTTGCTGATCTTTGTTGATTGCAGCCCATACATGCTCAACATTGTCAGGTGTTCTGCTTGTTGCAGGCCTTCCAGAACGTGGCTCACTTTCAACAGATTCTCAACCATCTTTGAAGCATTTGTGCCACACTATTATTTGTGCTGCACTCATTGCATCATTTTGAAAGCCTTCTGAATCATCCAAATAGTTTCCATGGAGGAATGTTCAAGCTTAACACAAAACTGGATGCAGATTCATTGGCTCTACTCACTCACTTTGAATGCAACAGCCACACAATACACATGCTCACTCAACAGCATCTACTGCCCCCCCAACTAGTACAGCAAAGTCGTCATTGTTCATGCATGTGCATTCCAGTCCACTCTCCTTAGCTGCCAGGCTACACTGATGTTGCACGAACTGTTCTTGTTATATTAACAATGGGTGGACTTTTTCTGGACAGACCTCAGTTGTGTATATATATATATATATATATATATACACACACATTATATATATATATATATAATGTAGTGATTAAGGGAATAGTTGTCCATGTGTCACTTCACAGAGTTACCATTTTATGAGGCTGGGTGTATGAGAACACTTAAGACCTACTCTCTTAGCAACTCTCAAGTATGCAATACACTACTGTTAACTATAATCACCATGCCATACAGTTCCCAGAACTTACTCACCTTGTAACTGGAAGTTTGCACCCTCTGACTGACATCCCCTCATTTCTTCCCCCCTCAGCCCTGACGAAGACCGTTCTACTCTGTTCCTATGAGTTCAAGAAGCCGCCTTTCACAGTCTGCAGCTCTCCTGCCTTGGTATTCTGCGGTGCTCAGACCACAGCCACAGGCAGGACCACAGTGCCCCGGACAAGGGAGAAAGGCTTTTGCTGAAGATAGCCAGAAAAACACTGAAGCAATTTCAAGCGCTAACACTATGAAACAAAAGATTGTTTTCCTTTAATCCAATAGCTGACCGACTTTGGCTCTCCGCTGAAGTGTGGCTGTTCTGTTGAAGATGTGCCCCTTTGCTCTGCCTTGTTTCCCAGTGTCCTCCAAGGACAGACTGTCACAAACGGTGAGTGCTGGTGTGGGGGACGGCAGGGGGTGGGGCACTGGGGAGGAGACCTGCCATTTGTGAAGTCAGGATCAGGCAAATTTGTGAAATGAGTTATCTCTCAGTTGATAAAATGTGGTTTTGCCTTTGAAGTCACTTTGGTTATTAGAATATGTTTATCCTAATCACTGAGACTTCTCAAAGCTATGAAGAAGTGATACTGTGAAGGGAAAGGGAAAGTGGAAATGGAGCTCGTATCTTTAAGTCTCTGTGTTAAGAATTGTGCTGCATTCAAAAGGTGGGATCTGGTAACCAGTCTCTGAATTTGGCACCATCCTGAATGCATTATCCCAATGCTCAGCGTGTCTCTAGGACCTACTGCCTCTAAATCCTTTGCATTTCTCGAGTTCACATGCTCCACTCCATCTTGCATTCACCTATGGCCATTGCCAGCACGACACCTCTGTCCTGAGTTACTGAACAATCTCACAAACCGTCTCTCCAAAGTCCTGCACTGTCCCACCCCGTTTCCCACACAG
This sequence comes from Phyllostomus discolor, assembly GCF_004126475.2. Taxonomy (NCBI): domain Eukaryota; kingdom Metazoa; phylum Chordata; class Mammalia; order Chiroptera; family Phyllostomidae; genus Phyllostomus; species Phyllostomus discolor. Next base: position 19,937,350 of record NC_040912.2, on the reverse strand, counting down.
CACTCAAAACACTTACTTTAGAAAAGAGATCTGGCCTGGTTGGCGTAGTTCAGTGGATTGAGCGTGGGCTGCGAACCAAGGTGTCACAGGTTCGATTCCCAGTCAAGGTACATGCCTGGGTTGCAGGCCATGACCCCCAGCAACTGCACATTGATGTTTCTCTCTCTTTCTCCCCCCTTCCCTCTCTAAAAAATAAATAAATAAAATCTTTAAAAAAAACTTAGTGATTGTAATATGTGAAAAAGATAAAATTCTATGTAAATATTAAAAAAAATGCCTTTAAAAAAGAAAAGAGATCTGATCTCATCACTATCCTGCCTAAAATCCTCTGAAGGCTACTTTTAAACTTCAGGATCAAGTCTGAACCCTTTGCCTGGCAAAGACAAGAGTCTTGTATATCCAGCCTCTCCTTCAAAGCCACTCAAATCTCCAGGCCACACAGAACTGTTTAGGATTGCTCACGCAAGCCGTTTTTCCAAGCTTCATACCTGTGCACCAGCTAATCCCCTTGCCAGAAAAGCCTTCCCACTCTCTTCCCAGCTTAGCAGGCCCCGGTTATTCCTTGTGGTTCCATCCAGATAGCAGTGACTCCTGAAACCTGTCCTGTCTCCTGTCCTCCGGCCCAGTTCGGGCGAGGTGACTCTGTTCCCACAGCTGGGAACTCCTCTAGCACGCTGGGTTCTAAATAGTCTTTTTAATTGACCATTTATTCCATCACATGATGTTGCTTGATGTAAAGAATTTTTCATTTTATCTTTGAATATGAAACACTTAGCTCAATGCCTAACACATGGTATCACTCCATAAATTATAAGAATTCAAAGCAAAGGAGGCTCTAGGATGGAGATATCATCACCCTTTCAGTGTAACTCATTTGTTAACGATGACCACTATTTGGTTACTTTGTTTACTCCTATTTGCATATTTAGCCAGAAGCCTTGGCAGTAGTACAAAGAACAACAGTCTCTAAGCTTCACCACTGCCACCAGCCTCCACTAGCCCAGGCCCTGGGCTTCTCATCTATGAGGATGGTGATGAGAGACTGCCTCCATTACGCTACTCCTTTCATCCCTTTCCTGGATTGAGTTCTCAAAGGTGAAGTGGGGCAAGACACGCAAGGGGCTGCATGGTGGCCACCCTGGCCTCTTGCCTGTGGGTTTTAATGACATTTCAGCATTCCAAATGCTGTACTGGTTTCCAAATATCACAAGACCTAAATGACACAAAACCAAATGATTCTAAAACCAAATATGTTTGGGCTTAAACTGTGATGCACTTACGTGCCACATCATTCCTAAACAAAGACATAAGTATTCTGAAACTGAACAAAACGAAAACCAACTATATATATATATATATGTATTTGTCAGTCTTAATGATTAATTAATTACAATGTTGCAGGGTTTATAATACACATCCACTCCCAAGTCTCATTTTTTAAATTAAGACATACAACAGATGATGATAATTAAAATTTCCCCTTCAAAAATAAACACAGAAAGGCTATCTGTATAGCTTCTTTGAAATCAGTTTGGACTTGTCAAAATGAAAGCAGAATAGTAACAAATGAAGAAGCAAAAGGGAAAAATCTATTTAAGATTCTAGGGCTAGAAAAAGCACCTTTCCATATCTCCAAATAAATTTCTATTCTCATCGTGGTAGTCCCATAACTTATGTATCTTTAGATAATAAAGAATTGAAGTAAGAATGCTCTTTCAAGGATTCATTTACTTGTGCATGTTTTCCAGTCCTCATTTGGAAAGATTAGAATTCAGTGAGGAAGACCTGTGTTATTCCACTGACTGTGTGTTTTCTCTCTCTGCCTCAGCTCAATTGCTCATTTCATCCTTGAAAGACATGGAAATTTAAAATGGATTAAACAAAATAGTGAGACATACACAAAATTCTAGTGTGTACGAAGAGCATACAGCCCATCTATTTGTGGGTTTCAAACTCATCTCACAATTCTGTATCTCTACAAAAGTATTGATAACACAAGCACAAAAAAATGCCAACTCAAATGGGTCTTAAAAGAGCATTTCTTGATGCCATCAGATATTCAGAACAATGTGTTTGATTCTTGTCAAGGATGGAGAGTGAAGGGGCATTAATAGGTGGTCACTTTAGCATCACTCACACATATTATGTATAAGTATATACATGTACATTCCTCATGTGTTCTAAATATCACATCATAAAAATGTTTAACTGCTAACACTAAGTAAGAAAGGTCAACACGAGGCTGGAAAATCATGTTGATGATAATGCACTCTTTTTTTTAAAGATTTTATTTATTTATTTTTAGATACAGGGGAAGGGAGGGAGAAAGGGGAGAGAAACATCCAAGTGTGGCTGCCTCTTGTGCGCCCCCTACTGGAGACCTGGCTGCAACCCAGGCATGTGCTCCATCTGGGAATCCAAACAGCAACCCTTTGGTTCACAGGCTGGCACTCAATCCACTGAGCCACACCAGCCAGGACTGATAATGCACTCTTGATACGATGGGATGTAAATGGCATTCACCTTTGTGGTCTTCCCCCCGCCAAACCCGTAATCCCAGTCTAAACCACGAGAAAAACATCAAACAAATCCCAATAAAGGGGCCCCTCCCACAATATATCTACACAGTCCTCAAAACTGTCAAGTCATCAAAAACAAGAAACTGTCACAGCCAGGAGAAACCTAAGAAGATCTGGCAACTAGAAGTCATATGGAATCCTGGAATTCAAAAAAATATATTAAGTAAAACTAAAAAAAAATCTGAATAAACTATGGACTTCAGTTGCTAATAGGGAAAACCAGGTGCAGGGCCTATGGAGAACTCTGTGTGATCATCTCAACTTTTTGTAAATCTAAAAAGCAAAGTATTATTTTTCAAAGAAAAGGTAAGTACATATTTAATTGCAGAGTCTGAATTGCAAGACAAATTTGGGGAACAAGAAATCATGACTAATTTTCATTGTTCATGTGACTGTGATAAGCTGGACCTTGCAAAAGTATTGGGGGGAAAGTGGGTACCCAAATTCCCACAATAAAAGAATAAAAAAAATTACCAAAATTAAATCTGTCAGCAGTTTATTTACTATCTTCAACTCTTAGGATTTCCAAGCTTCAGGTTTTCCTTGATTTTTACTCACCAGCCATAAAGAGCATAAGCTATAAACACAGCACACCAATGCTTACACACCCATTCATAAAAATTACAAATTCAACACTTGTTGAATCTAAACAAAAACAGGAATCCTTTTAATGATATAAGGTGCATTCAAGTCTGCATTATTGCCATAATTATAATTACTTGTTTTATCTTATACTGTTCACTTAATAACAATGTCAAATTTTTGAGAAAAATCTTAAAAATTATAAACTCTATCCCCTCATGACACAATACAAACATAACTTCTGGAATATTATCATCTTTAGCTATTTCTCTATTCCTTGCAATTTTAAGATGAGGATGAAAATATACTATGTTTAGATAAAATATACATGCAAGTTCCAATCGCCATTGTCTTTTGAACACATAAGATAATTCTAAGTTTATTCAATAGTAATTAAGTCTTGTCAGCAGAATCCTGGATGTAGCCCTCTAGTATATGGAGTTGTTTTTGTTTTTGTTTTTGGTTATTAGTAGGTTTCCCTATCATGGTCATATGTGTCTATCAGCTCCAGTAGAGGAGTAAAGCCTTGATACGGAAATTCTCATGAGACTTCTAAGACTTTGGCAAGATTCAGGAAATCAGGGAAAGTAGATAATTTTTTACTTTCACAAAAGATTGAGAATGACAGCAGCACCTGCACAGTTCAGGGCAGCTGTCTTTTCTCCCCTCCCCACCATCCACGTCACAATCTGGACAAGCGGTTCCAGAAGTAAATCACTAGGAAGGTGCACCACCTTGCACGGGAGTACAGATGGTCAATTTCCTATACTGCCCGAGTCTTCCAGATTCCTTACTTACTGTCCCTTTCAATTTTCTCAAATGACAACTTTTGGCAAAACTTCTACCAGTGTATATAAGCTTGAAAAACTCAAAGGTATATTCTAAAACGTTAAATCCTATTGTACTACACAGCTCTCGGTACTTGAATTAAAGAGGTATAAACAAATGATGGTATGCCGTTAGATTAAAATTTACGTGAGTTTTGTAGAATCCTGTCTCAAAGAATAGCAGGAAAAGCTATGATGTCATTGCTGTCTAAATCTTTATAGACAACCTGAAAGGAAATCTTTTAGAGAAATTCATCCTCTGTGCATATCATTCCTAAGAACACAATGAACTCTGTTAAAAGGAAATCTATAAAGGTAAAATACATGTATATATATTTAGGCTTAAGATGTCTCAGGAGATTACACAGCTCTTTCTGAAGGGTAAACATTACGATGTCTCAGCAGATTCCACGCCTAACGCCTAATTCAATTTCCATGAGTTACAAAGCTGTCCTGAAATTCAGATGCTTATATTTTGATATAAATATTCTTCTTCCACCCATTCTTGTTTTGGTGAACTCATGCAAAAATTACCTATATGCAATGAAATTTCAAACACTCTAAATAAATAAAACTGCACTATCCATGTCTACGCACACATAGGCATCTACAACTCTCTAAATCTAGCTACCCAGATGATACACAATTACAAACATCCTAAATTGTAGACTTTATAAACATTTCAACAATTTGTTACATTTCTAAGATAATTAATACCAAATCAAAAATGTGTACACATTTTGCTGATTTAGAAGAAAAAAAAAAATCTAATGGTGACACACTGTCCCCTAGTGGGGATGAAAGTGAATGTTTGGTGTTTGCAAATTTCTGAAACTGCAGGGGAAAAAAGTCACCCGGTGATAAAATCTGAGAAAAACTAAACTGTCTTCTCTGAATGAAAGCATTCTTGCTCATTCCAGCGCAACGCCACCTCCTAAAACCTCGAGATAAAAAAAGTGCTTGTGAAAATGCACCTGGGCCCATGGCTTAACATGATCATCAGCCAGCACTTTTCATCTCCTCTATTCTCTGTGCCCAGTACGACGCCTTGCCCATGCTGTCGGTGCTCAGTAAGTCTTTGTGGCATGTGATGATGAAGAAAAAATAATTGGTCAATAAAACTCTGGGGGGCAGCACTGGGACTTCGTTAAATAGGAAAGGCCTGAACTGCGCGCTGCCCCGAGCCAAAGTGCAGTGGGGCAAAACGCGGGCAGCCAAGAGCACCAGACGTCTGGCCTGAGAAACAAGCAGTCCATTATTGTGTCAATTATTTCTAGATCTGGGACTTGTCACACTGTCATACTTTATTTTCTTACAACATCATTCACAATATAAATTCCACAGCTTAATGAAGTTGAAAGAGCGATCTCATACACAATGTCCCTTTTAATTAGCAAACCTGTTTTGATCTTCTGCAACTCACCCTTCACCCGCCAGGCTGTGACCACTCTGAGTCACATCCACACCACCCTGTCGCTAGCTGCATGCCCTGTAGGGTGCCCTCAGTGACTACTTCCCTTTGCCTTGGGCTACTGCTCTAACTAACCTCACTGGAATAACCGTTTTCACTCTATCAAACCCACATGACTTTAGCACAAACTTCATCTTAGTGTTCGAGACCAACCACCAATAGCCTCTTCTGCCCCAGCTCTCACTCCCTTACTGTGCAGAATCCACTGCTGCGGCCGTTCTGACATAACCGTTGTTATTCCTTCTCCAGTCAAATGGTTTCCCCAAAACGTTCATTCTAGTCACACTGCTTTTCAAAATCCTTGCTGTGACAACTTCCTCATGAAATCATCTGTTTTACTGAACATCAGTAATTTACATGATCGTAGGCTCACCATCCTTTACTCATATTTTTCTTAGGTTTATATACATATAGGCCTTATTTTCTTAGCTAAATTGTAGGTAGGAAAAGACAACTCTTTTGACATAAATTCGAAGGCAATAAAGTACTATGCCCATAGTAGGTACTCAGTACACGTCTACTCACTGGATTCATTTGCTGATCAATTCTGTCAAGATCTGCCTTTACATACAAGTTATAAAGACATCTTTGAAGCATTAAAGTTTTTAAAGAATATATCATTATGAAACTAATCCCAAAAAATAAAAATAAGAAGAGAATTCTACCTGTTTTTGGGAACTAGACCGATGTCAAAAGCTAGAATTGCATGCTACGTGGTTCCCCGTCTACCAAGGAATGTCTGGCCTGGGAGGTAGGTGCGAGGGACATTGTCTCATCAGGGGGATAAAGGCGGATGATGAGGTGGTGCTCTCTTAGGTGAGGAAAAAGCTGCAGACCAGATGTCGGTGGGTGATGGGTGCTGTTCTGCAACACGTGGGAAATGCTAAAGGGGCAGGAAGATGATCCGGAGGAGTTTCTTCTTGAGTGGACGGTCCAGGTGTTAGTAAAAAAAATGATACTGTCTCTTGAAACAGAAAGACTGGTTATATAGTTCCCACAAAATATAGTTTCAAACTTTTAATTATAAACTTAATGCAAAGAAAGAATTAAAATGAGCAATTCAAACATCTCTTTCTGGCAGTAGTGTGTGTGTGTGTGTGTGTGAGAGAGAGAGAGAGAGAGAGAGAAAGATGGGGTGGTATGGGGAAGAAGATTACTCTGAGAATACTTCTGAGCACAGAAAAAGAAAAAAAGATGTCTGATGAATGACTGTTAAACTCTCCAATGTTGGTTAAATGGCTGAGTATCCAAAGTCTTAATCTCAGAATCCCATAGAAAAGTGTTTACTATTAAATTAAAAGCTCTACTTCCTTCCTTCCAAGAAGGAGGCTTTGAATAGTAACCTACAAAAAAAAAAGTTCTATCCTAACCAGTCCGGTGCTTGTCGGTCTTAACTAGGAAGAGACTGGCCTGGCAAAACGTCCCCCCCAGAACTGAGTGCAGAGAGAGGCTCTTTTCATGGAGAAGGTCACAGATTTAAAAGATTACCTACGGTGCTTTTTCCCCTTGGCATGAAAATGTATGGTAACTGGCATATTCACATAGTCGTAAAGTAGCTCCCCACAAGATATTTATTAATTATAAAGGGAAAATAATACATTTTCAGTGGCTAAACCTGGCAGCCACCACCTCACCCAAGGACCATAATTAATATCAGCAGTGGTGGGGCGCACGGACACCCAGTAACCCCTGATATAACGCACTGAGAAGAACACAAAGTTACTTCTTTGGTGTTCTTGCCAAGAATGCCTCGTCTGGATTTATTCATCAGAAAATATCAAACAAACTTAAATTGAGAGACGCCGCACAATATAGCAGGCTGACATTTAGCAAAAGTGCAAGGTCATCGAGGCAGACTGATGAAGTGTCCCAGATTAAGTGAGACTAAAAACAGATGACAACAAAATGCAGCCTGTGTTCCAGGATGGGATCCTCGACCAGAAAAAAAGATAATAGTAGGAAAGCTGACAAAATGTAAGAAGATTTGTAGATTAGATAATAGGTTGTATCCATGTTGATTTCCTGGTTTTGATACTGTGAGGATGTGCGCTTTAAAATTGGGAATTCTGGATCAAGAGGACACAGGAATTATTTGTACTATTTTCGAATTTCACATTTTATACAAAATCAGGACAATATATACCAAATAAATCATCACTGATTTTAAGTTAACAAGAAATGAAAAAGTAAATATGCATGTAAAATTCAACAATCAGCAGGAGTATGAAACAGAATTATGCCTGACACAATCACTAGGAGAAAAAGTAAAGAAAAGGTAACACATACTATGAAGTAAATTCTATTACTCAGAAACTTAAACCAAGAGAGATTCCATAACCTGCCCAAAGTCACATAGATAGTGAATGAAAAAAATCAGACTTGAAACCCAAATCACAATCAATAGAGTCCAAGCACTTAACAACATTAAGGACATTTTTATCTCAGAAAACATGCTTCTGAAGGACTGTTTAAAATTTACATCCATTAATTTTTTTGCTTAGTTTAATAGATTTAAGAATATAATCCCTGTTGGGCTGTGTACATGACTCAGCAGCAGGAAACTGGCTGTGGGGTCTAACTCACGTGCACACCTCCACGGAGTGCATATGCTGCCCTCCGGAACTGCATAAAAACGACCAATTTATGTTCTATGTCATGAATAGATGGGTGAGAGAACTACATCTCTTGGGTCAATAATAATAAAAGCTCTATTTGTAAATAATTGGAACGCTGATGCTAGAATTTGTAACATCCAGGCAAAAGGTAAAAGCAAGTGTTTTTCAGTGACTATTGGTGAAAAAATTAAAAATGGAGTTCTGTAAAACAGATGTAGGGAACATAACGTAAATATTTACTGAGTCAAAATGTCATCTTTCTCTTATAGTTTATGTCGTCACACATATACATTGCAAAGGTAAGCAGGAAGCCTTGTCAGTTTCAGGAACTGTCACGCCCTAAAATGGTAAGTCATAGGGAACAACAAATACTGGAGTCAAGTTGCTAAAGCAAAGGCAAAAATAAAAATTTAAACCAAAACATACATTGATTTGACTGTCATGGTTGGGTGGGTTTGGCATGATCTCTGGCAGGATCTGGTTTATATTGAGAAATGATGAACGTTTGCTTTCTCCGCTGACATGTTTTCAGTGAGGTGTGGAACATAGGAAAGGCTAGGCAACACTTTAATTATTGCTTCAGCATTATAATAAACTGAAAAGATCAGGGGAGAGCACAAATAAGCGGCACATTGGAAACCTCCTGTGGCACCCTGGAAAACTTACAAAGGAAACACCAGCATGTTTTCCATTCACCCAGCCTACAGCGTAATTCTCGTTTCCTGGATATACTAATTTCATAAAGAATAATTTAAGTGTTATATAGAACACACACAATCAAAAGGAAAATAGGGCTACAAAATCTTTCTTCATTTTAATTGTTTATTCATTCTGATTGAGATTGGAAGGCTTTTAAAAGGCAAATAAATGCCTGATGGCTATGAAATAATTAAAATGCTAGCAAAAAGGAGGAGGAATTACAAAAAAAAATGTGTGTCTTGATTATACACATATCCAATGAATAGAACTAGAGACACTAGGGGATACTAAACACTGAATCACAAAAGCAAAAAAAATGATAATTTTTATAGGAATTCTTAAATACAAGACATTTAAAAGTAAACCTGAGTTCAACGATAGGAAGTTCTTACAGGTAATTACATACATCGTTCTTATGAAAAAGCAGAGCCCTCTGGTAGAATGAAATCTTTCCTGCCAGGACTTGAACTGTGAAAGGAAAACGTGTACTGAGACGTCTAGCCTGCACAGATTCGTTCTGCTCGCGTTTCAGTTCTTCACTCAGAAGTGCGTTCCCATCACTGTACGGGACAAAAACAAAACAAAAACACACACTCACAGAGATTGCCTCCACAGACTAGAGAGTCTTCTAGATGTTACACTTCTCATTTCTAGAAATACGTCTCGTGAAGTTAAGGAGAAGAAAGGGGGGGGGCGGTGTGTGATCATCATGGAAGAAGCCTTTGGGTTTGTCCTTCATGTTCTCCATAACCAATGCTGTAATCAATGCCTGATTCACAGTAATTATTTCCACTCTGAGGTAACGATGTCTTGTACATCCCTTTTTGACATTTACCTTTCTACTTTGAATTAATTATTTGGTGGACAGAAGAAATAAAGTGGTTGTTTTACAAAAGAAACAAAACAGGTTTGTTTAAGCAAATGGTAAAAATTCCTTGCTCTAAAGTATTCCATTTTAGATATCGGATTTTCAGGGAACACAGGACAGTGAGAGAGTTTTTACGATCTCATAACACTAATTTGGTTGCTTATGATAGGGCTTATTAATCCAAAAAAAGAAGTTATAAAAAGAATGTAAATATAAATGATAAATGCTGTATTTTAATTTAAACACTCCAAGGCATGACAATAAGCTTCTAAGTACTTCTTCTTCTTCTCTTCATAACAAAATAATTAGTAGTCATTTCCTGCAGCCTGATATGTTACTAATTTCTGGGGCACATAAAACAGCAAAAAATCAGCTTAAGTTATAGCAGATGAATATTGAATACAGATGAACCATATGGAACTCAAATTTCAGATAAGTCCAAAGGCAAACTATGTCATATTCAGGAGGAGCTCTCTTGTTTGTCAAGAAACGACATTCAGAAACTCCAGTAACTTACGGCTAGCAACATCCACTTTCACGTCAACCACAAGAGACCAAGGATATTTTTTAAAAATAACTTTTATATTATAGGTCTTAGCAGAGGATCACCCACCATGCTAGGCCACCCAATAAATATCACGTGGTGGCGATCATGGACTCTACACTAGGGATCGTATGCCAAGTTGTGTGGTGCTTAAGAGACATGGGAACAAGTCACTGAGCCACAGTAAACTCGATGGATACTCATGGATTGGAGATTTCAAAAGGATAGTAAATTTGGGGAGTTTTAACTCTTTTATTTATAACTCTCCACGATTTAGAAAAAATAACTTGACAAATTGAGGGACGAATATATAAAGGTTCTCCAGCACCAAAAAAATGACAAAATGAGATTTTAATAAAACAAATATAAACAAAATAAAATATAAATAAATTTGACTTAATAAACATGCTGATTTTAAACTGATAATCACCTCTTTTCAAGAGCTACTCAGAAAATGAGTACCTGAAATGGCATTTAAAATATAAACTCTTTTTATCCTGCTACTATACTGCTTTCTCTTATGAATTATATTAATTTTTTGTCGGATTCTTTTAGATTTCACTTTTGGGTCATTATCCAAAGAAAATGAACACACTAATTTGAAAAGATATGTGCACCCCTATATTCACTGCAGCACTATTTACAATAGCCAAAGTATGGAAGTAATTTAGTTGCCCATTGATAGATGAATGGATAACAAAGATGTGATACACACACATATACAATGGAATATTGTGCAACAATAAAAAAGAATGAAGTTTTATCATGAATACACTTAGAGGGTACTATGCTAAATAAAATAAGCCCAACAGAAAAAGACAAGTATCATATGGTTTCATGTCTATGTGGAATCTAGAAAGCAAAACAAACAAAATAAAATAAAGCAGACTCATCGAAAACAGATACCAAAGGGATGGTTGCCAGAGGGGCAGGGGGATAGAGAGATAGGTGATAAAGGTGAAGGGAAATATAACATTATTAAATAGGCAATAATAGTGTGATGTTTGCATGGTGACATGATTACTAGACTTAGTGGGATGATTGCATTGTAGGGTATAAAAATGTTGAATCACTAGACTATATACCTGAAATCAACATAATACAATATATTGTATACCAACTAAAATAAAAATATAATTTCTTATTTTCAATGTTGGATAGGGTGAGAATGTGCAAAGTAACAGTGGTTCCTCTTTTGAAAATAAAACTAAGACATAACCTATTAAAGCTGTGAATAAACATAAAAGAATTCTTATCACTTTAAACATAGTAGCTGTTTAATTTTTCTCAAGTTATAAAATGGCCCCAAGCATACCCTCCAGCATTTACCCCGGGGCCAGCTTTGTAATGTACGATTCATCCAAAAATAGCTCAATTTCTTTTATGCAACCCAGTAGAATAATTTAGAAGCTCATTAAAATTAAACTCATTGAATCAACTAGAGAGTAATCATCATATATTTGAAAATAATGTGAGGAAGATAATAGTGAAGGCAGCATGAGCTTTCAAAGATGGGATTACAAGAAATGGGAATTATAATGGTGAACTCTTAGGAACATATCCTACCCAAATGTTATAAATTCTAAGAACATCTTTAAAGAAGAAATCAATCTACTACTTTTTAATTGTATGAATTAGGTTGTCTAATGAATGATGGCTTGAGAATATAACAGAAGAACAAAAATTTATTTTTGAAAGATACCTTATTTTAATAAATCTTTGCAAATGTGTATTGGTGGTGATAGTGGGATTAAATGCACTCTGGAAGTACACACACTGACACACAAATACACTAGGAAGGAAGGGGGGATGTACCAGTCTGGAAATATACAGCATAGAACACAACATGCACAAGGTAAGGCTCTGCAGAAGATAATTCTGGGTTGACTCAAACTGAGGGTGAACAGATTCCAGGAGCAGAAAAAGACCCTGAGCCAATATTCAGGGTAAGTTTTCATTAGCTATATTCTGAGTCAATGGGATGGCCCATCCCTCATTCCCTGCCTGCATTAAAAAACTGGAAATAAAGATGTTTACCCACAGCCTAGAGAAGATCGTGTAGGTGCTGGGTGCAAGGAAATAACAATGCTTCAGGTTCTTAGGAAATTCCAGAGAGAAAAATGGTCCTTTATGAAGGTAACAAGCTATCAGAAGTAAATGGCATGTATATAGTAATAATAATGTAAACCCTTAATGTTGTGTTAACTAGAAGTTGTAGTAATATGCATATGATGTTCTTTCACATTAATGCACTGTGGGAAAAAAGAGTTTACACTAGGATTTCAAGTTGGTTGCAATATATAAAAATCTATTGTGATTTAACACATTATGAAAGTAAAGAAAAAACAGAATAGGAATGCTTAATTAGATGCCAAAAAGCATTTAGTACTATCCAACATCTATCCCTTATAAGAAAGACAAAAAGAAATAAAGGAAAAGTGGGGAGAAGAATCAGTTTTATTATTTTAAGAATTTCCCTTAAAGTTAGAGAAAGCACAAAGAGAATCACTAGTGAAAGTATCATTGTACTGGGTTGCTTAGACAATGTAACAAGACAAGAAAAGTAAATTAGAGGGTTAAATATTACAAAGACATAATCCATTCTCCCTTTTAACTATAAAAAGTAATCATTTGAAAATATGAAAGAACTATGAACACTGTTGAGTAAGTGATTATGTACAAGATCAAGGGCATATAATAATGTGGCCTTTCTTGTGTAATAGTATTAACCAATTAAAAATTTAATATTTTAAAGATCCCACTTGCAAAATTTTGTAGCTCTCAAAACACTGGCAATACCAATTACAAAATGTGATGAAAAAGAAAATAATCGCAATAGCAAAAACAAACAAAGCCCATAAAAGGGTCATAAGTAAGTCTTGAAAATATCAGGCAAACCACTGATATTTCCAGATTAAAATGGCTAGTCAACAATAAAAACTAGTAATTGCAACTTAAAATAAGTAATTTGACTCCACATTTTCAGGATGTTCAAACAGAATAAGTCACAAATAACTACTATAATGTTAAATCTTACTCATCCAGTAGTTTCCCAGCTAACATTATTAGTCTTAACTTGCATTTACTTTTGTTGACTAACAAAACAATCAAATATCATGTTAAATTTGGCCAAGATTTCAGTTAAAAGAATAATAAATTCATGCAGCTTTTTGAAGCTACCATACTCTTTAACTACAGCAACAAATAAATCAGGTTGCTCTTAGGTGTCACGTGGAGAAAAAGTAAAGAAGCATTCTTCTAAGTTTGTCAAAATTCATCTCAACTCCCCTAAACAATGCAAGTGACCAAGAATGCCACTTTCTTTTCTTTTCCCAAAATGATATATAAAACTTTAAGAAAGCAATTCCATGGTTAGGGGAATCAGAGGGGCATTTAAATGACAAATCTGCTAATTTGGTTAGAGCTAATCTGTGACTTTCACACAAGCAGTAAAACAGGGAGAAAGAAGAAAAAGGGGGTTTCTGAAGTAGGGAAGAGAAATAAGAGGCAAATCAGGCCAAAGGAATAACTCGACAAGAAAGCTAGATTTTGGCCAAAACATAAAACATAGGAGTTCTTAGTGATAGAAAGGAAAAACATAGTCAAAAAAAGGAAAAACAAAGAAAGAAAAATAATCCATACCAGTTTCCAAAATGTAAAACAGAAGGAAAAATCGGGCCCAAGTAACATACCACCTTAGTAGGATTCTCTAATGGACAGAATTAAGGAAAAGCCAGATATGTTGCATTTATACAGATTATGATAGTCATAGAAATAAAGTTAACCAATCAAAAGCAACAAAATTCATGACTACAAGGTGCATGAATTTTTTAATTAACTAAATTACTTTTAAATAAACTTAGAAAAGATATTGAAACCATACCTAGTGGTCAGTTAATAAATCTTAGTTTAGTCCTACCTTTTAAACTAAGGGTATTAGAATGTAAAACTGTATATTTTTACTGGATTGTTAAGGCTTATCAGTTACTCAGCTGAGAATTTGAAGTGTCTTTTTGATACAGAATATCATAATGCATTAATTTGTCACATGACAAAACTCCATGTAAAAATGAAGGAATGAACACCATTCTATTTCCTTTGACTCTTAATTTCTCTTATTTTACAAAAGAACAATGAATGGCTGAATAAAACTGGTAGTTCAGAAATATTACAGAGTCTGTATAACAGATAAAGACAACATCTTTTGATCAATAATTGAATAAATGAACCCACAGCTGAATAGCTGAAACTATGTTTATATTCTTTGAATTCTAATGATATCTAACTCTTCTTCTTCAGGTTTAGTGGTTAATAAAGATCAGTCAATATATGAAAAAGTTATAACTAGGAATAAGATGAGTAAAAAGGAGAAGAGTATAGAGATAGTTGTGAGCAATCTATAGACATAAGAAAATAATTATTTTTACTTCATGATTAAATACATAATATACAAATTATTTTCAGTCTTATAGTACAGTTGTAAACAAGAAACACTGGTATATATTGCTTTAATTATTGTAGCTAAGCCATAAGAGTAAAAGCATAAAAGGAAAAGATTCAAAGTTTTAGCAATCCATCCAATTTTAATTAGTACTGCAAAACCCACTATTTTTTAGGGGCAAATGACATTGATCCCTCTTGCCACATAACACATTATGCTTCCCTCTAATGATGCTCCTCCTTTATCTGTCCCATCAGCCTATTTTCATCCCTTTGAATTTGTTCTCTTCTATCACAGGCCTTTTTATATGTTGTTGTTTTTCTTTAGAATGCATTCTCTTCCATCTTTACTTTCCTCCAGATAATTGCTTGGTGGGAAAAGTTTCTTTTCATTTTCATTCCTCTTCCTCAAGAAACTGTTTCTTAGCATCCCTGCCACGGTCAAATCCATCCATTTTAAGCTCTCATTTGTGTCTCTCCTTTGTCTCTGTTCCAATTTTTTCCCAATTCATTTTATTTTTATCATTTTTTATTATTATTCAATTACAGTTGTCTCCATTTTCCCCCTTTGCCCTCCTCCACCCATCCTGCCCTGCTCCCACAGTCAATTTCCACACTGTTGCAATTTTCTATTTATTAGTGTAATTCTCTCCTGACCTGAAGCTCCACGTTGTGACATCAGATACCACATAACCTTGTCTGGCTATTCTCAGCACTGCAAACCGAGTGTCTGCCGTGATGCACAAGCTGGAGTAGGTGCCCGTGCCCACGTTTACAGGGAATTATGTATCTTAAATGAATAAACATATAAAGAATAATTTAGGTTTCTGGCATTACTTGTTGATGGATTTCTGCAAGTTGTTCAGCTTGTTACTTTTTCCCTTTTCCTATTCTAAGCTTCCATTTCATCTCCCTCCCACCCTTTCCCATTCCTCCTTGATGTCCAGTTCCAGTGACCAGGAAGAACGTTCCTGTTTCAGGGGTCCAATTCTTGTGGAATATCAGCATTCTCACACTCAGGGCCCATTCTTTCCTGGTTGATGACCCAGCTTCACATAAGACTTGGAACAAAAATGTAACTGTGCACATCAAATAAATAACTATTGAACTTTAAAAGAAATGTTTTCTGCATTCTATCTTAGAGATTCTCAGATTCCACACATAGCATCCCTCCCACACTCCCCAGAAAATCTGTTGTCCTAATCAAACTCCTGATAGGAGTTATGTGCAATAAAAATATAATAATGAAGTCACTATAATGTTAAAAATAATAGATACGCTATGATTTTATTTACTGAAAATAGATGATAATCTATTTTTAAAACAAAATATTTATTTTTCTTTAATGCTATCTATTAGGTATTTTCCTGTCAAGAAGCAGCAAGAAGAAGGGAAGGGGTCCCTTTAAATAAAGACTCCTGAAAATCTTCAGTTATGTCATGGAGACCACCCCACACTGCATGGCGAGCTGGGAGGTGATATTGGTCTCCCAAGTAAAACTGGGTTTCTGAGGTGAGCAGGAGAGAGGCTGTTAGTGGGCTCGGTCTTGCATATTTTATGTAACCCTTGCAACAGAGTTAAACAAGTTAAGAAAAAAATTCCATGGCTGCAAATCCTTCCTTCTACCCTGCACTGCCTATCCCCAAATGGAGGAATGGATTTCCAAAGGGCAAGGGTCCACTTCCAACACTGCCTCCAGCCCCCATCCTGCCAAGCTGCAATGACGGGGAAGCTCCCTGGAGCCTCCCTTTCCCCTGTCGTACACTGCTGCGGAGCACATCAATTTGTGGGAATACGTGATGAATCTCTAGGTCTTATTTTTAAAATAAGGTCCAAACAGAACAACATCTGGAAAATATCCCTAGAAGTTTGAGATCCAAAGAGGAAGAGGTTCCCTATTTTCAGAATGAAATATATTTCCAATTTTGAGATCTTTTAATTCATTTCAGTGAATTTTCAGAGAAAAGATGTATGTATTTATCTACTCAGCCCTTGTACTCTATAAATCTTCTTCCCAGGCTAAGAATCTGCCTTCTGACTAGCTGGTTTCCAGAACAATTTTTGATGACTTGGCCATTCTGTTCCATTCACGCTTCCTAAATACCCATCATGTATATGCACAGTGCTATATAAGGAACTATGAGGTGTATGGAAGTGTATTAACAGGAAGTTCTTGTCATAAAGAGGTTTATAGTCTCTAAAGTTTTTTATGGTGAAACATATACCAAAAAGTTAAAGAATACTATAAATGTTAGCATGGTAATATCCTCTGATAATGCCTCAAAAGCTGCTCAGGAAACAAGCAGAAAGTCAAGGAGACTGAAGCTGAAGCATCTCATTCTGCTCCTCCAGGAGATAACACTCCACTTTTATCTGTTTTATATAAAAGGGAATCCACTCCATATTAAATTTTTTTCAAAATGGATGACACTGATAGAGTTTTTAAAAAGTGATAATGACAGAAATGAGGAAATGAGTGGTTAATAAGTAATATACAGATAGTGAGAAAATCATTGGAAGAATTCTCTCTTTCAATGGTTAGGTGAGCCTTCCAAACTTGAGCTGGAAGTTCAGAAGTACGGAGAACAGGATTCCCTGGCGCCACGGAAGGGGGAGGCTGTAAAGACTCCGGAAACTTGAAATGTGTGATGTCTCTGATGACCATGAGGACCACGCCCTCACAAAAGCCACAGAAGACCCCATAGCAAAGGTGTTCAATATGCTGGTTGCACAAGTGTGAAACAAGGGTAGAGAATTTAGACTATATACTCAAGATAATACCCCTGAAGATGCCTCATTATGTGATTTATGCCTCAAAAGTAGCATTTTTTTAAAGAATCATCTGAAAGAAAATGATCAAAGAGGGATTCAAGCAGAGGGTCCCGCCCTTAGTATATTGTCACTTTGGATTGGATAATTATAATTGGGGACTGTCCTATGCTTTATACAGTGTTTATCATCATCCATAGCTTTTAATTACTAGATGCCCACAGCATCACACCCTCAGTTTTGATGATCTCCAGATATTGCCCAATGTCCCCTGGGGCTTTGCCTCTGGTTGAGAACCACTGGTTAAGAGGTAGAGGGAGTAATTATTTTTAGATACAAAATGAGAGAGACCTTGACTAAAGTAATGGAGACAAGGTCTGTATAAGCCTCGAAGACATAAAGAAGAAAACATTTACAGAATTCTTGTATTGATTCAAGTTTCTAGTCTTTGTTACATGAAAATACCCCTCACAAAAGAGACATTAGAGAAAAAAGTATATGTTTTAATAAAGTGAAGGAAGGGATGAAAAAGAGATATTGAGGGATGGTTTCTTCAAACAAAACCTAAGTCTACAGAGAAGAATAGTCAATAACTTCAAGAACCTTTCCTTAAATTTTAACAGGTAAAAATAGAAATAGAAGTGACACAGAAATGGTCTGAGAATATGGCCAATCCTGATATTTCTAAACTTGTAAATTATGACAATTGCAAACAGACAATATACAAATTTACCTGTCAGAATATTAGCAATGTTCCTAAAAGTTGTGCAAAATTAAACCTAATCATAGAGCAAAGGTATTGAGGAGAAGTTCCATATTTAAGTGACTACTACATTAACCTTTTCTGAAAAGCAAAGAATAATTTTGTAGTATCATCACTGACTGATATGACTGCTTTGGAGCCTGGAGTTTTTTACTGCATTTCCCTAAAAATGGAACACACTATTAAAACAGTAAATAAGTAACTAGGTGTCCTTGGTCAAGCTCTCAAAACCATTTTATTCCAATATACTTAAGCAAAGATGGAGAATTCTCTGCCCTTTGAAGATCATGTTTTTATCATTATGGTTGGGTGCTCTTGGAAATGCTCGCAACCAAATAGAAAATCTGTAAAAGGATGTTTTAAACAGGCATAATTTCAAATGCACAGCCATAAGGTTTTAATAAATTTAAACAAGTATAGTGTCAAGCAAAAGGTTAATACATACCTCTGTGAAGACCTCTGTGTGACTGGTCCTTGCGTATTTATTTTGTGGTTAGGTAAGACTTTATTACATAAACTCTATATTGAGCTTTATGTCTTGTAATTATGTTAAGTGTTATTTGCGAAAGTTCCTTCAACTTCTTTGAATCTGGCTTCCTCAGCTGGCAGCAATTACAGATTCAAAGACCACCAGAAAAAACTCCTCAGCCCCTTTCGGGATCTACAGCTTGTTATGAACTCTAAAGCAAGGGTCCAGGAACATTACATCCAGAGAGTACACAAGGCCAGAGGGAAGGTTATTCTTTTCCATTAAGAAAAAAAAAATCTTGCTCATAAATGATTCAAAAGCCAAAAGAGAAATGATAACTCTACCAACATAATGCAACTTGATCTGAAATCAGAGCCACCCTATGCAGGGTTTTGAACTTTGAAAGTAACAGCTCACACAGATTACTGACTACTTCTCGCCCAGTCTGTACACTCATCTAACAAAGCAATTTCCATATGAGCAACCGCAAACATTTCTGGCTTCAGTTGTTAATCTCCCATGAAACACTCTTTCCATACTATTTTTAACTTATATATGGTAATGATTATCTGTTTATCTCTGAAGCATGACAACCCTTGCGGTGCCCTTTATAATGTATTTATACCATTTTCCCCTCCATGTCCTTGGCAGATGGAAGTGTTCACATCTTCCTCCCAGGAAGAAAAGTTGAGAAACACATTGCCTTTCTTTCAAAACTGGCTCCTCTTTGTCTCCCAAATTCTCACACTATTAGGTCCACTTCGCAATAGATTTTCAAGTTCAACGTCTTAGATTAAAAAATGCAGTTGTATGATACTTGAAGTTAATTAATGTTGAAAAGCAGATTAAACGTCAAATGAAGTTCATAATACACCTTGACTATGTATCTATAAAATTAAGTATTAAATATTTTACTATAAATTAGAGCTTGGACTTAAAAAGCGTAGGAATCCTTTCAAGATGTTTACAGATATGAATTAAGATTTCTTATACATATTTTACCAACTGTTTTAAATTAACTCATTTAATATTCTTAATATCCATATGATATGAATATTCTTTTATCTTCACAGATGAGAAAAATAAACTTCAGAAAAATTAAGTATCTCATCCTGGTTTACAGACCAAATAAGTGCTGGTCATGGGTATTAGATCCAGTTCCATCTAAATTTCAAAGATAAATTTTTCTATGATTCTATGCTCTATCCTTTCCGAAGTTCAAGGAGAGCCCAATTACCAACCGGACAGACTCAAATATGTAAAACCTGAAACAGAATTACAAATTAATGCTAACAATTGCTATACTACACATGGTCTTTAATCTTAAGGAACTCACAGTTTAGTGTTGGAGACAAACATTTTTATTTCCACAGTGTCTTTTCGAGCTTTGTCTGTTGCATCAAATACATGGAACATCAACAAGATACAGACAAGGTTTCACGGAGGAAAACAGATATCCATTGTCCATTGGGGTGGAGTGAGAGGAGGGTAGCAGGAAGATACAGAACATGCATATAATTATATCAAGATTCCATATATAAAAATAGAAGTATATTATGTAATACAATTGCATTAATTATATTAAATATTACATAAATAATATATAGTTATAGTAATTAATATTAATCTTAATAATATATAGGTATTATATAAATACATATACACATATGTATAGATGGATAGATAGGTCTTCTCACTACCCTGCTCTTACTCCAACCCAGTTAACAATGGATACCTACTTCCTGCCATGAAACCTTCTCTGAGGTGAAGCACTGATGATCCATGCATTATATAAGCACACATAAATATCTTTACATACACATATGCATATGATATATCTATGCATTATATACATTAGCATATGTATTTACATATATTAGTTTTAAAGTTCTGTCTAGATTACAATCTCTAAATGTCTTCCCTGTATCTGGCAGTTCTGAGTTCTATAATTTGAGCCAAGTTTGAATTCACTAAGATTAGTCCTTGAAACAGTCTATTACAGAAAATAAGACATACTTCAGAAAGGAGACCCGACAGGTTCACTCTAGTGATCTGCACTGTGACCTTTCTGATGTGGTTCACCATGGATGGGAAAGGAGTGGAATGGGTGGATGAAAAGGGACTTCTGCTCTTTATTAGGTACACTTTTATATTTTTAAAATTGTTTCATAAAAAACATGGGTTCATGTATGAATTTTTATAATGATAACAAGACCAAAGACATATTGGAATTCAAAATTAAATACTCAAAGAAAGTTGAATTTAGACACAGCTATATAAAATTTCCCTTTATTGGCATATGATTGAAAACACTATGTAATATTTAAGTTTAATTTTCCTTCATCTTAATCCAACAAGAGGTTAATTTTCCCTTCAACTTTGACTGACACTATACATGAGTTTTTCATTAGAATGTCTACTGCTTTGGAGATTCTGTTTTTTCATAAGCACTTCATACAGAAAAACAACTTGACAATAAACCTAATAAATAATTCTGAACCAGATTAAAGTTAGCTATGACCTTTGTTTTTCCATTACCACATTGCCTGCAGTATAGAAACAACCCATGATGAATTATATAGTGCATGCTTACAATTACTATCTTGAAAAAATATGAACATTTAGTGCTAATTATTAATGCTTCATTAAAACTTTAGGAAAATATCCTATAGGAAAAGTATTGCACAACATAAGCTTTATTCATTTTTGAAGGGACAAAAAATAGGTAACATAAATATTAAAACAACATCCTGTAAAAATAAGCCAAGTCAACAGAATATACAGTATGTCAACCATTCGTATACATCTGACATATTAATCTAACTGAACCCTTCACAGCTGTAGATATTTATATGAAAACAAGATCATCATTTCTAGAGAGTGTCTGCTGTTGACTCAACACCGCTGGTAACAACTCAGGTAGGACAAGCTCCTTACAGCTAAATATCTATAATTTCTCAAGAAAATAAATAGGCTATTAGAGGGTAGACTTGAATAAGATACTATATCTTGAGGCAAGGGGGGATTTTCAAAAAACTATTCATCGAGAAAGTTTTTGAATCATTCTTCTTTTGAAGCAAGAGCTTTTACGAGGTAGTCAGAGAGTATCCGAATTATACTGCAAGTTC
Source organism: Phyllostomus discolor (assembly GCF_004126475.2). Lineage (NCBI taxonomy): Eukaryota > Metazoa > Chordata > Mammalia > Chiroptera > Phyllostomidae > Phyllostomus > Phyllostomus discolor. The sequence continues at coordinate 19,915,596 of NC_040912.2, read as the reverse complement.
ACATTTACCTGTATTAACCTGTATTTCACGCTTTATCTGACATCAGTGAGGTGTGTGAGCTTATTCTAACTGTAATCCTACACAAGCTGAGAAACATAAACATGAGGAAAACTGTAACTTCATAAACCTAACATGCTTTTCTAGTTATATGAAAAAGTCTACATATTATAAAACCATTTTTTAAAAATACAGATTCTTCTTTAAAATTGTCACAGACTTTGACAAATGGTAGAAAGTTAGAATCATTAGTTAAAATATGTGCTAAACATCTGAAAGGACCTATTTACTCTCTCTGTGAGAGACTCACATCACATGAGGAAGTCAGAAGGCCATTAGCTGGAGCGAGGCAGTGAGGAGCACTGGAGAGAATACAGGAGGAGGAGAGGGGCCGTCTAAATCACAGATCTACGACGGAAGAACACTGGTACCCTGGGTATCTCAGTAAGCTCCTCCATTCCTCATTTTCTCTCTCATCTGCAAAACTGAGAGAAGAAAGCCTGTCCAACCCTGAATGTGCCCTATCCACACCAATATTTTTCAAAGGTTTAAATGTGAGTTTTGATAAATTCCTGAGAAAACAACGTTTTATGAAGTCACCACAGTTTTTTATCACTGATTCTCTTCATGCTACTGGGGAAAAACATTATAATACTTTATATCATTAGTTTTTTTCTGAATAATAGTATTAATATTAAAACAAAACAGAAATGTGATACAGAAATCAGATAATTTTGCTTTCCTTCACAACTTTATAGACTACACTTGCCTTCAAATCCCTGGCATCTAGCATATAGTTGACAGTTAACAAAAATCGACCAATAAAAGAAATAAAGAATGTAAAATTTATCTCGTGTGTTACCCATACTGGAATCTGCTATATGGCTTAAGAATTCCTATAACTTAAACATTCCCAACTTAGATACCTGGCATAATTCTCTATTTTTGGAATTCTAAGACCAACCATATACAGTTGCCTTGTTTTTACTGAGCAGAGACCTTGCTGCAAAATCAGGGACGTTGCATGGTTAACTGATTCAGGCTGGTTGGCCACACTTCCCACAGACAATTCAATTTGAGATTATTATTACTATTTTGGCATCAATAAAATTATTTGTAAAAAAAAATCAAGGAAAACTATTGCTCTTGAAAAAAGTATACCTGAAGGAATACTATACCAAAAAAAGAAAAAGAAAATATAAGTACTATGTGTATGTTGTTCATCAATTGATTATATGACTGGCTTGTACATATGTTACCTGCATTCATCTAAGTTACTACGCAGAGACACAGAAAGCGAGCTGTAAAGTTGAACGGCCTCAGTCTGAGAACCAGGCTGGAAGCACAGGGAGACACTTTTCTCCCCGGCCCCTCACTCACCAGCCACGGAAACCCCAGAAGTGACCTGTCAAATCTTTCTCTAGAGCACAGTTTGAAAACCACAGTCTTAGATGATCCTTTTTATCTCGACCTTGTAATCTAATTCACAGGGAAACTTTTATAAGATTTGACAATTTCCCAGCATCTCCTGTATATCTGTTTCAATAATCCAGGATACATTGATTTCTAAATTTTTGGCATTTTTAACAAATAGAATTCTTTTTTTTGTTGTTGTGTTTTACATTTGGGGTTCCGAAACTGCTGAGAATCATTCGATTTTTTTAAACAACTATTTTTGAGCACCTAGTTTGTCTCAGGCACTGAAGACAGACAGGAAACATTTTACCAGAAAGAGGAGCCAATGCACATTTTTCACGTTAATGCCTAAAGCTGGTAATGAACCTGAGGCTAAGATCTTTCCTTAGTCGGTCCACCCCACTTGTAGATACAATGTCCTATTCCCTGCACCTCCTTCCTCCATGTCAGTTGGGATCCTACGCCAGAAAACAGAACAGGTCAAGGTTACCTCCCATTTCTGTAACTAACGTGTCATAGGAACAGAAGCATCCACTCATTTGCTGTTGGTCTTGACCACTTCTGCATTATAACGGCACAGCTGAGTACCCAAAGCTGTTATCCCCTTTTAATAAGAGAAAGAAAACTATTTTACAACAACTTACAAAAATAAATAATTTTAACACATAGGCTTAAATTACACAATTTCTTAAATATTTAATCAACGCTCGACATCTGAATTTTATGCAAAATACCAAGAACCAACATCTCTATATTTTTCTTCTCTAATTTATGTAAATGAGTTTAAAAAATAAGTCCTAAATGAGCTAACAGCTGTACAGGACTTTTGATTTAGTTTTCTACAAAGACTAAAAAATCTAAAATATTCAACAGAAGAGATTTAAGTGAACTATGTAAGCATAAATCTTAAAACTCCACTTTAAAGGGCATACTAAAAAGTTATCATATATATTCTAACATTCATTATAATTTTTACCCTTCCCAGACTAGTAATTATCAGAGTGATAGGAAGATTATTTATTTAACTGCATTCGAAGTTGCTTGATAAGGAAAACCCCAGCAAAGCATTTGTATTAGTAATTTCAGGTAAGCCTGGATTTCACTGAGTACAAGAATAAAGTTTTATATTATCATATAGAAATTGTACAAGGAGAGGAAGAATTTATACATTGTGATGCTTGGTAATTTAATAAATGCTGATGAAACTGTTGAATTTTAAGCTAGTCATGGGCAAATAATTGTTCCAAAATGGTCCCCCTTTTCTAAAGAAAAGTGCAGTTTGTGAAAAGAGTTTTCCAAGGTTTGTACTCATACACTAATATTTTCAGTATTTGGCTACCTCCCTGTTCTAATCAAAATACAATGTCTGCCCTATAAGTATAAATCTATAATAAATCTCCTCTTGAGAGTAATATATAATTCAAAAATCTACCCCATGATAAATTCCAATGAGGTGTTGAGCACTTTTAGATGTTAGCACATTAATGCTTTATAAAATCATGAGAGCAAAGAATAAGGAATCTCAATTCTAGTTTACCTCTAACTTAGATGCTTCCTGTGCAGAAGGACTGTAATAAGAGTTCGCCAAGAGGATTTCAAGATGTATAACAAATGCTGAATATATCAAGAAAAAAAAAACAGAGTAAACATTGGGTAGGCTGGTAGTATATACACTCTATTGGAAGCTCAAGGTTAAAAAATGATGTTGGAAAAATAAAAGATACTCCTTATCTTGTAAGTGGCAGAGTTGATGAGCACAGAGCACTGAGAAGAGTGCCTGGCGTACGGTAAGCAGTATCTGGAGTCCGTATTATCATTAATGTCATCACAACCATCACCATCATCCTGTCTTAGAAACAGAACAACATAAACAAGCAAAAAACAACAAACAAATCCAAAACTCATCTATACACAATTTTCCTATCTATGAGTAAAAGTACCAATGACAGATGTGTATGTTTCTGGATGTTTAGAAGGTGAAAATTTCCACTATTCAGGAATGATTTTACCATAAGACATACAGGGAACCAAAATGTACTCAGTAATTTGGAGACTAAAAACAGTAGAAATGCAAGGCCAGAAAAGTAAAACCTATGGACATGTGTGAAATCCATTTAAGTCTAGTGTAAGTAGGATAGTAAATGTGTCCATAGAAACAAGTTCACAAATACCTAAAGAGAAGTACAAATAAAATTACTGCCACTTACCTCCAAAAGGAATCCTGAAACTCTAAACTTTCCATTGTGATAGACATAAGACTAATCAGGTTTATTTCTCTCTGATAGGGGTTGACTAGCTAAGGTCTCTATAGTCATGTGCAGAGTGCTAGTGTACATACGGTCATTCTCTCTTAATAGTAGAACAATGCAGTGACAATGGTACGGGCAATGGAATTAGACATGGTCAGATATTTTAGCTGTAGAATGTAGGACAATTTTCAGGAAAGACATTACTAGGGGAAACACCTAGGAAACCGCCCCAGCTCCTGACAGGAGGCAAGCAGCACCTGAATTATAGTGGTGACAGCAGGAATAGGAAAAAAGGGAGGGGGTACCAGAAATACATTAAGAATTAGAATCCAAAAGATTGAGTTATTGGTTCTAGGGCACTAAGAAGTAATCGGGGTGATTCTTGGAGGTATTCAGGCAACAGTGTCTCCCCTAACAAACATGGGAGTCAGGAGAATATAATGGTTCAGATCCCTTGTCTATAAAATTGGAATGGCTACGCCCTCATGGATGTGCCATGCCAAAAAGAGAAAGTATGAAGACTAAGCACTGTGGTGCACAGTCAGTCTTTCAACATGCTGGCCTCTGTTGCCTAAGCGGAGCTGATATTCCTTGGGAAGCATATTACGGTAGCTTTTCCAATCAAAGTAAGAATGATCGCATGTATCTGATTTATAGTTTCATATAGTAAAACTTACATACAATTTGTTCAATAGATAAATGCCATAGAATTAAATTTAATAGATATAGATATAGATGTGGCCTGTCCAGAAGATATCCAGCCATGTAATATGAAAAATAGAGACATTTATTGGAGAAAATACAAGAAACAAGAAACGCTGTACATAGAGCAATGACACCCCAGTCCCCTTCAAAGTAGGTACCTTGGGACCTCACACAGTTCTCCCAGTTGCCATCAGCTGCCCCATCATAGTTTCCTGAATCTCATCAATGGACAGAAATCTCTTTCCTTTCAAAGGTGATTTTAGTTTTGGAAAAAGCCAGAAGTCACAGGGCACCAAACCTGGGCTGAGGGGGACTGAGTCACCTGAGTGATTTGATCTTTTGCCAAAAAACTATGCATAAGATTTGATGCATGAGAAGGCCCATTGTCATGATGAAGCTGCCAATCACCAGTTGCCCACAGCTGTAGCCTTCTGAATCATCCAAATAGTTTCTACAGAGGAATATTCAAGCTTACTGCAAAACCTGATGCAGACTCACTGCTCTACTCACTAAATCATTTTGAGTGCCACAGCCACACAGTACACATGCTGACTCAATGGCATCTACCATCCCCATTGATTAGTACAGTGAAGTCGTCATTGTTCATGCATGCACATTCCAGTCCACTCGTCTTGGCTGCCAGGCTACATTGATGCTGCACAAACTGTTCTCATTATATTAACAATGGCTGGACTTTTTCCAGACTGTGCACACAGCTTTTGAACCTCATCTAAGTTTTCCAAAATACTACTATGTTATGACTTTAAACTCAAATGTGGTTCTGTAAAATTATTAGTAACCATTCATAAATTATGTCATACACAGTTTTTACTACAGTTATCACAAATACTGAAAACAGGCTAGTTAGAATCAAATGGAAAATAATAATAATAAGTAAACAAAAATAAAGTTATGCCATTAAAGATACTAAAAATTATCTCCAAAATCCCTCAGAAATACCATAAAAACCTGCTAAAACTCTGTGGTTCTCTCCCTGCAAAATGTAAAGAAAAAATCAAGAAACTAATTGAAAATTTCATTGATTGAAGATACAGTGACTTCTTCCTCATCTCCAGCCATAAGCCCCCGAACCCTGTTTCCTCATGTGTAAGTTTCTGTGTGAAGGTATTTTCCAAGTAACATTAAATTACATATATTATATGCTTTGTGATAAAGGACCATTATAGTAAGCTAAGTATGGTAAATGCTGGGTTAAACTGACTTTTTTATTACCTGAATACCCAGAGTCTTTTATAAGTCAATATAAATCTTGAATCTCATTCTGCAAAATAATTTAACCATGCAGTCATTCACTTCTTGGGGGAGAAAGAAAATGACACATTGAGAATCTATGCCTTAGGTTATTTCACATGAGTTTCCAATATATGACATAATTTGAGCCTCACAACAACCAGGGAAGAAGGCAGGCCGGATAAAGATCCAATTACTAGTGATAAAAGATATTTAAATTCAAAGAGGTAATGCAAGCAGCAAATAGATGTTTGGAATCTCAATTTACCAATATTGTTTTATTAACTGAGACAAAATTTCTGGTCCCAAGGAGAATACCACCTACAAGTGGGGGAACCTTGCGCCTCTTCCAAGTATGACATTCTAGTGTGCTCTATAAAACAGCCACAGAATAGTTTACTGGCTGTTTAACTTTGAAAAACTTAAGCTATTTGGAAACATGCCTCATAAATTAATACTAAATGTGGAGACACTCAATCTCATTAAAGCATGTGCCAAGTAAAGTTTTTAATGTCCTAGTAACTTTCTGTGATTATCCAGATTCAAAGTTCTCTTGGGAGACAGTGTATGGTGCCTAGGAAATAGACAAGAGCAAAATTAAGCCTTTCCAATATGAAGTAATATTTCTGAAAAGACAATCAGCTGCTGGATCTTCAGGGACAACCTTCATGAGAAGCTCTTTCAAATTCTTGAGAAATTATTAACTGCACATTTGCTCTAAGAGTCAAAATATTTTTGGCACATGCCCTCATTTTAAATTGTAAAAACATATGCATACATAGTTATTTATCCAATATTTTATGAGGGAGACCTGGCCCCAGTACCAAAAATTCTCCTGAGAAATCTCATTATGGTACTATTTGCAACTCAGAGAAGATGATTTATATTTTGTTAAAATACAACCCCCCCCCCCCCCACACACAGAGAAGCTCACAGAGATATACACATTTCATTATGAATTTTGGGAACTTCACAAATATATGAAAGATTGGGGAAATCTCTTCACCAAGATCATGACACAGAGAACATGATTCCCTGAATCTGAGGTACTCTATTCTACTGTTCACATACAAATAATCCATATGCCAGAATATTCATGATTCTGGTAGTACATTTAAAAATAAGTATACCCCCTTTTCTGGGATCCCTAAATGACATCACTAAACTTCATTTGGGTTTGTTTGGTTAAAATTGCTATTGCTTAATTTGCAAGGATTTTAAAAAAATCTATAGTACCCTAAGGCTTTCATTTAAAGTTATATTCACAACTACTCTAAACAGTAACAAAACCATGCTTTAACAGTATGCGGTTAAACTCCAGTGACTTCGACATTCCATTCTACAGCTCATGTTATCAATACAATGCTTTTCTGACAGTAATTTGTAAATGGTCCTTACCAGTATTTAATGTTGGTGCACTGATTTTCTATTTGCTGCCATAATTGCCACAAATTCAGTGGCTAACAAGAGTATACATTTATTATCTCATAGTTCTGTAGGTGAGGAAACTGATACAGTCTCACCAGGCTGAAGGCTGTAGGGGAGATCCACCCCCCTGTGGTTTACGGCTTCTCACCCACATTCTTAACGGGTGCTTCCATCCTCACAGCCTGCGACAGCTGGTTGGATTTCTCACTTCATGCCACTTGGACTCTGTGCCCTCCCTCTTCCACTCGTGATTCCAGGGGCCTCATCCACAGCATTCAGGATGTTTTCCCCATTTCAAGGTCAGCTGAGTGGCAACCTTGTCTGTATCTGCAACTGTGATTCCCCTTTGCCATTTACGGTCACATGTCTACGAGTTCCAGCAGTTTGGGAAGACCGCTGTCCTGCTCCCTAGAGTTGGCCACATGCTCTCTTTACAGGCCATCAGTAGGACCCGTGTTTATCATCACAGGCATTTCTCTTCAAGGAACATTTGCTTCATTGCACTCGTGAGTCTCCATGAGTGGAATACAGTAGTACCATTCTGCACACAAACTTGACCGTTCGGTCATTCCCTTTCTGGGGCAAGGCAGCGGGTAGGGGAGCTCCAAATAAGTATAACAGTAAATGGTTTCTTTATGGAAAACTGAAGAGAAAGACTGAAGCAACTTAATAAGACCTTGAGCATAACTTACAATTTCAGACATTTTAATAGAACCCAATGAACTTTAAAATCATCAAATTTGAAGTCATAAAATGAAGACAATCTCACAGCTATCATTCCAACCATCTCTTAGAAATAGGTTACTCCCTGGCTTTTGGAAAAGCGTTTGCCTGATGTTTACCACATGTTTCTCATCTGTCTGCTCTATAAACTCCCAGGGATTCCCCTTGTAAATGAAGCCTTCTATCGGCATCCTGACATCAATGTGTGGCTGCCACCACCCGCTAGATCTTCCTGATCACACAAGCCCCCATTCTTCTGTGCTGCTCTCCAGCAATCACGGTCTTCATACGACTGATGTCACTGAAGCAGTAGTTGCGTAGTTATCTGTGTTCCAGATTTAATTGAGGAAAGCACTTCCCGTTTGAGAAAAATGTGAGTTTTTCCTACATAAGGGAAGTTATACCCTAAGCTCTTTGATGGTTGGAATACATTTTAGTGCCTTATTTTAGTGCCTTTCACAGGTCCCAGCACATAGTGCAAATACAAAAAAAAAGTTCAAAGAATAAATAGAGGTGTATTAACAGATATCGCAAGTCTTTTGCCATGTTGTCCTTACTTGCCTTATAAAATATATTTCTTTGATTATATACATGTTTCCCTATTTAAACTCCGACATTCAGTCATGTTTTTTTATTAAATGCTAACTGTGCACCATGATTGTGATATTCTTTATTAATACAGGGGTGACTTACTTCCTGCCTTCATCCATATATCATACGGTTTTTCAGATGATTTTTAAATCTTAGTGCATTTGTAAATTGATATCTATTTCATGAAGCATTTCACAATCAACTCAAGCAGAAATGGTCTGCCTATTCTAGTCCTTAATATGTCTATTCCACTCACCATTTACATTGCCTCATGGTGATTATTTGCATACACATCTCATCACCCCACTGTAATTTCTTATGTAGCCCCTTATAAGTTATTTTACTCACATGTATACACATGCTACTGTCAGCATAATGGAACATACCATGTATTTTTTTCTAAAAAATATAGCCTCCACAAAAACTTAGAAAAGATATATGCTCTACTCTGAAACTCTAATTCTCATTTTCACCAAATATAATTCTTTCTTCTTTATCAACTGTGAAATATTTATGAATCTCAGCCAATAGAAAATATTTAGAGTGTGATTATACACTAACTATAGGTAAATATACAGTAACTATTATTCTGCAAATAGGTAATCTGCAAATAGGTAATTTGCAGAATAATAGTTACTTTACCCATAGTTAGTTTATATTCCTTTCAATCAGTTAAATTCCTTTCAATCACTCTTGTATTCTAAGGAAGTCACCACACACAGTGTTCTCTTCTGGGTATGATGATTACAGTCTTTCCTTCCCAGTGATGTCTCAGCAATGACTGGCGTTCAGAACAACCATTAATTGATAGATTAATTTTATGACACTTTCCATCACAAGGAAAGTGAGGCAAAGGCAATATAAGATATTAGATCAAGAGTTCTAAATAGAATTCTAAATAAAGTACAAGATATATATCTCATTCTCAAATCTGTGAGATTCTCCTACAAAGCATATAAATGTTATTTGCACAATATTTTACAGTGTTAATGCAAGAGAAAGTGCAAAAAATTTGCCTGAGCTTGATAGGAGTGACCCTTCTTAGAGTACATTTGAATCTAAAAAACTTAAATTAGATGACAATGGGTATGTGAGACAGATTAAGTAAACCATGCCCAAGAGAATGTGGCTATTTGGCAAGGGAACTAGAACTTGATCTGGAAATCATTATCAGCTCTTACTTATAACCCTTCCTAATAAGTAACACTGTCGCCTCAGGAGAGGGTACTGATGCAGACCTGTGGGGTAGGGACACAGTTTTGGTTTCTTTGAGTATTTTTAGTCATCCATTACTAAAAAATGCTCTCCAAGACCTCCTTAAATAAACAAGCCTGCCAAATACAATAAAAACTAGTTGATATTCTATAGTGAAACAAGGAGATAAGCAACAAACTACACACTAAATGCTTCACTTCATGCACAGAAGAAAACAATTTCAAATGGTAAACAAAAATAAAATGCTCTCTAAATTTTCAAAACATCTTAATGTACCATTTAGGCTTGAAACAATTTGTATCTAGAAAAAATGAATACTGTATGTTAAGGATCAGTAAAGCCTCAAATTTAAAGTTAGCTGTTTCCAAGATTGAAACCTTCTTCCATTTTATTTCATTTAGTTAATGTTCAGAAAACAAAAAATCTCTTCAACCTCTAAGCAACATTTGTAAGAGTCAATGTAGCTGTGATATCATTAGTGTAAGCAAAGGAAAATCAATAGCAGACTCAGATCATAATTTCATATACTCACAATGGAAACAGATTTTAGATGAATAAACAAGGAATTAAAAGTAATTAGGTCTAGCCTTGGCTGGTGAGGATAGACCTAATTGGTTGGAGCATCATCCTGTAAACTGGAAGGTCACAGGTTCAATTCTTGGTCAGGGCACATGCCTAGGTCGTGGGTTCTGTCCCCAGTTGGGGCACGTGGAAGAGGCAACAGCTCAACGCTTCTTTCTCATATCGATGTTTCTGTCCCTCTCTCTTCCCTTCTCCCTTCCCTCTCTCTAAAATCAATAAGCATGTCCTTGGGCGAGGATAAAAACAAAATGGGTGTATGTACAATCTATTTCACCAAGTCACTGATGATCTCGAAGGAACTGAGTTAACTAGGACTCACCCGGATGGGTTCCAGGAACCTCTACGTTTAAACAGCTATTTGTAAAGCAGACATCTTGACTACAAAAACTGAAAATTAAGGACATTGTTTAAAACTGCCACCACCACGCGTAGCTAAAGAATAACTTACTTATTAGCACCAAAAGAAATTCCTTTCTTAGTTTATTAGCACCAGTAGAAATTCCTTCCTTCCAGTCACGTAATTATTACCTTCCCTTTCTCATAAAACCCTCTTGCCTTCACCTGTAACTGAAATGCTCTTCAGATTTCTGCCTGAATCACTGCTGCCCGAATAGCTATTAATCACAAATAAATGTTTGTTGCATCTCACTTTGGCTGTTTTATTTTTAGGTTGCCATGATAAACCACCCACCAGGCAGAGCTGAGGATGGGTTCATTCCAGCAACGGCTGGAATGAAATGTCAAGCATAAACAATTTTTTCTAGTATTGTATGTATAACTTTTATTAAGATAATGCCAATTTGATTTGTCTTATAGGTAGCAGAGCATAGACATTTAGCCACTCAAACTCAAAATTATAACTATAGACTAGCATTTGGAACCAGTGCACCCAGAAAGCCTTTCGTTGGGTAAATGGTTAGAAATTTAAGGGTATGTGGCTCTCAGGTGATTTAGTGTACTAATGTAACCCAACAGTAAGCAGTGGTAAATAACATAATGGGGTGAGCAAAAACTAAACAAAAACAGAACTCGAGGTTTCTATTTCCAGGAATTTAATATAAACATTTATTGGGTACTGGTTAAGTTTTATGGGCTTGATTCCCAACATGAATTAATTATATGTTGAAAGTGAAAGATGCTTATTAAGAGTATATAATGCTAAATACTTGTCATAACAAGATCAAACTTCCGTCGTACAAGTGTGAGAGTACCAATGCATGCTGGAGTATTAAATGCATAACTAACCACTGATAAATTAATTTCTTCTTAGACTTATTATCTGAGACTTGAACTGGAGAAAAAAATTGATATTTTGTTGTTTTTAAGACTTTATAACAAATCATGAAAGTCTTTTTTAGTATAGTTGTTGGATTAATACTTTTATATATTTTTATTTTACTACTAATTCTTAGTTTTAAAATTTGAAAATTAATGTTATTGCACTTAGATTATAATGTACTGCTGTTTTGTGTGCTTTGCTTTGTTCATCATTTTTACGAAACTCCGAGGCAGCTATCACTGTCATACATCAATCGTCCTCTTGTGTTTATGGCACAAAAATTCCTGCAAATCATATTTCTGCAGCATCCAGGGAAGTTATCAGAGACCCACCTCCCTGGGCAGGCTATAGACCAGTTGAGATATCACTGAATTTAATGTGGTGAGACACGTGACGTGCTGCTTACCAGGAATGTCCAGGAGAAACACAATGATGGATTGACAAGAATTACAATTTAATAATAAAAAAAATGAGTTCTTTAACTTCAGTTAGTTTGAGAAGCAGTGTTCTCCAGGATATAATGGAAAGTCCAGGTGAGGAAGTGGCATAAATATGATTATGTCAACATAGATAATGTGTACATTTCTTAAAAATTAAATCATGTTTATAAATTAACTAAGCAAACACAAATGAAGCTAAACCCTGTATATTCTTACTGAGTTACTGAGAAAAAAAAGTAATCACTATATAATTTTGCTATCTGAAATGTAAGGAGTTTGGGTTAGTTTATTGGAGCATTAGTCGAGGTTCAGATTTAAAAATAGCCGTAGGGTCAACATTCATTGTCATTTTATCTCACTCCCCTTATCTCAGCAACTGTCACTAGTCTGTCTGAGTGAGACAAGCTTTCGGCCAGTTTTGTCCGCACTTGAATTTTGCAGCCAATTTCTGTGTCGAGGACAGACATTGGCAGCTATCTGAAAAGGCCGTGCCAAGGGTTTGACATTCTTTCTTGTGGCTTGTGTGAGTGAAGGGAAGAAAATCTAAATATGTGCGCGGTCTGAGAGGCAGGGGGTCTGAGAGTCAGGAGGCAGAGGCTTCGGCCACACACAGCATCTTCCCTTTGTGACCCCTCTAACTACACTTGATTTCCTCCACTGCATCCTCTCCCTCAGGGACCAGTGGCTGGGATTTCATTGACGGCATCTTAAAAGATCAGAGAGGCACGGAAAGACTTATGAATGAATTTATAAAATGATAGGCCTACTCTAAGAAAATTCCATACTAAATTATGTGGAATATTTTCACTGTCATCAACAAAAAATAAAATAAAGGAAGATTTATGGCAAGAAACCCAGTACTCATGTCAAATGATCGTAACAGTATGTTTCGTTTTTCTTTGAACTTTTTGGGTGTCCCAGAACCCTAAGAATCTGATGAAAGCTGTGGATCCTGTAGAAATGTGCTTGGATCATAGATCACCCAAAATGAGGCCAACGACCCCAATTTAAGAAACCCTGATCTAATCCAACCCTTTAATTGTACAATTAGCAAAATAAAAATAAAGCTCCAAAGAGGTGACATCTTTTGCCTAACACAACCCAGTGAGTTAGCAGCAAAAACACACACGTTTTTTCACTCCAATTCTAACGCCCTGAAGAGACTTTGAAATGAATTCTTTTGATAACAGACTTCAAAGCAAGTTATTTATAGAAAGCTTCCAAGAAAGGGGAGACATACTTCTAGTGTTCTGAGGTCTGAGAAATATGTTAGAGCACAAATGCTTCTTTATTTATTTTTTCCTAAAGAGACAAGAAGTGAGATTCATAAGCTTATTCTTGTTGCTCTGACTTGGAGAGACAGAGTGAGGGGGATGAACGACCGGAGTCACGTACAGTACCGGGAAGGACAGCTGAGAGTCGGGAACGAGATGATTCGGCAACAAGTCTGCAGTCATCGGGATAAAACCAAGTCACCCTGAACATTACCGCAATTATATTAATAAAGAATATTAATTAAATTTATGAAACAACACAGGTCTCACCCACCCTCTTCTAGCTGCTCCCTCTCTTCCAGTGCCGACGCCCGTGACCTCTACCACTATCTACCGAGACTGGAGGCCTGAAACACACGTCCTCCTAGGCTCCGCCTCTCCCTGGTCCCTCTCACTCTCTGAGACTTATCAGTTCTACACCTCCTTTCCGGTCTCCTCCCCACCATCCTCTCTTGTAAGGTGGGGGTGGGGGGGTTGGCATATCTAAGGTGTTACATGAACTTCGTGCATTGTCACTGAACCTACAATGGCACAGAGCAATCTGGCATAACATCAATGTGACAACACAAAATTTTACCTGTCAAGAGTCTATTCATGAGTGGAATGATGCTCTTAAAATAGTATATGTTTCCTTGTACATCTAATTGTACCTGTGTCAGGTCTTGTTAGTCTCCAGAAGACTTCCCCCCACCCCTCCATAACAGTAAAGCATGGCTGAAACATGGCTGCCAGCTGGGGACTGGGTTTCTCAGCTGTCTTTGCTACATGTATGGCCATGTGATTAACCCCTCATTGTTAATGGAGGCATGCAAGAATGATGGGAGCAACCTCTATTTGACTTGGTTAAGAGGAAATCTTTGGCCCAAGCTTAAGTTCTGTTCCTTTCACTTCTATCCAGAGTAGTGACAATCAGTGACTTCGAAAATTATGCATTACCAATGGCAGGGGCGCCACCTGAATGAAACAGCTAGTAACAGACCTGAGCAATCTATGCAGACTGTTACCTGAGCGAAGACTAAACTATCTCGTTTAGGCCATTGCATTTTGGGATCACTTTGTTAGAGGAGGTAGCCTTCACCCTAACGGATACAGTATCAGGCATTAGAAAACTACAAATCTTTGTATATCCTTGTACATATTATATTGTTATCCAATTGAAATAAATCCCCAAAGTAGACCTTTAAAGTTAGCAAATATTAATATTTGCAGTGAGAACTGTAATGCCTTTGAATAGCAAATTTTATACAACCTGATATAAAAGTTAACTTTGTACTTAGATTTATAAGTGATTTGCTGACAAAGATAAACCAAGTTTTACGCAGAATGGTCACGATAAATTTCCTGTTATGAGGCACTGCAGAAAGAGGAAGGCAAAGGTACTAAAAAAGAACCATCTGCTGCAAATCCCAGCAGGCTGATGTTCTCCAAAATGGTTGAGTTCCATTAAAAATTTCTGAAGTTTAAGTATAACTTCTGAATAATTTAACAAAACTACTGCCAGTTTCTTTTTTTCAGATGTGAACTATCTAATTATTAATGAGATTCTAGATCCTCAGAAGACAGAACTGTTAGTATAAACACAAGGTAGAATCATTATTTAGAAATCTAGTTTCTGCTAATTTTCAAGTTGACTTAATCAACTGGTTCGGCTTAATCATACATATTTTATAATTCATTACCGAAAGGAGCCCTGTAGTCATGTGTCTTTTCTATTTTCATTGCCAAAGGTCACTCATTAAAAAAGGGTCCATTAGGAGAAACTGAGTTTCTATAGGAAAGTATTCAACAAGGGAGTTCTTGGTATTACAAATAAGTGGATAGAGAGACACATAGTTTAATACATAATTCAGTGCTTTCTGAATGCTTTCTTTCCCTAGCACTTTACATTCGATGAAAAAGACAGAATGGACAACTCTATAGCATCATTCCTGGCATCACTTGCATGGCTTTCAGTAACGTGGCCCACTTTTATAAACCAGACCTTTGCCTGCTCAGGGATGCTTGTCGACACCCCCCAAAGCTTTACTGCAGCTGATGGGATTGCACTGGAGTGATGAACCAGGAGACGTTGTTGTTTCTTAATGAAATAAGTAATTCCAGTGAATGGGCCCAAGGCTGGTTCCATTTCAGTCAATTTTCACTCCAAAAGACAAGTGACACTTCCTCCTCAGAGACTGGCTTTTTATGTTATGCTTCTGAAAACACACATCTCTTTATTTCTAAGAGAACGTGCTAGCCATCGGACAGGAGCTCCCTCAACTAGTGGCCACCAAGGTTACAAAGCACAGTAGCTGCATAGGAACCTCTCCTACCTCCTTGCATGCTGTTAGAGCCCAGCAGGGTCCTCCCTCTTCTCCAAGGCCCACCACTCAACTACGCTCTGTATCCTGCCACTCTGGATGTCCTCATGCTACGGAGCATCCCCCCTCCCTGCCAACTGCCACCTTCTTAGCCCCTCCTTCACATCAGCATGTTCTCCCACCTTAAAACGGTACAAATCTGTACCTGCTGGTCACTTTTCGGGCCATACCTTCCTCCCCACCCTCCTCACAGGCATTGTCACTGTCCTCAATCACCTCGGCTCTCACTTAGACTCCAACTTACTGCCATTTGACTTCTTTCCAACAAGGACACTGCAACAGCCCTTGTCAAGGTTACCACTTGCCTGCATTTGAAGATAAATGCTTCAAAATACTTAACCTACTTGACATCCTTTTAGAATCTGAGAGTATTCTGCCCTAACAAACTTTGAGCCCATCATTCATTTTGTAGTACATGAACTTGGGACAAGGGGTTATATTCAGATAGTAACAAACTAATGGTGGCACTTGGAGGTGTGACATGTGACAGCTTGCTTTTTTTTTTTAGCATCTGGTAACCTTAACCAATTCTCATTGTCTTGAAATGCCCTTTTAACTTAGTTTCTACATTATCATACTTGCCTGATTTTCTTTCTAACCACAGGGTTACCTGTGCCTTAAATGTGACCTTCCTTGGGATGCTGTCCAAGGCATTCCTCACTGTCTGCCTAGAATATAACCTATTAAATCTACGGCTTCGACTGACTCTACACTGATAACATCTACATACATATCCTAACAATAATGATAACAGATCATTATTTCTCTGACTCTTATACTTCACCATGCATTTTACATGTGTGAACACATTTAATCCTCACAACTCCATGAGTATAGTACTATTTTTATTCAAATTTCAAAGAAGTAGGAAGTTAAGGCAGAGAGTTGTAAGCAACCTGCCTACAGCTGCAGTGTTGGTTGGTGGCAGAGCCAGTACCTCGACCAGATAACTTGGCCCCCAGGCTTCACTGGGGGGCTTCCAGCATCACCACACTAACCCTTCACGACGGCACAGATCCACGTCCCCCCAGTGAGCCTTCTCCACACCGCCTCCTCGACTTTTGATCTTTATATGTGACTACTGAGTCCATCTCCCTGAGCGTGGCTGATTTTTCAGTAATGCAACCACATGACTGGCTAGGCCTGCGTGAGCCTTTGGTCAACAGAGAGCCCCAAGTGAGACCAACTACACCAGCCCATGGCCAAATACAGCTGAGATTAAGGTGATCAAGTTGGAGAAAAACATGTTCCTAGTTCATTCACATAACTATGGTTTAAGTAAAATACATAATTTAAAAATAAATGTAATTCCAACACTTCTTGAAGTACTGTATTTGGGAAAACTATAAATTCATGATGCTAAACATCAGTCCATTAATTTAGAGGTAGTAAATTACATGAAAATGCAAAAAAAAAAAAAGTAACATTCACTTTAGCTGAAGAATGTGACTTACTCGGAGCTGCGTGGAGCCTTCGGCCTATACACCAATTAACCAATGTGGACATGGCAATGTCCCGACCTAAGACTACTCCAAGGAGAGATCTGTATTTGCTCTAGCTCAGGAAGAAGGGATTGTAATAAAGATGTACATTTTAGGTACCACAGATATATGAAAAAAATGATTTAGTTATGGTAGCTGGAAAAATGACGACATTTTACCCCTAGCAGCTGTACACATGACACAGGCAGACCTGCTTATCACCTCATGTGCAACAAAACCAGTGACAGCTTGTGTCTGTGTGCGACACTCAGACAAGCTCCTCTGCTCTACAGTTGCTTCAGCCTCAGGTTCATGTGCCCAGAATGGAACTCTTCACCTGTTCCCTGAAACCTCCTTCCCACCTTGGGGCAGGGTTACAGTGAAGGACCCCATCATGAACCAGTGCTCCAGCTAGAAACATGGGCATCACTTTTGATTTCTCCTTCTTGACAATTTCTGAATGCTTTTGTAATGTAACCTCATTTGTAATCAAATGAGATTATAGCTTTGACTATAGCAGCCCTGTGAGGCTGTATTATCTGCATTTTATAAATAAAAATATTTGTGCTCCAAGAAGGAAAGTGCTTTGCCCAGAGTCACAAAACTAATAGCTGTTTTGTGGTGCCTCACTTAGTTAATATATTTATACACATTATCTCATTTAATCATTAGAATATTCCTATGATTAAACCCTTTTATTCTCAAATTAGGTAACTAAGCACATGCAGAGATTGAACTGGTCATTTAAGGATTTAATTCAAGATTTGAACTCAAGTCTGTCAGGCTTTAAATCTCCTCTTGATTATTACTGCCCTTAATAAATTACAGTATAGGGATCCAAATCCAATTTATTTCCCTAGTAGGTAGTCATTCAGTTGACCAGATATTCCAGTGATGGGACATTCACAAGTTCATTTGGGGGCTAAAAGCTTCATAAGAAACTATTTTACTTTAGACCTTCTTCTTGAAAACAATATTAAAACATTTTATATGCTCTTAGGTTGGCAGAGTGTAATAAACCTGTTATTTTAGCTATTGAGAAATTTATGTTTTACTAAAGGTTTTATTGAAAACTATTTTCAATAATAGTGCTGGAGTTTTATTTATAGGAAACATGGCACAACATGTAGAAAACCTAACATACAGCAGACCCTGGAAGCTACATTTAGAGCAATTTTTTAAGTCTATTTTCTTTCTTACTTAAAATAAGATGTATAACTCTTCTCTATCCATCTTCCCTAACCGTCTCCAAAAACATCCAACAATGTTGGATATTTTACAATAATAAAGACTGTAAGTTTTATTTATAATTATATGTGATACAGGAGAAACACTGAGAGATTAAATGATCTGTTTAAATCATACAAATAAACTAGCAATAGTGCGAGGTACATAATAGATTTAAATTTGTCTTATAAACAAAACCCAAGTACTTGATTTTTGACATCTGGGGAAAAGAGCCCAATTTAAAATATGTTCAGCCTTCATCGGTTCCAGGAAGTAGATCAATGCCATAAACATATTCTTGCCATTGAAGAGCAACATAAGACCATATATGCTATAGCCACAATCTATGTATGGGACCACCACACACAAGGAAAACTCACCAATTAACTAACTTCCTATGTTCATTTTGTCAGATGGAACCCACATGTAAATGTACAATCAAAAATAGTCTTTTCATTAGAAAATACTTAGAATGAGCTTTTGAAAATGTCATAATTGCTTTCTTCCACCTCACTCTCTTCTTCCTCCCCCTCTCCACAGTTAGACTGCTATAAACACCATTGGCACCCCTAAATTATTAACATATATAGCTCATGCTGGTAAACTAGGTCAGGTTCATTTATACAGAGGTCTTGCCGTGTGTCCTTATAGATCCATCTGTAGACTCAGGGATCAGACTCAGTTTAACTTTATCTGATAAAATTTTCCCAAAACAACCCCAAAAGAATGGATGATATTGAACACTAGGATGTGATGGTCAAGGAAGTATCACTTGGGAAAACATTGCTTTCTCCTATTAACCACTAACCTCATTTTACTTCAGCCTTGAATTAAAACTGATTGAAGATTCTTAACACACACACACACACACACACACACACACACACACACACGAAAGCTTTCAGAGGTGATAGATTCATTTAATACCTCGACCATGGCAATAGCATCAAAGCAGTATTATAGGTCCAAACACATCAGGTATACATGAAACATGTACAGTGTTTGTATATCAGTTATACCTCAATAAAGCTGATTAAAAACTGGGGGAAAAAACCCCTTAGGTTGAACAAAGCCATGAGGTTTTAGGTACTTTATCCTCACTCTTTCTTCATTTAAAAAGCTCCAAAAGCCCATATTAAATTTTTCTTAATTGAAAGAAAGTGAAAAATTCCCCTGATCATTTTCTGTCTAAATGTGAACATTTTTATGACTGTCCCTTCATTTACTACCTCATAAATATTAAAATATTCCTTGTTTGTAAACAAAATTAAATTCCTGTTCAGTAGGCTTTGATAATTACAACAGTTTTGCCTGTTTTCATTTGTCAAGTCTTAGAAGAAAGGTGTACTAGTAAATAATTCTCTGTTTAAATGGTTCTTATTTTAATGACGCTGGGATAGACAGTTGCATGAATATCTCTAATACTGTTGCCACAGCCTGACGTATTTTTTAACAGACCATAAGAAAGGAGGTTCTACAGCTTCTGTTAGTTATCAGTTGGTGAAAGATACTTAGAGCCTCCAACGTCTCCTGACTATCAGCTGGGCCAAGTTTAAAGTCTTCAGACCACTTAATGAGACTCTCATGGCATGGCCTCACTGGGGCTCTGCTGGTGTTTGTTAGAGACCCAGAACCCCCCTGCTGTGGGTGCCCTGCTCCTTTCCATCTGTCACCACTGCCAGTGCCCTTCTCTTTGCTTTTCCACAGAACAATGCAGCCCTTAGACTGTTCGAAACCCCTACCAGAAAGCTTTCTCCGCTTTTCCAGCCTACTTTCATCACCCACTTCTCCGAACTATTTTTTTCTCACAAGGGTGAAAACATTTTATACCTTTTCTTTGCATATGACAATTTCCCTCTGAATCTTATGCAACATTTTTTTTGCATTGACACATTTTATTTTATTTTTCAATCAGTTTCACATTCAACACTATTTTATATTAGTTTCAGGTATACTGTATAGAGGCCAGACAAATACCTTACACAGTGATTCTCCAACACTTCAAGTACCCCCTGATACCATACATAGTTATTACAATATTACTGCACATACTTCCTGCCGTGCTCCACATCCCTGTGACTCTTCTGTAACTTTCAATTTGTACTTCTTAATCCCTTAACCTTTTTCACCCAGCCCTCTAACCCCTCCCCTCTGACAGCCATCCGTCTGTTCTCTGTATCCATGAGTCTGTTTCTATTTTGTTTCCAACTTCTCCAAATCTGGAGAAAATTTGTTAGGCCATAACACAGACTGGCATTTATTTATATGCTGCCTCCTAGTTGATTGCAGAGAGTTGATGCAATCTTGTCATCTGATTTATAAACTCAGTAAGCCCAGGAAATATGTCTTAAGCTTTCTTTGGACATTTCCTACCAATGCTGCCTATACAGACATGATCAATATAGCCGAATGTATCAAGATCAAAACATCATCTGTCCCAAGTTTTCCAAAAAGGGTGATCCAGTCTGGAACAAAGGAACAGAGGTCAAGTTGCCAGGTCCATTACTTATCTACATCTTTTCCTCACCCTGGTCTGTATGGTATTCTGGAAAAGGAAGGGGCTTGTAGCTATTTCTGCTTTCTACTTCTTAGTTGTCTTTTTTAGGCAAGCGTGCTCATCTTTGAGCCTCTGAAGCCTGTGTACAAAACCAAAGAATACTTTTATTTCGCTTACTACTTTGATTTCCTTGAATATACTTGCATATCCTGTCTCAGGGCTCTTTCTTCTGTCCTTTTCTCCTGGGAAAATACTTCATCCCCATCTATTTATCAGTTTAATTCCTTTCTATCCTTACACATAATATTCTTACAGAAGCTTTCCTTCTTACCCCTTTGTCATCTCCATTTACTCAATGACCATCTTCCCTGGGAAACTGCGCCTTGCTAGAAAGCAGGGACACAGGTGTTATTCCACACTGTGTATCTGGTGCAGTGTGTAAGCATATGAACGTTATTTACTAAATATCTGTTTCCCTTACGCTTATCTCTTGTTGGTTTTTTTTTTAAGGATTTATTTGTAGTTAAAATCTCCTAAGTGACTTTTCTTATTCTTTTATGTGTTTCTTAGCATTTGATGACGGTCACCAACCACCACTCAATAATTGGAAGTGAAAGAACACAAATATTGTTATTTACAGGAGGAAAATGACAAAGCCAAGCAAACCACACAAACACGGGCCACACCCCCTTTCGTGAACTGGCTAAAGACAAGATTGGTGGTAAATGCTAAGTGAGCTACTCATTTTGATACCTATGATTATTTCTTAAACTTGATCCCCTATAGACAATATGGTTCTTTTTTTAACTAGTTGATGTAAAAGTGTTTCTAAGTGAACAGAGAGAAATACTACGAAACAGAACATTTAAAGATAAATTTGGAGCCCTGGCTGGCGTAGCTCAGTGGATTGAGCATGGGCTGCGAACCAAAGCATCGCAGGTTCGATTTCCAGTCAGGGCACATGCCTGGGTTGCAGGCCACGGCCCCCAGCAACCACACATTGGTGTTTCTCTCTCTCTCTCTCTATCTCCCTCCCTTCCCTCTCTAAAAATAAATAAATAAAATCTTTCAAAAAAAGATAAATTTGGAAATCCTCTTGAATACAAATCATTATTTATTTTCATTTTCACCAATAACTTTATTGATTTGGATATTTTGAGTATTAATATGTACTTCACCAAGATTTCTGTGCCAGAGAATATGCAAATATTAAATTGATAGGCATTAATATTTGTATACCTCATATCAGTGTTTTCAACCCCATTAAACCTGAGTAAGAATCCAGACTGACATGTTACTAAGAGTGAAGCAAAACATACACACACACACACACACACACACACTGAATAAAAAGTGACAGCAATATTCTCACTGAAATGAGAAGACACTCATTATCAAAACAAGAGTTCTAACATCATTTAATCACAAATAGTAGGGTGTTTATCTAATTTTAAAAAAAAAACTCAAAGTCTACACAAATAAATTCTCTTGTTTAATTTACAGTGAAGTTTAAGGTTAACCAGTACCCACAAAAGAGTAAAAAGGAAGAAGAAGAAATATGTACTATGTGATTTTATTTACTCAACTGTTAATGAAAATAAAGTTTCTCAGCACACAGGTAATGAAAGCTACCTGTGCAGTTACAGTGAGATTTGGTGACAGTGCTTGGCGAAGCCGTGGTCCCTGAGGGTCCTTCTCACACACCAGCAACCCGACACAGCTGAGGACTTATAGTCCATGCTGACGTTATGGAAAATTTTGTTAGAGAAGTTTCAGGCATGTAGGACTTAAGGAATTCAACTCCAACTCCCAGAAACATGACTTTCTATACTTCTTAGCTGGCAGAACTACACAATTTATTACACAAATAAAAAAAAAAAGACCTTAATTTTAATGCCTGGTTTATAGCTTCCCTGACTTACAAAAGGCAAGACATCATTCAAATGGATAAAAATACCACCGGGAAACATTAAAAAGTACATGTGCTACATTAATAAAAAAAAGAAAGGAAGTAAGGACAGGAAATTATAAGGTAGAAATTTCAATCCATTCTTATTTTAAGAAATAAAAATGTTGTTAAAAGATAAAACATGCTTCAGCGGTACATTTGTCTAACCCTATAATTTTATTGAATACATTTTTATAATGAAACATGGCCAATCATAATCTAAAATTGAGCTCCAGGAAGGTGAATGATACATAAATGGAATATTTCTCATAAACTGGTAAAACGATTGCCTTTTATAAGGTATTAAACACTCACAGAGAAGCATGCTTACTAAGACAACAAGAATGTAGACAGCTTAAGGATGAAATACTAAATGTTTGAAATTCAAATAAAAAGAATTCAGTGACATTTAATTTGACATTCAGCTAACTCACAGTGTGACTCGGTTGCCTAAGAATAAATGGTCTTAAACCAGACATCTTATTGCATCATCGTTTCACTAGCGCTCCTCTCAAAGATTATATCAGAAAAGTATAAAATGCATATGCTTCTTCTAAACAATTGGCAAAATGAAGTTATTTCCAACAATAGTCCTTTTGTCTACCTAGATAATGGAAAAGAACTCTCTTTAGATCCAGAGAGAAGCACTGAACTTAGGGAAAATGAAGACAAACACAAATACTAACATTAAATTATAAGCAAATAATTTAGAATTTCCTGGTAGAGATGATAATATACTGGCTTTAGGAAGCTCTAAATTTCTGTGACTAGCACTAGCCTTTCTAATTAGCCTATATATTAAAGGGAATTTTAGGCCCTAAATAAATTAAAATAGGTTATTAAAAGCCAGTAAAGTGTGGAAGTGTAAATCACAAGCATCCCATAAAGTAAGATATCGTTACTTCTGTTGTTTCATCTCCTTGGGAGCACTATTCACCCACATTCTCCTGCTTCCTTTGCAGGGGCAGAAAGCAAACAATTAAATAACAAACAAATAAAAAATGGGTGGGTAGCCAGAAGAGAAATATTGGAACCCAAGATCTTTCGAAAAATAGTACAGAATATATTTTTTGCTGAAACACATCATTTTTAAACCTCTCACTCCTGCGTGTCAGGGCCCTGCATCAGCGAACATTTAAAATGTTACATTCCCTTTTTGTGTGGCAGCACTGACTGCCCATCCCCGTGTGATTAAAAAGCTAACTCATGCTAAAATTTAAACAATGAAATATAAATGTACATATACTTTTATGTGGCTTGTCTGTTTTATATAATCTTTATTTAAAGTGTATACCATTAATTCTTAACCTCAAAAAGTACTGTATTTTGCCATGTATAATGCACAATGTTTTGTCTACATTTTTGAGGGAAAAATAAGGATGCACATTATACATGGGAATTAGTGCTAAAGCATGGGTGTGCATTATACACGGAAGTATGCTTTTCCAAACAAACCTGGTTAGAACAAAGGATGAATTTTCCCTTAGAAGGGAGTGCTTTCTGCCCACGACTCTGTATATTTTTCTCTTGCCAAGACCCTGGAGATCTATCTATTCCACATTCTTAGCAGGTGCACTTGCTTATCAGTATCCTCCTCATGCTGACCCCTTCCTTGGATAACCATGGTACAATTTTTTTCAAATTTGAAATTTATTTAAACAGATAAGGTAAACTTTATTATAAATAGTACAGTTTTCTTTTCCTTTTCTATTGAAAATGCCTTTTCAACACCATATAGCAGCCTCCTTTCCTTTGTTTCCCTCCCCAGAGTGACAGAGTGTGGATGCTGTTGTACCTCCTAAACAATCTTAATTTGGTAATTAGAAGGAATGCTCTCCCAGTTCCTCTCGTATCTAAATAAAGGGGCAGAGACACTGGGGCATTTCCCCTCTGAATCACACATGGAGGTGCGGGCGGAATAAACAAAGGGAACTCGATGTTCATTGTTCTGGAATTGGGCAGCAGCTAGAGGGGAAAGTGAGGCAGTCACACAGGAGGCTCCACTCTCAGACAGGGGAATGGTAAGAAGCAGCGGGGTATGCAACGCGAGGCGAGGACTGGGTGATGAGGGGGAGTAAAATGTATGTCCCATAACAAAGGAGATGTGGAAAGACTATTTCTCCCTGAGTGGTAGTCTTGTCAGCCAAGAACATAAGTTTGAAATGACATTTTAAAATATGGATCACTTCCATGTCAGGTTTTTTGAAGAGGAGGTTACTAATATAGAGTGGTGAGTTAACTCATCCTGAACATTCTGATAAGGTAGACAAATGAAAACAACACAGTAGCTATTGTTTGGTGAGTTATATGTATATGATTGTGAATATTTTAAACTGTGTAACTCACATCTATCCTATGTAACCTTCATATAGGTTTAGAATGGGTTTTCAGGTGATGGGTAAAAGATATTTAACATGTAAATCTCAATCCTAATTCATTTTAGGAGCATTTAAATTGGGCATGAGGGGTGGGGTGGAGAGAAGACCTTTGAAACAAACATCATTTTAAGTATAGATAAGTCATCAGTATACTCAACATACACAGGAATGCTTTTCTCCTTAAGAAACAAAACCTGTCCTCTAGCATATAAAAATTCATGATATCCATAAACAAAACACTGATGTACTTTTTTACCTGGAGAAATCCACACTTCTCTATAGTTTTGTGAATATCCTTTTAATTATGAAGTCAGTATTTAAAATGTTAACTAGTTCAGATACATACTCATTACAGGTTAATGGGTACAATGGGCTCTTCTAATAGTTCTCAACCTGGTTGCATGCAAGAATCATATGGGAAGCTTACTGATCGATGTGTATACACTACAGACAGACAGATGCTGAATGTGAGTTTCAAAACAAAGCAAAGTGTTAAGTATAAAAACCCAAAAAGGATGAAGCATATATAATATGCTCTATTTGGGCCAACTTCATGCACCTTTTTAAAAGGTGGCGACAGAGGGCTTTCTGTTCACCAAGACTCTGTGCGGCACACAGAGGCGTAACTCCGTGAAGCAGGTGTGGTGTCGCCTGTGGAGGCCAGATGGGTCTGGAGACAATCAGCTAGAGGCTGTCTCCACGTAAATGGAAGGAAGAATGTAATAACCCAGAGAAGAATGAATAAATGTACATGTTTCTACCAAATATGATCCAACACTAAAGAGTTCAAAGGCAAATGACTAGTGATCCTCACTAATATCTGTAATTATATCCAATAAGATGTTCTAAGAAAATATTTATTAGACTCTTTCTTATCATTCAAATCACCACAATCAAACTTACAAGTGGAAGAATATATGCATGGCACTAAACAGGTCAAATTCTTGAACCATAGTACTATTTATGTATCTATTTACCAAATCTCTAGCTTTAAGACGTAAACAAAATATATACATGGAATCAAATGCACCAAAACCACAAACCTAATGACAGTTTTCACTGTAAAATCCAAAACTTACTGTCAGAAAAAAACTTTTTTTTTCCAAAATGGCATTCCTTTGGAAAATAAGGGAGCACTTTTCTCAATTTTAAAAAAAGCATAAATTATTAAATTGATCCAAGGATGTGATATTTGCTGTTCCACAACCAGTGTGTAATTATATTCCTCCACATATACAAAGGCTTTCAAGACATTTTCATACTAAGGCATCTAGAAATATTATCAATACTAAATATTAGCAAACAAAAAAGCATTGACTCTATTCCTTAACAAATAGAAATAGTTGCTTAAATCAAACCACTCTATTTACAGTACATAACATATGGATTTTTAAACTACCCCATATACAATTCATATGCATGCACATATTCAATGTAATTAATCTCTAATGAGCAAGAGGACTAGTATAATTTTGATTATCATTAGTATTTATTTCTCAATCTGTAAACCTCATGTTCAATTGCTATAAAGGATAGTAAACATTTACCACTAAACAATAAAATCATATGCAATTTATACTCTACATTTGTTTCATAAAATATCTCTTGGCATCTGGCTGAAATGTATTATTTCAGATTCTTCCATGAGGGCCAACTAATATTATCATTAGGAAACCTTAACAGGAATAACAGGAAAAATATTTGGTCCTGGTGAAATTACATCAACTACTATAATCATTTTAATTTATTACAAAGTTTTATAGGTTTCAAACTTTTAAAAATATATGAAATACCTGGAGTTTATTAGGAATTTTTAGGGAGGGTATTAGTAAACAAGCTACAGTAAAATTTTTTGTTTAAACCGAAAATGATTTAAGAACTACAAAAGTATAGATTGACACTATGGTTTGTAAACACCATTTCAATAACATCCTAATAGATCAGCCCATCCGCAACAAAGCCCACTGCAACAAAAACTAAAGAAATGAAGTATTTCATATGTTATCCAAAGAAAAACTCCAGTGTTAACTTGACCAAAATAATTTGTAGACAGACAGGACTTCAGAGAACATCTACTCCAATATGTTCATTTTAAGAAGAGGAAACTGATGCTCAAAGAATTCTATTTATTATTTTCATAACCAAGTTTGTTATTAGTAAAGCATCAGTCCCGGCTTCCCAATTTCCACCTTTAGACCACGCTGAGCCACACTAATCTTTAATAAATTAGATTACACTCAAAGTTTAATTGTGACTTGTACCAAGCTTTTCTTCCTCTTACCCATTTGGTCTTTTTCCACTGACCTGTGTCCTTCCACTTTCAACATACTGCTCCAGCTCAAGTCAAAAAATTCAAGACAAAAATCTGATGACGCATCTCTACCCTTGTGGAGTGTGCACTGATAGAGTATGCCAACAGAGTCAAAAGATTAAAAAAAAGACTTCCTTTTTTATTGAGGTGCCATTGGTTAAAAAGGTTATACACGTTTCAAGTGCACGTTTCTATGATACATGATCTTCATACTGCATTGTGCTCCCGCCACCCAAAGTCAAATCCCCTCCCTCCACCATCGATTTGATGACCCCCTTTACCTTTCGGTAACTTTGTGGGTAGTGTCAAAAGTTCTCCTTTAGATTTATTTAAACCACTTCATGTAAGTGTCCAAAGAAAGGTTTTGTGTTTCAAGTAACAGAAAATCCTAAATTACATACGTGGGCTCAAGTTTTAAAAAACGAGAACATTATTATCTGAAGCTACATGTGCCTTACGGCCAGAGCACCAGGTTCCATGCCTCAATGACGCTCCCCATCATTTTGATCATCAGCCAGGGATGTGTGATCTTCTTTAGTCCAGTACCTCTCTGGAACAAAGGATGGGTAGGTTTTCCCTCAGAAACACAACTTTATGCAACAGGGATAGATATTAAACAAAATTTGGGTTTTGATAGAAAAGAAGGGATCATGGTCACTAAGCAGTCAACCATCAATGTTAGCTATTCCTTCAGCTAAACAATTTCCATGAACAATATTCTTGCCTTATTTTCGAAACTTCCCAGGTCTACCTACATGTTCACATCCCTTCCCAAGAGAAGAAAGACCCAATGTATCATCTGGTCCCTACATCAAGCTCAAGTCCAGGATCTTCAGGTAAGAGTCATTATTTCCAGGAGGTCCAAATGGCTTAGAAAATTATTCCTAAATGATAAGGTATCTACTCCCTCACATTTACACATCAGTCAACAGAATTTTTTTTAAAATAACAATCATGAAATGCCAAAAGGAGGTCAGTAAAAAGCAACACAAAGTAATCCGTGGTTCATAGCAAGGTTCCTCATTTCAAACTCTGCTTCAACTTAGACTTAAAGCCACATGCAGAAAGGGCCTCTCTGAGTAGAGCAATACTCTTTCCTTTCCATTTTCCATTGGGCCCACTTCAGTCTGGTTTGTTTCTTTATTAAATGTTGCAGAAATATGTTGTAATCCAGTACCATCCATTTTCCCACCATTCCCTCTGACGTTGCAGCACCTATGAGCACATGGCCAACTCTCAAAGGAACAACATGTAACGTTCTCTGGTTTTACTGAAACTAATAACAAGAGCCACCCTCACTACTCTACTCTCTTGATCCTCCACTCATTCAAGTACATGTTCGAAGATGTTCCTGGAAGTACCTCACTCCACAGACCCAAATACTAACATTTTAAAAAATATATATTTGGTTCCCAATAACAAATATTCTTTATCCAAATTAGATTATCCAAGAAGGACATCTGCGGCTCACATAACAGAAGTCAGACATAGAATATTTCCATAAGGTCGATCCATCTCACCGTGTGGCTGTGTCACCACGGCCTGATGCTCGCTCTCTCTTGCCCTGCTTTCCTATCTTGAATGTTGGCTCCGTTGACAGAGTAGTAGCAAGATGGCTACAACGGTTTCAGAAATCACATCTTGACGCAACACTGCAGTGTGACAGCAGCTCTTCATTCGTGGTCATTTTTTCTCGTGACCAAGGAAAGCTTTCCCTAAGCCTCTAGCAGAGCTCCCTTCATGTCCTATTGCCTAAGGCCAGTTTCAATGCCTGTTCTTTAATCACCAGCACGGCGAGTCGTCTAATCTAATCACGGCAACCCTAACAATTCAGGATAGATTTGATGTGGGGAGCAAACCCCCATGCCCACAATAAATCATTTGCTCACTGTTCGAGTAACTTTAGGCTGAGTGAACATACAGAGAACAACTCTGTAGCGAAGGCCCTTCCTTAAATGACAGGGCTTCCCTGCAAAGTAAATGCATGCCTTCATCACAGTCTTTCCACTGGAATGTTCCAGATATCCCACAGAAGTACGAATCAGGGTAACATAATGTACAAGTATGGTGACTGTTTGTTTATTACCACCTCTTAGGACCAGGCAGTCTCCCTGTTAGATATAAAGCCGGTGGCAGGTTCCGAGAACACGTGGGACTTGGTAACAAGTAGGCTGTAGTTAAATCCCAGCTCTTGCAGTTACTTGCTGTTTGATCCAGAGCAAGTGTTTAAATTCCCTGAGGCTCAATTTCCTCAACAGGTAAATAGAGATACTAACAGGACTTCATCTTACAGGGAGATGGGGAGTTTTGGGCAAAATAATGTGTGGACAGGGTCTGCACCGTTCCTTGCACATACTAGATAATGAACTTCTATTTTATTTCATTTTACTTTTCATTCCCAGAACATGATTTTCCCTCACACATTCTCCGTTTAAATCAATTGCTTTCATCCAGCATTATTATTCACATAGATGAGGTTATCAGGAAAGATACAAAATCATCCTGTTAGCAGGGTGAGTCCCTATGATTACTAAATTCTTTCAAAATCTATTTACAATATTGTTGTCTAAAGCATCTCATTGGAATACATTTCTTCAAAGAAGTGCTATTATATATGTATATAATATGTAACATATATCCCACAGGTATTTTAAAGTTGTACATAATTTTTATACCAATATAGTAAGTCAAACTGGAGAAAAGTAGGCAAAAATATCTAAGTTCCCAATTATTTAGTAAAAAAAAGTATTAAAAAGAATATCCTATGTAGTTCCCCAGGTTTACAATTAGTAATTACTGAAAAACAAATCTACATTATGTCATTTAATTAATATCAATATTTGATTGTAAAGCAACTTAAGCAATAAAACAAACATTGTTTTCCTACATACTTAACAGTGATTTTTAATCTATTTCCAAAATTATTCATTTTTTCTCAGTAAAATGTTGTAAGTGACTTACCAAAACAATGTACAAAATACGATCTTCCAACTTTGCAGTAAAGTATAAAGTGTGCTCTCACCTCCCCCCATATTCATCTCACACTCATTGTGTGGGACAACACTGGTTCTCACTTCACATTGTTTTGATCTCCCACCTATCTGAGAAGTGTCACATCTGGTAAGAAGGTAAATGGCCTGATATGAACTAAAAATCTAATATAAATGCAACAGCCATATTATTCTTAATCAATCAGAAGACACTATCTGGGAAATAATTGTTTTCATTTATTCTCTTTGGCAAGGACACCCTGGGAAACACAATTAAGATACAGATGCTAGTTATAACGGATTGTTTTTAAAGTAAAGCAAAAGCAGTTCTAAGGAAAAGACATTAAGTAAAGAAAAAGTCCCCCTATCTTCCTCATCATTACACATTAGTAATTGTATTTACTTTTTTTCCCTAATGCTTAGGTGGGTTGAGGTGCTTTTGTTTTTGTTTTCATTCGTCCATTCCTTTACTGTAGATTGTTTGAGTATTTATAGCCAGAATCACATCTTTTCATACAATTTGGATTGTTAACTAAGCATAACAAATATTTCCCATAATTGTTACTTATAATTTTTAATAAATCCATAACCTATACTTGATATTATGTATAAATTTAATAACCATTCCTATCAAGTCTTTCAAGTAATTTCCAATGTTTGGGACATTTTGTACATATAATTTTCTATACTTATGATAATTTAAATGGGATAGAATGTAAAAGTAAAATATCCAGCTGAGGTAATGCAGACAATTTAAGACATACATAATTCCAAGGTTCAGCTTACTATTCCACACCTTCTCTCTTATGATTCTCTAGTCCTGACATAACAAGGCGGTGGTGGGAGCAGGAATGGAAAGAAAAGCTCAGTGATTTTGTATGTGGCTCCTGGGTGGCCCCTCTTAATATGGATACAGCAAAACTTACCCTCTAGATGATCATTTATTTAGTTTTATCTCGAGGCCAATTGATGATTAGGAGAGTAACAATAATTGCAATACGCGAACCATTTCAAATACATATTTTATGTTCCACAGGGGATTAAAAAAACAGGCAAAAGGAAATACGCCTGGGGTCAAATTACACAGGAAATACCATTTATGGCTAATGGCATGGCCTGAGGCATCGGAAAAGTGAACATGGGACCGAAGTGGCAGTGACACTAATGAGCTGCCTGTGGTAGCAGGGAAGAAGGAGGCAACTGGAAAAGAATGTGCATGCTATTTAACCTAAAAATTGTACTTCCAAGAATAAACTATTTTTCTTTTGCAGAAATAAACACACAGGAGCATGATAGCACATATTGATACACATTAATGTTCTCAAGAGCATCAATAGGCTATGAAATAATTTGCAGCAATTAAAACAAATGATAGACTTAAATATATTAGTGTGGAACGTTCTTCTGGATGTAAAAATCCATGTGGACACATACATACATACATCAATATAACAGATTTGATGATGCATACAAATGTACGAAGCTTGACGCCCACTAACATGTCAGCAGTCATTTTCTTGGGAGGAGTGAGATTAAGAGGGATTTGTGAGTTGATGCACACTGCACTTATTATTTTTCAACAAATATAAATATATAAAATGATAGCTCATTCAGTCAAGCAAACATAATGCCCATCAAAGAAGCCTTAGCTTTGGGGTGTGGTTCCACACAATTCATGTTCCACACAATTCACGTCATCAAACGTTTTGACTCCTGATTTCTTGGAGATAATAAAGACAAGAAAAACTGTGCCCCTGGGTTTCCCATATGTACTTGGAGGACACTGATGGACAAAGCAGAGCCGGTGACAGACTCAGCAGAGGGGGATATCAAAGCGGGAACCCAGTCCCATCATCAAGGGCTGCAAGGAGTTCAGCAATATTTGTTAACTTACAGGGAAGGTTTGCTGAAGGAGCTACCAGAAAAGACCTAAGAAAGAGTTTTAATTTTCTCAATTTAGCCTATAATTTTATTGTAATTTTTCTCACCTGCAAAAAGTTGAAAATAAAGTATTTAAAGGAAAAAAAGCTCTTCATTCATATTGTCATAATTTCCACTTTTCAGAGAGGTTGGAGAGGAATCGTTTAGAGATGCTATAATCAGTCATTAAAAAGAGAACCTTCCCCTTTTCCATTTCATAATATCAGAGTAAAAAACAAAACCTCAAATAATTTTAATTTGTATCATGAAACAATACTCCGTGATTTACAGACCAAAGAGTAAAGAGAAGGTTTTCGTTTCTTAGGTACTGTCACCGCCATGCTACCTAGAACATAATTATAGGCCCACTGAGCATATGTGCCATGTGGTTTTCTTTCTGTTCTGTTTGTGTTTAATTAGTCATGGTACAGTGAGACACACAGTTGCTAGGCAAATTTCTATGGGATTTTCTATTCCTAACACTGGAACCTCACAGTATTTCTGGATTATGGCTCAATAAATGCATTTATAGTGTTTTATTTTGTTTAGACAGGAATACTTTTTATCAGCATTTTAATAACCCATGCTAACAACATAAGCGTTGTAATGGAAAAAATAACATATGAAATAGGGCATTTTCCTGACTCCTTTCCAAACCTATTTTCTGCTTATCGATTTTTTCATCCTCACCTGAGGGTATCTTTATTGATTTGAGAGAGAAAGAAATGGAGGAAGGAAGGGAAGGAGGGAGGGAAGGAAGCAAGAGAGAAGGGAGAGAGTTGAGAAGACAGGGGGAGAGAGAGAAACATTGATTGGTTGCCTCCCATATGTACCCTGACCAAGGATCAAACCTACAGCCTTTCTGGTGTATGGGATGACACTCCAACCAACTTTGCCACCCAGTCACAGCTTTGCTTATCACTTTTTAAAATATTCTATCTCATTTTTTTCTGTTAACCTTAAGAGATTGAAAACAACTCATTCAAAAAGAGCGAGTATCTTCGGTATTCAGTACAATCACAGATACTATGAAGGAACTGTAGACACATAAAACATCAGAAAAACACGTAATGCTCCACATAAAGAGAAATGTGACCACAACTTGATAGATACACACAAATTTCAGTAGTGGGGAAGGGGTATGGAATGGAGAGAACTTAAATAACTCCTTAAGAAGTGGGAGCTGATGAAGATGCATGGACATAGGAGGATGGAGAGTCAAACCACCATAGAAGCAAAAGCAGGAACAATGCAGAGGAGAATCTGCAGATCCTACGGCTGAGGCAGACGGTCACAGTTAGTTTCAAGGTTAATAAGACATATTTAGAGGCCAGGGAAGTGCAAGTACCAGGAGGAGTATTTCAGGTGTGATGTGATCTAGTTAATGGTTTACAGGTAAGTGAGAAACTGTCTCAGTGTCAGGAGATGTACGGATTTAGACAAAATCAGTATTTCATTCTGCAAGTAATCTTTGTTTTGTGCTGTCTTACAGCAAGGGCAACAAGGACGAACGTGTGGTGGTGAGGCAAAGGGAGACAAGGAGAGGGACTAGAGGAAAATAGATGCTAATCTATTAACCATATTCAATGCATATTCAATTGCATATTCAATGAGAGCAGTACGGTTTCAAAACCATATTCACTGATTAAATGTTATTTATACACACATGTTTTCAAACAAGGTATCATACAGTCCTGTACTTGTTAACGTTATGGGCTTAGGTCTCAGCCTGGCTTGAGATTCTGTGCTATGCCTGTCTCTGCCAGCAGCATGACCTTGGGCAAGTTACAGGAACTCTCTGAGCCAGTTTCTGTGCCCCAGATGGTAATCCCCCCGCAGGTCATTGTCAGTATAACATTAGATAATGACCCTAGAGACATAAATTCAGTGTTAGAGCATAGTAGTCTCTCATTAAATTATATTTTTACCATCATCATCATCATCAGCCTCACTTCTCAAAAAAACACTATAATCTGTTAAGTTGCATGCACTTTTACACACATTTATTTTGAAAGAAATGCTTGTTTTACAAAGACAGTCTGAAGAGTACTATAGTTCTTCTGTCCTTTTTCATTCAGAATGCATTTTATAAATAGGAATTGACTAATATACATCAGGACTTTTAGGTCCTTAACAAGTTCCAAGACATAAAGGACCATCATTTCAGCTTTTCTAGCCTAATAATTGAAAAGGAAAAAAAAAAAAGAAAGAAAGAAAGAAACAGAAGAAAGGCAAGGTTAAACGCAGGCCGAATGCCTGGCACCCGCGCAAACATGCAGCGTGCTGCGACACCGTTCGGTACCCCCTGGCCCGTGGTACCGGGTACCATGGTACCAGACAGACACACAGCACTGTTCTATGTGGATTTCATGTTGCATTTCTTTTCTTGGCTCATACAGGTCATTGGGACTGGAGTGTATCTCAGCAAGAGT